>NC_138077.1:25207381-25814881 GCF_964212035.1 Myotis nattereri
AGAAAACAATTAACTAGAGATAACAAAATATTACTTCACTAGGCTAAAGGTAGGGAAAAAGATATTCAATTAAAATGTAAGGTCCTTTATCCTATTTTCTTCATTATTGAATGAAGAGGAGATAGTTGGCTGCTCTTTTCAATTCCTGGGATTGATGAGATATTAAGCAAGAGTCCATATTAGATAAGAAACTTTATTTTCATTTATGTGATACCTACTGTAGCTATATGACATTTACTATAATTTAGTCTTACTGGGAGTTTATAAGATTTGAAATCTAAGGGCTTTGCATAATCTCCTTCCAAGTGTTTTAATTGGCATTCTGCTATAATGAACCCCACAGACCATTACCTGGCTAATTGCTTGAGTTACAGTGCTTATACAATGCCATTCTTTGTCCTTGGTCTTCTGGGATATTAAATAGTAAGACTGTCCTGAAAGAGGAAGTGACTGCTGGTTTTCATGTGAAGCATTAACCTCTTGATAGCTTTTTCAGGGACAGACTCCCTTCTGTTCCTTCTCTGGGCTGGTACCAAACCTGATGCTTATCAGGGACACCTGTTTTTCTGGGCGTGTCAGCTCTCTCTAGGAGAACCCTTGCCCGCTAAAGGGCCTTCCAGAGCCACTGCCTCTGACAGAGATTTCCATGACCTGATTCTAAAGTCCTGGAATAGGCCCCGGGCATGGTGACAAAATGAGGATGTACCAACACTTAATTCTGGAATGCTATGATTAGCCAGGATTTGTTGGGAAAAAAGTTTTTTAATACTTCAGAATTAGAAAAGGGTTTATCACTGGCTCAGCTGGTCCCAATTCATTGTTTTTCATAGGACACTGAGCCCTGGTGGTAAAGTGACTCAGCCCAGGTCTTAGTGACACAGGCTCAGGCTCCCTTTCATGGAGTTAACAGAACCCAGACCCATAATGAAGTCTTGGAGCTTAATGCCAAATTATGGACGTAGAGCAAAGCAGGACAGTTCTAACATCAGCATATCATCACAACCCCCAACATGCACTGTGGCCTGTACCCTTCCATGTCTCCCACTGTTTCTGGATGATGATACAGGTTGGTGACAATGGCCTTATGAATGGCGAGGAGTAATTAAGGGTTTTTCAAGAACTCTTTGGGAACTGGAGAAAGAGTAAGAATCAACTCCAATACCTACAGACCTAGGTCAGTGGTCGGCAAACTCATTAGTCAACAGAGCCAAATATCAACAGTACAACAATTGAAATTTCTTTTGAGAGCCAAATTTTTTAAACTTAAACTATATAGGTAGGTACATTGTTATTAACTTAATTAGGGTACTCCTAAGCTGGCCTTTGCTAAAAATGTCCTCAATCTGATTGAGGTACGTTCGCTGAGGTCAACCCCTTCCAACCCTCCCATCTACACTTGTCTTGTATACTTGTTTCAGATAGATGAGTGTGGATGGGAGAGTTGGAAGGGGTCGACCTCAGTGAACCGAACTTACCTCAAAACAATGTACCTTCCCCGCACTGTGTATCCCACGGCCCACCTGCGCTGTGTCTCCCATCGCCCGACCTACCAACCGACACCCCCCACTTCTTCTAACACCACTTCTTCAAAATAGACTTGCCCAGGCCGAAAACCGACTTCTGCGCATGGGCCATGAAGTTTCAATCGCACTGTATGTGCGCGCCTACATGTGGTATTTTGTGGAAGAGCCACACTCAAGGGGCCAAAGAGCCGCATGTGGCTTGCGAGCCGTAGTTTCCTGACCACTGGCCTAGGTTGATTTCTTGGTAACTTCTGATTAAATTGTTTCTATGGGGCCTGTGCTAACCTTGATCTAAGATGAGAAACAGCTCTGAAAACCAGTTCAGATTCCAATGGGAAGGATAGGGACTGATACCTTTGGGGGTAGATGCAATACCTACTGATATCCTCAGACTTCTGTGTTTCCTGATGTTTGTTTCTAAGGCATCAGAGCAGGGCAACAAGTTTGGAAGTCTGCATAGGAAACAAAGAGAAAAAGGAGATTTTAAACATTGAAGAATTGAAAGACAAATGACAGCCCAGCCAGCGTGGCTCAGTGGTTGAGTATCGACCTATGAACCAGGAGGGTCATGGTTCCATTCCCAGTCAGAGCACATGCCTGGATCGCAGGCTTGATCCCCATTGGGGGGTGTGCAGGAGGCAGCTGATCAATTAATCAATGGTTCTCTCTCATCATTGATGTTTCTATCTCTCTCTTCCTCCCTTGCCCGTCCTCTCTGAAATAAATAAATAAAAAAGACAAACAGCAGTTTGTTAATTGGAAAGACTTTTTAAAAAAAATTTAAATTCTTTATTGTTTAAAGTATTACATATATCTCATTTTTAATTGGAAAGACTTTTAATAATAATTTAGTCTTACTGGGTAGACTAAAACATGTTTAGAGTAAAGCATTTATTTCTTGCCATATCTTTAGTGGTTTTGCTTCATATTTGAGTTCCCTCCAGATGAGCATGTGAGTAAGCTGATAGAAGGATCAGCTCAGGTCTTGCAGCATTGAGAAGCAAGGTTATTGACAAAAGGCAAGCTGCTGGTAATGAAAATTCCATCTTTCAAGTTCTCCCAGAAACACCTTTTGCTTCTAAGACAGACTCTTTTCTTTCAAAAACCTCCAGTCAGTTAGATTCTATATCCGGGAGCTTCCCTGGAACCTCCCTTGCAGGAACCTCTGGAATGTCTGGATAAACCTGATAGAACAGGAGTGAAGTCGCTTTTACTCCTTTTCCATAATTCCCTGCCGGGAACACTCCGCAGCACACATTCCGCTTGGTCGCCAAGTAAGTGAAGCAGTTTGCTTAGGCTGGGTTACACTTATTTTAATGGCTGTACACATAATTTATGTCAAGGAAGTAGAAAAGTCTCAGTGAAATCTCTGAAAGTTTCTAACAGGAAACCCAGTTTGGCTCCATCTTGGATTTTTATTAACACGCCCAATTTAACAAAACTGTTAAATGTAAACTTTAAATTCAGTTTTTCAGCAACAACTTTGATAGATTATTAACTTCTATCAGGACCAACTAATTAGCAAAATAAATGAACAAATCAATCATGGTGGGACTCCCATTGCTTTCTCTCTCCCCCCCCCCCCTTTTTTTTAAATGAAGGGACTTAATTTTTTAGGATAGTTTTAGGTATACAGAAAAAATTGAACAGAAAGCACAGAGAATTCACAAATACCTCATCTCCCCAACCCCTCACACACAGTTCCCCACTGCATTTTTACAATTAGTGGGATATATAAAGCCTGCAAAATTGACTGCAGGCTCATTGTCCAGCCGCATTCCTGCACATTCATACAGTGTGTCTTTCCACCTATTTTCTCTCTATCCCTAAAATCAGAAAACCCTACAGCAGCCATACTCAGAATCCCTGTGTGGGAAATAAGAAAAGATGAAACAGAGTGGTAATCATCCTGTAGTAACAATTTTGTTCTTGTCTTTGCCTAATCCCATCCTTAACTGTTTCTTTTGGGTTTTGGTGATATTGAGCCAGAGTTTATTTTCATGCCTAAATTTTTATTGATTTCAGAGAGAGGAAGGGAGAGGGAGAGAGAGAGAGAGATAGAAACGTAAATGATGAGACAGAATCATCTATCAGTTGCCTCCTGCACGCTCCCTACTGGAGATAGAGCCCATAACCTGGGCATGTGCCCTGACTGGGAATTGAACTTCCTGGTTCATTGAGTCAAAATGGCTGAGCTTCATGCCTAATTTTTTTTATTGTTTAAAGTATTACATATAGTATTATATATGTTTCCTTTTCCCCCTAATGACCTCCCCCCAGCCATCTCCACCCCCCAGGACATGCCTTCACCCCCCCCACCTAGTGTCTGTGTCTATGGGTTATGCTTATATGCATGCATACAAGTCCTTTGGTTGATCTCTTACTGCCCCTACCTTCCCACCGAAGTTTGGCAGCCTGTTTGATGCTTCTCTGTCTCTGTATTTATTTTTGTTCATCAGTTTATGTTGTTCATTATATTCTACAAATTAGTGAGATCATGTGATATTTATCTTTCTCTGACTGGCTTATTTCACTTAGCATAATGCTCTCCAGGTCCATCCATGCTGCTGTGAAAGGTAAGAGTTCTTTCTTTTTTACAGCAGCATAGAATTCCACTGTGTAGATGTACCACAGCTTTTTAATCCACTCATCTGCTGATGTGCACTTATATTGTTTCCAAATCTTAGCTATGGTAAATTGTGCTGCTATGCACATAGGGGTGCATATGTCCTTTCTGATTGGTGTTTCTGGTTTCTTGGGATATAGTCCTAGAGTGGGATTACAGGGTCAAATGGGAGTTCCATTTTTAATTTTTTGAGGAAACTCCATACTGTTTTCCACAGTGGCTGCACCAGTCTGTATTCCCACCAGCTGTGCAAGAGGGTTCCTTTTCCTCCACATCTTCTCCAGCACTTGTCATTTGTTGATTTGTTGATGATAGCCATTCTGACAGGTGTGAGATGGTAACTCATTGTCATTTTGATTTGCATCTCTTGATGGTTAGTGACTTTGAGCATGTTTTCATATGTCTCTTGGCCTCCTGTATGTCCACTTTCAAAAGGTGTCTATTTAAGTCTTTTGCCCATTTTTTTTTTTAAATAATTTTATGGTTGGGGGTAACCACAACATGAGGAACTGTATTTTTTTTTTAAATATATATTTTATTGATTTTTTACAGAGAGGAAAGGAGAGAGATAGTTAGAAACATCGATGAGAGAGAAACATCGATCAGCTGCCTCCTGCACATCTCCCACTGGGGATGTGCCCGCAACCAAGGCACATGCCCTTGACCGGAATCGAACCTGGGACCTTTCAGTCCGCAGGCCGGCGCTCTATCCACTGAGCCAAACCGGTTTCGGCGTTTTGCCCATTTTTTGATTGGATTGGTTATCTTCTTTTTGTTAAGATGTATGAGTTCTCTATAAACCTTGGAGATTAGGCCCTGAGATAACATTGGCAAATATATTCACCCATGCAGTGGGGTTTCTTGTTGTTTTGTTGATGGTTTCTTTTGCCTATGCAGAAGCTTTTTATTTTGATGTAGTCCCATTTGTTTATTTTCTCCTTAGTTTCCATTGCCCTAGGAGTTGCATTGGTAAAGATATTGCTACAACATATGTTTGATATTTTGCTGCCTATGGATTCTTCTAAGATTTTTTTATGGTTTCCCATCTTACTTTTAAGTCCTTTATCCATTTTGAGTTTGTTTTTGTGTATTGTGTAAGTTGGTGACCTAGTTTCATTTTTTTGCATGTATCTGACCAATTTCTCCAACACCATTATTGAAGAGACTGTCTTGATTCCATTGTATGCTCTTGCCTCCTTTGTCAAATACTAATTGAGCACAATGGCTTGGGTCAATTTTTGGGTTCTCTGTTCTGTTCCATTGGTCTATATGTCTGTTCTTGTGCCAGTACCAGGCAATTTTGAGAACAGTGGCTTTGTAATATAGCTTTATATCTGGTATTGTGATCCTTCCAACTTTGTTCTTCTTTCTCAAGATTGCTTTGGCTATTTGGGGTCTTTTTTTTTTTCCATATGCATTTTTGGAGAGTTTGTTCTAGGTCTGTGAAATATTCCATTGGTATCTTAATGGGGATTGCATTTAATCTATAGATCGCTTTGGGTAGTATGGACATTTTAATGATGTTGATTCTACCAATCCATGAACACGGTATATTCTTCCATTTGTTTATGCCTTCCTCTATGTCTTTTTTCAATATTCTGTAGTTTTCTGTGTACAGGTCTTTTACCTCCTTAGTTAAGTTTATTCCCAGGAATCTTAATTTTTTTGGAGCAATGGTAAATGGGATTTTTTTGTTGTTGTTATTTCTCTTTCTGTGAGTTCATTATTGGGTATAAAAAAGCCATAGATTTCTGGGTGTTATTTTTGTATCCTGCTACATTGCCAAATTCATTTATTAAATCTAGTAGTTTTTTGATGGAGTCTTTAGGGTTTTCTATGTACAATATCATGTCATCCGTGAATAATGACAGTTTTACTTCTCATGCCTAAATTTTATGTACACTTTTACCTGTCTTCTCATCCACTTTTTCACCAACCAGTCACCTGAGTTATTACTTCATCCTGCCCTAGTGTGATTGCTCCCAGCTCCCCTGAATGTAGTTTTTTCTCCACACCCAGTCCGGGCCCTGGGCCTCACCTGCCACTTGGATCATTCTGCTTTCTGTCTGTCATACTACCTTGATTTAAGAACATGTGGGAAAGGAGGAGAAGTAACTGAAAAAGTGGTGGCATGCATAGAGGGAAAGAAAAATACCATGTTTGTGGACAGACTTTGTTTTTTATGGTGTTAGACTATTAATCAAAGCCAATCCCTTTTATCTAAAACTAGTGCCTTGGTGCATGGATTCATGTACATTGAAAGGAAATTAATTATAAGGTGGCTGGCAGGATGGGACTGGGTGAGACAGACAGGACATGGTCTGGAGCAAATCTCCCGTGGTCCCTCCCCAGCTGGCTACACCTAGGGCGGGTCCACAGCTCTAAGGGTGTCTGCAGAGTGAGTGGGGTCCTTCTGGCAGGTGGGGTCCCTTGCTGGCCTGTGGGGATTGGGTTGAAACTGGCTCTCTGACATCCCCTGAGGGGTCCCGGATTGCAAGAGGGTGGTTCTTGGGTGACACACCCCAGACTCTTACTCCCTCCTCTCTGGTTCCAGGTTGTATCACCTGAGAACCGCTGCTGCCAAGTCACCACAGTTCAGCAGTTCCTGTGTTGAGCGTCTGCCCCCTGGCGGTCAATGCGCATCATAGCTACTGTTGGACGGTCGGATAGTCACTTAACCTTTTATATACATAGATATGCCGAGACTATGTTTTTATTTTACTGTACACTTGTTAAATACAAGAAGATTTAAATTGAAAGAATGTAATGTTATATTCATTGTGCTTAATAACATTATAATGGCTTCACTTATTGCGACACTGGGAGACTAGCCTCCTACTGGATAATGGAAATAATGATGCTTTGGGTGCATCTGTCCACACAGAAGGATGAGCAAAGCTTATCAGAGCTGATTATAATCACTCTGGAATTGCACTTAACAAATGAAGTGGGAAATGGAAATCTGTATTACAGGGTTTCTCCTCCTTTTGATGGTGTTATACTTGTGAATGAACTGAAAAATCTTAGCTCTAGAAGGCTTGTCTGAGTTTACTGGATAAAATGGGACAGGAGAAAACAGCTGATTAGAAATTCTAACAATTCACCCTTGTGGTTACATCACATTGAGAGCTCAATACCAGGCTCCTAAATAGGAAGAGGATTGTTTGGTGGATGCAGCTCTCATGGAAGGAGAAGGAAGCAGTGGCAGCAAACTGTCTCTCCTCATTTTTTTTCCCTGACATCCTGATATAACACCCTCTTGTTGTGGGCCCTCTTCCTTAGCATAAACATGTCTGAAATGGATGTGATGTTAATAATCCCTCTTGGGCTGCTCCTCCTAACTCTCAGCTCCTCTCTTGATTACTTACTTAAATGGGAAAGTCATGGGGCGCTGCCAACATCCTCAGAACTAGCCCTGAAGTCATCCCACTTCTTGACTGGGGCTCTAGTCTCTTATAACTCTTTACATTCCATACCTCAATACAGGGGAAGCCCAGCAGGCCAACCAGGTTCATCTAATCAAGCTGTTATATCAGCAGTTTGGGCTAAATTTTCACTTTACTCCTAAAATCCACTCTGAGAAGCTAGAAATTAATTACTTTGGTTGTAGGGAGACAATTTTTTTTTTATTAGTTAAGGTATTACAAATGTGTCCTCATCCCCCCCATTAACCCCCAACCTCCCCCCCACACACAAACTCATGCTGTAGGGAGACAAAATTTAAGAAGCATCATTTCTATGCAAATGTTTCTATGCAAATGTTTCTAGGTTGACTTGCCTAGTGCCAAATTATCTCTGATTCATTGTGTAGTTTAAACTAAAATCTTGCCCAATAACCAATCCTCACCCTGTATTTCTAAAGAAAAATAATAATTAATCACTAGTGTCCCAGTGCACAGATTTGTTCACATTGAAAGGAAATTAATTAGAAGAAATATTTTAATATCACTATTTGTGTCTTGCTAATGAAAAGAAAATAGGAGTCTACCGAGTCTCCTATCTACCTACTCCAGGACTTCCGATGAGGCATGGGAAATGAGATGAGGTATGGGAAAATGCATGACAAACATTTGGTTAAACTGTAAAATGTTTGCACCTGGCTATAAAGCAAGTCGGGTTCCTGGGCTAAAGAAACTCCAAGGATGCTAGTCTCTAGGGAGAGGAAGCTGGACATTGCTATGTGATGTCATTAACTGGCAACACAGTCACTGTTTCTGGACTGGGCTGGGCTGTGTGGGCTGCATTTTGTGCCATGGGGTCTTGGCAGCATTGGCTGTGATTTGGTGAGATGTTGCTCTGGGGTGGTGGCGGGGCCTATGTCCCACTTGGGGAAAGCCGAGTGTTTGTTTGTTGGCTCCAGGTCCGTGGTGCCATTTATTTTTAAATGGCCGGTGCATGTTATGGCAGCTCCTGCATTTAGCGTCTGACTGCATTTATGGTCAGTGCGCATCATAGCTACCGGTCAGATGGACACTTAGCTTTATATATATATATATGTATATATATATATATATATATATAGTTTAGGAATTTTCCCACACATAGACTCATACTTTTTCTTCTAATTCTCATTTTCTCAAAATGGTATATATTAAAACCACAATTCTAAGAAACCTCCTATAGTCAAAATATAAAGTTAAATCCTAATTTAACTAAGCTAAAGATGTAGGTAGAAATTAAGTACAGTCATGCTTATTTTCCAGAATGGGTTGATCTTTTAATGTGTGAAATGACGTCAACAAGCTGCTGTAGGCCTCTTCTCTTACTGCCTGGACTCCAGCAGCTCCCCTTGCTCTTCTTGCTTATTGTTTTGTCCCATTGCAACCATTTTCCATCTAATGCTCAGGGGTCTCTCCCCCTGCTTCAACTTTTAGTGACTTCTTACAGCTTGTAGAAGAAACCCCAGATCCTTATGAGGGTCTACAGCACCCTACACGGTGTGTCCTGGGTGCCCACGCCAGTCCCTCTCTGTCTCACTCACGCATCCAGGACCTCCTCACCTTCCTTCTCTCTGTTGTGAAAAGGCACATCCGGTTCCTGCTGCGTGGAAAGCTCTTCCTAGACTGGCTGCTTCGGATGCTGTTTCCTCAGGCCTTTCCCTAGCCTCCTGTCTGAACAATCTTTCCTTGTCACTCTTTATCAAATCCCTATTTATTTCCTCCATTGCACTTATTACAGTCTACCATAGTGATTTTTTTATCATCTTATATTTGTTACTCCCACTGAAATGAGAGCAGATATTTTCTTCTATAACACCTGCAAATAATACGATGTCTGACACAGAGTAAGTGTCTAATAAACATTTGTTGACTGAAAGAAAGAAAAAAAATGAATGAATTTGAAACACGGGTATGAGAAAAGACTATAGCATGAAATATTGGTCCTGATGAAATGTGAAAAATTAAAAGTAACTATTCACATAAGAAAGGAATGCTATATATATGTAAAAGTTCATCTTATAATTCTGTATAATTAAGTCAGAGAGGAAGAATGCTCTACATAAGGTCAAAATAGTTCCTCACTGTTGTAGCCCAATAACATATCCAAATACCTAAAATTATATTTTTATGTATAATTTTAAAAAATAGCCCAGCTGGAGTGGCTCTGTGGTTGAGCATTGACCTATGAACCAGGAGGTCATAGTTTGATTCCTGGTCAGGGTATGAGCCCAGGTTGTGGGCTCGATCCCCAGTGTGGGGCGTGCAGGAGTCAGCTGATCAATGATTCTCTCTCATCATCTCTCTCTCTCTCTCTCTCTCTCTTTCTCTCTCTCTCTCTCTCTCTCTCTCTCTCTCTCTCTCTCTCTCTCCCTTCCTCTCTGAAATCAATAAAAACATATTTAAAAACATTTCTACAGGAATCAACATTCGAGAATGCACTGGAATATAACACTGGTATGGACAATATATTTGCAGGCTCAGAAATTTGTGGGAGGATATTTTGACAAAATTTTTGGGACATAATTGTATCCAGCTAGTTTTAATTGATTAAGATGTTATGGATGATTGAGAAGTAATTGGATTAATAATAATGAAAATGTAGGATTGGATGGATATAAGACATGGTAAGTCAGACAGGCTGAAAGTTTATAATAAAAGTGGAGGTAGAAGTCAAAAAGAATATAATAGGATTCAGTCTGGGGCCATGGTAGGTGTGCCCTGCATAAAGGGGTTTAACACAGGTAATGAGGTGCTTATGCAGTCACTGAAGGGGGAAGAAGCACAGGCGGGGAGGCTTGCCACTGCTGTGAGGTTTGCCTCTGGCCCTCAGAGAATCAGGACTTTCCTATTGATGCCCAGGATAGGAACTGCAGGACACTCTTGCCAACAGCCACAACCCCCTACAGAACCAAGGCTGGAGATCATGTTGGTGTGCCAGAGGACACCTTGAAGCTTCAATTCTGCCAAACTCCATGCATTCTCTCTCGCTGTCAGCAGAGTGATGACTTCTGCTTTCCTTCTATCTTCCACATCCCATGCAGTGTCTCTCACTGGCAGGAACTAAACTGGAACCCAGATGGCAAGAGATTCTGGGAAAGTAGTTCTTAGGCTTTGAGACCCTGAGATATAGGGCAGTGCATAAAAAAGGGTGGGAATGGTACCAATCTGGCACAATACGAGACTAGGAAATATTTGTCACTGCTTTAAAATACAATTTCTGGCTAGTTAATTTCATTCGATTTAATCCTCACTAAAAATAATAGCCAACAGTTACTAAGGGCACCATGTTAAGAGCTTTTCCTGCATTATCTCATTAAGTTTTACAACGGCACACAATGAAGCTACTATTATATCTCCATTTCCGAAATAAGAAGCCGAGACTCACAGAGTTACAGTAACTTGCTCCAAATTAAACAACTAGTAAGTAAAAGATATGAACTTTGTACTCAGGACTGATTACCTACAAAGCCAGCAGCTTTTAGGTCTTATACTACACTAGAGGCCTGGTGTATGAACTCATGCACAGGTGGGGTCCCTCTGGTTGGCCTGTAGGGATCGGGCCAAAACCCACAGTCCAACGCCGCCTGAAACTTCTACCTGCCACTCCTGCTCATCCCATCCCGGCTGTGCCTGCCATAGGCTCGCACCTAATTAGTCCTGATCAGGAGAGGCTTGAGCTGCTGCAGCAGCTCTTGTCAGCCATGAGCCCTGCATCTGGCACCCTCCCAGGGGAGTGGTTGTGGGATCAGGCTGAAACCTGCTCTCTGACATCCCCCGAGGGGACACAGATTGTGAGAGGGCGCAGGCCAAGTTGAGGGACCCCACCGGTGTGAGATGTGGGAGGTTGGCCAGCCGGGGAGGGCCCACAGGAGGGCTCCAGGGCATGTCCGGCCCATCTTGCTCAGTCCAGATCTGCTGGACCCCAGCAGCAAGCTAACCTACCAGTAGTAGCATCTGCCCCCTGGTGGTCAGTGCACAGCATAGCAACTGGTCGACTGGTTGACTGTCTGCCCCCTGGTGGTCAGTGCATGTCATAGGTCATAGTGAGTTGTTGAGCAGCCTTAGCATATCATTAGCATGTTACGCTTTGGTTGTTCAGTTGTTCTGTTGTTTGGTCTATTTGCATATTACCCTTTTATTATATAGGATGCTACTTGGTAGTCAATTATTAAATTTCTTTATAATCCATGGCCCTAGCCTCAACATAAAACTTGCCAGTCATCTTACAAATGTACATTATTAAGTTGGTGGAACTACTTCACTTCTATGGGGGGAAAAAAAACCCTAACAAATCTTAAAAAAAATAAAAAATCCTCCCAAATAGGATGTTATATTAATGAGAGAAGAGACTACATTTAGAATGGAATTCTATGGTATGAGCTAATTTTTATATATTGATGTGTCTGCTGTTATAAAACCACATTATAGAATCTGAAGGTTAGAAGGGACATTCAAGGTTGAAGAATATTCAAGATCCTTTCTAATAGCATTCAACAAGGGGTGGTCCAGCTTGTTTCAGGACTTTCAATGCGTGGGACTTTTAGAACTATGGAGAGTGACTGACTGAGGTGGGTGGCGGGCAAGAGCACACAGGATGTTTGCTGCTGGGTGAAGACAAGAAGGTGTAGCCTGGAGGCTGCTTGGTCAGTTTCGTCTCAATGTGGCAAATACAGTGTTAAGCTGGAGGCTGCAACCACTGATGTCAGTTAGCTTTTGCTGCCCAACCTCGCGTAACCCCATGGCTTATAACTTCTAGCTTGAGTGTCTGTGGTAGATCCAAGACGGCCAGAGATTGTCACACCTCCCCTTGAAAAGTGGAGTCTATGTGCCTTTCCTTGGAGTCAGGCTGGCCTCTATGATGCTGTGACCAATAGAATTCAATAGAAGTGTTACTGTGCCAGTTCTCAGGTACCGCCTAAACAGATCGGCAGCTTCCACGTTCTTGCAACACTGTCTTTGGGAGTCCTGAGGCATGGTCGAGGAAATTTGACTATCTTGAGACTGGCGTGCTAGAGAGACTATGTGATTGATGAGCCCAGGGTTTTCCATTTCTTTTAAGGCTGTGGATCTGTAGTTAAGCCTCTCAGACTAATCCATGCCCCAGCTGAATACTGCTGAGTGACCCTAGTTGACGCCTCATGGAGCAGAAAAATAACCTAACTGATCCAGGAGCAGACTCCTGACCCATGAAACCATGAGCTGTAATGAGATGGTTATTATTATTTTTAAATTATGTTTTTACTGATTTTTTAGAGAGAGAAGAATGGAGAGGGATAGAGAGATAGAAACAACGATGAGAGAGAAACATCGATTGGCTGCCTCCTACTGGGGATCGAGCCCACAGTCTGGGCATGTGCTCTGACCAGGAATCAAACTAGTGACCTCTTGGTTCATGGGTCGACACTCAACCTCTGGGCTACACCGGCTGGCAAAATGGGTATTTTCAAGTCACTGAGTTTGTGGTACTTTGTTACACAGCAAGAGATAACTGGAAAGTGTCTATACTCTATAGCAGGGGTGGGCAAACTTTTTGACTCGAGGGCCACAATGGGTTCTTAAACTGGACCGGAGGGCCGGAACAAAAGCATGGATGGAGTGTTTGTGTGAACTAATATAAATTCAAAGTAAACATCATTACATAAAAGGGTACGGTCTTTTTTTTCAATAGTTTTATTCATTTCAAAAGGGTCGGATCTGGCCCGTGGGCCGTAGTTTGCCCACGGCTGCTCTATAGGATAGGTGAGGGCTGTTTGGTCTAGATTGGCCTCAGCTGGTCTGACCTAGGCTTGCTCATGTGTTTGTGGATCAGTTGGGAACTTTCATTTAGATCAGTGGTTCTCAACCTCGGCTGCACATTAGAATCACCTGGGAATCTTTTTTTAAAATCCTGATTTCGGGGCCTCATCCTCCGGAAATTCTGTTTCTTTGTTATGGGGTGGGGACCACAACATTAGTAACAAAGAAACAGAATTTCCAGAGGATGAGGCCCAGAAATCAGGATTTTAAAAAGATTCCCAGGTGATTCTAATGTGCAGCCAAGGTTGAGAACCACTGATCTAGATTGTGTTTAGCAGGATTGCTTACTGGGGACAGTTCCGCTCCATGTGTCTCTTATCTTCCTTTGGACCAGCAAGCTTGGCCACACATGTCCTTCTCATGGCAGTGGCCAAAGTCCCAGAGAGCAAGTTGAGAGCTAGGCTTGGAAATGGCACCCTGTCATTTCCATCTCTTTCTATTGGTCAAAGTCACATGGCTGAACTCCAAGTCAAAGGATTGGAGTATAGACTCATTTCTTTTGTGGGAGACTGTGCAAAATCCATCTTATCAAAGAATGTGAGTACAGGTAGGAGTGGAAAATTGGAGACAATAATGCAATAATTTGCTTCATTTTAGTTCAGTAAACCTTTATGGGTTTATGGGATATATTATTTGCAAATATTATGCTAGTAACATGGACCCCCCCCCCCCCCCAAAAAAAAAGAGATCTAACTTTCTGTTCTTTAAATGCTTACAGTATAGGCAACCTTCAGGATGAGTAAAAGGGCTTACTGCATTTAGGTTGATTATGAACCTAAATTTCCTTTTAGTTCTTCACTTCTAACAGCTTTGTTAAAATTTATACCTGCATTAAACTTCAGACTTAATATTGGAGTTATGTTTTATTGTTATAGTGACTTAAAATTTGGTCAGAAGTCCTTACTTGCTTGAGTCATAGAATTTTTGTCTATGTTTTTACACAAACATGACAAATTTTTTCAATGAAAAATTAATAATATATATGCACTGTCAGTCAGGTTGCTGTCAAGATTTGCTCCACTGTTTTTCAAAGGGCTTCATGCTTTCTTCATCTCCAAATTCTTGGGGAGCCCCTTCATGGTCTTAAAGTACTGACTACATTATCCTTTAACATCTTTATTTAAACTGGGAAGCAGGAAGCCACAATGCAAAGAAAACATGTACGAGGACAAAGTGCACCCCAAATAGGGATGCTGAGCACTTTCCTAATATTGGTTAGTTCTGTTTATTCCTTTCTGTAGCCCTCCACTCTCCTGTCAGATGTGCTATGTTCCCTCTATAACTATGTCTGTATGTTTCACTGTCAAAATAAAGTCAGAACCAGACTTCTCATCTCTCCTCTTCTTCATGTCTGCCATTTTTACATTCTTGCTTCCTATCTGTGGAAACCACTTTCTCTCATCAAATGGTCTAGAGTTGAGCTCCATGAAGTATCCAACTCAGTTCATTTTTCAGCATCTCTTATCACCCCGTAATCCCCAGGCAGCATGTGGATATGTGCATGGACTGACTTTAGAGTTAAAGGGATCTAAGCTTTAACCCCAGCTCCACTGCTTACTGACTCTGTGATCTTGTGCAAGCTACTTAATCCCTCCATGCCTCAGTTTTATAATCCATTATATGGGCAAAGTAAATCTTATTTTGCATAGTTCATGTGTGATGTAATTGCATTATAATACTTGCACGATGCCTGCTGTGTTCTCTATGTTAGTTTCCTTTCTCTTCCTGTCCCAAAGTCTACCTCTTATTTGCCACCTTAGGACTGGTTTATTAGGAGGCTATCACAACATATTTTTAGGATAAATAATACTTTGTATGCATAGACTAATAACACAGATATGCTTTTGCACGACCTCATTTGTTTAAGGGAACCAAAGCAATATCTTAGAGCATTAAGACTCGGCATTTTGTAAACTCGAATTCTTACAGCTAAGTGGCGAGGAGTTCAAAGTTACCAATATTTCACTTTGGATAGTTTGCATGTTGGATATTTGCTTTATTTTGATGGTTACTGCAGATAAGATCCTTAGAGATTGGGCCGGGTTTTACTTTTCTTTATATTCTATGACCTAGCACAGGACCTGACACTTCTTAGATGCTCAAATAAATGTTTGCTGAACAAATGAATGTTTCATTGAATACAATTGTGTGAGCCAATGAAAGTTTAATTGTTTTATACTGAAACAGAATATTTCTGTTGTCTGGTTTTTGTTGAGGCTCGGTTTGGCTGGCTGATGCGTAGTAACCATGTTTCCTTGCCAGGGTGAGGACAGTGAGGGTGCAGGGTCTGTATTTGGAGGGATGCAATGTGATCATCTGCCCTTCATACTTCCTCCTTTGCTTTTGTTGTTTATCATCTTTCCTACTACCTTGTAAACTCCCTGACAGAGACCACATATCATTTCTCAGTGCTTGTGGCATTGTTAATATTCAATAAAGATTGGCTGAAGAAAAGTTAGCATTTTGGGATTTTTTGTATGATTTTAGAAGTGCCGTATTCTACCTTTGTCCTTTCTCATCTGTTCTGATTTATATGGGTCTTCTCCAGAGCTCTTCCACTTATCCTACCCTTGGATTTATTGTTTTTTAATCTCCCCCTTATAAATGCCACGTGATTTATGGGAAAGGGTTGAGGCTTTGAAATTAAAAAGACCTGGATTTAAGTTCTGAATTTGTAACTTCCTGTGATCTTGAACAAGGTCTGTAACCTCTTGGTGCCACTTTCCTCCTTCGAGAAGGAGGATGATAATGTGTCAGCTACCTGGCAGAACTATGTTGAAAACTGATTGGACTGTACTCATAGAAAGGGCTCTATAAGTAGTAGGTGTTATTACTATTTTTATTTCCATTCTCTTTACTTTTTTACTACTTATCCTAACTACTACTTCCTTTTCCAATTTAAAAAAAAATTCATTTTTCACTCTGGATCTCTTATTAGCAGCCACTGGAATGTTGGGAGTTGCTGGGGAATGAAATACTATGAACTAGCAAAATTTCACTTCATTGGGAACCTTATATCACTTTGAGCAGTGATAAAAGCCCTAATAAGAATAACCACTGTTTGCCCCATTAAAATAATACAAAGACAAATGTGAGTTTTCAGGAAAAAATGTTCCTTGAATTATAAAGCAAAGAATTGGAAAAGGAAATGACATGTGAAGAATCTAAGAACATAGCACATATTTAAATTTATGATTTTTTTATTCACTCTCTTGCTCTCTTCATTTATTACAACAGAGTCTAAAATTTTTCTCTCACAACAGGATCATTATCCCTATTTGATATAAGGACTATTTCAATTGTATTTTTTTCTTGAAATAAATGAGTTTGCTGGAATAAACTATTCAGCTCAATATTTTTCATCTTTCTCTAATACAAATATATTTGATTTCTATAAATCTGAGTGAGGTCAGTCAGGAAATTACACGTATTTGTTTTCCACAGGGTATCTGAGCTATTAAGTCATGTTACATTTGTTATAGATCATGTTTGCTACTTGGCAAGATCATTTGAATGACTAAGAACAATATTTTAGAACATGTAATACAAAGAAAACAACCAGAGAGGAGAATTGAAGCCAAATGTTCCTTATAAGAAATACTTTAAGTAAATAAAATATTGTGATTCAAACACACTTCTTCATATAAAATACATAAAAATATCATTCAATATTATACTTACTATTCATTCTTATAGTTCATATATATATATACAGATTTCTTTCACATAAGAACATATTCATATTACTTTTCATTCCTTCTAATGTAATATGTGTATATATTCCCCTTCTTTCTTCCAGCCTCAATTATGTGGATGTTGTCTTGGCTTTGTGCTATTTTAATTATTTTGGCTATTGCTGATATGGATGCAATAGCAAAGACCACGCCATATATCAAATTTACGAAGAAATCTGAGGGAAAAGAGATGCTGGAGGGTTTAAAGCCGTCCAGTGGCCTACCTCCAGAAGAAGAAGAAACACCCTTCACAGAAGTGGCTGAAATGGCAGAACCAACCTCTGACCCCTTGGTCCAAGATTCTACCTTTGGCACTGCCACTCTCTTCCCCTTTGAAAACTTCACTCTGGACACGGCCGATTTCTTTTTGAATTGCTGTGATTGTTGTTCATCTGCACCAGGGCAGAAAGGAGAACCCGGAGAGACTGGAAATCCAGGTATTTTAAAATATATGAAAAATATATTTCTCTCCTGTACATCCTTAGAGTTGAGAGGTGGATTGGAGGTGGAATTGCCCCAGGGGTTTTCTATGTTGTCATGAAAATGGCGGTAGGCCTAGGTGTGACTTGTGACAAATGAAAATGGGTCCTGTGTAGCCCAAAGTGGTAGCCACTACTCTTCTGCATAGCTATTAAAAATATTAAAATTAAAATTAAGAAGGCAGGGTGGATGGGTGGGTGGGAAGTGATTAACAGGGAAACTTATGTGCATATATGCATAGCCCATGGACACAGACAATAGGGCGGTAAAGGCCTGGGAGGGGCAGGTGTGGGGTGGAGGAGATCAATGGAAAACAACAAAAGCAAAAACAAAAACAAAGGGGACATCTGTAATACTTTCAACATTAAAGATAAATTTTAAAAAATTAAATAAGATTAAAATTCAGTTCCTCAGTCAGACTAGCCACATATGGCCAATGGTTAACCTGTTGGGCAGCACAGATATACATTTCCATCACTGTAGAAACTTCTATAGGGCAATGTTGGTTAGAGCAGAGATCAGGTCTACCAGCCCCAGCACAGGTGTGTAGCTCTTCAAGTTACACAGGCCCACTACCAGAACAATCTTTTCACTAATGCCGATGTAAAAAGGGAAAATGGAAATTCTGTTATCTCACAAGACGGTGTGCTGACTGATGGGATTTGGGAGTGCTATTTGTAGTTAGGATTAGAAGTGGAATGCCTGTGAGGTGGAGAATAAAGCCAGGATTCAGCTTGCTTCTCATTGAAATTCTGAGTCAACACCGAATTCTTGCCTGGCGATTTTCTCCACTGAACGTCATGATTACATATTTCAAAATTTCAGATGTCTTTCATATATACATTATGAATACACTCTCAGTTTTATTGTAATGTATTTCAGCTTTTACATGTCATATAGCAGAGAACTCAAGGTAAAAATGAGATCAACATGCCAAGTGCAAATTCACTATTCCCTGAAAAAAATTACATATAAATATTTCTTGTATCTTGCTTGAAGAATTTAAAGTTATGAAATCGGGACTTACACATCCTCATTAAGCTTTTCATTCATTTCATCTGTTGTAGGAACCTTTTGGGAAATGTGCTCAATATTTACGTAGAGCTGAAATAAGAGGGTAAAGGAGCTGGGCTGTGGTCTGGGGCACTGAGTTCAGGGTTGCTAAAACATCATTGGAAACATAATGAGACTGAGAAAATTATATTTACCAGAATTTTTCTTAGTATCATATCTGGTTGGCATGTTGCGCGGGAGTGAAAACCCCCAAGGGCATGGCCAAGTAAACACAGCTGGTTGCTAAACAGTCTTCTACGCTGTGGGTCTGTAACATCAAAGCTTGTGTTTTACCCAGGGGTGGATTTAGCTGCGTTGTTCTCAGAGCTCAGCCCCTCCTGTAAACACATATGACAAATATTCCAAAGGTGTGCCAAGTCATTAGTTTGCCCAGGATGCTCATGTGTCTTCGTCTGACTTGTTCTGCAAAGAGCAGAGAGCTTAGGAGCTCAGCATGTTGAGGCTATCATGAAATTACGTTGGGGGAAACTTCATTGCTTCTGTAAGTCTCAGTTTCCAAAATAGTAAAATGAGATAAAAATAATTCCAACCGCATAGTCATCAAGACAACTGCATGAGTTTATACCTATAAGGACTCTCAGTGTGCTGCCTAGAATAGAATAAGTGCTCAATAAGTTAATTTTTCAGTTAGCTGATCGAGGAGTCTTTTTCTACCTCATGAAATAGTCTGAGCCTGATAGGTTCCTGTTTTTGAGATTACTACAGAGATGTTTATTTTGACTTTATCAATGTTTTAAAAGAACACAACTTTTTTTTTAAAAAAAGTTAAAAATCTAGTATCAGAGCATCATTAAATAAACTTGAATAAAGTTACTCAAATTCTAATTTGCTCATTGGGTCTTAGCTTATGCCATCTTCTTAGGCAGCGGTTCTCAACCTGTGGGTTGTGACCCCTTTGGCAGTCGAACGACCCTTTCACAGGGGTTGCCTAAGACCATCCTGCATATAAGATATTTACACTACGATTCATAACAGTAGCAACATTACAGTTATGAAGTAGCAACGCAAATAATTGTATGGTTGGGTCACAACATGAGAAACTGTATTTAAAGGGCCAGAAGGTTGAAAACCACTGTAATCTTAGGGATGTCTCCTCTGATTTTTTATATCACTAACTACAGGTTAGCAATTTTTATTTATTTGTGTGGTTATTTGTTTAATGTTTATCTTTCATGGACTCTCAGCTCCATGAGGGTAGGGATTGCTGGAAAAATTTTAGAAGTTTTGTATGAGTCTCTAAAAAATTTATAGTTGCCATGTAATATATTATGAAGTTTCAACAGTGAGTCAACATTTATACACCTTATGAATTCTAGTAACCACCTGTCATTGTACATAGTTATGATATTATTGACTCTTTTTTAGCTGTACATTACATCCTCCTAATTTACGTTATAACTGGAAGTTTGTGCATTTTAAGCTCCTTCCCTTTTGCCCATTTCTCCACCCACCCCCTCTGGTAACCATCAGTTTGTTCTAGGGACTCCTGGAATGTTGATGGCTGATTTTTACCCCTAAGTGGGGTGCTTGGTCTATAGGAAGCCTCAGCAATAGTTCCTGAGTGAATGGGTAAGTGAGTGAGCCAGAAAACCAAAAGTGCTAGGTATTGTGGTTTTACTCAAAATCTGAAAGTGTGGTCCACGTGAGGTGAAGAGTCAGGTAATCGTCCTGTTCTTGTTGTTTGATAGAGCACTGACTGCTTCCCTGAATCATTAGATCTCTGTCGCAAATCAAGGGACAAGTACTAATGTGCTCAATTTATCTATTCAGGTAGTACAGAATTGTAAATGAGACACAAATATTGTCCTTAGGCCTCTCTAATAGTTATTCTCATCCAGATTTTGTCATTAGGACACTGATAGTCAGTAGTATTAATATGAGGACTGATTTTCCCCCCCTGAACTAATGAATTTTGAAAGAGAATCCTTTTTAACCTTGATGGTTTTAAATTATCTTTTCCAGGTCCTAAGGGAAAGACTGGTGATATGGGGGTTCCAGGGTCACCAGGAATCATTGGACCCCAAGGTCCAAAAGGCCAGAAAGGAGAGAAGGGTAGGTAATTATATTGATTTCATGTCAAAACTCAAGGGATGTTCTGCATCATTTTTAGGACAACAATTAGCTATGTAAATACCAGATTCTTGCAGGTGGGTCAAATTTGCTTAAGCATATTGTGAGTTATACTTGATACAAAAATGTCAACTTTATAAATAGCCAATTGAGAAATTTTTAACTTGCTTGGTAACATATCACACACACACACACACACACACACACACACACACACAATTTTCTATCTCTCATTGGCCTCCCAGCTGGCCCAGTGACAGGGCAGGGTCCTTCCCAATATATTCTCATGTGAACTCTTTCTCAGGATGCAAATTAATTTCATACTAGATAGAACTAACTGGAGCAGGCAATCCTATTCCCTTGAGGTGGCTAGCCTGCCTGCTAAGGTAACTATGACCTATCCTTTGGCTCACACTCAAATTGGGGGCAGTGTCAATGGTGGGAAGAGAACTGAATTCAAATGGAAGAAATCAACCACATAACAGTGACCTCATAACTTTACCTCATCTGAAAATTGAGGGGAATAGACTAGATATCTATTTATACCCTATTTACTTTCAAAATAGATTTGTAGTTAAGTGTGTTTCATAAATCTTTTCCAGCTCAGAAATTCTATAATTCCACAGATATCAGTAAAGAGGGCATCTTTCCTGGGAAATCCCTGGTTCTGTAAGTGCATCAGGTATTGAGGGAAGGTTACAGATTCACTGGGACATTTAGAAATTCCTCAGTGAACACCGCCAGCCTGTAGAAATACCATCTATCCATCAAGGTAAATGTTTTAGCCTCAGTGTCACATGTCAAAAGACCTAATATCATCTATACATCACCCTCCACATGGCTCAGGAACTGCCTAACTCATTTCTAGTAGAACGTTCAGTGAAGTAATTACTTAGAAAAGAGGCTAAGGTAAGAGGGAGCTGCTTCACACTTGTCAGTTAGGCAATTTTCATTCTCAGAAACATTTAATCCTTTTGTGGCTGAATTATGTCAGCAGAAAACCCTGTGAAATAAAGATGAGTTATGAACCTCCCCAGTGATTCATACATTTTGGAAGCTAGACTTCTGAAAGTAGAAGAAAAAAACAGGGAGGTATCATAAGATAAGGTTCTTAAGAATAAGCTTTGATGAAGGATCAAAAGTAGAAATTCATTCAGCCAGTCTGTGGCTTGGAAACTCCACTTTCCTTTTACTTCCAGTCTAGACTCTTAGTTAAGGGCTAAAGTTGAAAAGAAATAAATAGCTTGAACGACTGCATTCTGGCTCATCACACCCTGATTGAGTAAAACCCAGTGTAAGCAGTTAGAATCCCTAAGTGAACTTGAGAACCAGAATCACTGTAATAAGGCTCAGTATATGAGTATTGACAAGAACTGGAAATAGAAGTGGCCCTTCACATCCATTCAGGGTTGCCTTCTCTCCAAATGCAGACATATTTTCCTGATGGCCTAAGGGTTAATTTCCAAGCTATAAGCTTTATGTGGAATGGTAATAGAGGAGCTGGCTGCTTAGAAAGCTCTGCTGAATGGCTTATGGTAAGATTTCTGCAGTTGCTCTTGTGAAATTTTGGGGAGTCTCCTCTCATGACTTTTACTTTGACTTGGGATTTTTTTCCTGACAAAAATGAAACAACAAATGTTAGTTTTATATAAATAATGTGATTGATAAGTCAATGCCAACCACTGTAATATGCATTCATGTTCAACTCTGTACACATTTCTAAATTTTTTTGTACCTCAGTTTCTTCTGTGATAAAAGTGATGACAGGAAAAACCAAGATGGCGGCATAGGTAAACATTGGAAATTGCTGCCTCCCACAGCAACTTCAAAAATACAACTAAAAGACAAAACAGACATCATCCAAAACTACAGGAAGGCTGGCTGAGTGGAAATTCTACAACTAGAAGGAAAGAGAAAAGCACACTGAGACTCAGAGGAGCTGCGGAAGTAGAGTGCAGAGGTACGAAGGCTTGAGCGCGCGGGGAAAGGGGCTGGCACCTAAGGACACGGCTGTCTTTTTGAATCGGGAAGGAGTCACAAGCTCCTGACTGCTCTGAACTTCAGTTCCGGGAAGTCTCTGGGGACCCAGGACTCATACGGGTAGAAACTGGCAGCAGGCAGAACTCAGAACTTGAGGGTAGCTCTCTCTCAGAGGTGCTTGCAGCGATTACCAGGACACTGAGACTTGAGGCCCCTTAGGGGAGGGCTGAGGATCAGCCATAGCTGCTTGCTCCACCCTGTTGATTCCCTGAGACCCTTCCCCACCCAAGCTGTGGCAGAGGCTTTTGCATATGAATGCTCTGGCGCAGGGGTCTTCAAACTTTTTAAATAGGGGGCCGGTTCACTGTCCCTCAGACCGTTGGAGGGCCAGACTATAGTTTTTAAAAAAACTATGAACAAATTCCTATGCACACAGAGGCAGCAAAAACACCCGGTGGGCCGGATAAGTGTTTTCAGCGGGCTGCATGTGGCCCACGGGCCGTAGTTTGAGGACCCCTGCCCTGGCCCTTTGCAATCTGAAAATTACCTAACAAATTGCAGCTGGGCAAGACAGACCCAGAACTTCCAAGAGAAGGCCCAAGGCCCCACAGCAGCTTGCATTGCTTCACAGCTGGGCCTCATCTGGGCACCTCCGAACCCCAAAAAAGGAAGGGGAATCTGCAGATCTCTTCGTAGCTCCTGCTGGGTAGCCTCAGGAAGAGGCTAAATTAGCACCTCCTTAGATCCAAGAGCCAGTGTACCCAGTGGTCAGAGTGGGACCATCCAGATTACAACTCCTCAGATCCATAAGGGACATACTCAGGGGGCAGACTCAGTGAGCACCAAAGCCCCACTGAAGCAAGTCTTGCTCCAGAAGGGTGTCTTCACCACAGAAGTTTTCCCACTGCAGACACAGCTGATTCTCACAGCCAATTGGCCTGGAGGTCAATTCCTCCCAGTGATACCTACAACAATCAAGGCTTAACTACAACAAGACTACAACAAGACTGTGCACAAAGCCCAGAAAGGGGTGCACCAAGAGTGTCCACCTCAGGTAATTGGGAAGGCTGAGCCACTGGGCCCTATAGGACACCTAGCACACAAAGCCACTATACCAACACAGGGAAGCATAAAAAAATGCGGAGACAAAGAAACAGGTCACAAATGATAGAAATGGAGGAAAGCAAATGACTGGATATAGAGGTCAAAACCACGGTTATAAGGTTTTTCAAGAATTTTCTGGAAACCGCTGATAAATTTAGTGAGAACCTGGAGGATATGAAAAGAGACCAACTAGAAATTAAGCATACACTGACTGAAATAAAGAATAATATACAGAGATCCAACAGCAGACAAGAGGATCCCAAGAATCAAGTCAAAGTCTTGAAATACGAAGAAACAAAAAATACCCAACTGGAAAAGAAAAGGAAAAAGAATCCAAAAAATATGAAGATAGTGTAAGGAGCCTCTGGGACAACTTCAAGTGTACCAACATCCAAATTATAGGGATGCCAGAAGAAGAGAGAGGGCAAGATATTGAAAACCTATTTGAAGAAATAATGACAGAAAACTTCCCCTACCTGGTGAAAGAAATAGACTTACAAGTCCAGGAAGCACAGAGAACCTCAAACAAAAGGAATCCAAAGAGGACCACACCAAGACACATCATAATTAAAATGCCAAGAGCAAAAGAAAAAGAGAGAATCTTAAAAGCAGCAAGAGAAAGACAGTCAGTTACCTACAAGGGTGTACCCATACGACTGTTAGCTGATTTCTCAACAGAAACTATGCAGGCCAGAAGAGAGTGGCAAGAAATATTCAAAGTGATGAATACCAAGAACCTACAACCAAGATTACTTTATCCAGCAAAGCTATCATTCAGAACTGAAGGTCAGATAAAGAGCTTCACAGATAAGGAAAAGCTAAAGGAGTTCATCACCACCAAACCAGTATTATATGAAATGCTGAAAGGTAACCTTTAAGAAGAGGAAGAAGAAGAAGAAGGTAAAGATACAAATTATGAACAACAAATACACATCTATCAACAAGTGAATCTAAAAATCAAGTGAATAAAAAATCTGATGAACAGAGTAAAAAAAAAAAAAAGTGGTGACAAAAATATCTGTCCTGCAGTTTTTAAAGGGAGGTGCTATAAACTTTCTTAAATGAAAAGTGTCCCAATTGGTGAAATATGCTCTGTTGTATAAGCTCCCTGTTATATGAGAGGCTGTATTAATATCAAATAAAAATTAACATTTAATTTAAAAGACTATATTAAATTATAAAATTATGTTAAGAGCTTGGACTATTACCTGGTACAAGGTAGATGATCAGTAAGAATCAGCTGTCATTCTTACCATTATTGTTGCTCTTCCCATTTATAATTAAAATAAGTCTAGTGTGGCAGCTCTAAGAGGACTGGGCTTCAGCCAGGCCCAGGATAAAAGTCCATTTTGTGGTAATATGGAAAATATCTAAAAACCCAGATTCAAACTTTTTTTGAAATACAAGTTCCCATAGTTCTATAATTTGTCCAAAGAGTATATGAAAAATTTTCTGAACAAAATAAAAATTGGCTTTCCTTGATGCTCTATGTCAAGGACACTATATTTTTTTCCTGGATTTTTTTTTAAACCTATATATGTTATTGATTTCAGAGAGGAAGGGAGAGGGAGAGAGAGATAGAAACATCAGTCATGAGAGAGAATCATTGATTGGCTGCCTCCTGCACACCCCCTATTGGGTATTGAGCCTGAAACTCAGGCATGTGCCCTGACAGAGAATCGAACTGTGACCTCCTGGTTCATAGGTCAATGTTCAACCATGAGCCACGCCTGGCTGGGATGAATGGGTTTTATTATAACGAATTGGAGCCAAATGAAGAATGTTGTGCTCTGTGTTCAATTCTTCATGGTATAATTTCTCAGGCATTGTGGGGAATATGAAGACTAGAACATTTTAACTGTCATTCAAAATTCATAATAGGAAAGAAACACATACATCTGTAACAAAAGACTGCATGTTATGAGTTTTGTGAAAGATTTGAAGAGCTGTGGGAACACTGATGAAAAACTGAGTTCTGTTTAGAGAGATTGGCGCTATCCCCAAATCTGCTTTAAATGATTTACCATCAATTGGAATAAACTATTGCTAATGATGCTCAACAACCTTTTCCCATATTGTTTTACTTTATTTATCTAGTATTTTTATTGAGTTTATCTGGGTGGTATTGGTTAATATAATTATGTGGGTTTCAGTGTACAATTCTAAAATACATCATCTGTATGTTGCATTGTGTGTTCACTGCCTCAACCATATTGTTTTACCTTTATACATTTTGGTAAAGGAAGCATCGAAATGTGAGATGGCTGTGAAATGGATGTTAGTTTTATCGTAACTAATATAATTGGAAGATAGTTAATCTTGGCATCATTTTAGGACTTAAGGGAGAACGTGGGGACCAGGGATCAAGTGGAGTTCCGGGATACCCAGGAAAACCTGGAGAGCCAGGTAGGGTGTAAATATTCCTGTTGTAGAGTATAAACTATATCATGTGCGAAGTATAGTATTTGATTTTCTTCCTATTTGTATTCCAAGTTATGAGGAGGTAAGAGGGGAATATGAATTGCTATGCCTCTTCTAATAATTCAGTGTATTGGTATGTTGGAGTGTGAGTACTGAGCTAGGAATTTGGAGACCAGATAAAGGCATCTGAGCTCTTGTCCCTCTTCCTAGCTGTCTTTGGGGAAAGATTCTTGCATCTTTCTGGGTTTTAGTTTCTTTGCCTGAAAGGCTTGGATTTGGATGGAGAATATGGAGATGTAAGAGAATACTTGGATTGGGCCAAACTGCAAACTATAATGGAAAAAATGAGCAATAGTTTTACTACCCTTTATTATCTTAAGAGTAAAAAATAAATAAATAGAACTAGATACATGAGATCAAAATACAAGCTATTACTTTTCGGAAGCATGAACTCTTCCCCTTATGAGACAGGTACTGATGTGAGTGGCTCTGTGCACGAGACTCCTCCCACAACCATTACTGAGGCAAGAGCCAGGTTTCCAGCCCGGCTGGCGTGGCTCAGTAGTTGAGCATCAACCTATGAACCAGGAAGTCCCGGTTCTATTCCTGGTCAGGGCACCTGCCTAGGTTGCCGGCTCAATCCCCAGTGTGGGGTGTGGCAGGAGGCAGCCAATCAGTGATTCTCTCTCATCATTGATGTTTCTATCTCTCTCTCCCTCTCCCTTATTCTCTGAAATCAATATATATATATAAAAGAGCCAGGTTTCCAGTCCCAGGTAGTAGGATTTGTTTCTATTTTGTGAGCTCTGTGATAATAGCATATTGTTTATAGCATATGTGGTCCGTAAACATTATTTTAATTTTTCATTTTAGGTGGACCTGGTCCTAAAGGGGCTAAAGGAGACACCGGACTGGTGGGAGTGAAAGGACAAAAAGGCTCCAAGGGGGACACGTCTGTCAATGCTACCAAAGGAGACAAAGGAGACCGAGGGGCTGTGGGCTCTCCAGGCTTGAATGGAGAGCCTGGGGCCAAGGGAGAGAAGGGGGACCGGGGGGAGAAGGGCTACTGTGGGAACTCTGGGGAGAGGGGAGGAAAGGGGGAAAAAGGTGAGGTGGGGCTGAAAGGAGAAAAAGGTAGCAAAGGCGATATTGGAATGGAAGGCAAAAGTGGCCCAGAGGGCCTACCTGGAGCCCGAGGTGACCCAGGAGCTAAAGGAGAAAAGGGAGCTGTAGGTCCTCCTGGTCTGGAGGGACCTGTGGGGCCCAAGGGTGAGCTTGGGAGCAAAGGGGTCCGAGGATCTATTGGGAAGAAGGGTTCTCGGGGCCTCAAAGGCTCCAAGGGGGAGATGACCAGAGTCCCACGGTCGGCTTTCAGTGCTGCTTTATCAAAGCCTTTCCCTCCTCCCAATGTCCCTATCAAATTTGACAAGGTTTTCTATAATGACCAAGGGAATTACAGCCCCGTCACCGGGAAATTTAACTGTAGCATTCCTGGGGCATATGTGTTTTCCTACCACGTCACGGTGAGTGGCCGGCCAGCTCGGATCAGCCTGGTAGCCTGGAATAAGAAGCAGTTCAAGTCCAGAGAAACGCTCTATGGTCATGAAATAGACCAGGCCTCTCTCCTCATCATCCTGAGGTTAAATGCAGGGGACCAAGTCTGGCTGGAAGTGTCCAAAGATTGGAATGGAGTGTATGTCAGCGCTGAGGATGACAGCATTTTCACTGGGTTTCTTTTGTACCCAGAGGAAATGCCTGGAATTTCACCATAAACTTGTGTCTGAACATTGTAGTTTGGAGTGAGTGAAATAAGTCAGGTAACAGAGAATAGCGCTATTGAAAAAAATAACTTTCCTTATTTTTTCATGACCATAAAAATAATACAGAAAAAATGATGTCACTTAGTGTCAACTGCTATTGCTATTTTAAGACATCATGTTTTTTAAAAAATAATTATCTATCTGTATTTGAGAGCATATGTCTGTTAACTTAGTAGATAGTTTTTTCATTTGATTATAATGGCATTTCTCAAGCCATTTAAGTGATTAATGTTTGTATACAAAAATATAAATGAGATTTGTAATTAATAAATTGTAAATATCTTCTATATCTCACGTAAATGTGTGCAACTATTTTCTGTATGAATGTGAGGCAAATAGCTGATCTATCATGATGGGCAGGTACAACTCAAAAGTTTCCAATTCTGTTAGAAAGGTTGCCTTCCAACTAAATGGAACTCTTTCCATATTAGATTAATTCTGGAAGAATACACAGAAAGAATGTTACTGACTAGCTAAGATATCTTTAAAATTAACCAGTGTGTAAAGATTTGCTCATAAAACACCTGTATTATATGGACTTATGCATTGGGTAAAAGGTAAAAAGAAAGTTAAAAAAGATATTGCTAAATTCAGTCATAACAAAGACCCAGCTATTCACCAAATTATTGTGTGTAGAAGAAGTGACTGTCCCCCAAAGACTCAAGAGCAAAAGTAGATAATTACTGAGCCCTTTCTTCACAGAAGAACATTCATTTTGGATAAATTCCTTGAATTCATCATCTCCATAATTAATTCCTGTTATTCAGTGATAACACTAGAGGAACAGGTGGGTATTTGGGAATATACTTGCAATGAAAATATTTAATAAATGTGAATATAGAATAATTCAACAGCCTCATATTTGAAGAAGTGAATTTATTGAATCTAAATGGAAATTGGTTGAAGAAGGCATGTAGTTAGGCAGATTTACAAATCTTGGTGAGTCAAATCAGGGAGTGGGTGATGGGGAACTGGGGAACTTCCTGGTTTTGTTCTGCCAGACAGACAGACCTTGACAAGCACCATTCACTTTTCAACTTCTCTCTATATATGAGAATCTCAAATATGTGTTTAGAGGAAAGCTATTTCTGGAAGTTATTGTTATGAGTTACTGGGGAAAAAAGTTGGTTCTGCATCAAACAAATGTTGGAAATGCTATCTCCTGTGTCTCTGTCTTGGAAATTCATAAAGCAAGTCCGTGTTCCCTGACATTCCCACAGAACAGAACTATAATTTTGTTTTATCCAAGAATCCCATGTTTACTCTGCGTATAGGACTCATCAGATAGCATCGGTGGAACCGCCTCGTGTAGGATGCCCATTTTAGGAACATGGTGTTAGTTTCTTATCCGAAGACTTCCTAGCAGGCGGGGGTAAGTTCCCTCTTGACATTTTCCTTCCTTCAGCAGTTTTACTCTATTTAGACTGTAATATTGCTTAGCGGAGGCTTTCCTGTATTTGTCAGAGGGAGAATAAGATAAGCCACATGATTAAATCAGTGATGCTTGCACTTAGAAATTTTCCTTTTCCGTTTTGAGGCTTGGGTATCAAAGACATTCAGAAACTTAAAGTTTTGTTTCTCTTTTAGTATATATATATATATATATATATATATATATATATACATATATATAAATATAATATAAATATAATATAAATATATTAAATAGAATATAAACAAACTTTTGTTTCTCTCTTTGTATGCATATATAGGGTGTCCCAAAATTCACGCAAGATTTGAATTTTGCGTGATTATTAACAACAACAAAAAGTAAAAGCTTAATTTTACTTGGTTTATTGAATCAGATTCTAATATCTGTTGCCCTTTGATTTCAATCCCTTCAATTTGATAAGCATTACCAAGTACCAATTATGGCCCAGGAGCAGGGACAATGAAGACCAAAGAAGACCATGGCTTTGCGTATGTGCCAGCAAAGCTGTGGAGGCCATTTACCTGATGTGCTATTCCGTACATAACCCTATACTATATACTTTATGAATCAATAAAAAATTTACAATTTTTAATTATAAAGCTGTGTTTTCTATCAAAATTACTTCTTGCGTGAATTTTGGGACACACTATATATGTATAAATATATACATACATGTATATATTTTTTCTTATGCCTTTTCCATTATTGGATTGAAGGGATTTGGGGAGGCCAAGAGCCAACAAACTTAGGAAGATGGAAGAGAAAACCACATTATGATGTAAAAGGCAGTTGGACAGAGGACCAGTAAGGGAGCAGCAATTTCTATGGAGAATTTATGACACCACATGTGTTTGTAGTAAACATTTATAGGAAGCCTGAAGTTAAGGGCTTAGGGTTAGGGTCCAGGATTGGTGGCTAATTGTGAACTTTTTTAGGGGATCCACAGCAAGGAAGTTCATAGCCTTTAAAGTGGCTTTGTGGGGGTGGCTTCTTGGTTCTTTATGGCACTTTTTTTGTTATGAGAGGGAAGTAGCACAACAATGCTTCATTTTCCAATTATATCATGTCTCCCTTATTATTGAAAGCACAAAATTAAGGAGATTAAGGAGTGACTCTCATTTCCAGGATTTGAATACAGCCCCTACCTACCCCTACCCTAAAGTCTGTCAAATATACAGACCTCTCCCCTGCATGCCCTGAGTATTAAACTGATAGAGTTAAACTGACATCTCGAACTTAAAATGAAAAACCAAGCTTCTGAAATTTCCCCTAAGCTGCTCCTCCCAGATCCTGCCCTAACTCACAGAATGACCACCACTCCTGGGGTTGCTCAGACCAGAAACCTGTCTTTGATTTTTCCATTTCATACTTAAATCCAACCTGTCAGGAAATCCTTTTTTTTTTTTAAATATATTTTATTGATTTTTTACAGAGAGGAAGGGAGAGAGATAGAGAGTTAGAAACATCGATGAGAGAGAAACATCGATCAGCTGCCTCCTGCACATCTCCTACTGGGGATATGCCCGCAACCCAGGTACGTGCCCTTGACCGGAATCGAACCTGGGACCTTTCAGTCTGCAGGCCGACGCTCTATCCCCTGAGCCAAACCGGTTTCGGCAGGAAATCCTTTTTATTCTTCTTGAGAAGGTATCTAAAATTGGATGACTTCACACATGTCTGCTTCCATCATCCCAGTCAAGCCAACATTATTTATTACCTGAATTACTTATTGCAGTAATGTCCAAATTGGATCCACCTAAGTAAGACACAAGGGGCCTAGGATTAAAATACAAATGGGATCCAACATTACATCTATTTAAATTTTTTAAATCTATGAATTAAGCTAACAAATAGTTATTTAAAATATTTTCTGTCCTCCTACATTAATGTATGCTTTCATATTGAAAAAGTCAAATTAATCTACTTTTTGTATGACTGACAGTAAACAAAATGTCAAAGATGGCTGAATTGCAATTGTGCATGTCTGAGAGTTCTATTCATAAGCAGGTGGTGTTTGGATGAGTAATAAAAGAAAGATATTCATGAATTATTAGATATTTATCCTATAGATGCTATTTTTAAAAGTTAATTTCAGAAAAATACTATATGTTTTCATAATTAAAATTTCTACATAGTTTATATTCCATTGACAGTATTTTTTTTCAAATTAGACCACTTTTGTTGCATCATTATATCTGAACACTGTGTTTTAAAATTTAATTTCAATTTGAAGAAATTGTTCTGCTGAATTAGCAATCAGGTTTGGAAATGAACCATAAATTTTACATATCATGTTCAAATATTGTCATTGGGGTTGCATAGGATATATTATCACCATTGTAAACAATATTGCAAAATATTTAAATTTCATTATACAAACTATGATCACATATGTTGTCATTTACATCATCTTTTAAAATAACATTCTAAAATCTAGATCAATCAGGAATTTTCAGTCTGGACCTGCATAAATACAAATTTAGAGAGATATGAATTGTTTAATATGTTTAGCCATTAAGTCTGTAACTATTGCCAACACTGGGCAATTCATGAGTATCTCAAGAATGATGAACTGTAACATAATGAAAAGCATGAAAATGAATGCTCAGCACAACTGAGATGTAATACTTCGTTATCTAAGGCATTTATGCTCTCCAAGAGAAGGTAGATAAGTTCCGTTGTACTTCTCTTAATTAAGCACATCCATTGTTCCAGTCCTCCCCACACACCAGAGCAGTGTCTATCTGCCACGCTTGCAGCAGCGCAGCCCACTGGCTGTGATGGCATTTGGAGGCAGTCACCTTCTGTTTGATGCACACAGGGCAGGAGGCCTGGAGAAGAACTTCCCCGGGGCCTGGAGGATGCTAGTCATCGGAGTTACTGGTTAGACTGCAGTCTGTGCTGTAGCAGAATTGAGCCCAATGTCTAATAAAGGTGCCCTGGGTGTCATCATAAATTTACATGTTGTCTGTTTGTTTTTTGCAAGACTTCCTAAAGCATGGGGCCTAGGACAGGGAACTTTAGACCCATGCTTGAGTCTGAAACATGATATGAGAGTATCACCTATTTCTGTCCTGACCCCTTCAATCAAAGCAATCCTGTTTAAAGGAAGTTGGATCATTTTACTCCTCTGCTCAAAGCCTCTTGAAGCTCCCATCTCATCTAGAATAGAAGCCGAATCCTTACTATGATGAGAGAGGCCTCATGTGACCTGGCCCCTGCTCCCCTTCCCACTTGCTCTCCTGCCATCTCCTCCATGCTTGCCCTGGGCATTGCCCTCAATGCTGCTCCTCAAACTCACCAGGCATGTTTCCACTCAAGGCTTTGCATGTGCCATTCTATCTAAATGGCTGTTACCAAGATAACTTCATGACTGACCCCTTTCTCTCTCCCAAGCCTTTATTTTAACATCAGCTTTCAGTAAGTTGTTCTTTGACCACTCAATTTTAAGCGCAGTCCCCATGCCCCAACCCTCTTCCCTGCTTTATTTTTCTCCATAGCGCTCACCACCATCTAAAGCGCTGTAGTTCACGTACTGACCTTCTTTGCTTTCTGTTTTCCCATTGGAAGGTAAGTTCCATGGATTTTTGTCTGTTTACTGCTCTATCCCTAGCTAGCACCAGGACGTTCAATATGTGTTCAGTGAGTAAAGATTGATAGGGTCCAAACTGATATAGTAGTTGTAGATCTTTTCATAAGGTGGTGCTCACAAACTACCTTTGCTTTTGATTTTTATCTTAAAACAAAAGCCAACCAACAAGTCTGTTGCAATGCAAATAAAACAGTACTCTCTACTTCACAATTAAGAATCTGGCTTCTATGGGGATGCAGTAAGAAACAGCTATGAGAGGGGGACAGTGTGTCAGGAACTGAGCCTTAAGTGATATGTACCAAGTGAGACCACAGAAGCATGGCGCAGTTAGACAATGTGCCAAAGACACCGGTGTGATAGGTGTGGAGCCATGAACTCCACCCTTAACCAGCAGAGCAGGGCAGAGTTTACGAAAAAGCTTGGCTGGTGAAAACTGGTGTAATGGGAAAAGAACAGTAGTAGCCTAATTTCTCAAGGCGATCATCCCAAGTGGGAATGGGAATGAGAAGAACAAGAATCCACTGATAGCTGAGCAGGGGGTGCAAGACTGGACTGGGCCTCATGTCAAACTGCAGGCAAAACCAGTTCAGTGCTGAGAACGAGACTGTATTTGGACACTCTGATCAGTCTAGTGTACAATCCATGTGAATTCAGTGGAAAAATTTAATAGAAGTGCTTAATTGTTTTAGGAACTAAAATGAAAGCATGTTGATTGTTATTTGAATTATAAGAATCATACTGCAACTAATGGACATGGCATGAGAGCTTGCATATTCTGAAGAGGGAAGTGCATGGAGGTGTCTCTCTTGTCCTGAGCTTGTGGGATGAGCAGAGGAGGCAGAAGCCTCACTCTTAGACTCTCTGTGCAGTCATTCATTTACTTAGGGTTACTGACTGGTAGGCACTGTTCTTGGTGCTGACGATAAATCAGTGAGCACAACAGGGAGAAAAACCTCTCTCTTCATAGAGCTTATGAAGAGAATGAATAAACATTCTGTAGGATATTAGTTATAGAGTATGTCAGGAGCTGATAAATGCTATGGAGAAAAATAAAGCAGGAAGGGGGATTAGGAGGATCAGGGTAGGTGGGGGAGGAGTGAGGGATTTAATATACAGGTCAGAAAAGGCCTCACTAAGAATGTGATATTTCAGTCAAGATGTGAAGAAGGCAAAAAAGCAAGTCCTCTCTGAGAAGGCTGGGGAAACACAAGGACTGTATCCCTAAGGTTGGAGCTCGCCTGGTAAAAAGTCAGTGGCTATAGGAAGTGGGGTGAGGTCAGAGAGGTAGTGGGGGGACAGAGTGTGTGGGAGTTGTAGGCTATTGTAAAGACTTAGGTTTTTACTCTGAATTTGGTAGATGCAGAGATGCGCCACCCAGATCCCCTTTAAGGAAAAACCAGATGCTCCTCTGAGGACACAGTGCTCAGCAGACAGCCTCTGGCTTTCAGCTCCTTCAGGGTCTGCCCAGCTGCAGGACTGTCTCTTTTGAGGTGATGCCCTTCCCACGGCAGCCCAAATTTGGGCACTGAGAAAGGCAGGTGGATAAAGGCCAGGTCATCCTAGCCCTTGCTGGTCACCTGGATGGGCCACGCTCTCTACGGAGCTTCTGCAATTTGGCCAACGCTTGGCTAGGATTTCACTATCATTCATCTCTTCCCTGCCCAGTTCTGTCTCCTTCCCCTTCCCTCCACAGCAGTTGATTCCTCATTAACATTTTGCATCTTAAAATCTCTTTGCACATCTGTCTGGAGACCCAACTGATGACCTTGAGATGTAAACTGTGAAAGTGGTAGAGGATACAATTTTGTGGACCACTTGTTCACTGCACATTCACACCTGTGCATACCCCCACCTACACACACACACACACACACACACACACACACACACACACACCCCTCTCCTTTGCTCTGGGTCAGGGCTGAAAGTACTAATTAGTTAATTAATTAACATTTTCAGAACACATTGGGCCTGATATTTAGATCCAAAGAACCTCTGTTGTCTGACTGTAGTGGTTAAGTACACAGACTCAGGAACCAAAAGCACTGGGTTAGAACTTCATTTACTAGCCAAGTGATCTTTAGTAAGACACCTACTCCATCCATTCCTCAGTTTCCTCATCTATAAAATGGGAATTTCGTGTTATGAATGAGTTTATATTTGCAAAAATTCTTAGAACTGTGTCTGGTACATAGTAAGTGCTAAACAGATGTTTATCAAATAAGAAAGCCAGCTTTATTTGAGTCAAATATGAGAGACAGTGCATGTTGTATATGAGTCAGACCCCTTTTTGGGGTATTAGCTTTTCTGCTGATAGGCTCATGAGTGGGGAGGTGAAATCAGGATTGGTTTGAGTTCAGTGTAGTATCAGAGGTGAGTGTGTTGGTTGAATTGGAGTCATGCATTTGATTGAAGTCTTTCTATAGAATATCTGGTATTTAAAAATACAAAAAAGAATGTTTTATAAAGGATACGTGAAATAAAGTGTTACTCCTTTGAAATGAGATTGCGGTTCACCCTTTCCTCTAAATCACTATTAATAGAGTTGATATATCAAAGTCCAGGACTTCATCTTCCTATTTAGGCACCAGGACCATTGGATTGACACGCTGACCATGAGCTTCCTATACACCTGAATAAGGCACTGAATGAGAGCCTAACGAAAGATGGATGTTTTGCTGATCTGAAAGGTAATGGCAGTGACAAATGAGGCCTCCCAGTGGACCATAGCGAGGGGTAGTGGCAGGAAATTGCATCGGCTCAATGATTAAGGCAACATCAGCAGTCAGAAGACAGCAGCGGGGCAGGTGGCCTTGGTCTCGCTGCTGCCTCATTTGCTGCACCTCACAGGGTGATGTGTCTGAAATGTGTCTGCAGGGCCCACAAACCTGATCCTCCCCTGCTTCCCTCCCTTTTTTTCCTGAGGATAAATGAGCTACAACAATTTTGGAACATCCAGATTATTAAATGTCAGAACTATTGCCAAAGCAGCACACCCACTCTCCTTGGATGTTGAATGCAAGTTGAAATTGCCTCTGGCAAAAGGTTTTGTGAAGGTCTAATTCATTCCTTTTAATTCAAGAAAAATTAATGAGCACCTACTATGTACCAGGCACTGGGCTCGATGCCAGGGATACGAAGATAAATGAGATAATTTCTTGTCTTCAAGGGAGTCACAGTCGAATGGAAGAGGTGACTAAGTGAAGACAATAGTTGTTTCATCTTTTCTGCCTCAAGGATGGTCAGAGACCTAAATGCCATGGCTATTATAGAGGACATTGAGAAAACTCTTCATCCAGCAAGTTAGTTGATTGATGTTCTTGTTTACCCCAAAGAGTACTAGGTTAGCAATTGATTTAGGAAGGTTCAGCCTCAGTGGGAGAAAAATGTAAACAAAATATTCGAGAACAACATTTTCACGATTGGGTGTTCCCATGTGGCACCTTAAATCTTGTTTTGAAGACCTTGGACTGATAAGCAGGAGAGGATTAAAGAACTCTTATCTGGAAATCAGAAGTTGACCTGGCAAAGTCAAGGACCAAAGGAGGCAGCCAGAGGCTTTCACCTGAGCCTGGAAAGGATCTCAGTGATCACTTCATCAGCTCCTTTTGAAAGACGAGGGTACAAGGCCTGGATTCTGCTACTCAAAAGGTTGACCCAAGGACTCACAGATTGTGACATTCACATTCCAGTCAATGGCATATGACATACCTATGGAAATGTGCACACATGTTGAACGAACAGCTTGGTGATTTTACACAGATGGCTACACCCATGACACCAGCATCCTGTCATGTTGGTGAAATGTCCACAACCCAGCAGGGCTTCCTTGTGCCCAGGTCCAGTCAAATCACCCCACCCTACAAAAATAACCACTACTCTAATTTCTATTACCACAGATAAATTTTGCTTGTAGCTGAACTTCATGTAAATGAAATTATACCGTTTGTCGTCTTTCATGTCTGGCTTTCTCCCCCAACAGTCTATCTGGGAGATCATCATGCTGGTGTGTGTCTCAGTAGTGCTTAAAATGTTGGACATCTTTTCATATGATGATGGGCCATTTGTAATCCTCTTTTGTGAAGTGCTTGTCCAATTGTTTTGCCAAGTTTTAGTTTATTTGTCTTTTTCTTATTGATGTATAGAAGTTCTTTAGATTGTCTTCTTGCAAAACTCCTGAGTTTTAACCCCCTTCTCTTTTTCTACAAGTGGGCCAATTTGTTTCCTGAGGCTCCTCCTCCCTTTCATTCATTCTTCTTTGGTTTCCGAAGTTCTCAAACACAAGCTCCCCTGACTGTGCTCTGTGTTTGCAGGACTAAAATTGCTTCCAAAAAGCAAACTCATGCTTAGATGTAAGTGACTAAAATACTTTGTTGTTACTTTAACACCTAGGTATTTATCTTTTAAAAGGAAATGAAGCCAACCAACAGAATATCTGATGGTGGAATTTCAGAAACAAGAAAGTTGATGGGGAATTTTTTGAGGTAGAATGGAGACAAGAATGTCCAATAAAGACACTTTTTGATATCTCTGAAATCCAACAGTGCTGTCATTTTCTCTGAATTTGGGCCAATTAGCTTTAAGGAATGTTTGACAAAGGGAAACATTTATTTATCAACAAATGATTGCCTCATTTAAAAAAATACTTGGATTACTGGTTTCAGGACTATTTTCAAAGGTTAACCACTAATGACTTACTACCAGTATGGAAACCTTATGGTGCAATGTCCCAGGGAGGCCGTTGTCTTAGAAACCATTGCCAATATTGCAATAATGATTTTCCAGGAGATTACAAAATGTGCTTATGAAGTTAGTGAGTGATGCTAGATTGGGAAGTGGACTCTAAGACCTGATAGGCAGGAGAATGATTTAAGATGACCTTAAAAATCAGAGTAAAAAAACCCACAATAAAAATAAAAAGAAATATCAATGAAGGCAATTTATGTGATAAGGAGGGACAAAAAAAAAAAAAGAAAAAGAAAAAAGAAGAGAAAAAAATTTAAAAAGAGATGTGTACACCTGGCCAGATCCAAGCAGTCTCTGCTCATCCTCAAGAAAACATGTGTCTGAGATGGACTAATTATTTACCCACACAGTAAGTATTTAGTGAGTGTCTGTCTAGGCATCATGCTAGATGCTGAGGATACAGCTTGGAACAAGATGAGTCTTTGCCATCCTGGAGCTGGCAGTTTAGTGAGAAAGACAGAGGAGTTGACATTAAACTGTGTCATGAAGTACTTCTCTGGTGAAAAAGGGAGGAAGGCCATTTCTGCTAGAGGCGCCTATGAAAAGCATCACAGAGTTTGGAAAGAAGTAGATGAATTTAGAAAACTGCAAGTGATGGTTGAAGTCATGTGGAATGCATTTAAAGAGAATCCAGTAGAGTAGATTCTTCCAAAAATGTTGCAGCTGAATTCCACCACAAGCTGGGATTGATTTGTCTGTCTGCCTGTCTATCCCATAGACGTAAGATCCTTTCTGTGGATGGTACTGATAAACACTGGGGGAATTCATATAGAAGTGAATATGGCAGGGTGCCTATTTTAGCCTTAAAGTTTCTTATAATAGAATATAGGAACATCATATCTAAATGATATGTAGGTAAAGGAAGCTGAGAGGTGGTTTAAAATGGAAGGAGCTAGTTTTAAGGTTCAATTTGACTCTATTCTATAATAATCAAGATAGAATTTTTTTTTAAAAAAATGTTTTATTGATTATTTTAGAGAAAGAGGAAGGGAGAGTGATCTGCTACATCCTGCATGTCCCCTACTGGGGGTTAATGTGCCCTAACTGAGGAATCTAACCTGTAACCTGTTGGTTCCTGGGTTGACCCTCAACTGCTGAGCCTTACCACCTGGGCCAAAATTTTGATAGGGATTTCCCGTCCTTTACCATCAGCTGTTCAAAGAGTTGTGTAGCTGTTTTGGGCTATTTAGTTCTACTGACAAGTGTCAGAACAGACAAAAGATAAACCTATTAAAGTGTCAAGAAGAAAACAGCCCTCAGAGTTACCAACTGACCATTTCCTGGTCAAATAACTTTTAAGTATCAGATTCAAAGGGCCAATTTAAGGTTACATTTATTATATCCTCTTAAATACCTTTCAGAAGCATCTCAGCTTTTTCTGCAGTAACAAACAATTCTGAAATCTCAGTGGCTTACAACATTTACTTCTCACTCTTGTGTTTAGTGTGATTGTAGCTTTGCTCAGCTCTGCTTGGCTCTACTGGAGTGGGCTCCAGGCTGTGGACTGGATTCAAGTCTGTTTCATTTGGGGACTTAAGTGGGAGGAGAAGCTACTATCTAAGGACAGTTTTCTTCTGGGGGAGGACTAAAGCTCGACAAATGATAGAAACTTTCACTGCCATTAAAAGTTTCTGCTTAGACATGATAAAAATCATAGTCACTCAAATTCTATTTGCAAAGAGTCATCTGACCAAACCCATAATTGAGAAGTATATTTTTCCATGGGACAAGGGTTAAAGAAGGTAGCGTGAATGTTTACTGATCAATACAATCTGCCATAACATATATATGTACTTGTTTTATAAGATAACTCCTACAGATAAACTGAAATCTCAGAAGTGTCATGATTAGAAGCTATTAGAAACCACTACATTTCAGGGGAAATGTTCTTTCTAAGATTTTCTTTCATGCTATACTAAAAGAGCTGATATTAGAAATGGATACACAGTAATGATATGAAATAGTTGGGGTGAGATTGCTATGGGAAAAATTCAAATTCAGACTATAATAATTTGGAGGTATCCATTTGTGAGAAATGTCTGCAGTTATTCATTAATATAGAACTTACATGGCAATACTAGTCAGTCAGGCAAGATTTGAATAACTCGTGGGTCTTTAAACTTGGAAACATGTTTTTCAGGGGGGGAGGTTGGGATGGAATGGGGGCAATGGTGAATGTTTTATAGCAGTGGTTCTCAACCTTCCTACAGCCGCGACCCTTTAATACAGTTCCTCATGTTGTGGTGACCCCCAACCATAAAATTATTTTCATTGCTACTTCATAACTGTAATGTTGCTACTGTTATGAATCGTAATGTAAATATCTGATATGCAGGATGTATTTAGGAGACCCCTGTGAAAGGGTCGTTTGACCCCCAAAGGGGTCACGACCCACAGGTTGAGAACCACTGTTTTATAGCATTGATTAAGCTACATATAATTGCTATGGTACTGATACAGCCTTTACATTTTATTTGGTTGAAGAGTATGCCTTACAACTGATTTTCTTTTATAAAGGCAGGCGGTTTGTTGCCATGATTTCTGCCCTAACAAGTGCCAGAAATAGTCATTTTCCCAGTGTGTGGGGAAAGTATAAATCAGGCCTTGTGGCGGGACTGTGAATGTGGCTTTGTCTGAGGAATAAACTCATGAGTTCAATTTGGTTATAGACTTATGGATTAAAACTTAGAGCAGCTTAAATGCAGTGCATTTTGTGTGGTTATTTATTTAATTGTTTATTTAAAAAATATATTTTTATTGATTTCAGAGAGGAAGGGAGAGGGAGAGAAAGTCATTAATCGGCTGCTCCTGCACACCCCCTACTGGGGATCAAGCCTGCAACCCTGGCATGTGCCCTTGACTGGAATCAAACCTGGGACTTTTCAATCCACAGGCTGATGCTCTCTTCCATTGAGCCAAACCATCCATGGCTTGTGTGGTTATTTAAATGATGTAAGATATTACATAGCATGATGAAAATGTATTTTCCATTTCTTCTTGTGTTTTGACATTGTATTAGGTATTGTTTTAGTGTGCAATGATGATGACTTTAGATTATTATTCACACTTCAGCTTCAGTGAACACTGCTTAACACGCAGTTGAGCAATTTTAATAGACTTAGAGATCACAATGAACCTCTCTAGTTAAGAAGTATCACTTTGTACCATGCTTAGGACCCACAATTGAGCACAAGGCCGCCCATCCTGACATGTGCATCAAATTAGTTCTGTTTTTAAATACAGATGCTATAAAACATTCCTACAGAAAACTAATTATCACTGCTCTTAGAGCCATAAGAATTTGTTGAGTGGGTAGAATATAAACCAGTAAAGAAGTTTGATCTTATATATAAAGAAATAAATTAAAGCCCTCATTAAATTATTATGAAGTGATTGAAGTGAAGTTGCTTCTTTCTTTCCCTCTACTTTTGCTTGTTTTGGCCGCTGTAGTAGTCAGGGCCTTTTCAGCTGCAAGTAATGGCAAACCCAATTCAACCAACAAAGAATCTCAGTGTCACACTGAACAAGGGTCAAGAGTTAGTATGGGCCCTAGTCATGAGGAGACCAGCATGCTTGTTCTATTTCTCCACTATCCTCTTGGTTCTTCCCTCTTCTTTGCATTGTTTTTATTCTCTGACTGGCTTCCTCATTGTATTGACATGGTTGGCAGCAACAGCCAAAGAAACATGCTGCCTTGATCATGTCCAGAAGAAAATATCTGTCCCCCAATATGTCAGACACTTTAGTTATTACCCAATATCTATTCTTCCTTGTTATATACTTGATGGTTAATTTATGGAAGAGATTAGAATTTGAATCAGTCGGCTGGGTAAAGCAGAGCATTCTCACCAGTGCAGGTGGGAATCATTCAGTTTATTACAGCCTGAATAGAACAATAAGGAGAACGGAAGGCGAAGTTTCTCTCTGCCTGAGCTAGGATGCCCTCCAATATCAGTGTTCCTGGTTCCTGAGCCTTCAAAGTTGTACCAGGACTTGCACAGTTGCACTCCTCTCCTCACCCCTTGCTCAGGCTTTTGTACTCATAATGGGACTTACACCACTGGCTCCCTGGGCTCGCAGGACTCTGAACTTGAGACTGAACCAAATCATTGGCTTTCCTTGTTCTCCTGACAACTTGCAGATGCCAGATCATGGAACTTCGTGGTCATGATCATGTGAGTCAATTCCTATAATAAATATCCATAAATATACATATCAGAATGCTCAGTAGAGGCTATATTAGGGGTTCTAATAGGAGGAAGTGAGGAATGGTTGATACAACAATGTCCATTAGAAGTATTATCTCTCCTTATTGGCATAACTAACAGACTGTGGTCTGAGAAAAAGAAAACTTGACTAATTTAGCCCACTCTTATATAAGTTTGGGCCAATTTGCTTCCTAGACTGCCTGGGCTGGAGAATGTAGACTAAATGATAGATGTCATTTCAGATTACCATGTTTGGTTTTTATTTACTCACATGTATAAATGAGTGTGTTGTTTGCACGTGGGTGTTGCGGGAGTGATCCATGTTGCTGTGGGTAGAGTGGACAAGGTTCTCCCTCCTCTAGAAGTTGTCATCTGAGAAAAGCTCGCTTGATTTGTTAGCTGAGGACCAGCTAGAATTGTTCCCACCAGGATTCAGGAATATAAAAGAAATCATTGCCTGGTGTAGGTACCACCTACACTGCTGAAAACCATCCGGAGCTAATCTCTGGATGTTGCATGTTCCTGACCAAGATTTAACATTTGCGTAATTTATGAAAGACAGGACTTAGAACGTAAGTAGATTACTGATTGCACAGGTAGTCTCTGAAAAAGAATACACAGTATATAGGCTAGGAAGTTTGCATTAAATTGGTTGCATAAGGAGATGCTGAGAAAGCCGTTAATTACACAGAAGTGAAGAGATCAGGTGCTAAGATCGAACTGTTAGCGTAAAAATCCTGCCTTTCCCATTGACTAGTTGTGTAAATTTGGACAATTGCTTTATCTATCTCTGTCTCCGTTTCCTCACTGTTTAAGGAAATGACAGTACCTATCTTGTGGGAGGTTTAAATAAGAATAAGGCATGCAGTACAGCGCCCATTACATAGGAAAGCTAAGAACATTCATCTTAGAGGTCTCTGAGCAGCTAAAATTGCAATGGCTCTGAATGTAGAAGGGATTAGAAGGCAGAGACTGGAGGGATCGCTAATGAGTCAGCTGATTTCAGTTCAGTGTAAGAAAACACTCTCTACGAATTACACCTGTCTTCAAATTTAGACGCTTCTGGTGAGTTGTTTTACTGGAGGTTTCCAAATACAGGCAGGGAGTGTGTGTGTGTGTGTGTGTGTGTGTATGTGTGTGTGTGTGTGCATTTGTTGATCAGATGTGTGACAGAGAGTTTCCCACACAGGATGCATCATTACACTAGGTAACTATGTGGATTGTACTTACTCCTGAGCTACTTTAACTATGTCTTAATTTCGAGTGTGTCCACATAAATATGACCTTCATTTAGATTTTGATCTATCAATAAGCCATTGTAAGTAACTCTTTACTTGGTGAGATGCTAAGGCCTGTCAGAATGTGTAATTCCTTGGGAAACCCGGCAGTTAAAACCACTGACTCAAAGGCAAAGCTTAATCACCCTGAAGCTGTTACTGGAGTAGTCATTGAAAAGGACCTTAATATGACAGTAAAAAAACAAATAAAAAATGATGAGGCCAAGTGAAAGGTAAACACAGTCCTCTGAGGAGAATTTAAAAATTTCATGCATTTACCTTTATTCACTGCAGAAAACAAGGCAATCGCAAGACTTTTGACTTTTTAATTATACAGTTACCACATATTTTAACTTTAATGTTTTAAAGTGTCTTGGATGAAATTGTTTTAATTGAGGCCAACTCAATTTTTGGTTATTAGTTATAATTAGGTGAAATTTTTCCTTATGATTTTGCTAAAGCCTTTAAAACAGCCAAAAGAAAAGCTAGCACTACATGCAATGAACAGTTACTTATATAACCCTATTTTCTCATCTAATAAACAGAGCAATAAGAAAATAAAGAGGAGAAAGGGAGCCTTGCATTGCACACAGTATCTTATTTAACTTTTAAGTAACCTGGTGAGATAGACATTTAATATATTTTATAAATAAGACCTTGCAGGAATATTAAATACCTTGTCCATAGTCACTAAGCCAACACACACTGGAGCCAGGATTTTGACTTAGAGTTGCTTAAGTCCAAATAAAATCCACCTCTGTTACTCTAAGTGGAGACTTTTCCCACCTCAAACTCACATGCCTTCGCCAACTAGGCAGGGACATGAATGAGTGACTCTGGAGAGTATGGGAAGGGATGGAAGCCATGTAGAAACTGAAGTGGAGGGTACCTGTTTTGCCCAAAGGCATTCACATTAATTTTTATAGATATTCATGTTAGCAGCTGAACAAACTCATCTCCTATCCTTATCAGGCAAGTATGCCAAGAGCTGGCAACCTCTGAAATGCTATTACATTTTCATGCTGCAGATTGAACAAATGATTCGAGAGGCATGATCAAAGTGCAATTTTGTTTTAGTCTCCCCTGATCTCTCTGAAATTTTATTTAGTAGAAAAAGTTTTTCCACTAAAAAATGTGGGCTGGTTCAGTGGACTTTTCTTTTTTTCTTCTTAATATATTTTTATTGATTTCAGAGAGAAAGGGAGAGGGAGAGAGAGATGGGAACATCAATGATGAGAGAAAATCATTGATTGGCTGCCTGCTGCCGCTCTCTACTGGGGATTGAGCCTGCAACCCAGGCATGTAACCTTGATCAGAATCGAACCCGGGACCCTTCAAACTGCAGGCTGACGCTCTGTCCACTGAGCCAAACCAGCTAGGGCAATCAGTGGACTTTTCATAAAAGACATGCCCACATGGGTTTACATCACAAACATCCTCAGTTCCAAAACTAGAGTCTTCAGTCCTTTGCAATAGTCAAGATTGCATAACTGATTTGTCACTCATTTTCTCCTCCTCAGCTGGCCCTTTGCAGTGGGAGGGTATGTCATGGTCCTTCTTTTCTTTCTTCTTTGTTTATTTTCTTAACTCACCACTTCCTATTATTCCTGGCAGGGAAAAAAAGGAGAGAAGAGAGAGAGAGAAGTGAAGGAAAAAAGGCTAAAGTTTTTACCTGAAATGGTACTGTTGTGAGCTGGCGGAGGTGGATACTTAAGGTTCACTCCCTTAGGGTTCTTTTATAGCTCCCTCCACGAATCCCAACATCATTGCTTTCCCACCTGCATTGCTTTGGGCAGAGTAGGGGGATGCAAATCAGTGTCAGTTGGATGTTTGATTCCCTGTCCATAAGCCCAGGATTTCTGAACTCCACCTCAGCTTTTGGTTGCTGAATATTTTCCCACCCACTGGACCAGAGTCAGGTTCACCCTACACTGGCTCTTCCTTGTGTGATCAGCTCAGGTACATGGCAACACTTCCGTTTTCTTCTGGTAATTTCTGGGAATACAGGCCAGTTCCAAAGAGCAGCAGCTCTTGTCAGCAATCCCGCTCTGAAGTAGTCGCTCTTCTGCCCCTCTGGGTTCCCCAGGTTAGAAGGCAGCTCCCAGTACACCCCAACTCCTAGAGGGGTGGAGGCATAAACCACATATACCAGGCTCTCTGAGTGTCCCATGGAAGCCCCTCCACTCCTGCTCACTAGGCTTGAGGGAGGGAGTAGTTAGGAGAGGGCCAGTTGGGGCTGAGACTATGGTTTTGTCCCAAGGAATCCTTTGACAAAAATCTTTGATTTGACCCCCTTTTCAGACTTCTTAATCTGGCTGATGGGTCTAAGAGCCAGAGTGCTGGTTTTCATCATTTTCTCTAAATTCTACATGTTGATCTGATACCTATTACATTTTGACTAAGGTGGACGGTCAATTTGGTAGCACTCAGCTGTCCGTGTAGGTGGGACTGATGCAGCACTGAACAGGACAGAAGTAGTTTGTTTGGTTTAGGATTCCTCAGTCCAACTTTACCTTCGAAAACAAGATCTCAAAGAGGACTCTTGGATAGGCTTTGTGTGATCTCTTAGCCTTGAGGGATGTGCACAATTTAAATGTATATGCACAAATGTACATATTTTAGCTCTGGGGTGATGATGCCAAATGGATTAGGAACCTCTGGAAAAATGTTGCTGAGTTTGTTCATATAAAGGACTTTTTCTTAAAAGACAGCCATACATGAGTACAAAAGTAACCATACTGCTTACTCAGGTTATGCTTTAACTTGGTGAAGTCAAGGAAACTGTAGATGATAATAACTTTGGACCCCATTCCATTCCTTTTCTCGAAACTTGAGACTTTTAATTCCCTGGTAGTCAACGTTAAATGAGTTTAAAATCACTTATATCAGCTTCTTTCAGGATACAATAAAAGAGGCAAGATGATAGCAGTGGGGGAAGGGGAATTAAATCATAGTTTTTACCAAAACATCATTATCTCTTTTATGTATATTTCTGGTTAGATCTACTTTTTTTTCTTTGTTATTTTATTCCCAAAAGGCTACTAAGGAATTTAAAACTACAGAATCTTTTAATGCAGTTTCAGTCAGAAACTATTAGGATAGCAGAAACAGAATTAGAAAAAAACTCCACATTGTGTAATGGAGCAGTTAAGATGTTCTAATTAAAGTTATAATTGTAAATTGAGTGCATGATGATAACTTAAATTTTTTTCTCATCTGGGCATTTTTGGTCTATATTTAAATTCTTTATACCTCATACTTAAATGTGCATGTCTTACTGAATTTATGCTGAACCCTAAATAAATGAACACAGAGTTTTAAAAATGAAATTTTCAGAAATACCAATAATCATGATAATAATGAAGGCATTATTTTTATGTAGATTTTTCTCTGCTGTCACTTTAAGTGCTTTTCAAAATTCTTCTCAAACACAACTTCTCCTTTGAGGCAGATAATAATAAGTTTCAACACAATTCAGGAATCATTTTGGTTCCCCAAACTCAGCCTCCTTTCACAGACCTTTTACTACTTCTTTCCAACCCTTTTTGCCAGCACCCCACCCCCACCCCAACCTACCTCTCCCTCTTCACTCTTAGTAAAGAATTTTGCTGCATTGGGGCTTAAGAAAATAGAGACCTTGAAGTAGCAGCTTTATCACCTTTCTTCTATTCTACAGTTGAAAGCACATAAAACAGCCCCACTCTTTGCCACTGTTTTGGAGAGAAAGGAGACCTCTTTCAGCTCAGCCAGCGCTGGTGCTGCCATCCGTGTCCTCCAGCCTCTCCTCATTGGCTTTGAACATCAGTTTTCCTGTCTCTCATTTCTTCTAATGCTCCATTGTCCCCAGCGGTTGTGCTTGAGGCTACAAACATGTTTTTGTATTTTTCATACCACCAAGGACTGATGAGTCATTGAATGTCTTCTTGTCCACTTCTACACTATTCTTGTCATCCATTTGCTCTACTCTTTCCATTCACATGTACTCCTTTGCCTTGGCATGCCACCAGCCTACAAACATGGTGCTTGACAGACCATTGTAAAGGGAAGCAAAAACAATCAAACAAAATAAAGACAATGTATGGCATTGGCACCCTTCCAAGACTTTCTCTGTATGTGTCATATTGTTTTCAACTTTGTCCTTATAGAGTAATGCAATTGTGTGTCCTGCCTCTTTTCACTGAACATAAGGGCTGGTATATTGTAGATGTGTAAGGAATATTCAATGGATTAATACATACTTAACCAAAAAATTGTTTTGGCATTAGTAATTTATTGTCACATAAGTAGTGTGGAACAGCCACAGAACCTCTGTGACATGCAACAGTAAACACCCATTGCCTTCACAAGTCTATAAAGTTCAGCTGGCCTGGGGTGGGCTCAGTTTATCTCATCTAGGTTTCCTCAGGTGGCAGCCGTGGGCCATCTAGGCAGCTCTGCTGATCTTGGCTGGGCTCCCTCATATGTTTGAGAGTTGCCTGGCTGTCGGATGGTTTAGAATGGCCTTAGCTCATATAACAGAGAGACTTGGTTCCATTCCACATGTCTAGCCTCCAATAGGCTAGCTTGGCATTGTTCTCATGCAGAAAGCTGAGGTGGGAGTGTGAGGACATGCACAGCTGCACAAGTGCTCTTCAAAACTCCTTGTGCCGTGCTGGCTAACATCCCATTGTCCAAGGCTAGTCCTATGGCCGGACACAGAATCAAGGGGCAGAGATATTGACCAGCCTCTTCGTTGAGAGTAACTGCAAAGTCTTGTGGCAAAGGGTGTGAGTCTAAGAAAAGGAAAAAAAAAATTGGGTCATTAATACAATTAATCCACCACACACATGATCTTGACATTGATCCTTTAAAGCTCATTTGTTTGTATCACTATTCCTAAATGTCTCCCAATGAATAGATAATCAGTTGCTTTCCTTCTTTTTACTCTTACAGAAAAATTTTGTAATAAGTAGTCAAAAGCATATTAGGTTTTTCTCCTGTTGAATTCACTCCTTTGTGTATCATTAAGTAGCTCAAACAAACCAGGGTTTGCTTTTCCTACATGGCAAGGAGGTTACGTGATGGTCATTGGCATTTACTTGGTGGTTCACTGATTTTAAGGCCATTGTCTCTGCAATATATTTTTGGTCCTTCATGTTCAGAGGGTGACTGTTATAGCTTCAACTATTACTTTAGAGCAGGAAGAAAGAAAAATGAAAAATATACCCAGTAGCCTTACTCTTACTCTCCTTGGCTAGTACTGTGACATGTGGCCCATACCAGTTAGAAGATGGCACAGGAGAAAGGGTTGGGAATGGGTCAGTGACTCCATAGTATCTGCCACATCTATTCTGCCCCAGGAGTGAAATGATTAGGCCAAGGTGCCATGAATTTTGTTTTCCTGCTCACAGTGCCCTTAACAGCAAACCTTTAATATATTCTCACCACAGCCTTGCTAGCATTCTTTGAACACTAACTAATAAGGCTGAACGTTTCCTATGTGCTGTTTAATAAATGTTCCTGGAATTTTTCTATTTACAAATGTTTTCTTTTAAAAATGTTCTTATGCTTTTAAAAGTATTCTTTAAAAATGAATGGTATTAACTCTCCTTGTTACATTGGTTGCCTATTCCCCTTTTTTGTTTAAGTTTTGGAAGCTCCCATTTTAGAAACATTTAAAGATTTTTATATAGTTACCTTGTGTGGCTAATATTCCATAGATATTTGATTTCTATAGGACCTTTGCTAGTCTGTAAGACATCTTTCTTAAAATAGGAAAAAGTCTCTCTGCTGTAAGACATTTTATTTCCATCTGTTAGAAAATTATCAAGTCATAATGCTTTTGTTAGAGCAACCCACTTGAATAACATCTTTTAAAAATGTTTCCTAATAAATCCACGACTCTACCATTTCTGTATGTGAATGGCGCCTCCATAGACATGGCGGTCTCTGCAGCTATGTGCTTAAATCCCTCCACTGAGCATGCATACTTAGTTTCTAAAAAGTCAGATAAGATTCATGCAAATGGCTAAGTTGCACAAAAGGAAGATCATTAAGGATTGGGTTCTGTGGGAACCTAAAAATAAGGCATAATTGGCTTCGGAATGAATTAAAGTCATTAAAAAGGTGTCTGTTCAAAGATTTCCTACTTTGAATTAATTAAAGATAACTTTAAGATTATATTGCAGTTACTAACAGTGATAACAGCATATGGGGTTATCCAACTGAAGTTTAAAAGGAAAGTCAATGATGTATGCTATGGATTCCTGTGTTTTAATTCAAAAGTCTTTTTTTCTTTTCAAACTAGAGTAAAGCTTATTTAAAAATGTATTTGTAAATTGTGACTATTTGTGAGTTTGCCTAGTGAATGTGGAAGGAAACTGTATGCTAAGTTTTTATTGTTAACTAGAGGACCGATGCATGAAAATTCGTGCAAGAGTAGACCTTCCTTCCCTTGGCTGCTGGCTCCGACTTCCCTCTGGCACCCAGGACGCAGGCTGGCTTCCCTCCGGGCCCCGGCTTTGTCAGGAAGGACATCCGGAAGATGTCTGGTCTAATTAGCATATTACTCTTTATTATTATAGATTATTTTGTTAATTAGTTGTGTGATTTTAGGAAATCACTATTTCTATGAGACTCGATATGATGTGGTGAAGAAAGCTTGGTATAAAGGAGAAAAGCTTTCATTCAAATATCAACTATAAACTGAGTCTTCTTTTTTTTCTTTAAATATATTTTTATTGATTTCAGAGAGGAAGGGAGAAGGAGAAGGGCATGTGCCCTTGACCAGAATCGAACCCGAGACCCTTCAGTCCCCAGGCCGATGCTCTATCCACTGAGCCAAATGAGCTAGGGCTAAACTGAGTCTTCCAAAAAGTTATTTATTTAGCTGAAAAGTAAAGTACACAATATCTAGTGTCTCTTTTCCCTCTGGTTTCTTTTAGAGTCAGATTTTTTTCCCGTCAGCTCTTAGTTATCTCAAACGTCATCAATGGATTGGTAGCTGTGATTATGTCCAAAAGATCTTGATTGAGGCAGTTTGGCTTAGAAGCATAAACACCTTTGACTGGATCTATATTGAGCAGGGGTCCTCAAACTACGGCCCGCGGGCCACATGCAAATACAAGTATTGTATTTGTTCCCGTTTGGTTTTTTACTTCAAAATAAGATATGTGCAGTGTGCATAGGAATTTGTTCATAGTTTTTTTTTAAACTATAGTCCGGCCCTCCAACGGTCTGAGGGACAGTGAACTGGCCCCCTGTTTACAAAGTTTGAGGACCCCTGATATTGAGAATCCATTTGAAAAAAATACTTAGTAGCTTAGTTTTTTTTTTTTTTTTGAATCCAGCTAAACTTGTTTAGTCAGAGATTTTATTTTCACTTTGATTTCCCCAGGGGCAATCTCCATTTGTGAGTCACTTAAGATGATAACACAAACATTTTTAGAAAGGTTTCTTCAATTTCTGCCAAAACCATTTTAATAATCCTTTCTGCTGTGATGGGCTGGGATACCTAGGACAGCTTTGGAATTTATCTTTTCCGTTCTTTCTCAGCCAGTCCTGGACACGACACCACGTTGTCCCAGTGTTCCGTACTCCACAGCAGACAGACACTAGCAGGCTCAACAATGGGGAAAGGTTGGTGGACGTCACCACTGGGAAGAAAAGGGCCAGACTATAACAGGAGCCCAACAAGTAACTTACAGAATCCAGCTTTTAAAGGCTCTGTTATCACTGCAAACATATCAGTTGCTTTTAGCTGCTATAATATATGAAACTTAAATATAATTCCACTTTGTGCAGTAATAGTCATCACTGTGGAGATAAACTCTAAGCTGATACTCTGCTTAAAACAAGAGGATCTGATTCATCATCCAGTTCCTCACCACAGTGAGATAGTATAATATTTTAACTTTAGGGTTGTGTTGTTACATTTTCATTGGTATAGTGTATTACTTATAACCATTTTTATATTTTTTATTGAGTTTTTTACAGAGAGGAAGAGAGAGGGATAGAGAGTCAGAAACATCGATGAGGGAGAAACATCGATCAGCTGCCTCTTGCACACCTCCTACTGGGGATGTGCCTGCAACCAAGGTACATGCCCTTGACCGGAATCAAACCTGGGACCCTTCAAGTCTGCAGTTCGATGCTTCATCCACTGAGCCAAACCGGTTAGGGCAATATAATCTTAGTTAGAATTCCACTCTTCTCTCTCTAACTATCCATCAACTTCTATGTGTACAGCTAAAGAGAATAGAAGTCAACTTTCTTGAAATTAAATCTAAATCCCTTAAATTTATTGCATATACCCTACTTCCATGGCAGGACTTTAATGTAACTAAATATTAGGTAAACAGAATACTACATAAGAAAATTGGATTTTGTTATGAGTGGGACAGAGCCAATAATAATGATTAAAAAAAACCTACTTGTTTCTATTTTTAGATGGGTTGGGATTTAAATGAGAATTTCCAAATTATATTGTGTCTTTGGAGTACTATTCTGACATTTATAGTGATATCCATAAACTTTCATTGCCCTATAACAATTTATTAAGCTATTGGGTCTTCATAAATATGCAAACTAGCTTAATAAGATTGTCTGCCATGATTGCTCATCAATTTGGTATTAAAAGGGCACCAACTCAGCCAATAAGAATTTCTGGTGGTGGCACAGTCTGTAGCATTCCTGGTATCAAAGCCTATTTCCCTTAAAGGGAGCCATAAAGTGTTAAAATATAGAACCTCATTATTTGTATGAGTGGAATGACTATTTTGTTTATTTAAGCTTGATATCTTTTGTGTAGCTACATTTCATTTCACAAACCTGTAAACAGTCTTAATAGATGTAAGTTTGCCTCCAATAATTTTATTACATTACACAGGCATTTATTATTTGGAAAATAAATCATTGGCAAATTAAATGGACAAAAATTGTTCTTAGAATGGATCAGGAAAATGTTTATTAAAGAAACTCTAGAATGAAGTATTTATTTAGAACTGGGTCTAATTTTCTATATAGAGAAATTTTATATTAATATTAAAAACCAAAGGTGTTTCATTAGTTTATTTAACTTTTAATTTGAAATAATTATAGATTCATAGGAGGTTATAAAGAAATTTATAGAGAAGTCCCATGCATTTCTTCCTAAACCAATGCCAGTATCCCATACAACCACCAAACAATATCCAAACAAAAATATGACATTTGCACAGTCCATAGAGATTATTTAGATTTCATCAGTAACAACAGTTACTATCTCTGTGTGTGTCTATGTTGCTCTATGCAATTTTGTCACATGCGTAACCATCACCACAATCAAGTTTCTTAATTGTACATTCACCATAAGACTCCTTTGCGTTCCTTCTTTATAGCATACTCATCTCCTCCCCTATTCCTATCCCTTGGCAACCAGTAATCTATTCTTCATCTCTATAATTATGTCATTTAATGATTGTTACAGAGATGGAATCTTGCAATATGAATCCTTTTGAGATTTACCTTTTTCACTGAGCATAATTTTTTAGGTATATTCAAGTTATCGCATATAATGCTAGTAGTTCATTGTTTTTTGTTGCTGAATAGTGATCCATGGTATAGATGTACCAAAGTTTGTTGAACCTTTCATCCTTTGAAAACATCTGGATAGTTTCCATTTTGGAGCTAATATGAATGAATTTGCTACATTTGTATATAAGTTTCTCTGTGAATATAAATATTTATTTCTTTGGGATAAATGATCAAGAGTATACTAGCTGGATCATGTAATAAGTACAGCTTTAGTTTTGAAAAACACTGCCAGGCTATTTGTCAGAGAGAGTGTTGTACCATTTTACATTCTCACCTGCAATGTATGGGTGATTGCTTCTCTGCATCCTTGCCAACACTTGGTGTTGCCACTATATTTTTTATGTTAGCTATTCTCATAGGTCTGTAATGATATCGCATTGTGGTATCAATTTGCATTTCCTTGCTGGGTAATAATGTTTTCTTAATTATAAAACAGGAATAATAATAAAACAAAAATAATAATATCCACATTGGGAAGGTGAAATGAGAATTAAGTTGTAAACTAGCATTGGGTTGCTGAACATTATTATTATTGTTGTTGCTATTGTTGTTACTGAATAAGTCTAGTTTACTAAACAGAGTGCTTCATCTTAGTTTTTTTTTTTACTTTTTAAATTGAATTTCTTGTGCCCACATTGGTTAATAAAATTATATAGGTTTCAAGGATACAATTCTATAATATATCATCTGTATATTGTATTGTACATTCACCCCCAAGCGAAGTCTCCTTCCATCACCTTTTATCCCCCCTTTACCCTCTTCAAAGGGTAAGATGTAAAAATGTAACCTCTACTCACAGTGGTTGCCCTCTTATTTCATTTTCTCATCCAGCATTTAATAACCTGCATATCTTAAGAGTGGTTTTCATCTTTGATAGTTTTATTAATAAATATCAAATAAATTTACAAATTTCTAAACGTTTTTTAACAAAACTATTTTATTTTTAACCTTATGACAGTCCCAGGAGTTATATTTGGTTCCCCTGTCATTGTGCAAATGAAGACATCAGCCTGCAGGTAGGACAGCATCTTGGTGTGGGATGGAGCCAGGCCAGGGTGGCCCTGAGCTGGGTGGCTTCTCCTGTCTCTGTCTCAGCACATGCAGTTTCATGGACGCCATTTTCCAGAGAAGTAACTTTATCTTCTTGATTTTGCTAAGTTTTTATTTTGGTTTTACTTGTAGTAATTGTTAGAACAATTTCTTTTAAAAAATATATTTTATTGATTTTTTTACAGAGAGGAAGGGAGAGGGATGGAGAGTTAGAAACATCGATCAGCTCCCTCCTGCATGCCCTCTCCTGGGGATGTGCCCACAATCAAGGAACATGCCCTTGACCAGAATCGAACCTGGGACCCTTAAGTCCACAGGCCGACACTCTATCCACTAAGCTAAACCAGTTAGGGCTGTTAGAACAATTTCTAATGGGACTATCTTTGCAGGAATTATTCAGCAAATTACTTTTTGGGGATTTTTTGACCATATCATAATTTCATATGAAGTGACAACAATTACCACTGTCAGAATATATCCCCAAACCCATACATTTTATTTTTCTTGGCCACGTAATATATTTGTGTTATAATCATAATGTGCCCATCTAAAATATCTTGTTGAGAAAAATGTAAGGACCAATTTAAAGGTGTTTTAAATTTTCAGCTCTTGATATAAAATGAAAGCACAATTAGAAGAACCCAAACCCACTAAAAACCACCACCACCATCACCACAAGCAGATGCCAACTTTTCAGAGTGTGTGTGTGTGTGTGTGTGTGTGGGGGGCATGTGTAAGTGTGTGTGTGTGCATGTGTGAGCGTGTGTGTGTGCACGTGTGAATGTGTGTGTATTCTTGGGGGAGATGGCAAAGTCTAAGTTTGGTAGGAGTTCTTTTCACATCTTCTTGGTGCTAAAATCTGACACTTCACAATTTTTTATTTTCTGGAGCCCTCAGTCTTCTGGTTTCCACATCTCTCCCACCCCCATCAGTTTAGCACAAACGCCACTAACCTAACTTCCCAGATGAAAAAGTTCTGTGTGTTTCTCTGGCGGAGAGCTGGGGTGGGGCCAGGCTGCTGTGGTAACTCAAGGAAATGTGCTAGAGCTGTCAGGAGTGTAAGAAGTCAGCTGTGTCCTCTGGGACAGGCACTACATTTCCAGTTGGTCTCCCTAGAATATTATGACCATTGGTACCACCCTCTGTACTCCAAGGCTCTCTCTCGTCTTTGCCAAGTTTTAAATCTTATTTCTTCTCTTTCGTTTGTGGGCACAGGAGTATGCAGTAGTAATGCAGTCAATTGGCAATGAAGGTTTTAACACAGGAAGGACACAGGAAGGGTGGCTTCTTTGTTCTTCACGTGGCCACGGAGAGTAGCTCCGTGACAAGTCACCACCTTACAAATGCACCTGTCCTTCACCAGTGGCAAGTGAGAATATAAAGCATGAGCACAGGTCAATCACTTCTAAAGGGAAAGTGACTAGAGGACTATGTTAAGTGAATTAGGATAACACAACACTAAGGGTAAAACTTTTCCTAATCACACTTGTTCATACCTTTTGTGTTTTCCTATCCTTTTATTCCTAGCCTTTCCCAGTGACTTGTTCTCTCTGCAAATTTCATCGAGGGTTGTGGGGGGACGGGGAGGGAGAAAGAAAAGAAAAAAATTGCACTTATTTCTCTCAACTGGAAAATAAATGAAAAAGCAGTTGAGCATTTCTAACATTTATTGGTGAAAATTTTTTCTTAGTATCCTAAGAACTAATTTTGGCCTACTTTTCCACAACATATATTGTGTCATCAACTTATTTTATTAGTTTGCCATCAACTTCCTTTCTCCTAGTGGTTATGAATTATAAGCAGAGATGTAGAGCCGTTCTAAATAATCCGATCCTTATTCCCACCGGGGACTTTGAGGAGGTGACTGTGAGCTGGTGGTTATAAAATTCAATTTTTCTTTTATCCCGAAGGAAAAGCAATTGGTGATTGATTGCCTCAGCTGAAGACAGGCGAGTCTTGAGAAAATGTTCCATTAGTACTTTTAAAAGCGACTGTAAGGGCTGTGGTGGCGTGGCTTAGTCATTCAGAGTGTCGGCTTGAACACTGAAGAATCAAGGATTCAATTCCCAGTCAAGGGCACATACCTGGGTTACATGTTTGATTCCCTGCCCAGACTGGGGCCCATGTGGGAGGCAACCAATTGTTATGTGTCTCTCTCACATTGATGTTCCTCTCTCTCTCTCTGACTCCTTCTCCCCTCCCTTCCACTCTATCTAAAAGAAAAAAAAAATCAATGGGAAAAATATGCTCCAGTGAGGATTAACGAAAACAACAACAAAAATACTACTGTAAGAATGTGACTGACATTTTTACTGACAAAAATAGAAAAACACAAAACACTGAAGTAAAGGGAAGCCATTTACACTAGCTTTTTTTCATTTATAAGATCGAGCTAAGAATATCTGCTCCACCAGTTATTTATGACATTTTTTTTAAAAAAAGGATCATAAGAAAAAAATTACATGAAAGCAATTTCCAGAATAATTATAATGTGCCCTGCTTGTGTAAAATGGTATAATAATTTACACTAATAAAAGGGTAATATGCTAATTAGACTGGAAGACCTTCCGGGAGACCTTCCGGACGTCCTTCCAGACAAAGCCATGGTGGCAGGGCTGAGGCAGAGGCGGTTAGGGGCGATCAGGCCAGGAAAGGGCAGTTGGGGATGATCAGGCCAGCAAGGGGGGGGCGTTGGGGGTGAGCAGGCCAGCAGGGGGGGCCAGTTGGGGGCAAGCAGGCTGGAGGGGGGTAGTTGGGGATGATCAGGCCAGCATGGGGGGGCAGGTGGGGGCAAGCAGGCTGGCAGGGGGGCAGTTGGGGGCGAGAGGGCTGGCAGGGGCACATTTGGGGTGAGTAGGCCGGCAGGCAGAGTGGTTAGGGGTGATTAGGCAGGCAGGCAGGTGAGCAGTTAGGAGCCAGTGGTCCTGGATTACGAGAGGGATGTCTGACTGCCAGTTTAGGCCCAATCGCACAGTTGGACATCCCCTGAGGGGTCCGAGATTGGAGAGGGTGCAGGACAGGCTGAGGGACACCCCCCCGCCCCCCACTCATGCACGAATTTCTTGCACCGGGCCACTAGTATTATTGAAAGAAAAACAGTGACTTTACTTTTACTCCTACCAATGCTAAAAGTTTACTTTGGAAAATATTCATTTCTCTAATAAATATGGAAAAATGGAATAAACTACATTCCAATACTGAATGTGTTCGTATGTGGACAAAGATTCACTAACCAGAGAGTCAGTCTTTTCTACTTTAAAACTCAGTGAAAATGCTTATTTTTAGGTGTTTTTTTTTTTTGTGAAAATACAATCAATCAAGATTTCTTTATATTCTTTTAAAAATTTTACTTTATTAAAATAACTTTAAAAAATGTTACTCTATTAAAATAAAAAGAAATCTGAGATAAAAATTGCTCATTGAAATCTAATCATCATTTTTCTGTGACTAATTTATTTTCTAATCATTGACCATATTCATTAAAAATGTCACATAAAAATAAATTAAAATGTCACAATGCAATAATGATAGAGCTTTGCGGTCTATATTTTACTTAATATACATTGTAACATTTTTTTCATTTTACTCATCTTTATTATTATTTAAATATTTTTCCTCTTTCCTTGCTCAAGGGAACCAATGTTAGAAGCCTGGTACATATTATTCTATCCCTTCGCCACCAGGAACCTCTTTGAAATTAGCAGGTACAGACATAACCTATGCTTTTTAAATAGCTTCATGCTCTTCCATAATAAGGAATTTATTCTATTGTATCTCTACTCTTTCTCCAGTTTTTTTTTTTGCCACTTCAACAATACTGCAATAAATATCTTGGCAATCATTTATTCAATAGATATTTATTCAGTACCTATTCTGTGTCAGGCACTGTTCTAGCACTTAGGAAACACCTGTAGACAAAACAAAATCCCAGCCCTCATGGAGCTTATGTTAGAGCCATGGAAGACACCCAGTAAACAATAAACACAGTAAAGATGGAATCATAGGGTGTGCTGGAAAGTGATCAGTATTATGTAAAAAAGAAAAAGCAGAGCAGGGAAAGGGGTTGGGATTTTCAGGGTTGGGGTGAGTTGAGTTGCAGTTTTAATGTGAGTGGTTAAGACAGGCCACCTTGATTAGGAGGAATTTGACCAAAATTAAAAGAAGAGAAAAATAGGGGAGAAGAGAATTCTGGGCAGAGGGAACAGCCAGCACAAAACCTTCCAGGTGGGAGCGGGCCTGCAGTGTTTGGGGCAGCCAGGGGGCCAGTGTGGCTGGAGTGGACTGCATGGTGATATGGTTAGAGAAACAATAGGCGTGTGATTGGGTAGGGCCTTGCTAGCTATTGTAGAGTCTTTAACTATCTTGAGTGAATGGGTTTGTGCAGAAGAATGAAATAGTTTTTTTATTCAACAGTGTTTTGAAGAACTAGTCATATAAAGGTTTTCCTTTTAATTGCTGTAAAATATTTTATCATATGATAATATTACATTTGATTCCTCTATAGCTCTATTAATGGCTACTTAGATGGTTTATAATTTTTGACCACTATAAATCTTATTATAATAAGAAATGGTACATATCTCCTTGTACATACGTCAGAATTACTCTAGGAGATATTCTCTGAAGTGCAAATGCTAGGTCATTTGGGGTCTACTTTAAGGACCACTTCTGTGAACAAATTTGTATTAAGATATTCCCCCCCTTTTTTTTCTTAATAGACTTAGTGTTTTATTTTTTTATTCCTCTATTCAATTTATTTAGAATTTATTTTTAGTTATGGTGTACGGTAGGAATCTAACTTTAATTTCTTTTTTATGGAGAACTGATTGCCTCAGTATCATTTTTGACGTGTGTGTCTGTGTAAATGTAGTAGGCACAATAATGATCCCCCACAGACATATGGGTCCTAATCTCTGGAACCTGTGAATATATTGTCTTACATGGCAAAAGGGACATTTTAGACATGATTAAGTTAAGGCTCCATATGGGGGTATATTCCGGATTACCCAGATGGGCTAATGTAACCACATGGGTCTTTATAAGTGGGAGTCAGGAGGATCAGAGTCAGGAAAAATGTGATAACAGAAACAGAGGTGTGATTGATGCCAGAGATAGGCTATGACCCAGCAATGCGGGTAACCTCAAGTAGACAAGGTAAGGAAACAGCCGCTAGAAGTTGGAAAGGAGCCGCCAGAAGAAATGGAGGCCTGTTGACATCTTGATTTTAGAACCCCTGACTTATATTTGTGTTCTAATAAGTTTGTGTTGTTCTCTGTCACTCAGATTTTGATAATTAGCAACAGCAATAGGAAATTAATACTATATGTATCAATACTGCAATAAATATCTTGGTAATCATTTGTTCAATAGATAATTATTCAGTACCTACTCTGCATTTATTATGTAGATATCTATGCCTATCTACATAATAAAGAGCCAGGGTCATAACAACCAAAGTCTTGACCAGTCCGGAAGTCAGTGCTGGGGCCGCTGTGGGCATCCCGACCCAGCACTGACTGCCTAGGGCAGCCGTGGGCAAACTACGGCCCGCGGGCAGGATCCGGCCCGTTTGAAATGAATAAAACTATTGAAAAAAAAGACCGTACCCTTTTATGTGATGATGTTTACTTTGAATTTATATTAGTTCACACAAACACTCCATCCATGCTTTTGTTCCGGCCCTCCGGTCCAGTTTAAGAACCCATTGTGGCCCTCAAGTCAAAAAGTTTGCCCACCCCTGGCCTAGGGGCTACAGATCAGGCCTGGAGAGAGGCCTGCAGAGAGAGAGGCAGGGCTGATCCGTAGCCTCTGTGGCAGCTGTTGATCAGAACTTGCCTCTCTTTCTCTCCCAGCCTGGCCAACAGCCGCACCTCCATTTCTCTCCATGCCTCCACCAGGGCTGCTGATCAGCCCTGCCTTTCTGATCAGGCCCAATTCATAGGCTCAGAGATGCTGACTGGCATAGAAACTTACCAATCAGAATCAAATTGACTAGTAGAGGAGGGAAGTTGGGGGCCAGATCAGGCCTGCAGGGGAGGGCAGTTAGGGGCAAGATCAAGCCAGCAGGGTTGGGCCATTGGGGGCGATCAGGCAGGCAGGCAGAGAGGTTAGGGGCAATCAGGCAGGCAGGCAGGTGAGCAGCAGTCCCGGATTGTGAGAGGGATCCCACCGGGATCAGGCCTAAACTGGTGGTCAGACATCCCCTGAGGGGTCCCCAATTGGAGCGGGTGCAGGCTGGGCTGAGGGAACCCCTCCCCCTCCCCCTCCATGCATGAATTTCATGCACCGGGCCTCTAGTATCTATATACTAATACCATACACACATATTTCCTCACTGCTGCTTTTATTTTTTATAGAGGGGAGATTTCTGGGACAAAAGAGGTGTATATTTATAATTTTAATTAATAATTTCAAATCACTTTCCTAGATTGGCAATTTATACTTCTCCTGAGATATATTACATCAGCACTACATATTATTTTCTTTTTAAATATTTTTTTAATGCTAACCTGAGGACATGCTTAGAAAGAGGAAGGGAGAGAGAAAGAGACAGAGAGCAGTGAGTGAGAGAGAGAGAAAGAGAGAGAGAGAGAGAGAGAGAGAGAGAGAGAAATATCCATTGGCTGCCTTCCTGGGATTGAACCTGAACCTGGGCATGTGCTCTGATGGGGAATTGAACCAGCCACCTTTTGGTACACAGGACGATTCTCCAAGCAACCAAGCCACTCTGGCTGGGCTATACTATTTCTTAATTTTTTTTGGTTTTAATAGGTGAAAAATAGTACCTTATTTTAGCTTTTATTTGCATTTCCTTGATGAATAGTGGAACTGAGTATCTTTTCACATGTTTATGGGTTATTTGAATTTTCTCTATTTGACTATTCCTATTTTAAAAAACAAATGATCCCTTTGTTATGAATTGATAGGCACTCTACACTTTATACTTGATCCTTAACTTATTTTATGGGTTGCAAATATTTTTCTCTCTTTATTCCTCCTTTTATACTATTTTTTTTCCCCCTAGAAAATTATTTTAGTTTTTATATAATCAGAATATCTATCTTTTTCTTTATGCCAGCTTGCTTTCTCTCTTATTTTTATTTTGACATAGAGAAGAGACTCATTTACCTTAAGGATCATCCTTAGTTAAACGAAGGATGAGACAAAGAATTTACATAGTGAAGCCACCTGAGAGCTGTGAAGGTGCTGATGGAAAAGCACTGAAGGCAGAGGAAACAGCACGTGCAGAGATCTTAGAACTTACCATGTTGCAGGGAAGGAGAGTAAAGGGAGTCTTAGAGCTTTGACATGTGGGGAGAAATCTGGCCATCAGAGGGTGCTTTACAGGGAGGTTTGTGAGAGAACAGTTTCATAACAGTATTTGAGTACAAAAGTCTTTCAACCTTAGTGGTCATTAGAGTCACTGAAAGGCTTTTAAAGACAGATTACTGAGTCCCATCCCCAGGGTTTCTGATTCAGTAGGTCTTGATGGGAACTGAGAGAAAAGAAAGTAATGGCAACATTGCTATTAGAAAAGTTTTGTATTAATCTGAAGAGCAAAGCTCCTGTCATTATATTCAGTCACTCTCTAAATCCTATCAGGTTCTGTGGTTGTGGGAGAGCATATCTGAGGTTGAATTTAAATTGCTGTTCTCACCAACATCTGAGAACATTTTACAATGCTCTAGGAAACCGAGACTAAGTAAGTTTACAGTAGTGAGTATGGGAAACACAGTTTATTTGTGGATTATTGTTAATTAATTATTGTATTATTTTCTATATGAACAATTATAAACCTACTTTTGCCCACACCTATATAAATGGAATAGTCTGTTTTTAATGGCTTTATTGCTCAAAATAGTCAGAAGCTATTCAGATTAGCTAGACACACACAACATAATTTGAATGTTTTAAGTCTAACAATTTATACAATTTTTTAAATTTTTTTTTGCTAGACCAGCTTGGTTTCTTCGATTTGACACAACTAGTAAAATCAGTTAAGGCAATGAAATGGGCCTGCTTTGAATATAATTTGGGATTATCTTATCTATTGGGATACTTGACTATAAAGTGTGGAAGAATCTGAATAACTCTTATGACTTTCTTTTGGGATCAATAGTTCTACCATATAAGAAAGTGATAAATAATAACAATTTAAATATTGACACTCAGTGATCACTTACAGGCCAGTTACTATAAGAAGTACTTTGCATAAAAAATCCATTAAATCTTGCAATAGCTTTATAAAGTAGATACTATTATTATCTTTATAAATGAGAAGCCTGAAGCACAGTGAAGTTAAGTAACTTTTGAAGATCACACAGCTCTATAGTGGTAGAGCCGATATTTGTAGGTAGGAAGACTGGCTATAAGATTTGTGCTCTTAACCACTGCATTACACTTTGTTAATTTATTTTTCTGTCTCCTTGACAACTCTAATGGATTGGTTTCAATTTCTTTACCATTAGGAATGAAAAAGCTTTGGGTCAGCAGTTTTCAGGCAGTTTCTTTATTCATCCATTGAAAGTAATTTGAAGTTGTTTCTGTAGTAATAGACGTGAGAATTGGGCTAGGTTTTGCCTTGCATGAGCTACGTGTGTAATTAAGGAATCTTTTGGACATAGGGGTTGTACAAGTAAGTAGAAGTCAGATTGCCACTGCCAGTACTACAATGAAAAGGTAATTAACTACATTATGACTAATTTTGCAGCTTTTATTTGGCTAAAAGAATGAGAAATTTTTAACATCATTTTAATTGATCTAGTTTCTGGTAGAAAAATAAGAGTGATAATGATTTGAGCCATTATTACTCATATCAGTAGTATCTATCTATAATAATAAAAGCATAATATGCTAATTAGACTGGACAGCTGAATGACCTTCTGAATATCATTCCGGACATCCTTCCGGACGAAGCCATGGTGGCGGTGGCTGAGGCAGAGGTGGTTAGGGGCGATCAGGCAGGCAGGCAAGTGGTTAAGGGTGATCAGGCAGGCAGGTGAGCAGTTAGAGGTGATCAGGCAGGCAGGTAATTGGTTAGGAGCGATCAGGCAGGCAGGTGAGCAGTTAGGGGCAATTAGGCAGGCAGGCAATCAGTTAGAGGTGATCAGGCAGGTAGGTAGGCAGAGGGGTTAGAGGCAATCAGGCAAGCAGGCAGGCCAGCAGTTAGGAGCTAGTGGTACCAGATTGTGAGAGGGATGTCCAACTGCTGGTTTAGGCCCGATCCTGCAGGGGATGTCAGAGATCCAGTTTCAGCCTGGTCCCACAGGCCAGGGATCTCTGTGGGATTGGGCCTAAACCAGCACTTGGACATCCCCTGAGGAATCATGGATTGCGAGAGGGTGCAGGCCAGGCTAAGGCCCCCCCTCCCATGCACGAATTTTGTGCACTCGGCCTCTAGTATATATGAGAGCCAAGCGACTGGAACAGTGGAATGACACGGGAATGACCGGAACAACCAGTTGCTATGACGTGCATTGTGGTGGCCAACCAGCAGATGGAGGCTCTGATTGGTCCCCCCAACCTTGATCAGGGGCGGGGCCAGCTGGCCAACCTCCCACATCCCCTTCCCCCAACTGGTCTGGCCCTGATTGACCCCCATTGGGGTGGGCTGGCTGGACCTTACCCATGTATGAATTCTTGCACCAGGCCTCTAGTAGATTTATATTTGTATTTCTAATATATGATGCTGGATAAGACCATTAGAGCTGTTTAAGATAATACAGTGGTGTATTCTTATGTACACGTTATAAGTAACTTACTTTCTTTGGTCCTTGGTTCTCCAGATCTCTCTCTCTCTCTCTCTCTCTCTCTCTCTCTCTCTCTCTCTTTCTCTTTCTCTCTCTTTTTTGTTTCAATATGAGTTTGGGTAAGGCAACATGCTCAAGAGGCTTTTCCATCCTGACAGAGCAATGGAACAGATGACTCATCACATACGTGTGCTTTGAGACAAATATGGGCCAGCTCTAGTTCTTTTTTTTTTTTTAAAAAAAACACTTTATTGAGGTATGATTGACATGTAAAATACTGTACATATTTAATATATACAACTTGGTGCATTGAAGGAAACATACAAACCCTTAAAACCACCACCACCATCAATATAGACATGGACACAATCATTTCCTCCTGAAATTCCTTCTACCATCTTTATTATTATTATCATCATTATTATTTTGTGGATGTAGGGGGTAAGAACACTTAACGTAAGATCTACCCTCTTAGCAAATTTTAAGTATACAATGCAGTATTATTATCTAGAGACTCTGTGCCACATAGTAGGTCTCCAAAACTTATTTGACCTGGATAACTCAAACTTTGTATCCCCTGACCACCCCCTGTTTATTCCCCCTCCCTGCTGCCCTGCTAACCACCTTCTAATCTCTGCTTCTGTAAGTTTGATTATTTTAGATTCCACATATAAGTGAGAGCATATAGTCTCTGTCTTTTTGTGTCTATTGTAGACCAGTTCTGGTTCTTTCTCCTCCTATGCATGGGCTATTTCTTTTATTTATATACATTATTCTTATGTTCTCTTATTTTTTAGCTTAAGATTTTTTTCTATTTTAAAATAATTTCAACTTTATAGAAAAACGGCAAAAATCAAGAAATTTTTTTTTTGCTTGCTCCCTCTTCAGTGTAAATTGCTGACATGATGTTTTACCATCCTAAAATACTTCTGTTTTCATTTTCTACAAAAAGGACATTCTTCTACATAACCACGGTACAATCATCAAAATCTGGAACTTCAACATTGATATGTTATCCCCATCTAATTCTCTGAAACCCTTTAAGTTTCACGGATTGTCCTCATAGTGTCCTTCACAACTAAAGGATTTGGACCAGAAGCATGCATTGCATTTAATCGTCATGTCCTGTAGTCTACTTTCATCTGGATCCTCAGTCTGTCCTTGACCTTGATGCTTCAAGGCAGGTTGTTTTGTAGGATATTCCCCATTTAGATTTGTCTGATGTTTCTTTATGAAAAAATCAGTTTCTGTATTTTTTGGTAGGAATTTCACAGACATGATTCTGTGTGTTGTGTGTGTGTGTGTGTGTGTGTGTGTGTGTGTGTGTTTCCATTGCATCTTGTCAAGTGTTACACAATTTCTATTTGTTCTTTTACTGGTGAAGTTAACTTAAATCTGTTTGTTAAGGTGGTATTTGTCAAGTTTATCCACTGAGGAATTGTTCTTTTTTTTCTTTATAATTATGTATTTTGTGGGGAGGTATTTTAAGGTCTTGTAAATAGCCTACTCATTATTCAATATCAATCACTAGTTTAGCATACATTGATGTTTAATTAATTGTTACATTGATTATTAATTATTATGACAGTTGCCAAAAGATGATTTTACAAATTACATTATTTTTCTACATTTATTAGTTGATATTCTATTGCAAGAAAAAGCTTCCCCTTCTCTCCATGCATATCAACATAGACTCAGGGATTCCTATGCTATTTAAGGAGTTGGACTATATGCTATCATTATTTACTTTGGTTCTCAAACTGAACCAACATTGATCAGTGGGACTCCTTCAAGCTGACTTTTCTGTTACCTTAACAAGTCTCTGTCACTTTTTCAGCCTTTCTTTACTTTTTGGCACAGTGGCCCCAGATTACTTTATGTTTTCCTACTCTGACTATTTCTCCAGGGAGCCTGCCCCCTTTTGGTGGAGTATGCCATGTGCAAGCCCAGGTCTGGCAGTCGTTGCTCAGCACTCTTGGGGTATCTGCTTTCGGGGTGACTCATTGCATAGAGCAATGAACTATGTATTTTTGTGTCTCTGTGTAGGAATATACATACACACACATTTCTACAGCTATCAATATAATGAAAACCATGAGTTATACTAATACTTCCAATTCTCTAACCTAAAATTACAAGGTTTATTCTAGTGTTTGTCTTGGTCCATATTACTTTGTAACTCCCTTCTCCAACAGTGAAAAAAGTATGTTCTACTATTTGTAATAAATATTTTAGTATGCTCAATCTCATATATAATCATTGCTTCCACTCCCCACCCCTGGCCCCAAACCCATGTACTTCTAGCTCCAAACCTCTCAGTGGGCTGCTGCCATCACCTGCTGGAGCACTCACCCACCCTGTGTTCATGCCACTCGATTGTGCACTCACTGCTCAGGCTCTGACACTCTGAGTAGGGCTGTGCCTTCTCTCCTCCCATCATCACATCTTGCTCTTCCCTACTGAAGTTTTTGGTTTGAATTATCCAGGAAGGAAGGAAATTCATTACATTCTTTTGATATTTTATTGGTTCCTTACGATACAAGAGTTATTACCACCTCTTAGAGATAAGGACGTGCAGAGATTACATGTTTGCTCAGAGTCCTAAGACCTGTGACCAGTGGGAGCTCAAGCTAAACTTAGGATGTTCTGACACGAACTCCACTGCCTTTTAGATTAGGACCAGCTGCAATATCCAAACAGGGTTCTTTAGTTTTATCATTAGTGGTTCCCATCCAGTAGCTCAGCAGCAACTCCCAATGCTGCTTGAAGGAGGGTGTCCACCTCCCAGGATGATGTCAGGAGCAGTCGCCCGCTTGCCCTTTTAAGTTTCAAGGAAATAGCCAGGAGTGAAGTTCAAAACATTCGACAACTGGTCAGGCACAGTGACTGACAAATAAGGATGGACGCGGTTTGTTGTGCTGGAGCAAGAATCCTGTAGCCCCCTGCTATGTTGGGTTTTATTCCTTCGCAGGTTCAGGGGGTTGTGATGGAGAAGCTGGGCCAAGAGGGCAGCACTGACAGTATCTGTGGCCTTGGGCAGCCACCATTTACTACCCAGTATGGAACGGTTATGATATTTTAACAATCAGTATAGCCTGTCCAGTGCTTGCTGGGTGGAAGTCAGGCCTCCAGTTGCTAAGGCAGACATCATCATGAGTTGTTCACTTGGAAGGGTTCTGAGAGGAAGGAAATGGAAAAACACACCCAGATACATTCATGGTAAAACCAATAAACTTAATGTTAGGATGGGAGTGTTTGAGATGTTAACTCCTTGTTTCTTCATATCTGATCAGGAGCCAACCAAGTATCTTTGCTAGGAATGTTATAGCAGAATCAGAGAAATCCCAGGCTGTGAAGGGCCTGAGATGTGGGCAGTACCCTGAACAGAGTTTTCTTCTTTCTACGCCCTGATGAAGTTTTCCTGAATTGGCGGGAGGGCAAGAGAGAGGGCAAGAGAACTGGAAGGAGAGAAATATGGTATTTGATTTAGGTGTGTTCTAGAAAGATGAGCCCTGTGCCCTTTGCTGTCCCTCTACAGACCCAGGGGAGAGCAGAGGACAGGCATTCAGATGCGACTGGGGGACCTGAGAAAATAGGGCACTTGCTCCTGCTTACCTAGAGGGACCCCTGTGTCCCCTCATTCCTCAGCAATAGCGGAATAGTAGAACGATCCCCCTGTTCCTAAAAAAATGCCCAGGATTCTTCTGCCTGTAACAGAAGAATCTTCATGCCCCGGAAGGGTCATGAGAATGATAAGGATCCATGCATTAAAGAACAAGGGACAACTCAACAATGACCCCCAGGTCACCCATGACGTGGATGATGATATCTTAGGGTACGCCAACACGTACAGTTGGTGACTTAGACGCAATGGCCATCCCAATGCCTTGTCGCAAGTGATGTAAACAATTTGATAATTACATGCCATCACAGGGGAAATGGGGTCATCCCTGAAATGCCCTCTCCCTTCCACTATGGGAGTGGGGATTTTCAGCTAAATTAAGTTCAGTAATAGGAGAATGAAGTTACAGCTGAGTTGGTGGTCTGCCATTCTTTCCCTCCATCCCCGGTACGGGTCAGTATGGATACTCCAGGATTTGATACTTTTCTGTCAATGATGGCACCAAGTGAACTGCCCAATGTATGAAGGAGACAATTACGACTCAGCAGAGGAACGGCTCCAAGACATTCCATGCAGGCAGGAACTTTTGAACTCCACTATTTTGCAAGTGACAGTGACTTGGGGGAATATAATTATCCAGGGCACTGCTACCCACATAGAGCATCTGTTTCTCCATCAGCTCCCGCTGCTTGAACACACTTTGGCAGCAGGCTTGACTGAGGCACAAAGGAGTCAAGTGGCTTGCCCGGGCCACACAGAGAGGAGTCCACCTTGGGATATGGGAGCATTAGGACATTCAATTATCTGCTGTAAACACCGGGCCGTCCTGCCTCCTGAATGCAGCTGCAGTCTCGCGCTGAAAAATTCGCCTCCTTTCACAGAGAAGGCGTAATTAAGGACACAGCTGCAAATTGGCTCTTCTCAACAATTTTCCCTGCTGTCCCATAAAATGTGAAAAATACAGGCCAGCACATTGATTAGACAGACTCTTAGGGCTGAGCTGTGTGTAATCTATCCACTTCTGGCACTTTGAAATCAGTTTGCACTCTTCCCCTGGAATTTAAAGGAAGGAAGAGAAAATAACAGTAACCTGGGTGTTTCTTGGTTAGACACTTCGTGGACAGAGAGCGGAAAGGTACAATCAGCTCACATCCTCCTGTGAGTGAGTGTGTGAGTACACACACACACACACACACACACATACACCCCACACACACAATTCTTGATGATGACACAGAATGTCTATTTCTTGGCCAATGTTGATTTGTTTATCTCTTCTCTGAATTTTTCGAGTGAAGAAATGTTGAAGCAGCTAGTCATTTATTTGGGCTCTGCCTATCTGTGAGGTGAGGGAAAGGAAATGTAGGTGGGTACATCATACTTCCCAAGGGCCTATTCTTTCTATTTCAGTGGTAATAATCGTGTAGTGCGTGCAATATGTACATTGTGTACATCGGAATCAGATGTCCTGGGTCCAATTTCTAGACCCAGCACTTAAGCTCGGAGACCTTAAGCAATTAATTTAACCTCTAGGAGCCTCAGTTTTTCCATGAGTGAGGTTGCAGTGATTATTCGTGAACATCAGAATTGTCGTGAACATCAAATGCAGTCACGCATTTATGCTGTCTAGTATCTTGCTTGGCCTGTAGTATGTGCTCAATAAATTGCATGATTCTCTAAATCTTCATTGTTGCAAGATAACACAAAACAAACCCGTTAAAGCAAAAGAGGCTGATTCAGCTTTATTTTCATTGAATTATCATGACATTTATACAAAGTAAATTTGGGTTAGAATGAAGTCAGTACACTCGAGGAAATTGGAGATATTGTTTTTATGTAAATTATCTGAGCAACCTGAATTTAGAGGGAAACAGAACCACCCCAGCCAACATTGAAACCTCTTGTAATCTAATTCTAAAAGAAAAGAGAGAAACAGTACTGCACAGGCTCATCAAGCAAGGTCCCACGGAGGACAAGGTGCACAGAAGACACCCCAAAGGCACAGGCTCCATTTCCCTGGGTCTTTCTTCCCTTCACTCTGGTTCTCTCCAAATAATGAGCTCCAGAGAGCTCCTGGCCGTGTCCCAGCCGGCTCCCAACTGGATTCCCCCCCCCCTGGATTCTCTATTTAGCTGCAGACAATGCACAGCTGCCTACTGTGCAGATTCACCCTGAGAAATGGCTGCCCCCCCCCAAATCTGTGGCTCCAGATTGTGGGATGAAACAATTACCAGAGAGGGGCCGCGTGGTCTTTACACGGCCCCTCGAAGCAGAGGAAAAATGGCAAAGGTACAACAGCAACTTGCCGTGGAGGGAATCCACTCACTTCCTGCTGGGCTGCTGCCCTACTTTTGCTCCTTGGGCAGATCCAGCAGCAGGAAAAACCAAGGCCCGGCCGTTCGCCCAGGCGCAATGACCGCACCCGTACCCTCCCTGCAGATATAAGGCAGACTCTCAGCCACAGAGGACTCCTGCAGCCAGAAAGCAGAGTATTCTAGGAGGCGCCTTTTCAGCTCTTCGAACCCTTTCAACCGATCCCTCCCGCCCTGCCTGCCCCATTTGAACATCAAGGAACGAGCTGGGGAAATAAAAGGACATGAACATCAGTAGCATTCATTGGAGCGTAACACCGATGTGTATGTCTCTTTGCTGGTACTTGTTCTCATGAAGAACATTAAATCCATCTTAAGTGTTCACCTGTATATAGAAGAGGAGGGCTTTTGCACTGTGAATGAGCAGATTCCCTATGGTAAGAAAAGGTGGCTGGATTTGCCATGTGGGGGGTGGTGGTGGGGGGAGGGATGCCGCTCCACAGTGTAAGTTCCCACAAATGCCATTCAGAGCCACTGTATTTATATCAGAGACAGATGAGCACAGGATACCTGGATGGCGGGGGTGGCGTTGTTTAACCTTTGTTCTTCACATCCCTCAGGAGATCAGGCAACACCTCTATTTTCAGTGTTTCTTCTGAATGACTTCCCGCCTGGTGGATTGACAGGCGCTCTGATTATCTGCCTGAGGAAAATGAAGGGATAAACAGCTGAGAGATGAAGATTGACTCGAAAGGACAGCACGGAGGCGTGTATGTTACACTTGGATAAAGAAGAGTATAAAAAAGAGGACATGCAGAGAAATGTCAGATTAGCACCGAAATATATTTTGAAGAAAAACATAGCATTTTGCCAAACTGGCCTTTCCTTGAATAGTAACGATTTCGGATTGTCACTGTCACAAGCCTAGCGATGTATGTGAGGAAGATAAATGCCTTTCTGTCTTTGCCATCTAGAACAGGGTTCTATAATGGAGCTCTTGAGGCATTTCATTCAATAATCTGGGGTAGAGGTCAGGAATCTTTATTTTGGAACTGTCTCCTGTTAGGTGAACTGATGGAAGTCAGGGTAGGGAACAACAGTAGTACTGGAGGTGAATGGTGTGTTCACCTCTTGGCCCTTTATCCCAAACCCAGACTTTCTGTTTTGTTGGAGAAATCATGACTGGGTTTCCCTACCCCATTCTCTAAGCTTAAGTTACCCTTTGTACACTTTTTAAAAAATATGTTTTTATTGATTTAGAGAGAGAGGAAGGAAGAGGGAGAGAGAAGGAAAGAAACATCAATTGGTTGCCTCTTACACCCACCCCAAGGACCAAAGAATGTTCCCTGACCGGGAATGGAACTTGCAACCTTTTGGTGCATAAGATGATGCTCAACCAACTGAGCCACATCGGCCAGGGCCTTCACATACTTCTTGATCCATTTAGACCAGAGGGGTTTAGAAACGTTTTCTTTCTACATTGGATTCCTTCCTGCTCTAAGTTGTCTTGCCCACATCACCCATCTTCTCACCCTTAACCCAACTCTGCATGATCTTTAGGGCAGACACCATCCAGCTGAATATTTAACTGACTCGTGGTAAACCTAGAGACAGAGAAGCTGGTGTCAGAAATAGGAGATTACTTCCCACCCGAACTTTTAGTTCCAACAGATTCCTTATAATGGCGGGAGGTTGCTGTGTTTTCCATGAAGAGAACAGTATTAAGGGTCTTTTCTAATGAGTGCCGGTTTTTGAAAAGAACAGGGGAAGAGAGACGAGGAGAGGAATACTGGAAACCAAAAGGCACAGCCAGAGCAGGCGAACAACGGCGATGTCAAACCCACGCTTCTCTGTTCCGTTTTAATCTCACAGAGTTCAGGGAGCTGCTGAGTTGTGGGAGAATTTTCTGTCAAAGCCAGTTCTGTAAGCGATTGGCGAAGCCTTTGGAAACATCTCTGCATGATCTCCCCACTGAATTAGAAAACAGCTCTGAGCAAAGGCCATGTTTACCACCTTTTGGCCATGTGAGCTCTGCTTTGTCCGCATATCTCAAGACCGAGGCATGGCGGGAAATGTGCTTGTGTCCTGGACAGATGGGGATGTTGGATCTTTGTCTCTGTATCCTTGGCCTTGATTTGCTCTGCTCTGATCCCCATGCTCCCATTGCCTCTGAGGCTGGGCATGGTTTTGCCATTAAGAGGGTGCACAGTTTGTATGTGTCTGTGTACACATTGTCCCAACTCCCACCTCTCTCTCTCTCTCTCTCTCTCTCTCTCTCTCTCTCTCTCTCTCTTTTATTTTTTTGAAACTTAATACCCTGAGTCCGCAATGAATGGATATGAAAAATATTCTGGACAGGCTTTGCTTCAAAACCTGCCACCCAGCTGTGTTTATCCTAGTGCCATGGACTTGGGCGCTCCTAGCGAGGCCAGGAAAAGACAGATCATTCTGTGACTGTGAACAAAGCACAGAGCTGCTGGACCAGGGGTTCCCAGGCACTTGGTCCCCGACCTTAATGAATCCATACAGCCCTTCACTAGCCCTGCTCACATTCACAGCCTGCCCAGGTTCATGGATAGATGTATTTTCATCGCCGTTCTCTGCTCTCTCCATCCCTTCCATAGGAACACTGCATTCTTATTATTTTGTTCCATATGGAAGATTTTAGAATGTCTAGATAACAAAAGTGAGGAGCATCAAACCTCAGAAGAACGTGGGAATCCAAAGGGAAGAATTTATAAAGGTCTCAATTGCTATTATTTTGGGCTCGAGATAGTGCTAATAAATGCACTCACTCTTTGCTGTATTTGCGTGTCCTGGCGGGGGGAGGTGGGGTTGTTGATGGGCACACCCCACCCAGCGCAGGGTCCCTAGTGAGGCCACGGTTCTGTGTGGAGCCTGGCCGTGTCTCCCTTTTGCCTTGTGAATGCAACACAACTGGCCAAGCTGCCTTTCCTTGGAGAGCCTCTCCCCACCACCCTCCCCCTTTAATGCTTCTCACAGATTGTTTTCCCCCATGTTATGGATGTTGTGCCTCAGGGACCTTGAAGCATGTTTTCTTCCCTCCCCACCCGTGACCATTCCACTCACCTGGCCTGACTCAGCTTCCGGCCTCCCTGCTGGCCCCATGCTTCACACGTGCCAAATCCACAGGCTGGCGTGCATGATGCCTAGCCTGGCTGTGCTCCAGCGAGGTTTGGAGGGATCCCTTGAGGAGGGGAATTATACTTTGGTGATCCACCCTGGACATGCTATCTAACCTCATAGATGCTGGCCTGACAGCGTGTGGAGAAACTGCAACACCTCTGAGTATTCCCCAACCTGGTAAGAGGCCATGGCCATGCTTGGAGCTGTGGGGCCCGGATGACATTTCCACAGGGAATGAGGAATGATCTGGGCACCAGCATCAGGTTTCCCTCAGGGAAAGCCCCAGATTTCAGTGATGCCAGTTTCCCCCTCGTCCTACCTCCTGCTTTCACAGAAGGAGACGTTGGAGGGAGCTGACCACAGCGGCTCTGATGGCTGGCAGAAGCCTGTGCTGGCCAGGGCCACGCGCTGTGTGGCTGTGGGACTAGCCCAGCAGTGTTACGGTGCTGCTGTGTGCAGCCAAGGCACCTTGACGTGGCTCCAGAGGACATGAGGCACCATCAGCAAGACCACTGCTTCGGGCTGTCAGTCCAAGCTCTCTGGAGTGTGGCCAAGGTCCACTGTGGCAGGCGGGGTTGCGCCAGAGTTGTAATATCCAGCACACCACTGATTTGTTAGGAAACACCTTCCATGTTAATGGTAGAAAATCACCTAAATGTCCTTAAGCCAGGCAGCCTGCTGTGTGGGCTGTGCTCCACAGGCGAACACAGAATTGTCAGCAAATTCTTCCCGGGGCTGTCACCAGTGGAAATGTAGGCTGCACATTAGGTCCTCCCTCGTTAGGAATGCTGACTCCGGATGCAGGCACTTGGTCCTTTTCATTTTGCAGATGAGCTGGTTTGAAGACTGGAATGAAAACATGAGTGGCTTCTCAGATTGCAGCGATGAATGTGGCAGGGAGCCTAGAACCCCCATCTCGTGGTCATGTCCTTTCCCTTTTTCTTTCTCCCTTTTCTCTGTGTTGCTTTTTAAATCACTAGTTGTATGGCTCACTTGGGTCAAATTGGTCTATGCAATATTTTTCTATAAGCATGTAGATTCAATTGGGAAGAAAGCATAAATCTGAGCGATGCCAGGACGACCCATTAGGACTTCCTGCTACAATGCAAATGTGCGACACCTGCTCTGTCCAAGTCAGTGGCCACGACCAACATGTGGCTCCTATGATCTAGAAATGGAATTTTAAATTTTATTGAATTTTAATTAATCTTAATTTAAATAGCCACTTCTGACCATTGGCTGCTGTATTAGATAGTGCAGCTTTGTAAACCAATCCATCTGTTTTCCATTTTCCAGATGGGAACGTGAGACCCAGGGAGGGACTGACACTTGTTCAAGGGCACATTGTTGACTCAAGCCATCTGAAAGATTAGTCAGCACCTTTTGCAGAATAAAATAGTAATCATTTGATATCTCAGTATGATGTTTTTAAACTCTCTGCACTTTAAAAATAAAATAAGTAGGCTCATATTAAAATACATTTTGTGCAAGCTTAACCCTTTGCATAATTGCCTTACACAAAAGGAGGGTTGCACCAAGGGGGAAATTGGGCTGGAAAAGGCTGACCTGTTATTCCACAAAAGGCCCTACAGTGGCGCTGTTGTATAACTCCTGAGGCGTACAGAACCCCAAATCAAAAAGCCCAAACCAACGAAAAATCCACTTTGTTCTTCCTATTCCTGCTCTGTCCACCCGAACCGTTTATTCTTTTATGCTTAAATCTTTGAATATTTTGCTTCCCAGTAGAAAGAGAAATAAAATTCTCTCTGAGCCTACAGAAATAGAATTCCTTACGCAGAGGAGAAAGTCTGAAGTTTGCTTCTTGTTTTTAAAATGCATTGAGAATACTAGGAGGACTCACTCTTACAGAAAGGTTAAGCATATCTTTATCATTTTTTTTCAATAGATAAGGTTACGATGGCTTAAAGACATAACTCATCAATCCTCTGGGCTTCTGTCCTTTGATGGCACATTTTAAAATGACATCTCAGATCTCTTCAGTTGTGAGTCTTGGAAATTGAGAATGTCATTTCTGGGAAAGATAGGGCAACATGTATTTGCAGACGATGACAGGATAAGTACATTTGGCAGGTACCGTGCAAGGTTTCAGTCTTAAGATTTCTAAAGATATAGCTAAAGGGCACATTAAGAATTTTCTGTGAAAGCCACCTAGCCGAGGCCCCCAGATTCTGTGCCTCCCATCCTATTAATGTTGCTCTCTCTCCTGGAGAGAACACTTCATGTAGACATTCAATAACGCCGTGTGCCTTGTAATTCCCTTAAAAGTTAATGAACATGTTAGAATTAATTTTAATAAATGCTGATTAATTGCAGTTTGTCGTGTGTTTTGAAGAACAAAGGCTTCCCACAGTATTTGGCAGCTTTTCCTCGGATCTTTGAAGATGCCACAGCAGGTGGCAGTGTGGCTCTGCAGATGCCACCGGGCAAAACTGCTGCAGAACCAGCATGAAAACTGTCCCCAGACACTCAGTCGGGCTCCACAGTAAGAGCTGCCCCAGAAAGATTAGAGCCTGGACAGAGACAGGAGGCAGGGTCCAAGGAAAGTTCACAAGAATCCCCGAGACTGCCCTGAATTCAAAGTGTGGGAATCACTTGAGCCTTCTGTAATTTTACTCCAGCAAGTTTTGTTGAGTGCCTTGACTGGTTCTGAATCACGCATATGAATGGACATGGTCACTGCCTTCAAAATATTTCAACTAAATGGCTTGCCGTGTGTGTGTGTGTGTGTGTGTGTGTGTGTGTGTGTGTGGTCATGTGCAGTATGTATGTACATGTGGTGTACATATGCATGTGTGTGCCTGTGGTGTGTATGAGCATGTATGTATTGTGTGTGTTTGTGAAAGGTGAGGAGAATGGAGGGAAAAATATGTGTAGATAATGCTATAATGCATTGCATATACAAAAGATCTATCATCTAGCTAGATAACTGTCTGTCATCTATCTGCACTGTGCATGCTACATATAGATATTGTAGCAGGCCAGTAATTGCTGCTACAATGGTAAAAACCTCTTTTTGCAGGTCCACAGAGAGGAAACATAACTGAACACTTTTCTTGTCTAGAGAATGAGGAGACAGAAATAATGACCTTCCAAGGTCACTCTCAGCTCTGACATTCTAGAAGTTTGTGAATGTTTCCATATACCCTGGCATTTTCTACACCTTCAGAGTTTACAAAAACAGATAATTGTCCTTCAACACATGCTGGGATGAGGGAAGTCATGGAGTTGGATAACTCTCAATGTCATATCTGCTTTGGCCTTTGGGTGCTTTTTAGCAGGACCCCTGTCCAAGTAGCATGTGATAGAGACCAAGGCGATTAGGAAGATTGACTTGGCATGCATGATTCCAGTCTTTGTTTCCTATAGTGAGAGAGGGAGGAGCCCATTAGGGGTTGAGATAACCAAATTTGATTTTTCCCAAATTAGGACATTAATTTTTCAAGTGGTTTTGTTATACTTAATTTAAACCTTCTTATAGAAAAAAATGTGTCCCAGAAAAAGAATTTTCAAAATTATATTACAATTGGTTGTTCTTTTAAAGGTCTTTTTTTTTTTTTTTTACATTAGTTTATGATTTACAAAGAAAAGAAAAACAGCAACTTTTCAAATTAATTTTATGGTGTTACTTTCTGAGCCTCTTTGTGTATTCTATACTCTGTCACATCAATCTGTTGATTAATTTTAGGTGGCTTTACTAATAATTTCATTACTAGTAATTTCATTACTATTGTTCTTTTGTCATTTTCAGGCATTAAAATGCCACAGGATAATAACCTTAAACAAAAATAGCATGGCTAAAACAGCTCTGATATTTTTTGGATATTGATTCCCTAATTGGAATAGAATCGCCTTTTGACAGAATTTCAACAAGGTGAAAGGGCCAGGCCATGATTCACACCTGGCTGGTACTCCTCCCAATGACCACAAATGATGCTTATTCATTCAACACACACCGATTGAAGATCCACTGTGGGCCTGGCTCTGTGGGCTGCCCACAGATGAAAGATCCACAGTGAGTCTGGCTCTGTGGCTGCTGGCCTTGCCCACACAGCTGCCTCGCTGATTGTCGGGTTACAGGGTGAGTAGGCAGGAAAGGCAGGATGAGTTTTGGAGTCTGTTCCAATCTGCCCTCACGTCTGCCTTAGAGGAGAAGAGCCTCTGGGAATTAGTGAGGAGAGATGAAATGGCAGGTGACCGAGCAGGAGGCTGAGGCTCTCCTCTCCTTGTGCCTGGAAACCATGTGTATCTCCAAGGTGACAGGTCTGGACTGTATGGGAAGCTACTGGCCCAGCCTCAAAGACCTTGTAGCTGTCCTGTGAACCCAGAGCTTTCCTGGGGAGAGATCAGCCTCTGATACTGGCAGATACCTTCTGAATTTGCAGCCTGTGGGGAAATATGTCTTATGAGGTTTCGAGAGATTTTGGGAAGCCTTGTGGGTCTTTCATGGAAATTTTCACAACAGATATTCATATAGAAATGACCATGAGATGTCTATTTCAAAAAAGATGAACTGGTTGATTTTCTTTCCTTTTAATTAAGTTTGGTAGACTTTGGTGAATAGAGTCCTTGCTGGTGGGACCAGCCAAGTATCCCATATGGTGCATATGTCCTCCTATGCCTTCCAGTTCATTCAACTCCCTCCCCGCCCCCTGCAAGTAAGCTGGGTATTTTGTACCTTGGAAATAAAAATATGATCAAACATTTACCATGTGTTAAGTGCTTTTAGATGTCTTTCTTCATTTTATTCCCACAACAACATTCTGAAGTAGATCTCACACTAGTGACATTTTCTTGAGGATTAGAGAAATTTCATTTCAGAAGCAGGATTTAAATCCGCTTCTGTGAGATTCTAAGTGCATGTTGTTGTAGTCACCAGATGCAACTGTGCCCACAGGGACCTCAGATACGTGGGTGAGAGGTCGGCTGACCTACTCTCTACAACATGTACGGTAGCCTCGGCGTTGTTTTTATGGATAAAACAGCTCAGAGATGCCAAACTGGGCAGAAGACCAATAGTTTGCATACTTATCTACCTTCAATTATTATAACTTATAACTCTGCTAATTTTTTGATGAGGCACAGTATTGTGGATTTAAGATTTTTGAGAAGCAGCAGCGTCTGATGTCTTATTTGTTTAAAACCTGGTTATCTTGAGCTTTCTTAGATTGCATTAATTTCCTTGCTGCTTACCTGACAAGTGGGCTGATGGAGCGCTGGCATTTGGCTAACTGGTGAAGACAAAGAGAGAACTTCGAGTGGGGCCCCCACTGTAGCAGAAGCAAGATAGACAAACAGATGGCCTTTGGCCTAAGCTTCCCCACATACGCAGTCCTAAAGAGGTTTCCAGGGTGCTCATTCTTTAAGTTAAAAATGAAACTTTTGCCTTATTGTTGTGGCTCAGTGGATTGAGCACTGTCCCATGTACCAAGAGGTCACTGGTTTGAGTTCAGTCAGAGCACATAAGGCTCTGGGCTCAATCCTCAGTAGGGAGCATGCAGGAGGCAGCTGATCAATGATTCATTCTCTTCAATGTTTCTATCTCTCTTTCTCTCCTGTCTTCTCTCTCTAAAATAAATAAAACATACTAAAAAATGAAAGTATAAAGTAAAATTTTAAATGTAAGTTGCTTTTTAAAAGAAGGGGGAAAATATGATAGACTGACTCTTGGTGACATAGGGTAAATAAAAGAGTTAGCCAGAGCCTACTTTGTAACTAGAAATAGCAACTACATAAAGCTGGACTTTGTAAGAATTACAGTGAAATAAAATGAAATTGTTCCCAATGGGCCTGCTCACTTCTCTTTTTTTATCTTATAACCACGAAATAATTGAGAAAGTATAGTAAAATTGTATTCTACAAATGGCTCATTAATTTAGACATGGCTTCTAATGTTCTATCTACCCAAATGTGTTCGTTGACATGCCTCAAATAATGACCTCATAGTTGGCAAGAAAAGTACATTAGTGGCACCTGCTAAAAAGTTTTATGAAGACCTGGCTGGGTTGCTCAGTTGGTTGGAGCATCATCCCATACAACAAAAGGGGTTGTTTCCGGGTTGGGTTGAGTATGGGAGGCAACTGATCAATGTTTTCTCTTACGTCGATGTTTCTCCCTCTCTTTCCCCTTTTCTCTCTCTTTAAAATCAATAAAAAACATATCCTCAGGTGAGGATTAAAAAAACAAACAAACAAAAAGCAAACAAAAATGTTGTGTCACTACACATTAGTGACATACAAACTAAGTTACAATGTCTTGAATACTAACCTCACAAATACATATTTCTGTATTTCCCAGGAGTGTACAACAGTAACGAATACCTCTAGAGGGGAAAAGCATGTGGCTAATATCTTTTCAATGCCTAAAACTATGTAAATAATCTCTAGACCAAAGTTGACAGGATATTTTGCTGTAAAAATATTTCCATCTAAATAACAATTGAGTTTTGGTGGCTCTTTTTCCTTTTTCTACCTAATACCTTTGACCTTTTGTTCTTGTTGTTTCTGAAATAAGCCCAGAGATTAGTGTTAAACTTGGAAGCTACAAATTTATGTTAGCTCTTTCATAAAACTACAAAATCTTAGGCTGGCTCCGAAAGCTGGTCTCCTGAGGCTTCTGCTATGTCTTAGAGTAGGATTGCTGAAATAACACTCCTGATAGTCATAGCTTTGTGTTTAAATAGAAAGGGAGCTAACTTGAAGTGAAGATCTATATTGACCAGGAGTAGTGGCTTCATTATAGTTTCTTATTGTTATATATAAATGATAAAAAGAATCTATTAGTTTTATTTTTTCCCTTCCTTTAGAAATCACACATTTATTAGTCCAAGTAAGTGCGTACATTGTAATCTTCATTTTAATATTCTAGATGTTCATAAAAACAATAGTGAACACCAACGACCCCCAAAGCACATAGCTAAAAAAATAATAGTTTAATTTTTATTTTAAGTTGTATTTGCTTCTTAATTGTTTACTTGCATCATGGCTAAATTTCACATCTGAGCGAGCGCTGGGTTGCATATTTGAACATCCCAGTGGTAAGTCTTAAAGTTGACAATTTAACGATTGATATAAAAATGAATAGGATTTCCTCAAGAAGAGGATTAGGATTTTAGCTGAGGGAAATTGGTATTTTCTCAGTCTGTGATTGCACTGGTGAACCTTAGAAAGTAATTCTAGGCTCCTGAATATATTTCTATATAACTCTTGCTCTGAGAACTGGGAAGACTTACTTGCTCTGAGGATTGGGTCCAAATAGGTAGGACAGGCGATGCTTTGATGAGTACCTTCAAGAAGGTAGAAGGGTAACTGTGGAAAGAGCCTGGTGAACTGTGGGCTAGTGATAGAGACTACGAAAAAAGGCCAGAGATAAGGTGGTGACTCCAGTTGGGTAGACTTTGCAATACTCCAGAATAATGCCTTTTTTTTTTTTTCCTCTGAAGGATTTGTATTTTTATATGTAAAATTAAGAACAGGAGAAAATATAATGTCAAACTTTTTTTTCTGAAACTATGAAGGGAATCTTTCTAAATATGACAATCATGATAAGGCATCCTTTTGTAACAGATAATAATCCAATGAGGGAAAGACATTTGATTGCTGGCAGCCCTGATATTTTGGCTTAATTATGCTAAATATTCAGATGGGGATATTTATCATGGAGAGATGAATGCATTTATAGGTGGTGTTTTTTTGAGTTCATAATCAAAATATAACTGTTTTCAAAATGAAAGTTGGATTCTGGAGGGATTTTCGAGAGCAGGCAATGTGCCTATGACCACGGTGACTTCTAATAAAGAGACCAATCTTACTTCTAGTACCATGGAGCCATTTCTGATGGCTTTTAACTCATGAGACAAAAGCTGATTTGGTGTAGTTTTTCAGTAGAGAGGAGGAAAAATAAGCAACCTTGTAACTCTATACCTTGTCATAATGAAAACTTCCCACTTGAGAAGCAATGGTGATTTAATGTAAGTGGCTAAAAATTACATGAATAAAACATTTGGGATCATTTGCTCTAAGTTAATCGTAAGAGCAAATCTAGTTTATTTCCATAAGAAATATTTTTACATATTTTTCTCTTCCTAAAATTCATGCTAAGGTATAGAATGAAAGGGATCTGCTAGTATGTGGACAGACACAAGGATACACAAGGAGAGGACACTGTAACAGACAATGATAGAGAATAAACAGCTGTCTTATAAAGCAAAAACGTCCCCTCCTCCAACAGCAAAACTGCCTTGAAAAAATATCTGTCACATTTAAGCAACCATAGCTATCATCTATAGTTTATTATATTTTTAGAAACATATTCCTACTGGAAAACAGTTTAATTTTTTGATACATCCACTTGGTGTCTAATAAATATGACCCATTGTTATTATAAGACATATTTTTAATTGAGTAGAAGTGGTACTAAATCTGAAATTTTAATTTTGACCTGAGCTAAGTCAAGTTTTCTCACCAGAAGATTCTGGGGGCAGTGTAATTAATAAAAACCAATAAATAAAAAGATGATGTAGATTAATCAGATCTGGAGAAGTGGTAGGAAGTATTCAGAATGGTTGTAGTCCATAGATAGCAGGAAAATTAAAAATGGAAATATGATGCCAGAAAGGGAATATAAGGAGAGAACCTTGTGACCTCATCTATATTTTAGTATTTTAACTTATAATGAAAAAATTGGGGAGGGGCTATATTTTTGTAGGTATAATCTGTGGCAGTGTGGAATACAGAGGAAGTTTTTGGGTTTTGACTTGTGTGAGAGATATAATGATGTCTCAGCATGAAGGGAAAAAGAATATAAAGTCTCTGTTTTCCCTGTGCAAGTTGAGCAACCTTTCCCAGGCCTATGTAACGGACACTATGAATTTCCAGCTCTCTATGCCTATAAAGCTTTAACTTACTATATTTCTGCTTAGATTGATTTAAAAAGGTTGACTGATTTTTTATGGACCTGTAGAGAAGCAGCAAATTTGCTTTGGTTTGGATTTTGCATCCATTTCTTAAAAATCCCATGCATCTCATTAGACTTCCCTGTGACTAAACTTGATAAAATATATGCTGTGTTTATATAATTTCAATAAAGAAAAATATTTGTGGGCTGGCTTTAAATTAAGTAATGCAAAGCATGAATGGAACATTAATGAGGTTATTTAGCATTTCTAGGAATACTGTATTATCGGGATGATTATTTATGGTTAGATTTATTTGTGAGGTAAAAGAAACTGGATAACTATTTCAATGGAGGTTATAACTGGCTTTAATTTAAAAGTTTAAGGGCAAAAGTAGGTATAGCAATGATCTATGTTGAAGGTAAATTTGTGGTAGAAATGAAATTGTTTGTTTGGAGCAATGATATCATTATGTAGGGGTACAGTTTTATTTTATCCTCTACATCTTCTTTTTGTGTTAATTAGGTATAAAAATGAGGGTGCTAATACTTGAATTTTATATTTTAGTTACTGGATTTAAAAAAAAAAGAGAGAGAGAGAGACTATTATTAGTGTTTCATTTGGTTCTTCTGCAGCAAAACCAAACTTTAAATTGATAGTATATTTAGAAGTCTTTTTTTAACCTTATATTCTTAGGATTCAATTTCTAAAGTTTTAGATATATAACTTTGATCTAGGAAGATGTTAAATGTTAAACTTAACAAATTTTTGGTAAAACATTAAAAATGAGTTTTGTAAGCACATGATCTGTATAATGTCTCAATCTTGAAAAGAATATCCGGCCTATATTTTTTTTTTCTTAGAAGAATATAAAGAATTTTAAATTCTTGATAAATCTTAGTCTTCTATAGATAAGAACAGAAGAGAAACTACAGTTGTATAAATGGCTGAGTAAGCTTCATCAAAGTGGTTTTAACAGGTTGTCCATGGCTGATGGAGTTGGCAAACGCCTGGCCTCCCCACTAACAACCTGCCCGAATCGCTGATATTCATGATTTCATTGTGTCTAGAAGCTCTTTGGGCAGATATCACCAGGAGGAAGAGTAGTTAACAGTGAAAGGTGCCACAGGGGGTACAAGAAACAGAGTTGGGGGAACTAGAGTGACATGAGTTAAGACTCAGAGGAAACAGACACAGGGAGTTAACGTGGCACCGGCCAGCGATGACCTCATTTCAGTGTTGTGCAGGTTAAGCCTGAGTTTTAAAGTTTCTGGCAAACGAAAGAATAAAAAGCAGTTGGTAGCTGGCTGTTGACTAGATAGATGGGGAACTTCTTGAGGGCAGCGACTGTGACTGTGCTGTTTATTGCTATCTCGCCAGCAGTGCCCACATAGAGCTGTGTGCAGTCAATGTTGAATGAAGGAGAGCATTATTAGACAAAGGAACCAACAAGCACATTTAGCACAGCGACTTTGCTCTTTGAGTACATCCTGGGGAAAAAATAGAACTATAGTTACTGATTTGGGATTTAAATCCTATTGGTCGTGAAATCAGACTAATAATATATATATATATATATATATATATATATATATATATATTTCAGATATTTTTACTTTTATTATTCCAGCTTCAGAGATTTTTTTTAAACAATTCTGAAGTTTTATTTATTTACTTTACAGTATACAAAATAAACCTATTATCAGTTTGTAGATACAAAATAATTAGCCATTTACATGCAATAGACATTAATATTTCAAGAAAAAAAGATTTTAAATATAGTAATATTACCCAAAATGTACTAACATAGCATAATATCACAAAAGTTGTAGGAGATATTAAAAATCTGCAAATAACAGGATTACTTCTATTATATTCTAAAATATTTTTTTTCCCTCTGGCTCTATTTTTGTTCACCAGTTTATGTTGTTCATTATATTCCACAAATGAGTGAGATCATGTGATATTTATCTTTCTCTGACTGGCTTATTTCGCTTAGCATAATGCTCTCCAGGTCCATCCATGCTGTTGCAAGAGTTCCTTCTTTTTTACAGCAGCATACTATTCCATTGTGTAGATGTACCCTATTAAAATATTTTAAAAACCCAGCAACTTGCTGCTGTAATTATTCTGGCCCAGAGCCCAGTTAGGTCTTTAGCGCTGCCCCACTCCTAGTGTGGTCTGCAGACCAGCATTGGTGTCCACTTGGTGAGGTTTTAGAAACCTTTATAGCAGTTTGAACAGTTGTATGTAGCTTGAATCTAATAGTGAAAAAAATTGCCAAACCGGTTTTGCTCAGTGGATAGAGCAACAGCCTGTGGACTGAAAGGTCCCAGGTTCGATTCCGGTCAAGGGCATGTGCCTTGGTTGTGGGCACATCCCCAGTGGGAGGTGTGCAGGACGCAGCTGGTCGATGTTTCTCTCATTGATGTTTCTAACTCTCTATCCCTCTCCCTTCCTCTCTGTAAAAAATCAATAAAATATATTTAAAAAAAAATTGAGGCTTGTACTTTATATGTGTCTCTTTTTACTTATTTTCCAATGAGTAATTTGTATTAAAATTTGCAATTATATTACTTTACCGTGGATTGAAAAAGAAAAACAACAAAATTATTTATTTATCATTACAGAAACTCTGCTTTAGAGGGCTCAAGCTCTGAAAATGTATGCTATTTCCTTACACGATTCACAATTTAAAACTTAAAAAAAACGCTTAAACTTTAAAACAATTTTTTTTGAAATTACACAGAACTTAAATTCTTCCTAGAGATTCTGCTCTCTCCGTGTCTCTCTCAGCCTCCTGGTTAATCTTACCCTGCAAGGAGATCGGAGTAGACAGGAACCACTGATAGTGACTTACAAATTTTTTGACAGACTGTAGTATCTGGTTTAGCCACTGGAGCAGGTCAGAAACAAGCTAATCCACTGGGTGCCTGGTCTCTCCTTCTACAGGAGTCCCTATTCAGGGCATATTGGGGTTATTTCTTGATAATGAATCCCTCTTTCTAACATGGTTAAGATGTGACTCTAACATGAAAAAGGAACAGGCAAGTGCAAGAAAATATACATTAACATACAGTTATCAGCTTTTTGCATTTTTTCGGCTGGGGCCGAACAGTCTGCACTAGAGAGATTCTTTGGATTGCTCTGTCAGACAGGATAAATCTTTTTGCTTATAGAATGAGCAGTGGGCTTAAATGAACACCAGCCGTTTCAGAGCGGCTGCACCCAATTCCACACTTGTGACTCTGTTAGAGCTCCCATTGATTTTAATGATGCCGCTCCAAGATTCAGGCTGTCACACCTAGATGAAAGCTGGCTTCATAAAATGTGCCCAAAGCTGGTGGATTTTATTGGTAGGTATGGTAACACCAATCACCTTGGGGAAGATATACTTGTAATTGGCTTAATTCTTACTGGTTGTGATTAATCATCACTCCTGAAATAAGATGATTCAGTGTAGTATGCCCAGTAATTCTATAATCACATGGAAGGCTGGCTAGCTATCTAGAGAACAAAAGTAAGTTTGAGTTCTCTCTTCTATCTTTCTTTTCAAAAAGCAATAAGCTATGCAACTGTATGTAAGCATTTAAGGGTGTTAAGTACAGCATTTTGAGCTCATTATGTAATTTGCTCACACTAACACTGGGCATTGGTTTTGGAGTGCTTCCTGTACAGCGATGTGGGAGATTCATGATGGCTCCACCCCCTGTGGGAGCCATGCTATATCCTCCATTGGCATCTCAGGGTGCTTGCTTGTAAAAGAAGGTCATTGAACTTAAACACCTTAAAGGTGCTCCTTAGTTTCCAGCTTATGAAAATCCTGTTTGAATTATTATTGAGTACCCATTAGATAATGAACAATGTGCTAGATGCTGTGGAGAATATACTAGTACAAGCGAGGAACAATATATTTTGATGCATATATACTTACTAATGTGCCATTTGAATAGTTACCTCAAAATAAAAATGAGGTATTTTGTGGTTTTTGAGCAGAAGCATGGCTGTCTCAGAGACCCCTGATATTTTATCTGTTGTCAAGTGTCACAGAATTCCTGAGAGTCTAGAATGAGGTGAGGGATGGGTTACTATAGTGTTGCTAAAAGTTAATGGTTAAAAAATCAGACACTCTTCCAGAAAAGATAAATAGGTAATTTTGTACCACCATAATTTAAAATGATATGAAAGGATGTGTAAGAAATATTAGTAACAAAAGGAATCCGATGGTAAGAGTTTTTCACCTTCTAGATAGTTCTATCAGTCAGCATTGGCTAGATTTGCTAAGATAACAGACAACCCCTGAATTTTAGAGGCTTAGTACAGCATGATTTGTTACTGAGGATGGAATTCTCTGCATGTCTGGAAGACTATTTTGGGTATTTGTTCTCTAAGCTGCAACCAGTGAGCCCACATCCTGTAGAAGTACCGTCTGGAAGATTTGACTTCCTTAGCTGATGTGTCAGGGGAAGAGACAGCAGGCAGAGTTTCATGCCAGCTCTTAAGTGCTTCTATCTGGAGATGACAGAAGTCATTTCTACTCACATTTATTGACCAAAGCAAGTCATCTGGCTGCAGCTAATGAAGTGTACTCTGCCCCTGTACTTGGAAGGAGAGAAGAACTAGAAATATTGGTGAGCAATAGTAATATTTACCACAATTATCAAGTATTTTTATAAAATGGACAGAGTTGTGAGAAATTGAGCTCTTTCTATACTGGTGGTGTATATGAATTGATTCAATTTTATAAGTGGTCATTTAAAGAATTAATGAAATATATGATTTCTTTGATCCAGCAGTTTTAGCTATGACTCCAGCCAGCCTTTACTGAACTCTTACTATGCACCAGGTACTATATTGAGACATTTGCATACTTTTTTTTTCTTTTTTTTTTATTGCTTAAAGTATTACAAAGGGTATTACATATGTGTCCTTCCCCCCCCCCCGCCCTTGACAGTCCCCTTGCCTCCCCTATCCCCCAGTGTCTTATGTCCATTGGTTATGCTTATATGCATGCATACAAGTCCTTAGGTTGATCTCTTACCCCCCTCCCTCCTGCCCCCCAACCCTCCCTGGCCTTCCCGCTGCAGTTTGACAATCTGTTTGAGGCAGCTCTGCCTCTGTATCTATTATTGTTCAAAAGTTTATAATGGTCTCTATTATTCATGAATGAGTGAGATCATGTGGTATTTTTCCTTCATTGACTGGCTTATTTCACTTAGCATAATGCTCTCTAGTTCCATTCATGCCGTTGTAAATGGTAAGAGTTCCTTTTTAGAGCAGCATAGTATTCCATCGTGTAGATGTACCACTGTTTTCTAATCCATTCATCTACTGATGGGCACTTGGGCTGTTTCCAGATCTTAGCTATGGTGAATTGTGCTGCTATGAACATAGGGGTGCATATATCCTTTCTGATTGGTGTTTCTGGTTTCTTGGGATATATTCCTAGAAGTGGGATCACAGGGTCAAATGGGAGTTCCATTTGAAGTTTTTTGAGGAAACTCCATACTGTCTTCCATAGTGGCTGCACCAGTCTGCATTCCCACCAGCAGTGCACAAGTGTTCCTTTTTCTCCACATCCTCTCCAGCACTTGTCGTTTGTTGATTTGTTGATGATAGCCAGTCTGACAGGTGTGAGATGGTACCTCATTGTTGTTTTGATTTGCATCTCTCGGATGATCAGTGACTTTGAGCATGTTTTCATATGTCTCTTGGCTTTCTGAATGTCCTCTTTTGAAAGGTGTCTATTTAGGTCCTTTGCCCATTTTTTGATTGGATTGTTTAACTCCCTTTTGTTAAGATGTATGAGTTCCCTATAAATTTTGGAGATTAGGCCCTTATCAGATATGACATTGGCAAATATGTTTTCCCACACAGTGGGTTTTCTCGTTGTTTTGTTGATGGTTTCTTTTGCTGTGAAGAAGCTTTTTATTTTGATGTAGTCCCAATTGTTCATTTTCTCTTTAGTTTCAAGTGCCCTAGGAGCTGTATCAGTGAAGAAATTGCTTCGGCATATGTCTGAGATTTTGTTGCCTTTGGATTCTTCTAGAATTTTTATGGTTTCCTGTCATACATTTAAGTCCTTTATCCATTTTGAGTTTATTTTTGTGTATGGTGTAAGTTGGTGGTCTAGTTTCATTTTCTTGCATATATCTGTCCAATTTTCCCAACACCATTTATTGAAGAAACTATCTTGGCTCCATTGTATGTTCTTGCCTCCTTTGTCAAATATTAATTGAGCACATTGGTTCATACTTTATTGCAAAGTTTAGTGCTTACTTTTGGAGTTTATCCTCAGGAAATAAGTAGGTATAAAAATTTCCCCTGGAAACTTGTTTTTTTTTTTTTTTTTAAAGAAGAATCAGCCTATCCTATCTAATAAAAGACAAAAAGGGTAATTAACTGTACCTCCACTACACTTCCCATTGTCTAATCAGCGAGATATGCAAATTAACTGCCAACAAAGATGGCGGCCGGTAGCCATGCAGCTGAAGCGAGCAGGAGGTTTGATTGCTCCAGTGATGGAGGAAGCCAAGGTTCCCCGCCTGCTGTGGCCTGCTCTAAGCTCCGAAAGCAACAGCTCCAAAAGCAACAAAATTTCAATTATAGAAGCCAAACAAACCCCAGATACCTGCTTTCAGCCAGCCGCGGCCTTAGAGCTGGGAGCGCCAGTGAAGGCAACAGAGTTTCAATTATAGAAGGTAAATAAATCCCACAATTAAAAAAAAAGAAAAAAAGGAGAGGCTGGGAGCTTCAGTCGCAGACCAGCCTGAAAACGGCCCTCAGCCCCTCACCCAGACTGGCCAGGCACCCCAGTGAGGACCCCCACCCTGAAGGCGGTGTGACCAGCTGAAAACAGCCATCAGCCCCTCACCAAGGCTGTCCAGGTACCCAAGAGGGACTCCCACACTGATCCGGGACACCCTTCAGGGCAAACCCGCTGGCCCCCACCCATGCACCAAGCCTCTATCCTATATAGTAAAAGGGTAATATGCAAACTGACCCTAACAGCAGAATGACTGAGAATGACTGGTCACTATGACACACACTGACCACCAGGGGGCAGACGCTCAATGCAGGAGCTGCCCTCTGGTGGTCAGTGTGCTCCCACATGGGGGAGCTCTGCTCAGCCATAAGCCAGGCTGATGGCTACCAGTACAGCAGTGGTGGTGGGAGCCTCTCCTGCCTCCTCAGCAGTGCTAAGGATGTCCAACTGCAGCTTAGGTCTGCTCTCGCTGGCAAGTGGACATCCCCGGAGGGCTGCTGGGCTGCCAGAGGGATGTCTGATTGCCAGGTTAGGCCCAATCCCCCGGGGAACAGGCCTAAGCCAGCAGGTGGTCATCCCCTGAGGGGTCCCAGACTGTGAGAGGGCGCAGGCCAGGCTGAGGGACCCCTCCCCACCCAAGTACACAAATTTTTGTGCACTGGGCCTCTAGTATTAAAATAAAAGTAAAACAACCTACATATTCACCTTGAAGTGACTAATTAGCATATTTATCCAATGGACTACTACCATAACATTCCTCTGAGATTTTGTTCAAGATGTATTATCAAGTGAAAAAAAAAGTTACAAGAAAACAAGTGTAATATTGTCACATGAAAATATATATTGTCACGTATATATATAAGTTTAGAAACATAAACAGTCATTTTTTAAAAATGTAGTTCATTTAGTGTCATAAGATTACAGAATCTCTTACAATGAGTACAATGAGTATGTTTCCTTTAAAATAAAAATAAAGCAACTTTTATTTTAAAATAAGTTTTAATCATTTGTAATTGATTGCTTAACTTTCAAAAGGCAGAATCAAAATATTATGCACCTGGGGGGGGAGGGGTAAGAGATCAACTGAAGGACTTGTACGCATGCATATAAGCATAACCAATGGACATAAGACACTGGGGGAGGGAGGAGGGGAGGCCAGGGGATTGTCAAGGGGCGGGGGGGAAGGAGACATATGTAATATTCTTTGTAATACTTTAAGCAATAAAAAAATATTATGCACCTATAAAAGATATATAAGAGGAATTTTGCTTTAAAAAAACAATAATCTTACAAGGTGAAAGGTTCTTCTATGCTTTAATTAGAAAAGAGTATAAGGTAGAACAGTATATTTCCAAATGTGCACAGTACAAAGGGAAATTGCTGGAGGAGGTCAGGAGAAGGGAGAATGAATGTTGTTTTGAATTATTGAGAAACATGTCATGGAAGGAAAATACACTTAGTTTGGGCTTTGATGGCTGTGGTTGAAAAGTTGAGGTGAAACAGAAGTCATGCAAAGAGGACTACTAGTATATTAAGATAGGAATCGATAATTTCAGAAGGTATCATGAGGAGTTAGAGAGAGTAGCTATTCTTTCAATATGTAGAATGTACCACATATTCTAGATGCTAGAATGTGTATATATATATATATATATATATATATATATATATATGAAAACATTTCCTCGAAAAAGAAAAGTTTAAGACTGATTTTGGCTGATTTTGGTTTATTAAGAAAATATCAGAAAGGTTTCGTTTTTGTTTTGCCTGGCTTAGCCATTCTCCTCCAAAAAAATTTAGTTGATGACCCTGTTTATGTATTTAAACAAGCTTTCTGTTTTCTCCCTCTCCAACGCATGTTTCAAATAATCAAATTTAGAATTCTGTTCTCTATTTCAAACCTAGTATATTGTTTCTTGGAGAATATGGGTCAATTTAATTATTGACATGTAAATTTCTTTCCACTTGGATTTGGACAAACTTCTGGCACTCAAGTGAAGGAATTTATTCCTTATTGACTGCACAAAGAAACCACTTTTTCTATTAAGCTATGTTATATAGGGTACTGGACTCCACCACAGATTTTATTATTTGTTTAATTGCAGACCTTTCAACAGAGAGTTGAAATCCTGTCTAGGTCCCAAGAGGAGGATTTCTTGTATCTTCTAATGTCAATTCAAAGAAGCACAGAGCATCTATACTAATGAAAGGGAAATATGCTAATTAGACCAGACATCTTCTGGACAACCTTCCGGACATCCTTCCGGACAAAGCCATGGTGGCGGGGCTGAGGCAGAGGCAGTTAGGGGCAATCAGGCTGGCAGGGGAGAGCAGTTAGGGGGATCAGACCGGCAGGGGAGAGCAGTTAGGGGGATCAGGCCGGCAGGGGAGAGCAGTTAAGGGGATCAGGCCGGCAGGTCCTGTGGTCCCAGATTGTGAGAGGGATGTCCCTGATTTGAGAGGGTGCAGGTTGGGCTGAGGGATGCCCCCCCCCATGCCTGAATTTCATGCACTAGGCCTCATATATATATATATATATATATATATATATATATATATATATATATAGCTAATATGCTAAGTGTCCGTCCAGGTAATGATACCATGTAGCAATGCCTGGCTTTCTCTCCCTAGCAACAACTAGCCTCCTTGAAGTTTCTTCAGGAACATCCCTTATAGCCAAGTGCAAACATTTCACAGTTTAACCAGATGTTTGTGAAATGTTTTCCCGTGCCTCATCTCATTTGATCCTCACAGAAGTCCTGGAGTAGGTAGATAGGAGACTCGGCAGAATCCTATTTTCTTTTCATTAGCTGGAAAATGGAGATTCAGAAAGTTTAGAAACTTGACCCAACTGAGAAGAAGTAAGAAATGGTGGACCTCAAAAATGACTCCAGGTTTTCTCACTGTGCAGAATATAGTCAAACACTGCTACAGTTAAATATTTTACCCTTTGTTCTCCCTGCGTGATCTACGATAATAATCTGCTTCCTGTTGATATTTACTGCTGTGTTGCTGACAATTACCTAAAAGAGAAGTTGGGGTGCTTCACTGGGCTGAAAAAAGTTTAGCTACATCAGAAGCAGGTCTAATTAAGCAGGTTTATTCTCTCTCTATAAAGCTCTCGCTGGTGCCAATTGCACACGTGTGTTTCCATCTGTCAAATTGTCAATCATGAATTTGGTTGACACTTCTATTACAGAGAAAAGGCGAATAGCAATATTAAAATATTTCTTCTAATTAATTTCCTTTCAATGTGCATGGATTCGTGCACTGGGCAACTATTTTGTACTATAACATCTACTAAAATGCAGCAGGTCAGAGCATTCTTTGTTGAGGATTCCTTTAAATAGTAAGATACATTTAAATAGATTTCTGGTTGCAAACAAATGTTCTCTAGTCTTGCCTTATGTTTTAAACCAAATATATTTGAAATAACTCAGTTTCAACCGCAGCTTTCCTGTACCTGCAGAAGTTAAACAGTAAACATTTGCACATTCCTTCAGTATTTTCTCCACTTAGGACCCAGTACATGGCAGAATTAATTCAAAAAGTATACCCAAGTTCCATACTTAATAGAAAAAAACCATGCCCCTATATATCAAGAAAGCGGCATAAACTTAAAATGTTGATCAGGGCAATAAACAGCTTTGTTGTGGTGATTTCACTTGTAAAGATATTGCTGCAATTATTTGAATATATAACTTTCCTATTTTTTTTCTCCCCTAAAGGAAAAATGAAAGCAGTCCAAGCAAATGGAGAAACACTAAGTTGAATGTGATTTCCCTATTCCAACTTTAAGTGTTGTCAAGGAAAATCAAATGATGCTGATTGTAGCTCCAAGTTCCTCTTGTGCTGCAGTGCTAAACAGTAAAAATGAAATATACTTTTAGAACCCAGCAGTGCAACAGAGCTGCAGTTGGCTCGACCACATGCAAAGAAGCCTTGTTTTGGCTGCATTTTGCTGGGGATGCTTTCTCTATTTATAGGCTCTCCAGTTCAGCCTTCTGGGAATGACTGCTCGGAGTGCCATGCTCTGTCAAAGGATCTAAAGAAAGTTTTAAAAGGAAAGAAACCTCTGGTTTAGAACACGCTGATCAATATGTAATGATATGACTGGATCAATGACTTCTAATTTTCTTGGTTTGTAAAATGTCACCCTTACAAAATGAATGTATTGGCAGGTTAAAAAAAAAGCTTCTAGGTAGAACAAATGCCTAAATTCAATAGTTTTTTTTTTAATGTTTTATTCATGAGTATTACATTTTATTTCAGATAAAGTTTATGGTCAATAGCATCCTCGGCCTGTCAAGATTAACGCTGTCCACACTTTTCTTTCCCAACAACACAAGTTCGGATCCTTCTTTCCCTTAGCGAGGAGTTTTCATTGACACTGTATAACATCACCCTGGAGAAAAGATTTATGAAATAGCAAGTGTCATAACTTGTGAGGGCACAACATCTTTTGTTTAGTCATTAAAAAGAAAAACAAGTTTTACATTTAGAGGTCAAACATAAATCCAACTTTTTATCTGTAACGTCTAGGAAACAGATTATCTCTAAAATGCCCGTATCTCCTGTCAGTTGGGTCGCGTGTGCGATTTGATTGGTGATTCCCACATTGTGGTTCTGATGGATCTTCCCCTCTACCCGCCTTTCCTTCTTTCTCTGCCTCTTTTCTGTTTCATTCCTTTGTTTCTACCTCTCTCTTCCTCCTTCCAACTTTCTTTACTTCTAAGAAATTTAAAAATTATAATTTTAGTTCATGCTTATTTTGGAACATTTTAATAAAATTGAAAAAGGGTGATATAAAAGTGGCATTTCTCAAAGTCAGCCATCATTAATCCTTTCATATACTTCCCTTCAAAAATTTTAAACAAATATTTTGTTTTATAAAATTTAAATTATAATATACATCCAAAGTTATATCTTTTAAAATTTTACTTATGTCAAGTATCTTATAGTTTCATAAAAACGCTTTAAAGTATTTCTTAAATTATTTGTCCCTTCAAAAATAGGCCATTTATAAAGAGCTTAGAAAAGTCTGGACCATTTCAGTATTTACTCTCATTTCTCTTTCATAACTTTATAATTTCTTCTCTATCACCTGAAAGTATGTACACATCTCCCGCATTTTAAGCATATCATTTTGTAATCCCATGTCTCACTTTTTGACCTTTCTCTTCTGGGATTTAATCTCTTAGTCACTTTTAAAGCCATTCTATTTAGACTTCTGCCTCCATCAATATGTGCAACTTGCTCTGGAGAATGGCACCAATGACAGCAGCCTTGCTCAGCTCACTGGTTTCTTCTTCTTATCTGTGTCACATTTTTTTTGAAGGGCTCCTCTTCCTCTGTCTACCCCCTAGTGTGCTGGTGTCCCCCAGGGCTCTGTCCTTGCTTCCGCTTTTAATTTTCATACCCTCATCCTCTCCTGTGATTACCACCACAACCCAGGTGTCCATTGCTCTCAACTACAAACTTCAGATCCAACTTTCTTTCCATTGGTTATTACCACTTATGCTCCTCAGACAATTCCTACTCTTTGTGTTTAAATGCTATCATTCCCCTTCTCTCAGCTTTATTTTCTCTTGAACCTCCTGGTTCTACAGTTAAAATATTGGGAATCATTTTTGCTCCTTTATCCCACCCATCTCATTCCCTCTGTCCAGCAAGTCATCAAATATTGAGAGAGAACTACTGTCCCACCACCCATGGCTGCTCCTTCTCCTTCCTCCAGAACCATTGCCTCAGCTCAGGCCTAGGGCATGTCAGCTTCAGTATTTCTGGCTTCCACTACTCTGTCCCTCCTTTTCACTAATGATAGTGATCATCTCTCTGTTTGCCAAACACCTACTTGAATTTCAAGACTTAGATGAAAAGTCAACCCTATGAAAAATTTTCTTTCATCTTTTCAATATAAAACTGAACACTCCTTTTGATTCTCTACCATGTTCTCTTTTTTAGGACACCTACAATTATATTGTACTTATATATCTTTCTGCATTAGACTATATTAAACATACAAATAACCCCCTTATTTGTATATTTCTTATGCTTGGAACATAGGATATGTAATAAGGAGTAAGTGAACAAATGACTCATAATATTTAATCTTTTTTAATTTATGTATTTAAAATATTCTTAATTTATTGATTACATATAATTCTGTAAATGATGTCATGAATCTTTAATTCAATTTTGCATTCTTTCCGATGGATACAAGTAATCTCCTGAAGTGGAATTACTGGGACAAAGAGTATAAATACTTTAAAGATTCTTGATAAACAGTGCCCAAATATGTATCAGAATATTTGATGTTTTAACAGTTCAATCCAAATTTAACCAAATACTTATTTTTAAGCAATAGCCCAGTGAAATCATAAATTCTTTCTAACTTCCTATTGGGGAATCAGTTTTGGGTTATGCAATATTTAGTTTCTATTTGCAAAATGACATAGCACCATGCCAAAGTTAATAACATTAATTTGCCCTCTATTTCCCAAGTGCCATGGAAAGTATGGAAAGTAGTATTCAAATTTAAACAAATATTAAGCCAAAGAGGCAATGTACAAGAGCTTAAGTTTTTTTTCTTTCTTAGACTTTTGTCACAGTCTAATAAATTCCTAGTGGACTTTGATTATGAAGACACAGTGCAGAGCCTACCTTTTTAACCTTCCTTTCTGAATACACTATTGATTCAACTTAAACTGCTTTTTGAAAAATTCAATATGCACATCTGGGGAGTTTGCTCCCCCTGTGCTTTACAGGAAGGCTGGGAGGATTAATACTTTTATAGAGCAGTATGTGCTTCTTGGATGAAAGGTTTCATATAAAACACAACTCGAGTAATTGTTATTTAAAAGCAAACTTTCTTTGGGGAAAATAAAAAGGCTCCCACAGTAACTTTTGATTAAAAGTTATCTACTCCAGTACTTTTTTCCAAAGGCTATCTCCAAGGAAGTCTTGAAAATTATACACTTTGTCATCTGATGAAATGCAGCATAAAGGAAAAGTGATAGACTCATTCTGTCCTACAATTTTAAGCTAGCATAGCCTTGCGTTGGCCTCAGCTCCTCTTAGGAATTCTAAGTTTATTGTTCTGTTTTATTTATGTTTTTAGTAATTTATTGATTGACTTTTTAAAACATCCTCATCTGAGAATATATATATATATATTTTTATTGATTCTAGAGAGAGAGAGGAAGGGAGAGGGGGAGAGAGAGAGAAACATGGGTGTGAGTGAGAAACATCAATTGATCAGTTGCCTTCCTTTTGTGCCCCGACTGGGGATAAAACTCACAGCCTGGGTATATGCCCTGACCAGGAATCAAACCTGAGACCCTTCAGTGTATGGGGCGACACTCTAACCACTGAGCAATAGCACCAGAGCTCTTGATTGATTTTAACTGTTTAACTGGAACTGAATATATGTGAATAATTTCCTGGCAAACCTCTCCCTCTCTTTCTCTCTCTTTACAAAATAGATCCCATGTGATCAGGAGTGCATGGGGTTTGGTAGCTATGGTAACCACATCATAAACCTTGATGGATGGCAAGTGCTTTAAGCACTTCAACTATTTGAACCTTATGGGCACTTGATGTGTTCAGCCAAGAATGACACTTGCCCACAGGGATCATAAAACAAAAAGAACCTTTCCTCTTGGTTTGGCAGTGAGGAGATAGCAGACTCGGACTAACGAGGACGTAATGAAACTGGATGAGGATTACGCTGATAAATGCTACTAAGAGAGAAACCTGGGGCTGAAGCAGAGTGCATAGTTCAAATGGCAAAGCAGTGCAATCATTCTCCAGACTGTAAGTGCACCTGATAACAAATACTGTGTTTGTATATTATTATCTGAGAGTCCTGACGTCCTGAGCTGTGTGTGGGTCAAAAATCAAATTTTAGGGCTTAATTCGAAGTCCAGAACTTTTGAAAATTGTGACATATTTATCTGAAAGATGGGAAAGATAACACGCACGTTGGGCTTTTGATGTCTTGAGGTAGGTAGCGTGTTAGATGACAGAATAAGGATTCAAAATCACTCAGATGCACTGACGGTGTATAACCTATGAAAATGGGGTCAGAATCAGGCAGAATGATTGAAAGGAGATAAGCACAGTGGTCACACTGAAGGAGAAAGATGTTGAATATGCAAAGAAGACTAAAAGTAACCAGGGATTCATGACAGAAAGTACTGTACTTGGGAGAATAGATTATTGGGCGCTATAATAAATCAAGAAATTAAGACACTAGTAGGTTTGGATTGAGTAAAAAATATACTACATGAGGTAGTTCCAGAGGATTACATATACACAAAGTCAAATGGAATATGAAAAAAGGCAAAATTTGCAGTGGCCTTCAAAAGCATGCTCCCACCAGCCAGAGCTCCTGGTCAGCTGCTCTCTGGTAGAGGAGATTTGGAAAAGCCATAGTGATATGTGCAGGCATTGAATTCTGTTACTAATTAGAAATGTTTTATTAGGGGAGATTTTAAAATCATTCTCCTTAAAGGTCTTTAAAACCAGGGTGGAAATTTTGTTGTGTTATTAAAGAGCGGTAGAGTAATGACCTAGGCTGCCATGGTTCTGTGCTCCTAAAATTCTCCTTAATAGCCTTTAAAACATGTTTCCATTTTGATTGAAAAAAATGTTAACAGTCTCAGTTTCGTGGGATTGTTCTGTAAAATTCCATGGTATGTAAATTCACTTGGTCTAATCCATCATTTACTCATAAATTCTGTTTTATGAGATTTCTATGGACCCAGGCATTGTGACAAAGTTTTCTCTCTGGATGTCCTTAGTTAACTTGAGTTGGTAATTTTTTCCTTTTACTTCTCTCCTTCCAGCCTTTTCCATATTTAGTTGAGGCATTTCAATAAGAAATACATCAAATTTTCAAGCTGTCAATATTTTAATGATTATAACAGTTTTTATGACAGTTTAAAAATTATAGAAGAGATTAAAGTTGTGCAGAACCAATATAGTATTTGATTAGACTTAGATAATGGTTTTCTTGATCAATAGTTTGTTGCATGCAATTATTTGGGACAATTGGTCTTAACCTGGGTTATGTTGTCTTATGCAACATAAGGCACTCAAGGTAGTTGAATACAAACACAATAACGCATCAGCAGACAATGAGAAAGACCTTAATGGGACTAGAGGGTGATATATATATATATATCTGAACCTTATTGAAGGACTAGAATCAGGAACCAGAAATATGTTAGGCATCAAGAAATCCCCCCACACCCCCTTTTCTGTATGTACCTAGTGTCAAATGTAGAACCTTTCTACGTGACCAAGTTCATTGATATTAGACCTTGAGCTCCAGTGTTAAATTCTTGTGAAAGATAATCTAATAAGGTCATGTGTATCAGTATGGACCCTTAAGTTAGTCAGCTTTACATCCGGGAGTCCTGGCATATAGCAGTGGCTTCTCCAAGTGTGGCCCTTAGACAAGCAGCATCAACATCAATCACCTGGGAATTTGTTAGAAGTGCAAATTCTTGCACCACACCACAGATCTTACAAAGAATTCTGCCTGGCCGAAACTGGTTTGGCTCAGTGGATAGAGCGTCAGCCTGAGGACTGAGAGGTCCCAGGTTCGATTCCGGCCAAGGGCATGTGCCTGGGTTGCGGTCACATCCCCAGTGGGGGATGTACAGGAGGCAGCTGATCGATGTTCCTCTCTCATCGATGTTTCTAACTCTCTATCTCTCTCCCTTCCTCGCTGTAAAAAATCAATAAAATATATTAAAAAAAAAAAGAATTCTGCCTGAGGGGCTCAGATATCTGAGTTTTATCCAGCTCTACAGGTAATTTGGGGCATACTAAAGTTTGGAAACTTCTGTAGAGTAACCAGCTTGTCTGGTTTTCTCTCCTGGTCATAGCATTCAAGTCCAGGATTTCTAAAACCCCTTAGTCAAGGACAAGCCAGGACAGTTGGCCACCCTATTCCAGGAGTAGGTGCTGAGAGGCAGGGAGTGGAAGCTACGGGGCCTGGAAGGTTCTTTTAAAAGTGGGTGTAATTGCCCTAACTGGTTTGGCTCAGTGGATAGAGCATCGGCCTGCAGACTTAAGGGTCCCAGGTTCGATTCTGGTCAAGCGCATATACCTTGGTTGTGGGCACATACACAGTAGGGAGTGTGCAGGAGGCAGCTGAATTGATGTTCTTCTCTCATCAATGTTTATAACTCTCTATCCCTCTCCCTTCCTCTCTGTAAAAAATCAATAAAATATATATTTTAAAAAAGTGGGTGTAATAGTGGTAAAAAATAATTATAAATGGGCATTTTTAAAGAAAAACACACACATTTTAATTGCATTTGAACAACTCTCCCAATTTAACTGAAAAATATTAGACCAGTTATTAAAACAACCACCTCTAAGCATTCCTGACATCCCTGATGTATTCTCTTAACTTTTTCTTTTTCTGTTTTAAAATCCCGATGAGCACACCAAACGTAGCTTTTGTATTGAAATTTCTTAGAGAATGTTAAGCTTCCAGGGTTGCCTTTGTGTTTGCTCACTCCAAGAGTTAAATGGGAAACTGTGTGAATTAACTACAATAACAGTGATGAATAGAGAGGAGACACTGCTTCTCTTGTTTCAAAAACACAAGGTCAAAGTAATATATTTAGAAATACATTTTAATTTGTGAAAATCACAAGTGTACATTACAGAACTCCAGCCTGTCAGGGCAGTACTTTGTTGCCATGGATAGTCAAACGAATTCCATTATTGAGCTCACTCAGGGGAAGGGTACCTTTCATTGTTTGTTCTTTCCAGAAGTCTGAGACTCAAGGGAGTTATCATTCTACATTAAATCAAAAACCTCTAAACACCTCATCGTAATGAAAAAATCCTTTACAATGGACAGTTTGAAGGATGTAAAAGTTATTCTCTGTCACTGAGATTTTATGGGGAAAGCTGGTTCTAAGCACTGCCTTTCTCAGCTTCCCCATAAATCAACTCGATTGGAAACATTAGAAAGTGTCAGTGTGGCATAGAAATTATCCCCGTAGAAAATCATGACTTCCTTTTCTTTTTTGCTTTTCTATTGCTTCAAGAACATTGTACAATATTGCCAATGCCTGCCTCCCCCGAACCCTAAAGCAGATGTGAACAGAATCATATATTGGAAAATATGATAGCTGTGCGCTCATAAGGAAGTCTTATCGAACAAAATGCATTAACACTTCCTAGCTGCATTGGGATTTATAGTAAACCACCAGGAATCATTCTGTGAGATTTAAAAGAGGCTTAGAATCTCTTGATTTAAAAGACTTAAAGGAGAGAAGCTCTGGGGATTTATAGAGTTTTCAAATTTGCTAATACTGGAAATGTTATTATTCTAGAAAGTCTTTATTAAGCAAAATAAATAACACCTTTTATCTTCCCAGAGGGAAACTTTAACTTGTAGGAGGAAAGTATATGGAAGGTATAAATGTTGCTGTAACATGCCATTGAATTGAAGAAGCTGGCTAATGGCATGCTAAAGTTTAATTCTTTTAAGAGGCCCATTACTGCGGGCTCATTTATACTTGACTGCTTTAGGAATAATTCTAGATTAAACAAAGACTGGTAGGTAAACCTAGATAATTATTCCACAAGCAGCTTGCAGTGAAATATTAAAATGTTTGGGCATTTCTGAACCTTGGGATAGTTAAATTAAGCTAGTCCTATATTTCTAAAGTGCTTTAATTATGCACTTGATTTGAAACAAAGACCTGAGAGGAACTTTCTACCCCATCATTGAACTACTGAGTTGTAAGAAAATTTAGACCAAGAGGTCCTTCTTTTTCCTAATTTCACACATGAGAAAGCTGGCACCATGACTCGACCAAGGTTATAAGGTACAAGGTGCTTATTTCAGGGAGAAAATGCTGATGGTTAAATTTGATCTAACTGAAAATCATCTATGTGCATGTTGCCCACATTCCAGCCTATTGTGTGGAAGAGGAAAGTTTAGTTTGGGAAAGAGTGACTTTAGAATTAATGGTTTAATATGTATAGATTCAATAGTTTCATATCAAATATGTGCAAAATATAACTGTTTTTCTCCCCTAATAACTTATTTTGCCCTTTTTTTTAAAAAAAAAAACACACACACACACATATTTTATTGATTTCTTACAGGGAGGAAGGGAGAGAGATAGAGAGTTAGAAAGATCGATGAGAGAGAAACATCGATCAGCTGCCTCCTGCACAACCCCTACTGGGGATGTGCCCACAACCCCGGGCATGTGCCCTTGACCGGAATCGAACCCGGGACCTTTCAGTCTGCCGGCTGACGCTCTATCCACCGAGCCAAACCGGCTAGGGCTTATTTTTCCCTTTTAGTCTTCATTACTGCTCACCAGCAGAAAACTGACATTTTTTATTCTGCACATTCTAGTCATTTCTGATTTAAAATTTAGCTGTCTCAGCACTGACGTAGGTCCATCAGATTTAAGTATGGTTTTATAGTCCAGTTGGGTACAGCTGACTCAGTTACTGTTTGGTTTCCAGCACTGCTCAGTTGAAAGTCCTCTCCTCTCTCTCTGAGTCTCCTCTCCTTCCTCACTCCCTCACAGGCTGATGATGTCTGCAGCAAGACACCAGCGTGTAGGGTCAGACAGGGTGTCTGGTCCAGATCTTGGCTTGGTTTTTGGTACAGATCATCTCTTAGCACTAATGCTCGTTCCTTATGCTTCTAGGAAATCCATGCCACGGCCAACGCTTGTGCGATTCTTTCACTTTATTGTGGGGCTGAGTCCCTCCATTTTCATGCTCCCATTACCATTTAAAGAGGATTCTCTGCTCACAGAAATCTGCTAGGTCCTATCCAGATCTGGAGGGAAGGAAAGAGAGACCAGGCCCAGACAGTTTCTTTCCTTCCCTTTCTCTGCTTAGCTGTGTCGCACTGGCATTCTCCCTGGTTCTCCTTTCTTAGTGCCCACCACCCAGGGCACAGCTGTGTGTTCCATCCCTCAGCCAACTCCTGTGGGAACAAGGAGGCCACTGGAATTTGCAAATGTTCGGTCTCCTGGTCTCCCAAATTTCATGGCTAGGCTGTTTGAATGACACCCTCTACTGGGTGAAGATAAACATCTGCCTCCTCCAAAGCCTCTGGGCTCAAACACCCATGTGTCTCTTGAGTTGGTAAAGAGCAAAGGGTTAGTACTGACTAATTCACATCTTTGATGGATTTAGGGCCTATCATCCAGGGGTGAAATCCTATCTGAATTTAGATATTTTGAAATACATGTCTTTATTTTTTGTATAGACAGCAGTTTCTGTGGTAATCTTTGCCCTTTTGGTTTAGCCACCAGAGGAGTTGAGAAATCAGCAGGGAACCCTGGGAGAATAAAAAAATAAGATTCTTATTGATATTTTATACCCTTATTTTCCTGCGGCTTTGGATAATCCAGTACATATCAGCAGAGAAACAGTAACCATTTTGTACAATTGTAAAGATTTTATGGCTGGCATGCTCAACACCATTCATGGATTAAGCAGTTTGAAAGACAATGGCGAGAGCCTAGAATTTTTCATTTTATTTCACAGAACAGCTTTTAAAGATGAATAATAGATAAGTTTAGATATTAAGGAAGCATTTTTCAAACTACATTACAAGTGGACCATGTCCCACTGAAAAGGTGGCAGACTGGGTTGACCCGCACAATGCCTTTTACAATTCAGGGCCAACATTTAGTGCACATTCTCCATTGGCCAAGAACTATTCTGAGTATTTTGTGCATATTAAAGAATTTATTCCTCGCAACTCTTTGAAGTTTATAGATGAGGATATTCAGGCTCAATGGGCTTAGTAGCTTGCCCAAGTATATCAGCTAGAAAGTGGCTGAGCTGGGATTATAAACCCGGTATCTATGCTTCTCACCACTCCGCCATACTATTGGTTTCTCAATAATATCATTAAGTCTAGTAATTAGATTACTTACAGCAGCCTGGGAGTTAGGACTGAAGAAGGCAGCCTGTCACCTACAGCGCAGCCGTCTTTTCTGGGCCTGACTCTGTTCCCGTCTCAGAAGCGTTATGAGGCTCACCCTCTGTTCCCCAGGCCTATTTAACAATGCGACTCTGGGACCCATCCGCAGTTAAGTCAGCAGGTTGAGTGGAGTTCTGGCATCTGCATACTTCTGACTATGCCCAGAGGGTTCTTATGTTATGCAGGTTTCTTTTTAGATGTCGGTCTTTCTCCAAGTGCTGAACTCTAGTGCTAATCCTTAGGTGACGCTTTTCCACGCATTTCAGGCGGAGGAATCAGTAGTGCAAAGAGTCTAGGTAGATTGGAATAAGATTTGCATGTTCAAAGATCCGGAAAAGGCCAGAGTGGCTGCGGCTTGGGGAGACATGGGAGAGGAATAGAAAATGTGATCACAGGAGTGAGATCGCATAGGGCCTGATAGGCTATGGGTGGGTTTGCATTTAATTCCTCGTAAAATGGGACACCCTGAAGACAGAAGCAGAGACTGACATGGTCAAATGCAGCATCTTAACCATCAAACTGAAATTTAAGCAGGGTTTTCAGAGGGAACATTTCCACCAGGCTCTCCATCTGAGAGGAAATAGACATCCAGGCTGTGTTTCCAAAGATATTTAATTTTCTTTAGACATTTCTTTCCACAGAGTTATTTTTATCTCATATTTTATATATGCTATTATAGGCCACCCTACTGAAAAATTGAGACAGACATTTCTTAAAATTTTTAGCTTGTTTTTTTTTTAACGTAAATTTTTTTAAAAAATATATATATGCTTTGGAATCTGTGTTCTGGAATTTACTGTATTCGTTTTCTGTTTATGCTGTAACAAGTTACCACAAACAGTGGTTTAAAGTATCACAGCTTTATTTTCTTGCAGTTCTGTAGATCCCAAGTCTGACATAGGTCTCACTGGGCTAAGATGAAGCTGTCAGCAGGCCTGCATCCTTTGTGGGGGGTGGAGGGGGGGAGCTTTAGGAGAAATTCATTTCCTTGCCTTTTCTAGCTTCCAGAGGCCACCTACATTCCTTGGCTTCTGGCTCCTCCTTTCCTCCGCCTTCAACAGCAGCAATGTTCACCTCTCTCACCATCCTCTGGGCTTACATCCCTCTGACCCAGCTGGTCAAGCCTCTGCTTGTAAGAACCCATGTGATTGGCAACACTCGGATGATCCAGGGGAAAAAACAACTTTCATAAGGCCCTTAATTTAACTACATTGGCTAAATCCCCCTTGTCGTGAAGAGTAGCATTCACTGTTTTTGAAGATTAGGATGTGGACATCTTTGGGTGCAGCGTTATTCTGTTTAGCACAGTGTGCTTTTTCCAGAAGGAAATTGTCTTCAGATTCAAATTTTCATAGAAAGTGCCATGTAACATAGAAGTCAGGAGCTGGTGTGAATCTGGCATTCTGGATGGTGACTTTTCAATGAGGTTTTCTTCTTTTTCTCTATGAAATCAACAAAATATTTTATCATTTTCTGAAACTCTTACCAGCCCCATTATGCGTTAAATGTGTACAGACATTTCTATATTGCACATAAATTGTTTTCCTTTCAATTGTTTCCTCTCCCCAAGTATTCTTTCCTTTTATTTGTGCGTTATCTTTATGTCAAAGCAATTCTCAACTTGACATTTTCTTCCCAAGGTTTTAGCCTCCCAATCGCACAGGCTTTTTATTGCTTCACAGGAGGAACTCATCACAAAGTGGGTTTTATTTGCTACCTGATTACTTTCTGATACCAACATCATCTTAACCTCTAAAAGGTACAGATGTTTCATATGGTATTTATGAAAAAGAGGTCATAGATAAAGACAATTAAAATTCTATTGGTGTTCTTGGCTAAGTGTCAGATTTAAAATGGATAGATGAATGTTTATCTGATTTAAACATACACATAATACATATGTATATATTTTATGAACTTTTACTGTAATCTCTTCCCCGGCAGCTGCCTGTCTGTGAAATAGACTTCCAGGTGCTTAGAGTTCTCCTGGGAGTGTAAATACAGGTAGAAATGGTGTGAAATGTATAGTCATCAATGAATTGTAAATCCTATTGTTGTTATCTATTTTTAAAGACTGAACTATATCTCACTTCCTATTAACTCCTTCACACAGATATTTGGATTTAGAGTTGTAGCTCTTTATATCATCACTTATTTAAAAATACATATTTTTTTATTGATTTCAGAGAGAAAGGGAGAGGGAGGGGGAGAGAGAGAGAGAGAGAGAGAGAGAGAGAGAGAGAGAGAGATCAATGATGAGAGAGAATCATTGTTTGTTTGGCTGTCTCCTGCATGCCCCACACTAGGGATTGAGCCCATAGCCCAGGTATGTGCCCAGACCAGGAATTGAACGTTGACCTCCTGGTTCATAGGTCAACACTCAACCATTGAGCCATGCCAGCTGGGTTATATCAAGTCTTAAACTTGAAAAGTGCAGAGCAGCATATTTGTATGTCTATTCCACTAAGCAGGAAGGACAAAAAAGAACTTCTTCCAGGTTTTATAATTTCATTTGCTCTGTCCCTACATTTTTGTAAATGTTATGGCTATTCTTTGACAGGTCTCTAATTTTTCAAATAGAATGACTGTTCATGAAAGGATTTTTAATTTCCAGCACTTGACTTTTTTTTCTTCTTCTTAACTATGCAGCTCAAATTGTGAAAATGCCAGGTTGATCGTCAGCGCCTCAAAATTCAAATATCAACCAAAGTCTCCTATGATATTTCAGTTTTGCTCAGATCCTTATTTTTATATGTCACCTTGGGGAAGTCTGCCCTTTCCTACTCTTCAGCTAGAGAGAGAGGAGAGTCTAGTATCTGAATTTTTCTGGAGGTGTTTTTTTCTCTCAGTTTTTCTGCCTTTGTTTCCAAAGTTTGAATTATGGTTAAGTTCCTTTGAGGATCAGTAATGTTTTCTGAATTTCCCTGGAGGCAGGTTATGCGTCAGGGACAGTTGATAAATGAATGCAAAGATGGGCATTACTTTGTGTGGGCACTGAGGAAGCCAGGTTATAGGAGTGACTTTTAGAAAATCTGTTTTCTTAATCTCTGGATTAAAACAAACGAATCTTTTGGAAAGCATATTTCAATATAAACTAACCTAATTTAGGAAAATATTGGAGACTGTAAAATAGTTACTGGGTAAATTTGAAATGATGTTACTGTTCAGTTTGTAAAAATATTCAGGTCGACTTATACCAATTTGAAAATATTATATTTGCAGACAAATGGCACAAATATATCACAGGCCTAAAAATTGGTTTATAAAACAATCTAAACATTGCAAGCAGAGTCAAGATATTTTAAGGATGTGCTTGAGGGAGTGCAAACCTTCATTTCATGGGAAAATAAAGAACTCAGTGCTGAGGAAATTGATGTTATGCTAGAAAGTTCCCTATCTAAAATATGTATACAAGCTATGAAGGGAAAAAGCAAGCCATCTTTCTAATGCAGGATTTCCAAGTGCTGAAAACAAAAGTCTAGACTGTAACGGCTATAGCTCAATATTTTAATTTTCCCATTAACAATCTTGAGATAGTTAATTTTTAAATATTTGAGCATCGATTAGATGCTCTTCCCCAGAGACATTTTGCTCATTTATGTACCTGCCTAGCCCCTGTTGGTGTTTGAGATCCTCACCATGGACATGGGACCAGATCACAAAGAGTCATGTATGAACAGGCTAGTACATGTAAGTTTTTTTTCCCCTGTAGAAAGTGGTTTTTGAGGAAAGGAGTGACATTACCAGAACAATGCTTCAGAAGGATCTGAGAGCTGTAGCTTAATGGATTGGAAGAGTGAGAAATTAGAGGTATAGAGAACAAGTAGGAGGCTACAAATTAAATCAGGTGAGAAATAATAAGAGGGAAACGAGGACAGTGGCCAGTTAGAAAAATTATGACAGTAAAATTTTGTGACTGTTCAGGTATGAGAGGTTTGGAGAGGGAAGAATTCAAGCGTCTTATTTGTCTTCCTCTCTGCCTTCTACATAGTACCTATGAGGTGTTAATCTGTACTAGAAATATCAGATAAAGCAACCCTGTGAAACTTTTGGTTTTATTTATTATAAGAAGGCTAAGTATATTGTTCAAATATTACATAGAATCTCATCAGGGGAACCCACAAAAGAAATACCACTCTGGTCTCAGTACTAGGACCTCAAATGCTCATACTGAATAGCTATATGGTTTTTCTTCGTATGGGCACTGTGAGTGATATAGCTACCCATATCCACTCCTTTTCTTTGGCTGATCTAGAAAGCTCAGAACTACATGTGTGACCACTTTAATTTCACTTACATGCAGTATTTTTTGTACTAACTTTAATTTTGATTCTAAAGTTTTTTAACTTTCTTTCTCTTTGTTTTATTGTGTTACTAATTTTAAAAGTATTTATGCAATTTCATGGTATTTTAAAAGGTACCTTACATCCTTTAAAAGAACAATCTAGAGTATAAAGGATATGTTATAATAATATGAATTAATTTCATGTTTAAATGAATCCTGACTTTCCCCTTTTATGGCTTTTTAAAAGATCAAATGGAAAGGTAACTGAATCTGATAGAAAGTAAAATAAAGGAAATATTTAATGAAGATTTTCAAGGCCTGAAAATCCAGGAAAAATTTATGATTCATACTAGTAGACAAGCCATAAATAGGAAAATATTAAAGGTATGCTATAAAGTTAGTATATGGTTAGAAGAAGAAATCTTACTCCATTATAAAAGACTTTTAAAAATATACATTCTAGCATTAAGATGATATTCACTCTAATGTGTATATAATTTTATCCTGGGGTTATGCTTTTAACAGTTTTTCAGGCTTGGGGAAAAACGTTTTTGTGCTTCAAAGTGGATTAAGAAATATAGCCCATTGAATTAAAACATTTTGCTATAAATAGATTTTAGGGTGGTACTCTTATTCCTTGAATTGTTTGGCTTGGATTTTGGAATAATGTTATTTCAACATCCCCTGCACATTTTGAAACTACTGAAGTGAACAAATGATGCTTCCTAGCCTTAGGATGGAAAGGAACTGAGCCCTAGACTAGGAAAGCATTTATAGCAAAACATTAAGCAGACTGAAATAATTCAATATTCATTTTCAGTTTATATAAGAGAATTAATTGCACTTGCAAGGACTGGGAGAAGTGTGTCATTGCCTATTTTCTATTTTATTTGAAATTAATACTTCTGACTTCATTCAGTTTAGAGAAAAAGGCATTAGATTGGGAGTCAGGTTTAATCCACATCAACCTCCAATTGGCTCAATGACATTTTAGTCAAATTGGTTAATCTATCTGCAATTCAGTTACTTCATTTCTAAAATGGCACAGGTGTCTTTGAAGAAGATGATCTCTTCCGATTTGAACATTATATGATTTTCATCTCTATTGTCCATAGGTGGCGAAGAGTTTCATATGCAAGTCTGCTCTGTGCATGAAGAGGTTTTTTTCTGTTTGATGGTTTCATCTTATAAGAGTTTCCTTTTGGTTTTGCAGTTGTCTCTGCTTTGTGCCAGCCTATTTAAATTTGACTCTATCATTGACAGCTTCATAAAGTGAATGGAAATAGATCACACTGAGGAGAAGAAAGATTGATTAAAGAGAATGATGAATAAGGGTGAAGAAAAATAAGACAAATGTGAAGAAGCTGAGAAAATAGTTAATCAAGACAAGGAGAGGGTTGAGAACCATAGGGTTGAAAACCCTTTTGATTTAGAAACTATTTTTATATTTTATCACTTTATTTGGAATTAACTGTTTGGATAAATTCCCTCAGCCCATTTCTATGTATTAAGGACCATGGGTTAAAGTTATTTGGCTCATCTTACTCTCCTTTTTCCCCTGCCTTTAATTGACATCTGAATTCAATTCAATCAATCAGTTTGTATTCAGATTTATTCCTATTAAAATTTTAGAGCCAATTTATTTTTAATGTCACAATTGAAGAACCCTTAGCTTCTGGCACACATTCTCTCTTATTTCTCATTTGATCTTCCTGACAATTCTTTTCCAGCTTCTATGCTGATTCCTTCTCATCTTTGGACCTGAACAAGGTATATCTCTCCATTAATTATGTCTTCTTTAATTTCTCTTAGTGTTGTTTTGTAGTTTTCAGTGTAAAGATGTTACATATCTCTTGACAGGCTTATCTCAATGCTACTTAAGTGATATTGCTTTAAAATTCTAATTTCTAATTGCTTTCTACTGGGCCACTGAGCTGTCTTGCCAGCACCATTCCTGGTCATGCAAAACAGAACCCAACTAACAGCAGGGAGACAAGAACACCACACAAGACCCTTTTATGCAGTATTTCAGGTGCCTATCACAGAGGAAATCTTGTAGAAAATCAGTTTCTAGATGCTGCTGTTAATAAATAAATATTTATATATATATATATATATTAGGGGCCTGGTGCACGAAGTTTGTGCTCCTACTGGTAGGTTAGCTTGCTGCTGGGGTCAGACAGATCAGGAGTGGGGGGAGTGGGCCTAAGCCTTCAGTCAGACATCCTTAGTGCTGCTGTGGAGGCGGGAGAGGCTCCCGCCACCATTGCTGTGCTCGCCAGCCATGAGCCCGACTTCTGGTTGAGCAGCCCTCCCGCTGTGGGAGTGCACTGACCACTGCGGGCAGCTCCTGTGTTGAGCTTCTGCCTCCTGGTGGTCAGTGCACATCATAGCGACCTGTTGTTCTGCCCTCGGACCAAAACCAGCTCTCTGACATCCCCCAAGGGGTCCTGGATTGCAAGAAGGTGCAGGCTAGGCTGAGGTACCCCACTGGTACACGATCGGGCCTGGGGAGGGATGCGGGAGGTTGGCCAGTTGGGGAGGAATTGTGGGAGGGCTCCAGGGTGTGTCTGGCCCATCTCGCTCAATCACGATTGGCCAGACCCCAGCAGTAAGCTAACCTACCAGTTGGAGCGTCTGCCCCCTGGTGGTCAGTGCACATCATAGCAACTGGTTGACTGGTTGACTGTCGGCCCCCCGGTGATCAGTGCACATCATAGCAAGCTGTTGAGCATCCTTAGCATATCATTAGCATATTATGCTTTGATTGGTTGAACGAATGACCAGATGACCAGACATTTAGCATATTAGGCTTTTATTATATGGGATGATATTGTTAATTACTGCAACAACCTGACTTCATAATGATGCTTTCAAACAGTGAGATAAGTAAAACACCAGCTTCCACATAGCCTTACGTGCAAAGGGTTTTAACCATGGAGGAGAGAGGGGGACAGCCTAAAGGCGAATCATTATTAAGGTGGGGTTTCCCCTCTTGGTGTCTAATGAAGTGAAGGAGAATGTGGGAACAGCATTTTCCTGTTTCTCCCTGCCAAAAAGGGGAAGAGATGAGGTGGTAAGGATGGTGGACAGCTGAGAGCAGAATTCAGCCAGGCTCATACAATAACCTTTTGATATATATATTTTTTAAATATATTTTTATTGATTTCAGAGAGGAAGGAAGAGGGAGAGAGAGATAGAAACATCAATGATGAGAGAGAATCATTGATCGGCTGCCTCCTGCACGCCCCCCACTGGGGATCGAGTGCGCAACCCGAGCATGCGCCCTTGACTGGAAATGAACCTGGGACCTTCCAGTCCGCAGTCCAACACTCTATCCACTGAGCCAGACCAGCTAGGGCAATATATATATATATATATATATATATATATATATATATATATATAATTTTTTTTTTCCAAAAAGAAGACTCCCTCAGCAAGATGTTAGGATAACGAGTCTTCATTCCCTGTTTCTCACATTAGCTGATCCTCACGGTAGGATCAGAAATAATTCAGAGTGTGGGAAAGTGACAGTTAAAACCCCACCTGGAGCAAATAAAAAAGTAAAACCCATGCAAAACGTAAAAAATAAGTATGTTTAGTGGGAGGTCTTTCATAGACATCCTTATAAGATTGAGAAAGTTTCCTTTTATTTCTAGTATGCTTAGGGTTATGGGGAATGAATGTTGGATTTTTGCAAAATGCTTTCTCTGTGTTTATTAGAATTATAATATGATTTTTCTTTTTGGTTCTTTAATACATGGTTAGGCAAAAGTAGGTTTACAGTTGTGAGTTTGTGAAATACAGTTTATTTTTGTATTATCATTTATTAATTAGTGTATTATTTTCATATGAACAACTGTAAACCTACTTTTGCCCTACCCTGTATAATGAATTATATTAATTGATTTTAAATGTTAAACCAACCATGTATTCTTGGGCTAAACTTTATTTTGTCATGATTAATTATCTTTTTTATATGATTGATTTCAATTTCTAAAACTTTATTTAGAATTTTGTATCTATTTTCATAAGGAATATTGGTCTTTAGTTTTCTTGTCATTTCTCTTAGGTTTTAGGATCAGGGATGAATTGAACAGTATCACCTCTTAAATATGTCTTCCAGTTCATTATTTCACCAGTAAAGCAATATAGATCTGGATTTATCTTTATAAGAAAAATTTTGATTAGAAATTAAATTTCCTCAGTAAATCTGGGGCTGATATCTAGTTCTTGGTGATCTTTGGTATCATTCAAGGGATTTTTCCATTTCATATAAGTTTTTGAATTTACTGGCATAAAGTTATTCATAATATTCCATTGTTATTCTTTTAATATCAGTCTAATTTATAGTGATGTCATTTCTCTTATCTCTGATATTGGCCATTTGTGATTTATCTCTTTTTTTCCTGGTCAGTCTTGTTAGAGGTTTAAAAAAATTATTGATCTTGAAGTGCATTTCCTATTTCCTATAGGTAGTGTATATTGGGTCTTGTCTTATGTAACCAATATGATAATCTTGGACTTTTAACTGGTGATATTTATAATTAACATGAATATTGATGTGGTAGATTTAAGTCTATCATATTATTTGTTTCAATTGTCTCATTTATTCTTTGTTACCTTTTTTTCTCTTTTTATTACTTCTTTTGAATTGAATATTTTTCTATTTTACTTCCTTTTTTGGCTTATTAGTTATAACTTATTTATAAATTTTTGTTATTTTAATGATTGCATTAGCACTACTCTGTCAGAAGCAAATCGGCTTGCTTCTTAGGGGTATCTCCTGTAGGTGCTATAGTTTGTAGAGTTTTCTACTGTACTGAACCAGTTACTACTGCTCTTCCATCCCATTGAACATTTTGATCTGCTTTAGTCTTCACTTCTGCTCTCATTGTTGACATGGTTCATGCACTCTTTTATTTTAAAAAACCATGTTCAAACCTTCACTGGCAATTTAATTGCTATTTAAAAGACTGTACCAGAGTCGAGTTAAGTTTAAATTATCCCAAAGAGTTCTGGCTACATTAAAAAGGAATTCAGTCGGAGAAGGGGCAATAAGAGAGCTTTTGTTCAGCACTTAACCACATTCTAGATTTTGTGAAATGTTCTTAAAATTTCCTTGTATGTTAGGTAGCTTTATAGCCATTTAAAAGCGATGAAAAAAGTCTTATTAAGTTAACAAACTTTCTCCAGGCCATAAAATGAAGAACCCAATGTTATATGCGATACAATTTCATACATATTTCTATATCTGTGGTTCTCAGCTCCTAGGGTGACCAGTTAGGGACAGTACTGGTTATAGCACAAAAAGTCCCACATGCCTGGAAACCTCTCAGTCCAAGGCAAAATAGGATGGTTCTAGCTGCGCATTAAAGTCACAAGAGGGGAGCCCCATCTGGTTTGGCTCAGTGGACAGAGTGTCGGCCTGTGGACTGAAGGGTCCCAGGTTTGATTCCGGTCAAGGACACATACCTGGGTTGTGGGCTTGATCCCCAGTAGGGGACGTGCAGGAGGCAGTTGATCAATGATTCTCTCTCATCATTGATGTTTCTATCTCTCTCTACCTCTCACTTCCTCTCTGAAAATCAATAAAAATATATTTTAAAAATAAAATTATAAGAGGGGGTTTTAAAAAATACAAATTCCAGGGTCTCACCTTCTTAAGAATCTAATTTAATACATCTGCACTTGGTATCAATATTTTTTAAAAGTCAGAATTATTTGATTCTAATGTTCATAACCTTATACTCTACTGCCACCCAAGAATCAATAGCCTGGATCCCATCATCTCTTAATTGTTAACAGGCGCATAAACCACTAAGTCCAGGATTTATTCGTAGTATATACAGCATACCAAAGGAGTAGCTTCTATCCTGGGGTTGTTGGCCAAGTGGCCTGCTGCCTGTTTTTGTAAATAAAGTTTTATTGGAATACAGCCATGCCCATGGTTTTGTCTGTTGCTGCTTTCTTGCTATCGGTATAGCCGCAGAATCGAGACTATTGGATCCTCAGATCTTAAAATATTTAGACACTGACCTTTTACATGGAAAGTTGGCTAACTCCTCCTGCTCCCAAGCTTAACATGAGTCAAAAACAAAATGAGCCCTGGCTGGTTTGGCTCAGTGGATAGAGCGTCAGCCTGTGGACTGAGGGGTCCCAGGTTCGATTCCAGTCAAGGGCATGTACCTTGGTTGCAGGCGCATCCCCAGTGGGGGGTGTGCAGGAGGCAGCTGATCGATGTTTCTCTCTCATTGATGTTCCTAACTCTCTATCCCTCTCCCTTCCTCTCTGTGAAAAATCAATAAAATATATTTAAAACAACAACAACAACAACAACAAAAACCAAATAAAATGAAACCCCAAAGCCCCACTACATTCGAAGTGCCCTTGGTGTTCAGCAAAAGAATTCTTTCTTGGCCCAAGCTAAAGTCCTAAGGCTTTAGGTGGGAAGGGAGTTGTGATATAGCCTGTGCCTTCCGTATTTGAATGTGCATACATTCAACACGGGATCTGGCTAAAATGCAGATTCTGTTTCGGGAGTGTAGGGTGAGGCCAAAATCCTGCATTCCTACAAAGCTTGCTGTGGTGCTAATGTGCCAGACCCAGGGACCACAGCTGCAGTAGCAGATGCATAGACCACTGATTGCTTATCACCTAAAGCCACCCCGGCAGCTGATTGCTGCCTATTAACCATGTCTGTGGGCCAGGTACGCCAAATAGGGAAGAACACGGTAAGGGAAAGGAACAGGTCTTCAATGTCACTTTAGAACAGTGGTTCTCCAAGTGTGTACGGGGGGCATTGACAGCAGTACCGGGAGGCAGTGTCTTAGTGATTAGCTAACTCCCGGGCTGGGCTGGGAAATGATGGGGATGCACGGGCTGCTGGGCCAAAGGTGATATGTCAAATAATGAAAAATGTTCTTATCTGTCAAAAGTGTCACTCCCCTGCTCTGTAGGAGGGCAACAGGGCTAGGAGTGTCTGCAGACCTCAGGCACCACACATACCTGACTATATCACAGGAAGTGCAACCACACCCAGAGGAAAAAAATAATTGTTTATCAAAAAGAAAAAAGAAAGGAAAGAAGCCAGTGGGGTTCTTAATTTTGCACTTGAACCCATTTTTTTGTTGTTGATTTTGCTTTAAGTTGATTTATCTTGTATGTTTTTATTTTAAAAATTCAATTGTAAACTATGTTTATAGTAGAATAATTAGAACTAAAAATATTAAATTAAAATTATCCATAATCATACAAAATGCCAAAATAATGTATGAACATGTCTATTTTCCCAAGCCTTCACCCAAACTGGTTATTGCTTATTTTGAAAACAAATCAGTAGATGAAAAATGGTGTCTCATGATTTTAATTGACATTTTTATAGTATGGGAATGCTGTTTATAAAAGTACTGTGCACACATTTAAAAAAAAATCAAACAATTCTGAAGTATATGACAGAAATTTAAAGTTTTTAAAAAATTTTTACAATTTGGTGTAGATAGACTGGTGGGTGTATAAACACATACTGACTTATGTAGCTAGACGCATTATTCTGTAGCCTGCTTTGTTCAAGCCAATAACCTTTTGATTAGATAGACCTGTATTTGATAACTGTATCATTCAGTGGTTGGGTAAACTTAGAAAAGTTATACAGTGGGGCCTTGCTTGACTTATGAGTTTAATTCGTTCCGAGACCGAGCTCGTTAAGGAGCTCATTAAGGAGCTCATTAACTCAAATTACTCTGTCAACTCTGCAAAAAATCGGCTGAGAGACAGCTGGTATCTCAAAAAACTCGTTAGTCGGGACACTCATAAGTCAAGGCCCCAATGTATAAATTCTCTCATCCTCTGTAAAATGCACCAATCATATAAATGTGTTTGTTATATATTTAATATAAATGTATATATGTATGTTTATTATATATGTAATATAAATATATGTAACATATATATATATCCCATGCCCTCAGCTTATTTTTGTCTTTGTATTATTTTGTGGGTTTTTTTTGACGTGCATTCTTTCTAACTTTTATGTGATCAAGTCAATTGAACTATATTTAAGTATTTTCTTTAAGGTTTGGCATTCTGTTTCCTATGCATTTTTACTATAGCAGATGCATTATTAAGATTTGTTCTGATGTTTAGATAGATAAAGAGCTTTTTTATTTTTTTTTACTTTTGGAAGAATGAAACGTGCTGTAATTTTAAGTTCACCCTGAGGAGGAGACTTGCTTTTCTTCCCTTTGTTTCCAGAAGGATTTACAGTGCAATACAGCTGACATGTTTTCAAATTATAGATCCAAGGTCCTGCTAGAGGTCCGGGTGGGTTCCTTGGCAGATGCTAACTTGGCAAATCTCACAGAGGTTAACAAGCAACTGGTGTGTTTTTCAGAATTCAAGACACACCCTGGTCTGATTCTGTGCACACTTACTCTAGCAATGTTTAGACAGCTCTTTACTGTAAGAAAACGAAGGTTTGTTCTCGGCCTTGATGATCTGACTGCCTCCTGGTAAAATACTCTGGTAATATTAAATGGAACTGTGATGCCCAAATGGTAGCGTCAAAGAAAGAGGCTTTGATCGCTGCCAATTTCAGGACAAGAGATTAAAAGTGAATTTCAGGCCAAGAGATTAAAAGTGAAATATGTTGCAGAAGGTCTGATTCAGAGAGAATTGGCATCTATCTGTACCATAGCTTTTATCTGTCATCTTTCATTGGCCAAGGGAAGATGCTGCAAATGAAAGCGTTCAGAGCCACTGTAACGAGAGACCATTTCTTAGAAACTGTCTTTTGAACAGTTGAACTTGCTTTAACCTTGGTGGTTTCTTGCTAAGACTTTGTCTGTTAAGGTATTTGACACGATGTCTTTTCGTTATTTGAAGTTACCTTAACACCATCTACTAAATTATCTATAAAGATAACATATTTTCCTGAATTCCTATTAAAATTTTAACACCCAATGTTTGCCATCTCACCTTTTCGCCAACATGGGCATTATTAACTTTCTGTTAAGCTTCAAGTGTCTTCATGTGACCTACAGATAGCCTTGGATGTTGATAACTTTGTTAAAATGCACACAGCAAACTTGCAAGAAAAGCAAATCAAAGTAAACACCATTTCTCTTGTCAACTGAGATGCACAAAAATCCTTGACAGTGGTTTCGGCGTGCAAGGAAACAGGAATCACTGAAATCATGACTAAGCAAAACCTACTAATAAGCAAGAACACCGAGTTTAGTGCTAATAAAACAATTCTCACTTGAGGTACGTGCAGCTGGCAAGTTATTAAAGCCAAACCATTACTTTTTATTATCTACTCAAAACTTTTATTATCTGTTCAATAGACTGCATTAGAGTTTGTGGAAAGAGTGGATCTATTTTATAGTTACATAAATTCTTCTGGTTTTATTTGTCAATATTTACTATTTGGAGATGCAATATTTTTATTAGCCTAGAACTATTAGCTTTCAACAGAGTCCTTAAATTATTATCTGTGTTGCAATTAAAAATGTAACAGTTTATTATTCCTGTCTACTCTCTCTATTAAGTTTACATTTAAATACACGACACTGACAGATTCCTTAAAGAAAAAAAATAAACCTTCACTCATACCATATCTAATAGGTATGATTTTGTGTTTCATAACAACATTTTTGTGTTTGGTAATTTGTCTTTTGGGGTCATTTATTTATGCTTATGAAATCTTAACCAACACCATCTCTTAGACATTTCCTAACTAGGACTTGTCTAGGAGAAAAAAAATTCATCTATACAATGACCACAGTGAGCTAGATCTGGGGTCAGTCAACTATGGCCTGACGACCAAATCTACTGTCTGTTCTTGTTGAGTTGTACTGGGTGGGACACAGCCACACTCATCGGTTTACATGTTGTCTGTGTTTGCTTTTGTTCTGCTTTGGAAGAATGGACAGAGTTATAACAGAGAACTATGGCCACAAAGCCAAAAATATTTATTATCAGAACCTACAAAGTTTGACAGTCCCTCAGTTTGGTTACTTTATTGGAGGGTAATTCACTTGGACACCAGAGATTATACTTTTGCTGTGTTAAACTCTGTTTAACTTTGAAAAATTTATACTTATTTCTCTATTTTTGAACAGGTGATACATGTATAGGGTGTAAAACTCAATAGGTAGAGGGAGAATACAGCGGAAGGTCAGCCTCTCTTTACCATTTGACTTCCAGTTTCCCTTATGAAAGACCACCATATGACCTGCTTCTTGCTGTGTTTTACTAGAAATATTCTATGTCCACATAATTTCATATAATTCAAATCATATTTTTTGAACAGATAACAGCATATACATACTTTCATGCCTTTTTCTTTTTAAAAAATATTAACTATATATCTTGGAGATTGTTCCATAATCATACATATAGAGCTGCCTTTTGCTTTTAAAAATGAATAATATTTCATTATAATGTTTAATTATAATTTATTTAGAACTTATTGATGGACATCTTATTTATGGCTGTTTTTGTTGTTATAAAACTGTGCAAAGTTTTTGGTGTGTATATAGATTTTGTGCACAAATGCGAATATCTCTCTAGGATAACTTCCTGTAAGTACATCCTGCACTTCGAGGAGATGTATGCATTAAAGTTTTTTATGAATGATGCCAAATTGCCCTCTAAGAGCAGGTACCAGTTTACACCTCTGCCTAGCAAGGTATAGAACCCCTGTAACCACATCCATATGCCCACTCAGAGTGTTCTCAAACCTTTTGATACTTTCTTTTTGGCAGAGAAAAAATGAATCTCATTATAGTTTTAATTTACATTTATGTTGTAATGAGTGAGGTTTAGTCCATTTTAATATCAGCCATGTATTTCCTTTTCTGTGAATAGTTTATGCTGCTTAATTTATTTTTATTTAAATTTTTTTTCTTTTCTTATTACCAGCCTTCTCTCCCCTCCCTTCCCCACCCCTCCCCTCCCCTCCCCTTCCCTCCTCTCCTCTCCTCTCCTCTCCTCTCCTCTCCTCTCCAGTTGTAATAAAGAAATGTACACTTTGTTAGAATTTGCCCTCATTTCTTGTCACTTTAAGGAAAATGCTTCTGAGCTTCAGAAGGGAGGAATGCTATCTCTTATGTCCTGTCATAATTTTATCTTCTATGAAACACATAACCTTCCTTTTAGAAACCTACAACTTAATATATCCCCATCCACAGTCATTATGAAAGAGAGGATAGCTTTCAATATATGGCAGGAAATTTAAATATATTTTTGATCATGGAAATACTGTTTTAAACAAAAATCTCCTGCGGATCTCTAAATATATAAAACAAATTTGTTGCAAAAATGGATTTTAGAAGACACCACTTAGGATCTTATCAAGTTAAATATTATAAACTCCCTATCACCTCGAAAGAGCTCAAGTGAACCCTGGTAGTAGGATTAGGGCTCAGCTACCAGAACCAGCAATGAGGAGGTTCTCCCCTATAAGTACCTTATGGCAGTATCTTCTCAGCATTCTGTACCGTTCAATGATATACCTGTATATCTGCAACTAATTCATATTCGAGGATTTGCTTTGGAAGTTCTTTGCTTCAAATTAGATACTGTATTTACAGTGGGTCTAATGGAACAGGCTGGCTTATTTCCCGGCACATATGTTTCAAGGTGAGTATGGTATTTCTTTCTGGAGTGTCAATTTTTCTTAAAAAAATTAAATTTATTAATTATAAAATTATATATTTAGTAAATTACTTATTTAATTGATATTAAATTATGTGTATATGCATATGTGTGTGCACGTATGTATGTGTATAAAGAAATAACGGAAAGCAATTGTGGGAATGTTCAGAAGTAATGTATCTAGGTAATGCATTCCTAAATGGAGCAATATCATCTCCAAGGAGTGGAGATTGGTTCTTGGGAGGAAAAAAAAGTACTCCTTTTATCTATAAGTCTGCAGACAGCACACAGCACATAAACAGATATATAGCATATACATCTGTGGTATTAAGCTTTCTTTGTGTAGGGGTTGGCAATTACATATCTAAGGTCTTCTTAGGAGGGTGCTATTGAAAAAAAAAACAAAGGATTAAAAAAGGTTGTTTTAGATGAAGGGCATATGCATGTGGGTCATATTATTCTTGCAGCTTTTCTGAAGATTTGAAATGGGAGGTCCTGATCATGATGAAACTTTGTTTCCATTCTGCTTCTTCACTGGATAGTGCTGGTAGGACCAGGCGATCTGGATATATGTGCAAACGTTTAAAAATTGGTTTTATTGTAAGGAAAAGAAAAGCAAATCTCCTTATTGGCCAATCTGGTTGTTAGTTGCTTTGATGGCCAAGAGAGAAGGAAAGGGACACAAGAGCGAGCAGGAGTAACTGGAGGATGGGCTGCCTGAGCCCGGCCATCTGGTGCATGTGCCTGCAGTGGAGCCAGATCCCGGCCCAGTTAGAGCCCACATTCCGGCCGCTGGAGTCAAGGAGGAGAGAGTAGGAGTTCCCTGAAAGTGTACAGAGGCTGTACATGATTTTTCTGAAATCAAAGTTTTCCTTCTTTTGAACCAGGTGTTTTAAGCTTTTATTATGCACTAAAAAAATCAATTCCTACAGGTTAGTTCCACTTTTTTTTTTTTTTTCCGGGCCTGCCAGGCCCAGAGCCATGTCCAATAAAATTCTCAGATGTGGTTGCTGCAATTGTACCCAAACATTTGCCTTCAGATGTACTGCTATAATGAAGGTCCTCTTCTTCCTGTGTAGATTCCTGGCTGACAGAATTACATCCCAAATCTTCACTTCTGGGTGTGTATGCAGTGGTTTAAAGTCATTCTTCACTTACCTTCTTAAGGTATAATTATTTAAATTCAACTTTCAACTAGTGAAAAAGAAATACTTTTAAATGTAGGCTAAAGCCATTAAAAATAAACCAGATAATGGGAGACAATTCACAGCAAAATTCAGCAAAGGTGAGATAGACCTTACACTGTTCATAAAACTCATAAGGAGGTTGAGAATATTTAATATGTTAGCACCAGGCCAACCATGACTACTAATTAGAAGTAGCAGATTAAAAAAAATGCACAATATATTTAAAATTTTAAATATGGGATTATTATCATAGAAACACAGGTGAACCTATGCTTGGTTGCACACACACACACACACACATATCCTATATAATAAAGAGGTAATATGCAAATTAACCCTAATGCCCTCATAAGATGGCTGCTTACGACCAGGCCAGCAGGGGATTAGTGAGGGATGACCAAATGACTGAACAAGCAGGCTGTGTGGGGCAACCAGGCCTGTGGGGCAGGGAGACAGTTGGAGGCAACCAGGCCAGCATGGGTAGCAGTTAGGGGTGACCAGGCTGGCAGGTGAGCAGTTAGGAGCCAGCGGTCCAGGATTGTGAGAAAGATGTCCTACTGCTAACTAAACTGGCAGTTGGACATGCCCCAAGGGGTCCCAGACTGGAGCAGGTGCAGACTGGGCTGAGGGGAGCTCCCCATGTATGAATTTCATGCACCAGGATATATATATATATTATATTTATATAGATAGATAGATAGATAGATAGATATATCTATATCTATCTATCTATCTATCATCTATCTATCTATCATCTATCTAATATATATATATATATATATATATAATAGCCTGGCCTGTGTGGCTCAGTGGTTGAGCTTCCACCCACAAACAGTTCAATTCCACGGTCAGGCCACATGCCTGGGGTTTGGGCTCAGTCCTCAGTTGGGGGTTTGCAGGAGGCAGCCAATCAATGATTCTCATCATTGATGTTTCTATCTCTCTCCCTCTCCCTTCCTCTCTGAAAACAATAAAAAATAAAATTAAGAAAAAGAGATTAGAAACCCTCTGTAATGGCAAATACGTTTATCTGTCTTGCAGTAACATTTACAAATCATAAAAATTTAGGAGAATATTCTAAAAGGAGAAACATCTTGGCTAGAAAGAATCTAACAAAAAGTTCAAAAAGTAAAATAAAGGTATTTAAAAAATTGTTAGAGTCCATTTTTGTTTCACCTTGAGAGGTTACCCTCCTGTGATAGGAATCACTGTGCGATAGAAATGGCTGAATCTATTTTGGATGAAAACCAGGCAGCCGAGCTAACAAAAAATATTCCCTATGAAGCACTGCCTATTCTAATGTCTTCAAAAGGCACACTTCCAGAACTGATTGAAAGACTGAGGTTCACTTGGGTGGATAAAGCATAGATAATAATAGTTTGACTTATTTTTAAAAGTTGGCTGTTTGCTATATTTATAACAATGCCTATGAAGAGAGGTTATTTTATAAAGTGCTTCATGGATAAATACATTTAATAAAACTGTCCAGACGTGCACAGATGGACTACATTTATATAAGGAAAAATGCTATAGGAAGCCTCAGTCCACCACAGGCCACCTCATCATTTATACCTACCTCAAACAGCCTGCCTCGTGATCTTTTCATTGTAAACCAGGTTGAAGGGGAGGTGAGAAGACAATAAAGTATATATTAGATCTGACCAAGTAATCAGATTGATATCCCCTCCCCTAGGAAAGTGACCTTTAGATCGTTTTGCAACAGACATTCCCATTCACTTAGACCACATTCCATTTGCTAAGGCCATTATCTTTTCCCTCTGGTCTTGCCCAGGATCCGGACCCGCCCAGAGAATTCCTTGCTGAAAAAGCCCACACAGAGTCCTTTAAAACCTCTGACTCTCCCATCCCTGGCTGCTGGTGCCATTTTGGGGCTCAGCCCATCTGGTATCCAGATGACCTAATAAATTTATTCTTTACCATTTTTGGCCTTTACTGCTTACCTCCTTCGTGACCCTAAGAGTATGCATTTTAGGAAAATTGTTATTTGAGTGCTTAACTTTGTGACAGCTTTACAATCAAAGAAATAATGTGGAAGGCTTGCTTTCCCATACTGTGGAAAGAACTTGTCAAAATTTAAGGTTCATTTTTTCTTCCAGTAAAAAAGAGAGACATTAAGACAAAGTCTAAAGGATGAATAGCTAAAATGAGTCAATATACTATTTACTTAATTTAATGTGGCTGAATACACTCAACCAACAATTGTAAAGAGCTGTTTTGCTGCAATAATAAAAGGAATTTGAGAATTAGACACAGTTAATTATCAGAACTATGAGTTATTTGAGATCCTAGAGATACAGTGAAAATTAATGGAGTTAATTAATATAAAATAAGATGCCCAGTATAGAGTAGGCATTCAAAAAGATAAGTGGTTCATTTTATTCATGTTAAAAAATAAAGCATTAGTGAAGTTAAAAACATAATTATTCATCTTCAGTAAAAATATCATTGCAGGAGTATTTTTTTCTGAGATAAAAGAACATCCAGTGGACCTGAGGTACCTGGAACTCAGTGTCAAGGCCAGGGTGGAGATCTGTGTTTGGGGATATTTGGCCTATAGATGGTATACAAAGCCACAGAACTAGATAGAATAATTTCCAGAGAAGGCATGGATAGGGCATGTTTAGGCATTCTGACCATTTTTGACCAGAAAGAGGTAAGGCTTGGGTTTAGGATTTGAGCTGAGACAGTCATGAGAAGTCCATTAGGTGATAAAATAATTCCTTAGATGACACATTTTATCCCAGTTTAAAAGAGTGTTAACAGAAAAAAATTATATTTTGCTCCAATTAGACATTTTCCCTCTATGTACTGAGAGAATAAAGTTCATGTCTGGCTGTATTCAAGGGTAACAATTCTCAAACTTTTAACGCCATGGCCCTTTTGGGAACATCAAACTCACCTGTGGCCCCTTAACCTTGTGACTACAACTTGCCAGTGGATGATAAGCATCCAAACAAATCACTGGAGAGAAACAAAAAAGAAAAATTTCAGTAAACTGTTGACAGCAATATGTGAAGCAGTTATTAACTTTTGCACTATTTTGTTTTATGGAATAATATCCTTAAAATAACCTAATATCTTTAAGTTGGTAAGTGGAATGTTAAAAATCCTCTTGCAAACCATTTATTCACTAGCAATTAATAGGTAATTAGTAAGTAGCCCAAATCCTTTTTATGTAAAATTATGAAATCCCTGTGATTCATAGAGAATCACGGGTCCAGGGAAGGCACTGGGCTGCCAGACTGCTCATCACTGCGACTGTCATCTATGATGTTTCTCATATTGTAGGGTCCCCTGGGAAAACCTTCTTTTATAATGTCATCCTCAAGGTAAATGTTACTTTGTCAACGAGAATGTCTAACTTCTTCTTTTAACTTCCTAATCTCTTTTTTTAAAATGCATTTTTATTGATTTCAGAGAGGTAGGAAGAGAGAGAGAGAAAGAAACATCAATGATGAGAGAGAATCATTGTTCAGCTGCCTCCTGCACGCCCTCTGCTGGGGATGGAGCCTGCAACATGGATGTGTGCCCTGACCAGGAATCAAACCGTGACCTCCTGGTTCATGGGTTGAAGCTCAACCACTTAGCCACGCTGGCTGGGTGTTGGCTTCCTAATCTCTTAAAGAGAGTTCAGGTTTATAGGTTTTGTGTTATAAGAATGCAGATGTAAATTTGCTCTGTTTGAATGATAGGACTTTGGTTGGTTTTGAAGGAGAATGTAGATTACAGATACAGGGCCCATGACTTCTGGTCTCTTAAAACTACCCTTGTTTGGACAACCTGGTATGAAAGATGTTGGACAAGTTTTGAAGGATTCACATAGGGCTATGGTTAAAACAGATGTGTAAAAACTGGTGCAAAACATGGGTTCAGAAATTGTTGATTTTGTGGTGTAAAGATGTGAAATAATCAGTCCTTCTCCATTCGGAGTTTCTAAACTGTAGGAAAGAATCTGAATGGCAGGAACTGGATTTCAGAGTACCTGATGAACTCAAGACAGAATTGGGCTGCCCATTTCTACCCCTTGGCTAAATATTTTACCTTATCCCAGACCTTTTGCACACCACCCTCAGGTCTTCCCTGGCAGTGGTGGCGGGGAGGTGGACTCTACATCTCAGTATGTCTGCATCTCTGTTGACCACAGGATTGGTGGGAAACAGGAGGAGAAATTTTTTTTTTTATAGCAGAGAACGAGAAAAAGAGAGAGAGAGAGAGAGAGAGAGAGAGAGAGAGAGAGAGAGAGAGAACTTCAGAAGGCAGAGCCCTGTAGAGCAGTAGCCAGGAAGCACCTAGTTTATGGATGGAGGCAGGAGCAAGGGAAGACAAAGTAATAGTTCAATGGTTCTCTCATGGACAATGTTAACTGGGAAAATGTTTGCAGTTATTCTGTCTGACTTCCAGTAGCTGCCAAGATTATCTTGGAACAATGCTTGCTGGGATTAGAGAATGCTTCCCAGCTGATGGTTCTCTATGATCTGGGGATCAAGAAAACTTGCTCCAGTGCATTTTGAGGGGTGGAATTTGAGAAGGTTAGAGCATGGGGTACAGTATGGGAGACGCAGTTTGCCTAAAGTGCACTGAGGAAGGTTAAAGAGGAGTGGGGAACACACAGAGAACGGAGGAGCAGAGGGCTCCTGTGGTAAATTCTGACTCCAATTGCCAACGTGACTTCTGTGTTTCATATAACTTTCCTTTCTGGATTATTGAGTTGTAAGTGGAAGAATGAAACCTTTTAATTCTCCCTGAACATGATCAGGTAGAAGGTATCATGTTGTGTAAGAGTTTATTGAGAATCTGGCAGGTAGTAATTTTGGAGCTTTGTCCAAACCTTTGCTCAGCAGAGGAGGCGCAGAGCTGAGCTGGCTGTTGGCACTAGAAAAGGCAAGCTACGTTTCTCTGCATACGGAACTGGAAAATTAGTTTTTCTCCTGGGTGGCATGTTGGCAGAAAATCCAGGAACGTGACTGAATGGCATGGCAGAATGACCAAAGGATTTCAGAGCAGGGACATCCAATCAGTTTTGTTTGCCTTGATTGGGAGGGGGAATGGAGATGATCAGAACATGAGAAACTATAAAGGAAATTCAAATGTCCTCAGAGGACTCCACCCCTTTGAATACCTCCTGTCTTCTTTAACCTTATGTAATGACTCTTACACAGTCACAATGTTACACTTTACCTGAGCCCTGTGCTCCCAGAAAGCAACCAAAGTTAAGAAATCCCTACTCTTTCGAGTTCTTAGGAAATAGCTAACTCCAAAAGAAAACCTTGCCCTTCCATATTTCAGGATAAGCCGTCTGCATCCTACTTCATGACTCTCATAAAGTCCATGGATGACTCTTTGTTTACTTGCCTCTGTAAAACCGGAGACTCTCTTTCTGTCCTTTGAAATGCTTCCCATCTATATATATAAAAGCCTAAGCGACCGGTATGACCAAATGACTGGAACGACTGGAACAACAGGCCGACCAGTTGCTATTACGTGCACTGACCACCAGGGGGCAGACGCTCAATGCAGGAGCTGCCCCCTGGTGGTCAGTGCACTCCCACAGCCAACCTCCCATGGCCCCCCCCCCCCTCCTGCTGGCCAGCCTCCCGTGGTCCTCCCCCTGACCCCTGTGCCCGAATTCATGCACCAGGCCTTTAGTTAATGAATATTTTCCCAATTGCAATAGCTTGATGAAATCATAGCTCATACAAATATAATTTAGGGAAGGTTAAATGACTTTAAGGAATTATAAACCTACAAAAATTATAATTGTAACTAATTGTCCTAACTGTCCTGTGCATATTTGTCTTTCAAAATAAGTCATTTTGCCATGATGACTTGGATTGAACTGGCCCTTTGTGTAAATTCTCATTTGCTCCACCCAGATAGAGTCCTCTATGACCCTGTGCACTCTCTCCTGACTGGCCACCTGGGGACGCCATCAACAGTCCAACTCCAGGTTCTATGTTCTGGACTATTGTCTACTGATTGAATGGTAAGAATTTGATTTTGATTCTTTTTGAGTACTCTTGATTTCTAGTGCTGTATTTTTTATTTTTGGTTGTAAGGTTTGAACATTCGGTGATCTCAATAAACCATTAATAGTTTGAAGAGATCTTATTTCTCTTGGATAAAGAGAAAAGGGAATCTGGCTTGTCAATCTTTTCTGTTTGTCTCTTTATCAATTTTGAGGTCAAATCAATCAAGAATTTGTACCCATTGAGAACTGAACAGCTCTTCTGTGGGTCTAATATTTCTGTGTTTATGCTGGACCAATGGCTGACTTTTAGAATTGAAGCTGTAAGCTTTCTTTCTCTCTGTTTTTAGGTTTGTGATTTAGAAAGGCCTTTTATCGTTCATTATGTGTGGTAGTGTTTTTCTTTCTCTGAGTAGTGTCACTAAACTGGATTATAAAATGTTGTAAGAGTTCTATTTTATTGGCCTAGAGATAAAATAGTACTTATATAAACTGAATACTCCTAAAATTCTCAGAAATTGAGGAAATTGAACCTCAAGTATTTTCAATATAAGAAGTGTTTTTATAGAAACAAACTCAGAAATGTTTTAAAAATTCAAGTTCAAATAATTTTGATTAGCCTTTGGCAAACAAAATTAGTAATTTTAATTAAAAATAGATGTCTTCTTTCAGTTTTTAGCATTAAATATGACAGAAATGTACATTTTTATTCTACTGGGTATATTTTTCCTAAATTTATATTAAGTCCACTGATATACTAAACTAGCATTCCTTCTACTTTAAAAAAAATATATTTTTATTGATTTCAGAGAAAAAGGAAGAGGGAGAGATAGAAACATCAATGATGAGAGAGAATCATTGATCAGCTGCCTCCTGCATGCCCCTTACTGGGGATTGAGCCCAAAACCTGGGCATGTGCCCTTGACCGGAATTGAACCCGGGACCCTTTAGTCCACAAGCCGACGCTCTATCCACTGAGCCAAACCAGCTAGGGCATCATTCCTTCTACTTAATGCCTATTATTAAAAATGTAAATTCGTATTTAAGCAAATTGAGTTATTATTCTGATTAACTTATTTCAATAGTGAATATGCTTTACAATATGTAACTTTCAAGATAGTATCTAAGATACTTGGTAATTTAAAACTTGGACTTAAACCAAGCTGAGTTAATTAATGGATATTCAGTGGATACCTATCTTAAGTAAGATAGAGTACTGAAACATTAATTACTAGGCATAATTTTAAGTTTGTATTTTTTTGCCTCTCGATTTATATGTGACCGAGTCTAAATCCATGTATTTGGGTCTGTCAAATATGTTAACTCTTGCCATTTTGAGAAGTTGTACTATAAGGGCTATAGAAGGTTGTGAGATGTTTATTCATCACCTCAGCTACTCTGCTATAAGATGCTCATGCGTGACAGTTCACATTATCTACTGCCTAGTTTTCTCTATGAAATAGAAGCTACTGAGGTAGGAAGTTACAATCAATATACATGAATGATACTATACTGGGAGCAATAGTGGGAAAGAGGAACAACTTCGTATGTAAGATATTCGGGACATTTTTTCCCCCCATGAAAATAAGGAAGTGTTTTGTCTTAAAGTAACATAACTAGTTTTTCTAAAATGAGAAGTGGAAAGTGTAGGACAAAACTGAATGGATATAGGACGTTGTAAAAGCTTCCCAGAAAGGGAATTTTCTTGTGAGAGAAGCTGGTTAAGGTTTGTTGGATTTATGTATAAGATTTTCAAAAACAGCTTTAGTACCAAATATACTAATGCAAAACTAGAATTTGATTTTCTGTCAAAATGACAATATTTTCTTTAATCATCAGTTTGCTTTTATTTGATATCTCAGATGTCTTTAATTTTTTTGTACTTTTAATATTATTTTGTATTAGTTTCAGGTGTAGGTCTGCTCTTAATAATACATTGTAAATGGGTCTTCTTTACTTTCTGTTCAGTTTATGTAGATGTAGATTTTACTAGTATGTCTTATAAGAATAATCTTTGATGGTTTGTGTTGCCTTTATTATATCCTTGATTATTTAAGAAAACACAAACTTCTCATGCTAAAATTCTTTACAACCACGTTACCTTTTATGTTTATTTTAAAAAATTTTCTTGCCACTTTGAAGTGAGTTATAAAATATTGCCTTTCAGGCACCCATGATCCAATTCTTAAGTGTTCAAATCTTCTGACAATATTTGATTTTTTTCCTTCCCCAAATTGAGTAATATCTATGCTCCTAAAACTGTCTGAGGTTTCCAAGACAGGCATCTGAAAAATCACAAAGAATTTATTCTTTTACCTTGTGAAAAGAGTGGAGCTGAACCCAGTTAATTTTTTGGAATATGTTACTATCATAAGTTGCATGGGACGAAGCACTGTGAAATCAGTAGTGACATTTAACCTTCCCTTGGTTATATTTGTATGGGTGTTACTGAAACTAATATTTTATAAATTGTCTCTATATGGGAAAATCCTAGAGATTTTTAATGCCCTTAGTGACTATGAGATGTTCCTATTACAATCCTGGTGCTGCTTTATCTGACATCAGACGGTAGTGTAGAGTTATCACACTTTCATGTTGCCATTTCAGTTACTTTAAAAATTATTTCACATCATAATTTCTGTTATTTTTAAAACGTTAACTTGATTTAACCTTACTTTTGAGTTTAAATCTAGCATCTCCTTGCCATTTACTTCATTTACCTAAGGAGGTTAATTAATATATAGATGTTTAGGACCTACTCCATGCTTGATATATTCATAGTGAATTGTGTTTCAAGATCAGTATTTGCTATATCTGAAGATTTCTGGGGGGTAAAGTTATGTTCATCTATTTTTATAAATTAGATGCAATATCTACTCTGAAAATGCGGTAATTGTTATATTTATAAAAATTTTATGTAAAACTTTAGATTTTTATCTAGTTTTGCATGCCATAGAAAGATCCAAATTTCTTATTAGTTGCATTATTCTTGCAATGAAACCTTGCCAGATTTTGTTTTGAAAAGCATCAGTAATATATTAACCACAGCTATTTCAAATGTTTTGTTTTACTTTAATACTTTTCTCAATGCACTTGAAACTAGCTGCCGGCCAGAGCACTTTGTTTTCAATGAAGAGCTGATTGGAGACTCTTGGGAAAGGACTATATGCTCTACTTTTAGGCACTTATGCAGGCTTCTCATGGCATCATTCACACAGCTTGGAGACCAGTGGCTGAGTCAAGATTTCCAGAATTCTAGCCAAGACCCTGATGGGTTTATGAGACTAGTCACTCAAGATCAAGCAGAATAAAAATTAATTACATGGGATTAAGTGAACCAATTAAGGATGATTATGGGTTTTGTTTGGAATATTGTGGATGTATGAATGTTCTCTTTTCTGAATATATAAAGAAACCCCCTTTTCTTCAAGTATTGAGAAGACTATGCTCTTATAAACTGAAATGAAACATTTGTCAATGATGTCCTTTTCTTCCTGCCTGACAAGTGTTCTTATTTTCAAGCCAATATAGTTATTTGCATAAGCTCAATAAGAGTCCTTGTTATGAGGACATAATTGAAATCATTGGTTATTCCACCAAGGTCTTACCTGGAATGTCCTCTTTGATAATCATGCTCAGTTAATCAGATAGGACCAGACACTTTTAAAGCACACAGCTTGACTCGATGGAGGCAATTCTTCCAAAGCCCTCTTTGGAAAAACTGACCTGGACCCTGTTTATGCGGTTCCTAGCCTTATAACTGGGAAAGGAAGTTATGTCCTGGTTGGCCCAGGGAGCAATCTGGGTTGTCTATACCCGGCATATTCTAAAGAAAAGTTTGGTCCTTGCCCTGGTTCTTGGGCAGTAACCTCTAAGTTCTTGGAATATCCTGGGTGATAAAAGTATCTTTGTTTACCTGGGGAGTCTCTGACTATACCACATAGTCTATGCTAACAGTGTGACTTACAGTGGGGACCTAGGGCCATATGGTATGGACTTGACCTATAGAGGGACGAAAGGCTAAGGTCAATCACACAGGCAACCTTGCCTATGTGCATAATCCATGATAAAACCCCCAGATACCAGGCTTGGGGAAGCTTCCTTGGTTGGTAATAATCTAAGTGTTGCCACCCATCATTTCTGGAAGAATTAGGTGCTGTTGTTAGGACTCCACTGGGAGAGGACAACAGGAAGCTTGCTCCTGTGTCTCCTGGACCCTGACCTTTGTACCTCTTTTCTTTCCTATTTTCAGTCTGTTTCCTTTTACTGCAATAAACCATAATGGCTTTTCTGAATTCTATGAATCCATTTTCTGATTCATTAAACCTAAGGGTGATATAGGGGATCACCATACCATTCAGGAAACTTGGATATTTTGGGAACCTTGAAGAAAGAGGAATTCTGTCAGATTTATAAATACTGCAGATAAATCTGTTGGAGAGACCTTGGTTTGGATGCCTAGACTTAAGAGGCTTTTAAAATCCCAAACTGAGATTCTGTATGAAAACGTTCAGCCAAACAAATTTAGGAAAGCCTATATGGTCAATTACCATTCTTGTTGTGCATATATAAATAATAAGACTAAATCTGATAAAGATTATTCTTATTTTGTGATTAAGAATAAAGTTTCTTTGTAGTTATTTTATATGAAAAGAGTTATTTTATTTCTATAGAGAGAAATTTTGTGTTTCAATGGAAAACTATGCATCCTTTATAGCATACATGTCTGTTCATTGTCTTTGAGCTATTTTATACTTCTTTTAAGGTGTGGGTCAATGATGGGCATGCAAAGTCTATCTTGTCTGTACAACTTTAATTAATTTTATCTACATGTATAGAAAAACCAGCATTGTTTTTTTAAAAATATATTTTATTGATTTTTTACAGAGAGGAAGGGAGAGAGATAGAGAGTTAGAAACATCGATGAGAGAGAAACATCGATTAGCTGCCTCCTGCACATCTCCTACTGGGGATGTGCCCGCAACCCAGGTACATGCCCTTGACTGGAATCGAACCCGGGACCTTTCAGTCCACAGACCAACGTGCTATCCACTGAGCCAAACCAGTTTCGGCAGCAGCATTGTTTTTTTAAAGAACACTTGCCCAAACTGTCAATCACTGCTAACTTTTTAATTCTTCCAGTTTCCTTTAAAGCTGTCTGCTATTGTCAAATTTCCCATTTTTTTCTCCCTCCTACCTGGCTTGGCATCACTGATTACTAAAGCATGACTGTATAGATCCATATTGGGTCTCTAGGTTGCCTGGCAGCTGGTCCCTTTACCCAGGATCTGAAGAAGCCCTATTCCTTGGGCTCTGCTCCATCCCCTCAGGAGTGTTATGATCTTCCCTGGGTTGTTCAGCTACAAATGATGTTCATCTTGATGAAAGAGGGGACTGGCAAAATTGAACTTCACCTGAGTCCTGTGCTCCCGGGAACTGACGATAGTTAAGAAATCCCCAATCCCCTGGTGTTCCTGAAATGCCTAACACAACAACCACCTTGTCCTTGTATTTTCCGAAATAACATCCACCTCTGTCTTACCTCATGACTCTCAGAAGATTTGAAGATAATTCCCAGATCTATCTACCTGCACAAAACCATAAAACTCCAGGTCCCCTTCCTTTTCTTTGAGACATTTATATATATACTAGAGGCCTGGTGCACAAAAATTTGTGCACTCGGGGGGGAGGGGGATCCTTCAGCCTGGCCTGTGCCCCCTCGCAGTCTGGGACCCCTCGGGAGATAACGACCTGCTGGCTTAGGCCTGCTCCCGGGTGGCAGAGGGCAGGCCCAATCCTTAGGTGCAGCCCCTGATCGGGCTCAGAGCAGGGCCGATTGGGGAGTTGGGGCGCCGCCGCCTGTCATACACAGAGCAGGGCAATCTGCACATCTCCTACTGGATATTTATTAATATATTTAATATATATATATTAAATATATTTAATATATTTAATATATATATTTATATATATATCCTATCTAATAAAAGAGAAACATGGTAATTGGTGTACGTCCGCTACCCTTCCCATTGGCTAATCAGGGCGATATGCAAATTAACTGGAGCCAAGATGGCGGCCGGCAGCCAGGCAGCTTGAAGCTAACATGAGGCTTGCTTGCTTCAGTGACGGAGGAAACCAACATTCCCCGCCTGCCTTGCCAGCCTCTGAGCTTGCAGTTTAAGAAACATTGTTACAAATATAGAAGATAAACAAAACCCCAGAAACCTGCTTTCAGCCCGCAGGAATCTCAGAGCTGGAGTTGATACAGTGTTTCAATTATAGAACCCAAACAAACCAGATACCTCCTTTCAGCAGAAGAGGCCTCAGAGCTGGAGCCAGAGCTAAAGCTGGCCCAGAATAAAAACAAAGAAAAAAAGGAGCAGTTGGGAGCTTCAGTCACCTGCCAGCCTGAAAACAGCCCTCAGCCCCTCACTCAGACTGGCCAGGCACCCCAGTGGGGACCCCCGCCCTGAAGGGTGTGTGACCAGCTGCAAACAGCCATCATCCCCTCACCCAGGCTGGCCAGGCACCCCAGTGGGGACCCCCACCCTGATCCAGGACACCCTTCAGGGCAAATCTGCCGGCCCCCACCCATGCACCAGGCCTCTATCCTATATAGTAAAAGGGTAATATGCCTCCCAGCACCGGGATCAGCGGAGCCGCGAGGCCTCCCAGCACTGGGATCAGCGGAGCCGAGAGGTCTCCCGGCACTGGGATCAGTGTGACAGGGGGCAGTGCCCAAACCCCCTGATCGCCCTGCTCTGTGCCTGATAGGGGGCAGCTCCCCAACCCCCTGATCACCCTGCGGCTCTGTGTGTGACAGGGTGCGGTGCCCCAACCCCCTGATCAGCCCTGCTCTGTGTGTGACAGGGTGCAGAGACCACCCCCACCCCCCCGGCTCCCACGGGCCCTGCTCTGTGTGTGATGGGGTAGAGCTATAACCTCCCCATCGGCCCTGCCCTGAGTGTGACAGTGGCGGCGCCCCAACCCCCCAATCGGCCCTACCCTGAGCATGACTGAGGGTGGCATCGCAACCTCCCGATCTGCCCTGCTCTGTGCATGACAGGCGGCGGTGCCCCAACTCCCCAATCGGCCCTGCTCTGAGCCCGACCAGGGGCTGCATCTAGGGATTGGGCCTGCCCTCTGCCACAAGGGAGCAGGCCTAAGCCAGCAGGTCGTTGTCTTCCGAGGGGTCCCAGATTGCGAGAGGGCGCAGGCTGGGCTGAGGGACCCTTCCTCCCCCCAAATTTTTGTGCACCGCGCCTCTAGTATATATATATATATATATATAGATAGATATAGATATAGATATAGATATAGATATAGATATAGATATAGATATAGATATAGATAAATATATATAGATATATATTTGGTGGGGAGACCTTGGTTTGGATGCCTAGCCTTAAGAGGCTTTTAAAATCCCAAACTGAGATTCTGTATGAAAATGTTCAGCCAAACAAATTTAGGAATATATATATATATATATATATATATATATATATATATATATATCATACACACACACACACACACACACGCACGCACACACGTATATTTTATTATTTCAGAGAGGAAGGGAGAAGGAGAGAGATAGAAACATCAATGTTGAGAGAGAATCATTAATTGGCCTCCTGAATGCCTCCTACTGGGGATTGAGCCCACAATCCTGGCATACCTCTTGACCAAATCAAGCCCGGGACCCTTCAGTCTGCAGGCCAATGCTCTACCTACTGAGCCAAACCAGCTAGGGCTAGACATTCTCTTTTAATGGATGTTCTCCCTATTGCAATAGCTGGAATAAAATAATCTTGATTTCCCAGTGCATCCCCCCACCCCCCAATTACAGATTGCTATGTGTACGTGTGTGTGTGTGTGTATGTGTGTGTACTTTAAATCAAGAAAAGAATTTGATTTCCACTTTTTTCTTAATTAAACGGAAATAAAAGAACAGTTACATGATAAAGAGAAATATTAAGTATCAGTGTAAAAAAGAAATCAGAGTGAAAGTGACCATGAGTATTAAGTCCCCTAGGAATTCTCTGTACTCTCCGAGAGGGCTTCTCAATAGTGCCTCTCAGACTTCAACGCCTGGACAAATCTCACAGGAGCAGGGGAAATGCAGATTTGGATTTAACAGTGGTGTGGTTTTGCCTTTTCTCATAGATGATGTAGTGTGGTTTTGCTTCTCCCCCCACCTCCCTCCCCAGATGGTGTGGATGCTGTTATTTACTAGTATAGTGTGCACTTGGATAGCAAAGCTCTATAGGACGTGGGGTGGGCTTTGAGTTAATCTTTCCTAGAACTCACCGATGACCCCAGCTGACACTGGGTTATATAATGTAAGGATGTTAGTTTGTGTTCGGTCACTCGAACATTTTCAGAGCAACTTAGATCTGTAGCGTATAGACGACTGTCCCGCCAGTCTTAGGGGGAAGAATAGCTGGCTGGCAGCTTTGCTTCCAGGAGGTAAAATTAGTAACCACAACAAGAGGTGGTGACTCCTTTCACGGTTATATCATAATAGGTAAAGTCAGTCAATAAGAGGACACTCGGTTTGCTGCAGTCTATCACATAAAGTTGCATCTTGTAGGCTACGTTGTAAGTGGTTTTAGCAGCAGTAGCCCTTACAGAGGTAGTCCCCTTGACACGCAGGAGATTAACACGCTGCCATTTTTAACCGGAGGCTAGTGTCGACCTTAGTTTTCCTGCTGCCTTGAAAACAAGATGAAGGGTTGGTTTTCATAATACGAAACCATGAGCAATATTAATATTTAAGCATTTTCTGCACGTGCAAACTTATTTTGTCTCTAAAAGTACGCTATCACCTTGACTTCTTATATGTGTGTGCCTATCTAAATGCAGATTTTCTTTCAGTTAGACCCTGCCCCATTCAATTACACAGCCCGGCAGCAGATACTGTACTCATCTCCAGGATAAATTCCCATTAGAGAGCATGAGATTGAATTTACAGTACAGCTTGAGCATTCCTACCACAGATTATACTTCCGAATTTTCAGCATGCTGTTTCACATGGGATCACTGAATTACAAATGCATTACAATGAACCTGCTTCCTCTTGTGTCCCCACTCCGTTTGGAAACCTGGGAAATTCATACCAACCTGTGCATTGGTATTTACCTTGATGCAAAAACAGTTCCTGAGGTCTAGATTCGAAAGAGTTCAGAAAGAGTTATATGTACGAACCTGGTTAACAGAAATGAGAATTTGGCCACATAAATCCTCCATCAAAATTGTTAAATTATTGCCCCAGTGAATTCACCCATATGCCCATGACCTTCAAATCTAATAGAAAATGATGACTACTTTTCACCAAGAGGGGATTGAATTGCAGGGTGCTTCGAGGAGAGAGAAATATACTAGACATGCTTAAATAACTTTAATGGCCTAATGAGATGGAGAAGGGGAGTGTATTTAATTGTGCAGTGAGCAGCCACATTAGTAACCTTCATATGTAGGATGAGAAGGAGTGTGTGTGCGTCCGTGTGTATGACACACACACAAGTGCCGAAAGGTCAGTTAAACTACATCTGGAATAATAGGGATAATAGGAGATAAATCTTAAAGTTCATCTCTGATCCTCAAAGAACAAAACAAACAAAACAACAAAACACAAAAACCACAGGATCAGAAACAAAGATTCTATTTGTACATTCTCTTTATACTTTTAAAAGGAGGGTTGCTTTGTTTGATTAAGACAAATCTTTATTTATGCTCATGTGTATATAGAATTCAAAGAATGCAAATTCACCCTTTGGTTCCCAGTGTGGGAGTTACATTATACAAGCTAAGCAATTGTATAGTAATATTATTCTATGTAAAATTTCAGTAGATCATCTATATGGAAGATTAGCAGAAACCAAGAGAACAAAGGAGAAAGATAACTATGGGGCGTTTTGCTCTCATGTGATAATTTGGCAGAATGTGGATCGATACAGACAGCAATCAAGGTATATGGCTCTTGTTATAGTTCCCCATCAGTTCTATTTCCTTTCACCCCTCATTTCAGAATTTCCTTTGCCCCCCAAACAAAATATTTTTTTGTGCGCCACCAGTTTCAAGTTTCACTACAATATCCGAGAAATCCAAGGAACCCTACAGAGTTCAATTTATCTACCATGGAATATTTATGGTATATAAGTTCATCCGGATCCCTGAAATTTGGTCAGCAAGTATTGTGCTCTACGGTTATTCCAGACTTTTACAAACTCTCAAGTCCTCTATTCCCCCAGCATCCTCTCTCTTAGGAGATGCCCATCTAATCCATAGAAGAAATAGTGGCCAATTGGGTGCACTGCTTCAGCCTCCTGTGTCTGCTAACGAGATGGTTTCCTATTCAAGGCTAATACTTTAACTTTTCTCTCTCTTGTATTTGTAATAAGACAATCATACCATCCTCTATAATAAAAGGGTAATATGCAAATTGACCGGTGGAATGACCGGTCACTATGACATTCACTGACCACCAGAGGGCAGATGCTCAATGCAGGAGCTGTCCCCTGGTGGTCAGTGCACTCCCACAGGGGGGAGTGCCACTCAGCCACAAGCTGGGCTCATGGCTGACAAGCATAGCGGCCCGCCTCCCTGGCAGCGCTAAGGACGTCCGGCTACGGCTTATGCAGGGAGTGGGGTAAGCCATCAGTTGGACATCCCTTGAGGGCTCCCAGACTGCAAAAGAGCGCAGGCTGGGCTGAGGGACCCTTCCTAACCCCCAGTGCACGAATGTCATGCACCGGGCCTCTAGTCCTCAAATAATAACAATTTTACCTTCCTTTTCAATATTTATGTGTCATATTTTTCCTGTCTTGTTTTGCAATAACTGTAATCTCCAGGATAATGTTAAATAATGGTGTTTCCAAATTTAATGCAACCTCTTTTACTATTTCACCATTAAATATGATGTTTTCTTTCAGTTAATTTTCGTCTACCTTATTTATGTTTATTTGATTTTTCTTTTATCTGGCTTCTCTAATTGAATTCTGCTCTGTGCATTTTTTTAACCTTCCTTACTTTTTTTATTAAATTTACATTAGTCCACCTATTTTCTTCTGGATGCTATTTGAGCTATCACATACTTTTTGATATGTAGTGCATTCATTGTCATTTATTTAGAAAAGTTTATAATTTGATTTAGAATGAGGTTTATAATCTCCTAGTAGATAGATATTTGTGTGTGTGATGGGAGGGAACATTATAATTTGATCAGAATGTATGGCTTTTGTAAGGGTTCAGAATGAGGCATCCCAAGATATAACTCTGTGGTATTTTTACTGAAGAATCAAACTCATCCCTCCCTTGTGGGAGAGGGGTTCTTACAATATCTTTAGAAAATGATTTTTTAAAGATTTTCCCTGAAGAATGAATGGTTTTTATTGGTGTGTAGTTACATTCCTCGCATTGTGAAGTCCCATGCCCCTTATCCCAGTCCTGGAAAAGGGGCAGCTGGGCTCCAGTGGAGCCCCAGTTCAGCATTCAGTTCATTAAAGTCCATCAGTCCATTGTCTGGGTTCCTGTGGTCATGAGCTACCTGGGTCAATGCTGGAGAGCATGCCCCCTGTGTCAAGAGTCCCAAGAGAGCTAGAGGGTAAAAACCAAGAGCCAAGAGAGTAAAAACCAAGGTAGCACAATCTTTTGTTCAGGAGTTTAAATATTCAGGTTTCCTGCCTTGCAGTAGCCACACCTATTCAGGCCAATTACCAGTTCCCAGGTGTGAATGACAGATAGGTAAGCCCCTTTCCATGTCACTCAGACCTTATTAGACATGCTTCCAAACTGCCTTTGTCTGTCCCTTCCCCCATCGATCATCTGGGAGCAGACTCAGAGAGTGTTAAATTGCAGCTTTCTAGCAAAAGCTGTATAAATGGTATGTCTATATTATCTAGTCTTCCCTTCAAAAACAAACCCACAGAGAACTCTTCTGGGACTTTGGGATCCTCTTCTAGACATACAGTCCCTCCACTTTTAAGTGGCCAAGCTCTTGAAAGAGTGAACACTTGCTGGGTCTGCTTACACGGTTCCTTTCACTCTTTAGTGTATTACAATCTGTCTTTCATTTCCCACAGTCACTCCCCCATTACTAGTAATTTTATGATTTCTACATGCAGTGGACCCTTCTCAGCCCTTCTGTCCCATCTTGGTCAGCCACATTTTAGAGAGTAAAGCTTCATAATAGATTTTCCACTCTAAGAATATCCTCTTTGATGTCTCATTTTAGAAAGCTTATTTAATTTTCATAAGCCTTAAAACAATACTGAAGTGACAGGAAACAGAGAAACGATAACTGATATCTTTCAGTTAGAGAAATATCTATTGTCCTAGATTTAACCTAAGTTACTGTAAAATCCTTGCTGCATGGTTTCAGATCTTCATGAAATGAAGTGAAGTAGCATTCTGGCTCCACTGCCACGCATCTTCCTGCTCCGTGGACCTCTCCGCTGTGTCTGTAGGGAGCAAGGGCAGAGGTGAAGCTGGAGCTCTGAATCAATTGGACAGGCCCTGAGCCATGCTTCCCCCTTCAGCACAGGCACATTCTCTGTTCAGAGTATCTTTGTTTCCATAGCTGCCCTGATAGTTCCATTTGCACTTTTAGGGAAGGAAATATTATCTTCCTTCTACCCCTCAGAGTTCTTCTGGCTAGTCTAATAATCAGATTGACATGAGACAGATTAACAGGAGAAAATAGCCAAACTTATTACGTACATATAGATGGATGTTCTGTAAGAATACAGGAAGGAAACAAATAGGGTAGTTGATGCTTATGTGCCATCTTGAGCTAAAAAGAAAGGAGGGCAGGGTGGGACTTCAAAGGACAGGAAGACAATTCATATGGTGATGAAATAGCAGGTGCTTGGTAAACAAATGTTGGCTGGACCGTCTTTAACAATGGGACATACAAATCAGACTTTAATCAGAGGATCCTCACAAGGTGCCTCCCTGTCTATCCCACCCCAGTTGATGTTAAACTAGTCATCTATGGCAACTCTTTTCTTGGAGCAGGTCCATTATCCAAATTCTCTTAGGCACGTAGAGGCAAGGTCAAAGGTTTATCCTGAGTCTTTTGTTCCTTAAAAATAACCAGCTTAGTCCTGCCCATGTGGATCAGTGGTTGAGCATCGAGCTATGAACCAGGAGGTCATGGTTTGATTCCTGATCAGAACATACACTCGGATGGCAGGCTCCCCTCTCTCCCTTCCCCTCTCTGATACCTATTGTCAGGGGAACAGGGGGAGGTAAGCACAACTCAATAGAAGTCAAATAGAGGCCTGTAGGGGGTATGCAGGAGACAGGCGATCAATGATTCTCTCTCATCATTGATGTTTCTATTTTTCTCTCCCACTCCCTTTCTCTCCGAAATCAATAAAAATATAGTTCAAAAAAGATCCAGCTTAAAAATCATCTCAAAATAAGGAATATTTTGGGGTGGCAGAGCTGCTCCCCTCACAGTGTTGCTGGAACTGTCCCTGGAGATCACCCCTTGCAGGTGCTCTTCTGAAGTCGAATTTCTCAGAGCCAGGACTGTTAGGAGAGGATGTAGAGCAGAGAGAGGAGCTAGAAATAGGTGTGGAAGACACTGCAGGGGCCAGCCTCCAGCTCCAATGGATGCCTTGGGATTAGAAAAGGAGGACCAGAAGGACACTGAAGGCTGTTAGGAAGTCTGGGTACACATTTAGAAAACAGACTCATTCAGCTGAAACAGCTGGGGAAATCAGGCAGGAGAACAGGTAGCAGTAATAAAGAAATCCGTGATTCTTCATCGAATTTCTCATCTAGCCAGAAGCTTTTGAGGTGCTTTCTGCTAGGCAGAGAGAGGAGAGAGGAGATTCCCCCCCTATCCCCTGCTCCAATGTGCAGGATATAGCAGCAGGGAGGGGGAGAGCAGAATCGGAAGGCAGAGCTGGTATTTCACAGTGTTTTCCGAGTTCACTTTGAGAGGAGCTTGCTGAGTTTCTTTCTCTTTTCTCATGATCCTAGAAGCTGCGGAGGTCAGTTTCTCATACATTCCTCTCCCCTTGAATGTGGAAGTGTTGATGGAACTTTTGAAGATGTTAATTTTAAGTGTTTCGCTTCCCCAGATAGCATAAACAACGCATGTGCTGGATTGCCATCTGGAAGATGACATGTTTTTCCTCCATCGTACACTGAAGTCAACAGGATGCAGAAAAACCTATTGTTCCCTGGTACTGCTATTTTGCACATTAAAAATAATGGAGAGAAGCAAAGTTGGGGTCAAGCTGGGCTTCCATTCTTCAGTCCTTCCCTTTCTCAAGGTTGCTATGTTACTCTTTCAGGGAAGACTTGAAAGGTATCTGCTGACATTTGGAAAAAACGAGATTCTTTGTTATAAATCATATAAGCACAGTGCTGCTACTTTTTAAAATTTTATTTATTCTATTTGAGATTTAAATATATATTTTTATTGATTTCAGAGAGGAAAGAGGAGGAAGATAGAAACATCAATGATGAGAGATCACCATTGGCTGTCTCCTGCATGCCCCCCACTGGGGATTGAGCCTAAAACCTGGTCATGCGCCCTGACCAGGAATCATACCGTGACCTCCTGGTTCACAGGTCCATGCTCAACCAATGAGCCATACCAGCTGGGCATAATTTTATAGACTTTATTGGGTAACATTGGTTAATAAAATTATATAGGTTTGGTTGCCTTGGTTAGCTAGTTATTAATAAGGAAGAAAGCAAAGGGAATCAGACATTATTAAGCAGGGTCAGCTAGGGAGCATGAGCCTGTTTGCTTCCCCAGGAACCTACAGCCTCTCACACACTGCAAGGGATCCCAGCACTGCCTGGGTGGCAAGGATCAACGCCTCTCCTGCCCTTCCCCTCTCTGGCACCCATTGTTAGGGGAGCAGCGGGAGGTAAGCACAACTCAGTAGGGGCCATAGGGTGAACATACAGGCCTGTTAGTCTAACCTGGAAGGGGATCCTTGGTCAGGGGGTGGACCCCACAGAAGCCCGCAGAAGCTTGGGAAACTGATTGGTTATTTTGAAGAAGCTCTTGGTTTTTCTCACACCCAAGATCATATCGCCCCAGCTTAACAAAGAAGCTCCCACTCCTGCTAGGTGGCCTGCACGGGCCCCATTTGTTTGGGGATTCTCTGCACAAGCAACGATGTGGGTCTAGGCCGCACGGGGCTAAGCTTTAATATGAAACAAAACTCTGGACACTGGCCTTTGTTTTGGCCATGACAGACTTTGTCCACGGCAGGAAGGACTGAGAGGGGACATCGGGGGTAGCTTCTATTTCCACCCGAGCAGATCTTACACACTACAATCTCTTCTGTGTGGGTCCGTGAAATGCTTTTCTCATAATCCTGTGGAAGAACATGATTTCCACCAGCAACAGTTTCAGATGTACAATTCTATAATACATCATCTGTGTTCACTACCTCAAATCAAGTCTCCTTCCATCACCATTTATCCCCCCCTTGACCCTCTTCTGCCTCCCCACATTCCCCCTTTCCTTCTGGTAATCACCATACTGTTGTCTGTGTCTATGAGCTGTTTTTTTGTTTGTTTGTTTGTTTGTTTTTTTGTTTTTAACTTAATCCCTTCACCCTTTTCACCCAGCCCTGGAACCCCCCTCCCCTCTGACAGCTGTCAGTCTGTTCTCTGCATCTAAGAGTCTGTTTCTATGTTGTTTGTTAGTTTATTTTGTTCATTAGATTCCCCACATAAGTGAAATCATATGGCACTTGTCCTTCTGACTGGCTTCTTTTATTTTTCTACCCAGAAAGTGAGAAAACAGGAATTTACCAGGTTAAAATGAGATTTAACAGACTCTTTGATAATTAACAGCTTAGTATTTAGATCATAATTCCTCACTTCTTTTCTTTCTGGGGAAATAATTATGAGCCATGAAGCTGAAACATGTTACAAAAGGGGAGGCTGAATTCGTGGGCTGGGAGTTGGAGGCTGCGGAGAAGGGTGCTGCTGAAATAGACGCGTGGACAAGTGTGTTTTTATTGTAATCTCTGTAGGTTCCTCCTACCCTTTTCCCATTGTCTTATCCCAGCTTTTCTCAACTCAAGATGTTTTCAAGTGGCCATTTTACTTCTGAGCTCTGAGTAATTATAATTGGGCAGCGTGGCAATCAGATGAAGTGGCTGTGGGAATAGACACGTTTTTTAGTTGAGTTTTGTGATGTTCCTACTTGCTATGTTGCACACCTCTCTCTCAATGACTGATTCTTATTCTGATTTTTCCAGGATCTCTTTGATTTTTTTTTAACCAAAAAGTATAATATTCAACAGCAAAACAAGCATTTACTGCTTATCTACTGTGTGCCTGGCCTGTACATTAGAGTTAAAATTATATGAAAGGCAAACATGGTCTCTTTTATTGGAGCTTAGCTCTTGGTCTCCTACGAAAGAGCCTCTGAGTTATCCTGTCCTAAGTGGCAGCCACTTGCTACATGTGGCTAGTGATCACGTGAAATATGGCCAGTCTGAACTGAGGTGTGCTGTAAGTATAAATTGTGCCCTGGAGTTTGAAGAATTAATATAAAAATGTAAAATATGTATTAATAACATTTACATTGATTATCTGTTCAAATAATACTATTTTGGATATATTGGATTAAATACAGTAGCAAAGTTCATTTCACCTATTTCTTCTTACCTTTTTAAATGTGGCTACAAGAAAATTTAAGATCTTATGGAATGCTTATATATGTGGCTCACATTATATTTCCATTGCATAGGGCTGTTTAAGGGTGTTTGTTAAAATAGCATGTTCTTATATTCCATTCTCAGAAATTCTGATTTAGGAACCAGAAATCTGCATTTTAAAACAAGTATCCTAGATGTAGTCTAAAGCCCGAACTTTGAAAAAAACAAAACTGGAGTGCAAGTTACTCCTAGAGATACAGAATTGAGTAATACATGAAGATCTTATCTTAGTCCGCTCAGCCTACTGTAACATAATACCACAGATGGGGTAGCTTATAAACAACTGAAATTTATTTCTTACTAGAGGCCCAGTGCACGAATTTGTGCATGGGTGGGATTCTTCGGCCTGGCCTGTGATCGAGGCCTACTGGGGGCTGGTCAGCCGCAGGGAGGGACCCGGGAGGTTGGCCAGCTGGCCCCCCAATCAGGGCCTATTGCAGGGGGCTGGCCAGCAGCGGGGAGGGACTGTGGGAGGCTGGCTAGCCAGGGTTGGGGAGGGACCGTGGGAGGTTGGCTGGCCATGGGAGGTTGGATGTGGGAGCACACTGCCCACCAGCAGGCAGCTCCTGTGTTGAGTGTTTGGCCCCTGGTGGTCAGTGTGCGTCATAGCAACTGGTCGACCAGTCGTTCTGGTCATTCCAGTTGTTCAGTCATAACGGTCTCTTAGGCTTTTATATATATAGATAGTCTGGAGTCTGGAATCTGAGATCAAGGAGCCAGCATGACTAGGTGAGGGTCCTCTTCCAGGTTGTGGACTTATTGTGCTCTCACTTGGCAGAGGGGCTAGGGAGCTCTTTGGAACCTCTTTTATAAAGATGCTAATCCCATTAATGGGCCCTCTGCCTTCATGATCTAACCACCTTCCCAAAGCCCCATCTCCTAATACCTTGGGCATTAACCCTTCAACATGTGAGTTGGGGAGGCAGGACATAAACATTCAGACCATAGCAGTGATTAAATAAAGAATGATAAAGGCTGTGACTGGAGAAAGTCTAGTATCTTGAACAATGCTATATTGAGGCATTTGAGTGAGGGGAGGGGAGTCAAAGCAGGCTTTCTAGAGAAATAACCTGAGTTCCTGATGAGGAGTTAGTCAGGTGAAGTTGGGGGTCTTAATTCCAAGAAGGACCAGTGCAAAGGTCAGAGGTGAAAGGGAGGAAGCTTGATGCATTATAGAACCCACAATTTACAATATGGTTGAGAAGAGAGAATGGAGGTTGGAAATAATGAGAGATGATTCAAGAAAAATCATGTTAAGGGGGGGGGGGTCTAGATTTTATCTTAAGATAATGGGGCAAAATGAAAGTGATTTTAAAAAAAGGAATGGAATTAGAAAATGGGTAGCAGGAAAGTCTGTAGACCTGATATATCAATTACAAGGTTGTCACGGATACAAATGTGACAATGTTCACTTGAAGTTAGTGGGGACTATATAGAGAATGAGAGATTGAAAGAAATGAGAAATATTTAGGGTAAAAAAGCAATAGAATTTGAGATTGATAGGATGTGGGAGGATAAGATATAGGGAAGATTCCATGATTACTTTAAGATGTGAAAATGGTAAAAAAACGAAGACAAAAAATACACAGTCAATTAAGGGAGTAATTATTAAGATTAAAGCCTCCCTTAGAAAGATTTTTGTGAGAATGAAGGAAATAATATATGTGAAATTTAAGGACTTATGGTAAAAATTTCTTTGAGGCCTTAATGTCAGATAAAGCTGTGCCTCTCCATCTTTTGTTTGTTTTTAATCAATATTGAATCTTACAATTTTGTCTCCTCTTTGTTGTGATGAGTTGGAAATGTCAACCCAAATTCGTGGTCCTGTGTAGGCCTATACATGGCAAAATGGTTCAAATATCTGCACTCCAGTTTTACTAGAGGAATTGCTATTTTTCTTTCCTCAAATATTTTTGACTCCTATACTCTTAATTAATTCATTCTTTTGTGTTTTATGCAATATTAAGCAACCTCATTTTGCATGTATTTGTGTAAAGCAAGGTATATATATAAATATTAGGGCCCTAGTGTACAAATTTGTACACCTTGAAAGGAACTGTGGGCCATGAGGCTGTGGTGGGCACAGGGTTGGGTTTCAGCCCATCCTCCGTGCCCCCGCCCAGCCCTTGCTGCCGTGGCCCCCAGTCCCTGTCTGCTGGCAGCCCTGCTCCTGCTGCTGCCGCTCCCATGAGCTGACAGTGCTGGCCCCGCTCACACCCGCTGACAGCAGGGAGTGATTGGGGCTGGCACTAGCAGCAGGTGCAAGCGGGGCCAGCACCATCAGTGGGTGTGAACGGCAGTTCTGGCACCAACAGCGGGTGCGAGAGGCGGCTGCCAGCCCCAATTGCCCCTGAGGAGCAGAGGGAGGTGGAGAAGACCTGAGGGGTGATCGGGGTTGGCAGTTGCTGCTTGCACCAGCTGTTGGTGTTGAGCGATTGGGGCCGGCACCAGGAGCCGGCAGTGGGTGCAAGCAGTGGCTCCAGCGCCGGCAGCGGGTGTGAGCGGGGTCGGCACTGGCAGCAGGTGCAAGCAATGGGTGGGACCCCGGCACACGGGAGGAAAGAATTTTCAGTAACCACCAGAGGCTCTCCCTGATAACAGCAACCAGAGCCCTGCCTTGTTCTGGCGCGTAGGCTTACCTGCTCCACCATCCTGCTGCGGTCAACACCCACTATGTTCTGTGCTCTGCCGCCTGCTACGGATACTCACCATGTTCTGCGCGGGCCCCCTGGTGGTCAGTGCACATCATAGTGACCAGTTGTTTGGTTGTTCAGTTGTTCCCCCATTTGGTCTATTTGCATATTAGAGTTATATATATATATATATATATATATATATATATATATATATATATATATATATATAATAATTTGATTCTGGGAAAATGATGCTGTATAAACCAAAGATGTGATTATAAAAAGTATTGTTTTTTTAACTGTGAAAATTAAGAAACCCAATGATAAAATTCCTTGGAAACTACAGATTTTCCTTGCTTAGTCTATGATATTTGTTGCTAAATTAATCTCAAGAATTCCTATGCCTATTGCATGTAGAAGGTCCTGCTAGGCTAGAAGTAAAGGCGTTGTTACTGCTATAGGTGGGAGTTTTTCTTTGTCTATTCCTTGTCAGGCATGAGTTCATGAATTTACTTACTTTTTCTATAATGTGCATTCCCCCAGGAGGCTTTCCTTTACCTAACAACCACGTGGAACCTAGTTTTCAATAAAAATGCTATCAATCTCTTGTATTGATCTTTCTAAGTGGAATGATAAAGTTATGCATTGTTTTTTCATATCTTAGTAGTCACATGGGGAATTTATTTTATATAAAGTAATAGGACTTGGCATTTATATGATAATGTCTATTTATTGCATCTATTATCTTCTACTCCAGTGATTTACAGGGTGCTAGAGAAAATGTTCATAGGCTTTCTTCCTGAGCTAGGAAAGAATAAATATCCCAAACCAAATTACAAGGTGTTTCCTTAACTTTTTTATTACAACATTTTGAAATTGGTATGGAGTATTGTTATAAAAAAGTCAAAATTTATTCTGTGCTTTTAACTTTTATTTTATTAGAAAAGTATAGCCATTCATTATAAAGTAATGTGTGTGGGTTAAAACTCTAGGATCCTTCTCAGGTTTCCACAATACCACACACTCCTGGCTTACTTCCCCCTCCCTGACTTTTGCTCTAAGTTTATTTGTTAACTCCCTTTTCTTCCTCAATTCTAAATTTGGCATTCTCAAAGGCCAGGCCCTTGGGCATTTATTTTTTTCCTTCTCTATCTACACTAGCTCCTTAGGTGATCAGGTTTCATTCTCTGGGTTTAAATATGTCTGTATGCAGATGAGTCCCAAATTAAAATCCAGCACTACCCTTTTCTTGAGTGTCAGACTTGTATTTTCATTTGGATGTCCCACAGGCATCTTAAATGAACAAGCCCAAAGGAGAACTCTCATTTTTCTCTCCTAAACTTGTGTCTTTTCCATCTTTCCTATCTCAAAAGCATCCTTGTCTACCCAGTTGCTCAGACCAGACCTAAAGGGCATTTTTAATTCTTCCCTTCCTCTATGTTTAAGTGATGAAGACAGTGATAACTGCATTTACTGAGTGCTGTCCTATGTAGAATGTCTGTCAGGCCCTCTTCTAAGGACGTAAATTCTATAAAATAGGCACAATTCTTATCTTCATCTTACAGATGAGAAAACCTAGATGCAAAGAAGTTGTATAAACTTTTCCAGTAGTCAGCTGAGATCCGCTCCAGGAAAAAGGCTTGTTGATTCTACCTCCAAAGTCTCTGCAACATTTGTCCACTTGTCTCCATTTCACTGCTGATCATGTAGTCCAAGCCACAACCCTCTCTCTGCTGGACTACCTCAGCATCTCTAACCAGCTTCTACTCTTGTTCTCATCCAAACCATTTTACAATATTCTATTCTTACGCAAGTCAATTTGAAACACTCTGATGGCTTCCCCTGGAACTCAAACAGAAATCTAAGCTCCTTGCAGGGCCTGCAAGATCCCACATGATTTGTTCTCCAACCTCTTCAACTTCATTAGAACCATTTTTGTTTTCTTTTTGCTCACCCCCTAGATTCTAGCCACTCAGGTTTTTTTCATTTTTGAGAAAATAGAAGTTGTTCATACTTCAAAGCCTTTTTACATGCTATTCCCACTGCCTGAAAAAAACGTTTCCTCAGATTGTTTAGTGTCTGGCTCTTTTCCAGCACCCAGGTTTCATCTCCATTGTTATCTCCTGAGAATCAATGCCTCAGCCACAACCCCTGCCTTCTACCAACTCACCTTTACTCTGCTTTATTTTCATTAGATCACTTACTAGTATCTGATATTATCTTGTTGTCATTGTTTACTACCTTGCCCTTGACTCTAAGTAGACTATAAACACTGTGTTGGCAGGGACTCTGTCAAAAGGCTCACTGTGGTATTGTCATTTCTGGAATATTATTTGGCACAGAGTACATATTGAGTAAATATTTATTGTTAAATATGTTTTCTTTTCTGAGAAGTTGTCCAATGACCAGTAACTGCAACTGTTGTTACTGTCATGGCTTTGATATGTTTGCTACATCATCCCCAAGGAATTTGCAACTAAGATAAAACAATTTGTTAACCACCAAGTCAACTTTCCAAAGATCCAGCTCACCAGGGCTGGGACTAGGACAAGGTGAGTAAGACATTTACATGGGGCACCAAGAAAACCTCAATGATCAAGATAAATAAGAGTTTAAGGCAATATCAACTCATAAAAAAATCAGATTGGCAAGCAATCACCCAAACAAAAGGCTACCTGCTTTGTCAATAAAGTTTTATGCTCATACTGGACTCTGGGATGTAAGGGTGCAGAGATGTTGCTTTGTTCTCCACTCTTTTCCCAGCGCCTACTTAGAATGGTGCTAGAGACATAGTGGGCATTCAACAAATATTTTGTTATTAATTAAATTAATTTTATACCAAAAGAGAAAACACACACATGAATACCTACCATGGTAAAGGACTGAGTTTTTTATAATGAGCTCACATACAGTTTGAGATAATGGCCCCTGCTTTCAAGATGGGTCTCAAGATCTCAAGGTGAATTTAAGATTATAACACGAATCAAATCAAACCTGATCAGTAGCTTTCAGTGGTATTTTGAAGGCTTTTTCTCTGTCTCCATGTCATTGATACTTTTTGGTCTCCTAAAGTCTATCTTCTTTCCATCTCTCTTTTCTGTTTAATGTCCTTGACATTTTTCTATTTCCCAGGGCTAGTGTCATATAATCAAAGGTGGAGAATGGGGAAAAGGGATCATTAGCCAAAATAATTCTTCTTCATGGAATTAATGCTTCAGAGGTGAAAATACTCAGCCTCAGGCCATCAAATAGGGCTTATTCCTCTAAATCAACGGTTCTCAACCTGTGGGTCGCAACCCCTTTGGGGGTCGAACAACCCTTTCACAGGGGTCGCTTAAGACCATCAGAAAACACATATATAATTACATAGTGTTTTTGTGATTAATCACTATGCTTTAATTATGTTCAATTTGTAACAATGAAATTGGGGGTCGCCACAACATGAGGAACTGTATTGAAGGGTCGCGGCACTAGGAAGGTTGAGAACCACTGCTCTAACTGGATCGTTTCCTAGTTCTCACCATCCAGGCGGGCACTTGCTGCCACAGCTGAACTCTGCGCACTACCTGTATTTAAACTTGGATCATTTACTACAGCAGAGGTACAGGAAAACATAACAGCAATGGCGACTTGTCACCTTTTACTACCCCCCACCCCCCACCCCCACCCTCCCACACACATAAAGAATGCTTTAAAAATATTACTACATCTGACTTTATATACATGGATGTACTTGGGGATCTTTTTGAATCACACGAAGCCTAAACTTCTCTTACCATAGAAGGTTAGATTGTTTCACTTTCAGTCCAGAATTTTATAGGCTGTTCATATTCTTTGTTTCCTACCATGACATTTTACAGCAGAACATCATGTGTTATTATCAACTCAAGGGTGAATGAACCCTAACAGTTTTCCCTGCTGGAATCCCTGCTTTTGTCACCTCCCTCTGAGAGGAAGAAGATGAAATAAATCAACATGAAAGTACCTAGTATAACTAGAAGAGTGAAAAATCTGCCGGGTTGATAGTGAGGTGAGAGGGGAATATAGTCTCTGGGGAAAGTAAATGAACACATTTTTTTCCCCCCAGAAAATAATTGGCAATGATTATAAAATATCTTTAAATAATGAAAATTATATCCTATAATTATTCTTTGGAGATTGAATACTATGAAAATAATAAAAAATATGGAGAAATATTTCTGTACAGAGATATATATCTAGAATAGTAAAAAATGAGAAGCAATATAGATATCCAACAAGAAATAAAGAATTAGTAAGAAAAAAATATGATAAAACCTGGTGGCTGACTACTAGGGTACACACGAAAAGACTTCGAAGATTTTTTATTAAATCACATTGGGAAATGTTCTGTGAAAGAGTCAGGGTACAAAATTGTCCTATCTAATAAAGAGGTAATATGCAAATTGACCATCACTCCAACACACAAGATAGCTGCCCCCATGTAGACACAAGATGGCCAGGAGGGGCGGGCAGTTGGGGGGGGGGGGTCCAGGCCTGCAGGGGAGGCAGTTGGGGGCAACCATGCCTGCAGGGGAGGGCAGTTGGGGGTGACCAAGCCAGTAGGAGAGGGCAGTTAGGGGGGACCAGGCTGGCAGGGGAGGGCAGTTAGGGGCAATCGGGCTGGCAGGGTTGCAGTTAAGCGTCAATCAGGTTGGCAGGGGAGTGGTTAGGGGATGATCAGGCTGACAGGCAGAAGTGGTTAGGGGTAATCAGACAGGCAGGCAGGCAGGCAGGCAGGCAGGCAAGGGATTGGGAGCCAGCAGTCCTGGATTGTGAGAGGGATGTCTGACTGCCTGGTGGGATCGGGCCTAAATGGGCAGCCAGACATCCCTTAAGGGGTCCCAGATTGGGAAGGGTGAAGGCTGGGCTGAGGGACACCCTCCTCCCCCATGCATGAATTTCGTGCACAGGGCCTCTAGTATGTAATAAAATATTTTCAGTAAGTAAAAAAGGAATTACATAGACAAATGTCACCCAAAGGGAGGTCTTCCAAAAAAGTAATAGTAATTGCTTCTGGATGATGAATTCACAAACAATCGTTTTTATTAATAGTTTTCTATATTTTCATATTTTCTACAATAAATATAGGCTACTTGATAACAGGGAGAATCAAACTGTTTTTGTAAGTATAGTGACTCCTCCTTTGATTTGGGGTTATTCCCTAGGGTTCTGCTCCAGTTATGACTGCATCCAGAACCTTAAGAATTCTCAGCTGCCTAATAAACCAGAGAACAGAATGATCGGACACGTCATCCACAAATTGGCTTGAGCTGCTCTACTCATCACATGGCCTCCTGTTCCTGAACCATGGGATGGGTTATGAGCCCTGGAAGGGAGAGCAAGTTAGAGCCAGAATTAGCTGCATTCTGATCTGCGTTACACGGACGTGGCTTTCACTGGTTTTTATGAGAGATGTGTGCACATAATGGAGAGAAAAATGTCAATGATTTGTTTTAATTTAGCTTGAGAAGTTAACTCTTTACTAAGGTGACTCCTTCTCTAACAGGCAAATCTGCTTGTTTTGGTGTGTTTTTAGCCATGGAGAGTATTGGCTTAGATTCTTCTGGTTCCATATTTTTATGAACCTCTGTATATAAATAGATAATAAATGTGGTTATTTTCTCCTGTTAAGCTATGTCATGTCAATTTGATTGTTAGACCAACCAGAACTTTGAAGGTTAGAAGGAAACTGTCCATGTCCCCGCTCCCCCCGCCCCACATACACAGAAAGGGGCTTCTGTTGGATCCTTGAGTGATTCAAATGGGCTGACTTCAGTTGGACATGAAGAAAATAACTAAAAAATGATTTTTTGTTGTGTTAGGTGACTGTTATTTTTTGCTTTTTCCTTTTTGGTTATTGCAGCTCAACTTAGTCTATCTTGACTGGTATTGAAATTTGTTATCAGAATTGGGGTACTGCTGTAATACAACTCTAAATTGTGTGGTGTTGGTTTAATGGTCAGTTGATTGGTGATAAGGAGACAAAAGCTGAAGTCCTGGTGAGATGTCATATGCATGAAGGAAATATTTGGTAAAACTCTCAAGTAGGAAGCAGATCATAGACTTAGTGATTATTGCACTAGGGGAAGAAGTTAGAAAGTACAATGTGAGCTCTGTGTGTTAGTAGCGGTTAATTGCATTGGCAAGAAAGATCAAGAATAATGATAATTTTGGTATATAAGTCCAGGGACCAGTGCCCCCCAGTGACACATCAGCAGTTGTATTCAGTGAAAGTGGCAGAGGGTTGGTCCCAGGAATAGTCTCACTCAATGGGTTGGAAGTTGTTTCTGGCTGCAGAGCCTTGAAGTCTGACTTTCTTGTCTCATGGGAGTTCTAGAAGTTACCTAACGTCATTCAGTGAATCTCATTTCTACTTAAACGTGCCTTGTGTGGTTTTTATTCATCATCAAGGATATTGATTAATACAAAAAGTATGCATACTTTTACATTCATGGAAATATTTTTATTAAGCACCTACTATGTGTCAGCTACTGGGCCAGATCCTAAAAATGCAACCAGGAACATGACTTTAAGAGGCTTAAACTCTTTCAGTTTTCAAGTTTGTTTTTTGTAAATAAATATTTTTGAGTTTATTGTAGGGGAGAAAAGCATTTTCTTTTTTCCTCTCCCCATCTTAGGCTCTTCAGCTGGAGCTTAATAAATTAGAGTACAAAAAAGACAGAGGAACAAGAGAAAAACAAATAGAAATTGATGAACATCCTGCATTGCACATACACAAGGGGGAACTCAGTGATGAGCAAACCTCAGGGGTGGTTAAAACTTGGGCTATATAGCATCTTAACAAAAGAACAATACATTTTTAGAGAAATGACAAGACAAAGGGAAAGGACTAGAAAGTGTGGCAAATTGTGGGAGGACAAATATGTGGGTGAAAGAAAGGAATATGGGGCTGGTGGGTAAGGTTTGTTATGGAGGTTCTTCTGGTGACATAAATGGACTGATAAGGTTCTAGAGTTTTTCCCAAAGATACCCTCTGTCCTCTCGGTAGAAAGAGGAGAGTGGATACCTTTACAAATATTATGTCCTGCTTTTAGGCAAATAGACAAAGGGCAGAGAGCATTTTTTATAGTTGTTGTTATTTGGCAGCTGCTTCTATTTAATTGCCTTAAGCTCATAATAGCCCTTATGCCAAATGATATATAGTATTTTGGGGTGGCATATTCTGCCACCTTTCATTATATTTAATGGATACTAGTAATGTATACCACAAAGCTAGTCATTCTGAAATATTATATCTGAATTAAATGTGTGTATTTTATTTATAGAATATTTAATAATGGAAACAATTTTCATTTTAACTAAAAAACAGAAGCATAAATAAGCAAGAAAACATTTCTATCACTTAGAGCATTTTTTTTACAGTTTTAATGCTAAGTCCGGTTTACTTTTGTTATACTTATCAGATGATTTTATTTCTTTCTGGAACACTATTTCACTACTCAGCAGTAAAACAATGCCTTTTAAAGTCAGTACTAATTCTTGAATCTGACACAAGATGCTTTATTTTGAGAAAAATATTACAAAAACAGAATAGAAATCTGCATCTTTTAAATATATCTCCTTTAAGTTGCTTGCTTCCTACTCTATGAATTAAATTTAAGGACATGAAAACCTTAGACTTTCCATAGCAATTAGAAAGTTTGTTTTGGCACTGCTGCAAATTACACTTGAGAAAATAGAAAATAACATTTCATCAGAAGCTATGTTTTACAAATACCACATGCTGTCCTGGAGTTTTAACCGAGACGTTAATATTTTCTTTTTCTATAAACATGTAGAAGCACTTAGGAGGTAATTAACAGGAAATCAGATACCTATGTTGAATATCTTGGATAAGTGTGATTTCAAGTTCTTGGGAGCTGAATTTTGATAATCCGGATTCATTAGTTTCTTGGTAAGGGATGTTTTTGCCTAAGAAATGCTACTGAATATGAATATGGACTTTAGAATTAAACCTTCTATATGAAGCTCCATTGGCACATTACAATCATTCAGATATGATTTATATGGGGCTTCTAGTCACTGTTGTCTTAGAAGCTGCATTCCAAATGGGAACCTGAAGTACAGCTCAAGATTTCCCCCTTAGGAGCATTTCAGAGGAGGGAGGAGGTGAATAAGAAAATAAGAAACCAGGTCTGGGGTCAGGGACCTGGCCCTGCTATTAAATGCCTTTCTTTATCTTATCTGTAAAATGAATGAATTGTATTATATGTTCTCCATGGTTCCCTTGAGCTCTAGTTCTATGACTATGAAACAAATAGGGGAGAAACAATAAAAGTAATTGATCTTCTTTAAGCTGTAAGTTGAAAAGGAAACCAAAAGTGTTGTGTACTGAAAAACTACGACTTCATCATGGATGGTTCTTATTGGAATTATTTAGTGCTTGCACCATTGGTGTTGATTACATGAAAACAATCACCTTGGGTTTAAGTAAGTCATTTTACAGCAAGAGAAAACCAGAAATACCCCACTCAGATAATGGAAAGAAATGAGGGAAATAGGGCCAAGGATACAAATGAATTCTCAATTCTAAGAGATATTTTTCAATGAATCAGTTTTGTAATTAAAGCTGATGCTCTTTGACTTGATTTCATATGAGTAGCTAAGGATAGAATCTGCCTCATTGTCTGGAGTAAACAAATTAGCATTTTTAAAAAATATATGCCTGTTTAGGAGTCTGGTCATGATTTGAATGTGTGGAATTTTGTGACCTGAATAAAGAGTCGATGGTTATTACACTCAGTGTGAATATAAACTAAACAGATTCTGCTTATAGATGACACAAGAAAGTGTTTAGAGTATTTGTCTTGATGTATACAAATTGGTTGTATTTCTGCAAAGGAAAAGGCCTTATTTCCCCTGAAAAACTTTTAATACTCAGAACTAACCTCTAATATTGTCTTCCTTTTGCCCTCTGTTGTTAGGCTGCTCCAGCTGTGAGCTCTCTAATCCTGGTACTTCTCTGTCACTAGGATACAACTTCTCCTTAGGAATGATTTGCTATCCTTCTTACAAACTGTGCATCTGAACCCATATACAATTGGAACCTTTTAATATGCAAAGTACTTGAAATGGAATAATCCCAGGTGAGTTGCCACCATGTCCCCTTACTACAAGTGGAGGTCTTACTTTTAATCTCTTTGAGTACAGTCTCTTTTATTAGGTTCCCTGGGTATAGTGGATGCTTAATAAATAATGATGAAGGTTTTAAAATCTCATATTACAATTGAGAAGTCAGAAGTGTTTTGGCTGATGCTGATTAACGAGTTATCTAGTGAGTCAACCTTTATCCGTAGGATCCCCACAGAGGATATCCAGGTCAACCTGAGGTGTAATATCAGGTGAGTAGATAAAATGAGCATATCCATCTAGCACAGAATGGAAGAAATAGATATTTCCAAAAACAGTAAAAATGTTCATAAATGAAGAGATTTAAGTTGTTGGTGGGAAGAAATAGAAAATGTGCAATATTATGATACAACCATAGAAGAGTTTATGGGAAGAAAGATGTATCTGGTATTCAAGGAGCTTATAGTATAAGGTCAAGGATGGAGTAAGGTGATGAAAAGGATGAGCTTAAAATAAACAATGTCTTTATTTCAAGCTTGATTAAGTTATTTACCACCAAGATAATAGAATGCAATGTGCACTCTCAGGAAAAAGAGACTGTAGATAGAAGAATTAGAGAAAACTTTGCAAAGAATTTACAACATGATACCTTTATAACAAACCAAAGTAGAGGTACAGATGTCAGCATTGTAGATACAGGAATCAACTCTCTCATTCTTCAATAACAAATTGTTAAGTATCTACTGCATACCTGACTTGGGTAGAAAATGGCACCCTAAAATGAATAAACATGATTTTTGATTTCTAGAAACTCCCAATCCCACCAGACTTGTCTTATGTCAGTGTTCCAGGAGGCATCTTTTTTGTTATTGGGCATCTATGCTGTTACAGTGGTACCTAGAGTAATCTTAGTTGGGGGCGGGGGAGGGGGAGAGAAAGGGAATCCTTCCAATTCTCACCTACAAAGTTTTCATACGATGGTTGGAAAATTCTCAGCCTTTCCATCCAATTTATGTGATGACTCACCAGTTTTCCTCAGAACCAATTACCCTGCACTAATGGAGATTTGTAATGGGAAGGAGGTGTTTCCAAGGTAGGTAGATAGTTTATGAAAATGTGAGCCATGTACATGTCCTTTCAGTTATGTCTCTTTTTTCTCAATTTTCCCTTCTTTCTCCAGAGAGCCCTGTTTTCAGACCCTTGGAGCCTGGTACCCTGCCATCTCGTGGGGGAATTTTACTTCTCACTGAAGGGAAAGGTTTTGTCTCTTTCTGAACATTCTAATAGCTTGTGAATATAAGAGACTGATACTCCTGTTTTGATCAGGATGTCTTAGTGCAGACTGCTGTAACAAAATACCATGTTCAGTGGCTTAAACAGCAAATATTCCCCCCCCCCCAAATTTCTTGAGGCTATAAGTCCAAGATCAAGGCAGATGCGATAGCTGATGAAAGCCTGCTTCCTGGCTTGTAGGTAGCACTTTCTTGTGGTGTTCTTAAATGACAGAGAGAAGAGAGTGGAAGAAAGCTCTTGTATCTTGTTATAGGGATACTGATCCTTTCTATGAGGGTTCTATCCTCAAGGTCTAATTACCTCCCAAAGGCTCTACCTTCTAATATAATCACATTAGGAGTTCAACATGTAAATTTGGGGATGGGATGGGAGGAGGAAGACACAGGCAGTCCACAGTACTGAGTTTGAAAATCCAAAGGGGTATTAGCAGGCTGCAGTCCTGTGGGTAAAGGTGATGCTGTGACCTTAATTACATTCACTTTTCTTTCCAGCTACCTAAAAATAGAGCAAATTTTTTCAGTTTGCACATCTATTCCTCCCCACCCCCATCCCAAGAAAAACTAGTGCATTAGAATGTATGGAAAAAGTATTTCCCCATTGTCATGACATTAGCCCCACCCTTTGGTGGTAACAACCCTGTTACTATTGTGATGGGAGCATTGGACTCCTAGGTCTTTTTCATGCTGCAAGAGTCACCATTCTAGCTCTGATTGCCTTGCTCTTAACAATTTCGGAAGGGTGGTGCCAACCCTATTTTAGTGATTTCTGATTCCAAATCTCTCCTGATAGAAGAGATTTGTACCTGCGTGTACTAGTAAATGTGTGTATGTGTATGGGGAGGTCAGTTTCTTTCTGAAAAGCTCTATATAGTACAAGTGTTTAAAGAAAGCTTGTATGTCTTGGACAAGAAATGAGCTTGATGATTAAAAGACCAAAACAAATTTTCCATCAAGTAGATATCATTAAAAGACTGTAAAACATAAACTGCTTAGTATATGCATAGACTGCACAACATGGTATCAGGCTAAGACCCAAGGGATCAGTTAGCCATCACTTTGGAAATGAGGTTCAGCAGCTATCCAGGTTACAAATATATCTGATGCACAGAAGTGTGTAAAGGAATTTTTCTGAAAAAGGAATTTTAAATGGTGTACCCTATATATAGTTCAACACCATTTTACTCCCCCGGGGAAGATGACATTTGTTTTAGGGAGGTAGGTTTGAATAAATTTGCCTCTTTGTGCTGCTAATGAGTATGCAGAGTTTCAGCCAAGAAAAGCTCATTTCTCTCCTATAATTTTAGCTCTCTTGGAAAGTTTTGGGGTTTATACTTCAATTGCTCAGGTAGCCTCCACTCCTTCTTTTGAGTGATGGTGAATAAACACTAACACTTCCTTATTGGAGGCACAGTCCTGTTCTTTGTACCAGTGAATTCCATAGCGATAGGTGCTGGCTTTCTACCTTGGGTTTCGATGACAAGGTCTGTGTAACTCCAGTAAACCTCTTGGCTTCCAAGTCCATCCACAGAAATGCCTCTATTCTTCCTGTGTATCCATTCCCCTGTCAGGGGTCCCCTCACTCTCCTATTGCTTAATCTGTGTCGTGGACTTACAAGACCCTTTACACATTTGATGATTTGCTAGAAGTGATTCAGCATCACACTCACAGTTAAGATTTATTACAGCAGCACAGTGAGGATACCCAGCCAGATCAGTAAGGGAAAAAATGTATCAGGCAGAATCAGGAGAAATCCATGTGCAGGTTTCTTGTGTCCCTTCTCTCCTGTTGGGGTCACACACACACACAGCAGACTCTCCTAGCAGCATAAAACAACTCTCATTTCACACAGAGCAACACACATGCAAGTTAACCTTTTCCAGAATAATATTTTTGAAGAGGTCTTTGGTATTTAATTGAATTAACTAATTTTTTTAAATTAACTTGAGAGAGCAAGAGGAAGGGAGCAAGAGAAAAACAACATCAATCGGGTGCCAACTGGAGATAGAACCCATCACCTGGGTATGTGCCCTGACTAGCAATCAAACCCACCTTTTGGTGTAATGGACTATGCTCCAACCAACTGAGCCACACCAGCCAGGGCAATTCTTTGGTATTTCAGAAAGGTAAGTATCATAAAGAAAAACTTTCATGAAGTGGCCTTATTTTATTTTCCTCACCTTGCAGCTATATGGGAGTAAGACTTATTACTTTTGTGATTTCTCATATTTCCTCATCATAAAATCCCCAAGTGTCCTGTGTGCAATGATGATTCTGAAACTGTCTGATCATTTCTTCTTCACTGGCCATAGAGTTTTCCTTCATGACCTCTGCTTCTTGCCCCTCTAATGGGGTGTTGAATTTCCCCAGAGCAGGTGTGAAAGCTCAATTGTCAAGGTGGTTATGATGTTCTTTGGAGGTTGTTGCTTACCCACCTGTTCAGATGTTTTTCTTTTGTCAGAATTTGATTGGATTCTTTCACCTGTGATCCAGTGTCTATATTAAAGTCCACTTGCTTCTCTGTTCCTCCTCAAGACTATTATGTGGAAAAAAGGGCCTACGTCCTTCAGTGCTGATTTTCTGGTCTTTAGGGGAGTTAGTCTCTAGCAATGCTGCATAATAAAGAGTGTTTAGAGTTAATTAACCTGTGCTGGACCACTGCATAAAAGGCTGATCAGAAAAATGGTTCACTAAGCTTGCCATGTAGGAATAAAGTTCAAGAAAAACTTTAAATACCCTAACAGATCACTTGAGTAATAATAGGAAGTCATTCTTTAATGTCATGTATTTACTCTAAGACAGGAAACTATGGAAGCACACATGCATGTACTTCAGAAAAGCCTTAGAATGTGGTGGGCTGAAATAATTTTCCTCTGTGAGCCAGGGACAGCTGGATATTGAAGCTTGGTGCTTGCTCTGCCAATACTTTGTGACACATTTGGCAAGTCACTTCCTCTATATGGGTCTCATTGGTAAAATAAAAGGTTAGATCAAAATATTTTAAAAAATATATTTTTTTATTGATTTCAGAGAGGAAGGAAGAGGGAGAGAGAGAGCTACAACATCAATGATGAGAGGGAATCATCGATCAGCTGCCTACTGCATGCCTCATACTGGGGATCAAGCCCACAACCCGGGCATGCCCTTGACTGGAATTGAACCTGGGACCCTTCAGTGTGTGGGCCGATGCTCTATCCACTGAGCCAAACCAGCCAGGGTCAAAAGATTTTTAAGGTTCCATTCATCATAATCCTTGAAGTGGGCTGATGGCTTCTCTATTGTGATTTATGTTAATATTCCCTATTATTCCTGAATTTGATGATGATTATTTTTAAATGGCTCATTAAAAAAGTAAATTTTGATTCCTTTTTGTCTTAAAATCTATTAGAAATATTTAAAGTTTCTTTGAGTAGACTCTGGTTTCAATGAACACCATAAAAATGTCTAGTTTGATATAACAAGAACATTCCACATCTCTATAGGTAGCCCAGGATAACAATATTGTACTGAATTCTATTAAATTTTTTAAAAATAGTCTTTAAAATGAATGTTTTCACCAGGTCATATTTTCAGGAGTCAATTATTTCAAGACTTTTAGCAATATTCATTTAAAGCAATAACAATGGCATCCGATAAAGCTTGTTTATTGCCAATATAAAATATCAGTATTTTATAGACATCTCATTTCTTCCCCCAATGCCATGTAAATAAGTATTGCTATTTTTTTTCAGAAGCAGAAATTTTAAATATTTTTTCAAAAATGTTTTTTTCACCTGCTGGTGTGGCTCAGTGGATTGAGTGTCATCCCCTGGACCAAAAGGTTTGGTGTTTTTCTCTCTCCCTCTCCCTTTCTCTCTATCTAAAAATCAATAAAAGCATATTTTAAAAAATGTTTTCACTACAAACTCAAGTTCAGTCCAATGCACATTCATTGTATACAATACCAAACACAGTGTTTGGTGATCTCAGGACACAAGGAACATCTAATGTGGAATAAGTGAGTGAATATACACTGAGTGGCCAGATTATTATGACCACCCCATCAGTACTTCGTTGGGCCACCTTTTGTCTTCAATACTGTGGCGATTCTTCTTGGCATTGACTCCAAAAAATGTTGAAAGGTGATGTGAGGAATCTGACACCATGCCTAGTGATTAGCACTGCCCAGTTCTGTGAGATTTGATGGTTGTGGAACCAGCTGACTGATGGCTCTTTTAACTTCGTCCCACAAATGCTCAATTGGATTGAGATCTGGTGATTGTGGGGGCCACCTAAGCTAGGTAAAGTCTCCCTCATGTTCTTGAAAGCACTCCTGCACAATATGAGCACCACAGCATGGAGCATTGTCTTGTTGGAAGAAGCCATCTCCATTGGGATATGCCATCAACATGATAGGATGAACTTGATCAGCAAGGATACTTAGGTATGTTGTGCTATTCAGATGTTGTTCCACATGAATTAAAGGGCCCAAATCATGCCAGGAAAACATGCCCCAAACCATAACACTGCCCCCACCAGCTTGAAGGGTTGTACTCATGCATGTGGGGCGCATGCTTTCATGCTGTTTCTGCCAAATTCTCACTCTGCCATTGGCAGGATGCAACTGGAAACGTGATTCATCGGACCATATGACTTTTTTCCAATGCTCGACTGTCCAATTCTTGTGTTCCTGTGTGAATTGGAGACATTTTATCTTGGTAACTGCAGACAGCAAAGGTGTTCGAACAGGCCTTTGGCTTCCATATCCCATTTGATGCAGTGTAAGGCTAATTTGCCTACAAATGTCAGGTGGTCATAATAATCTGGCCACTCAGTGTATAGAGTTGGTGCTTCTTCTGCCCTTGTCATTTTGTAACATATGTTGTATTACATCTTTACTTTTTTTTAATTACCCATCTCTCCCTAAGGAGACAGAGGGAACCTAGGTAGACAGGGATGGGGACCATAGGGAATTGGGGGGGATAGAACCAGGGTACCCAACTAGGTGAAGTTACTAAGACAACCCAACTGGGTGGGGAAAGAAGGGAGTGCACCTGAGGAGTGAGCTTTAAAATGTATGGGTGTTACTAAGACAGGCAGCTTGCAAATAACCAATCACAAGGCAGTGTGACATATAAACCAATCCCAAGGATGTTGCTAAGGCAAAATTCTTTGAAAGGACCATTCAGAAGCTAGCAAGGCTGTATCCACCCCCTAAATTAAAAAGCTAGCACTTCCTCTTGCTCTTGCTCGCCTGTGAGCTAGATTCTTGGGTTGATGGCAGGAGACATGCTCCCCTGAGTACATGGTTTATGGCCTTGGACTAATACAGTTTACACATAGACTAATAGACTTTAATTTACTTGGATGCTGAACTACACTCAGCTGCCCCTTTTCCAGGACTGGCTTCTTTCAATTAAGTGTGGTTCGGCTAACCATTTTTGTCTGTGACTTCATTCTTCAATTTCCAGAGAGAACAAACTCAGGCTCAAACCCCAATTTTGGTTTCATCCCCATTAGAATGTGAGTTTGATGAAAGCAGAAAACATATTTTTTGTTTGTTTGTTTACTCCTTTATATTGTAGATGGAAAAGAGGCCATATACTAAACCTGACAAGCTCAGGGGAGGCCTGCATGGCAGTGTTACACACTCAGAGAACTAAAATAACCACATAGGATGATTTGAAATTAAAACTTATTTATTTATAAAAACAAGTATGGCAGGTAGTCATATTCTAGGCTGGTGTCTTCCTTGACAAAGGTCAATCTTTATCATAACAGCCCGTCTATTGTCTTTTTGCATCTGTGATAACATACCTTTGGAATGGTATAGTAGTTCCCTTTCTTCCAGACTCCTCAGAGCATAATCTCCCACCAGAGCTGGGGGCCATAGAACCGCTCATTGTTCTTGTTCTCCTGCCTCTACGTGCTGTTAATTGTTAATCGTTCTATACTCACCAATGTAAAAGAGATATTTGCCTCTCTGGTTTACTGTTTATCCAATCTCAGAGATTTCCCCATTTTGCTTTCTCCCACCTCCCTAATCTACCAATGAATTTCTTGTAACCGTCCTTAAGCCTCCTCCTAAAATAAACTAAACTGCAAAACTGCCGTTTTCTGGAGCATTTTCTCAATTTGCTGAGATTTTGCTTCCCTGCAATTGTCATCAGTTTGGCTCAAATAAACTCATAAAAACTCTCTACAGATTTGAATGTTTCTTATGTTGACAATATCTAAAACCTTAAGGCTTAAGCAATGTTGGTGTTGGTAAAGAAAAACTTTCCTCCACCCTTCTAGGCTCTTTGGCTGATCTAATAATTAAATTGACATAAAACAGAGTAACAAGAGAAAACCAGATTTAATTTTGTATGTAGAGGAGCCCCATAAAATTATGAGACCCAAGGGCAAGTGGGCAGTTGAGGCTTATCTGCTATTCTGAGCTAAGGAATGGGACAGGAGCCTGGGATGTCAAGGGAAGGAGAGTAATTCACAGGACAATAAGAAGAGCAGATGTTTGGTAATTAGATGTTTGCTCTGCCATACAGATAAGCCATTCAGAAAAAATATATCTCTGGTAATTGCGCTCTCTCTCTCCATCTCTCTCTGAGCCAGGCTTTTTAGCTAAATACTTTTAGGTAGTTAAGGCAGATGTAAAAGTTTTTCTCAAGTCTGCTGGATCTTTATTGCCTTCGTTTTCAAATAAACTGTATGCCAACATGGCATGTTTCAGGGTCACGTATTCTGTGCCCCTTCACTGGCTACATAGTAGGTTTCATCAAAGAAGATGGAAAGGCGAGTGACATTTGAGGGACACTGTGGCCTTTGAATTGACAGAAGGATAAGAAATCAACTGCCACTCTGAGTTACTCTGAGCAATCTGTAGTTGCTACCAAAATTGGAAATAACTGAGAATAATCAGATTTATAAAATGCCTAACTATATTTTTTGTCATTTTGGGTATGAGGTATCTTTCACATCACTGAGGGGGTGCTAGAATCACAAGCTATTGAAGCTGTATGGGATCATAAAGAATATTTCATTATTTAATGCCTTCATTTTACAGGTGAGGAAACTAAAGCCCAGAAAGGTAAATGTCATCATCCACAGTGGCTGAGGCAGACATTTGGAACTTACGAGAAGATTAGGGGATATCGATGGAGATAAGGATCTTGAACCCTGACAAATATTATAAAAACTGACATTTCTATTATTCAGATATTACATGACATAATGTTAGGGTAGCTGAAGGAAGACCTCGCACATGAGACCAAAGTGGTAAAGAATTACAAATTTATTAGGCCATCTGGATACCAGGTGGACTGAGCCCCCAAATGGCACCAGCCTCAAAGACGGGAGTCAGAGGTTTTTAAAGGAGAATTCTCTATGCAGGTCTGGATCCTGGGAAGGCCGGGAGGGGAGAAATATTGGTCTTAGCAAGTGGAATGCGGTCTTAGAAAATGGAATGTGGTCTAAACGAAATAGAATGTCTGTTGTGAAGTGGCCTGAAGGTCAGTTCCCAGGGGAGGGGTATTGATTCAATTATTTGGTCAAACCTAACATATAATAGACTTTGACTCAAAATACTCCAAGTACTTAGGGAGAAGAGAGGTGGTGGGGAAGAGTTTGCCTTATGTATTTTAGCAAAAATAATAAAAGAAAATCCAACAGTCCAAACTCCAGAAAAGCATCCTTTTCTATATACCAGCAGTTGTAATTCTCTGCTTAAGTGAAATTCTAATGCAATGAAGCAGTTTTGATGTTCTGTATGATTCATTAAAACACAATTCTACTACTTCTATGAATTCTTGTACTGTTGCCCAGAGCAAGCTAAATAATTTTTGGAAACATAATCCTCACTTGTATTTCTTAGAGGTACTCTGTTTTACATAAGGCAAGTCGTTAACCAGTTGAATGCAATTTTAAATACAATTCAATTCCAGTTCAACACAGTTGTATACGTGCTTTTGTTAGAGCTCTATCTAGTCCCATGCTCTGCAGTGAAAACAAAGAAATATTCTATTTAACTATTCTTGCCTTCATTAAGCAAAATCTCTCATTGCAAGTATTGGATTATCTTGAAAAATGGTTGTTAAGGTAGTAATGGCCAGTAAGCAGCCCTGAAGGTACAAGGAACATGTCAGAGCAAGAGGAGAAGGCATTGATGGTGGTTCATGAATCGTGACTGCAGGTGGGGGCTTGAGTTTTGCTATTTGGCCATCAGATCTGCTCCAAAATTTCCAACACATTTTTTTTCTGGGTATACACATTATTTTTCTCATTTGTTTAGAGAATCTCATTCACTGTAATTGTCAGAGCAGGTATTGTGCTTAGAAAACTAATTGAGCAGGGAAGATTGAGTATGCTTAGGGGCATGCTGGGATATCTGTGTCTCTGAGGGAAAGTCCCCAAGGTTGGAAGCTTTGTATCTCCATTTTATAGATTAAAAACTTGAGAACTGGAAATTTGAGGTTATATGATAGAATATTAAAATCTTTCTTGATTAATAACTATGTATGCTTGAATGCATGTTCTCATAATGAAAATAAAATCAGCTAGTTTTAAGTCTAAAGACAAAAAGGCTAGTTGTCCTGAAGTATATGTAAAAGAATTATAGTGAGAATTCCATTGGCCATTTTAGTTTCTAATTTGAAATTGAAAAGATGTATATCATACATGCATTCAGATGAAATTTTAGTTATGAGTTGGTAATATTTCTGAAAGAATTGTTAAACCCAACATAACAAGTAAATGTAGACTCTGTTCCCAGATGAGTTTTTAAGAGAATGATAGACAACTGTCTGGAGTGATTTACATGCACTCTTGCTTAAGGATCTATAAGATGGTTGTAATCATACTCTAGAACTATTCTTCTATTTCCAATCCAAAATCTATGTAACAGTTTCATAAAATAATTTTATAGGCAATTTTATTATATTTTTACTGGAATTCTGGGATTGAAGTATTTCTGGACTTTTCATACATGAAGAAATAAATTACTGAATTGTATAAAACTGCACTATGAAATATTAATAAAATATATACCAGGGGAACTATAGACTTTTTTTTTACTTTGACTTTTAATATAATAACCCATCCAGACAACTCTATTAATCAAACATTTGAAAGTTTTTTGATTTATAAAACAATTTTTACTTATATGATTTTATTTGAGATACATAATCCTCATTTGTATTTCTATGCTTTGATTTTGCTTGAGAGGCTAGTGACTGTATCAGTTATCTATCACCACAATATTGCTATGTAACAAACAGCCACAACATTTCAGTGGCAAATAGCAATAGCATTTCTTGATCATGAATCTGGGGTGAACTAGCCAGCTCTGCTGATTTTACCTGGGCTTACTCACATGACTGGGTGTTGGCTGGCTGTTGGCTGAGTTAGGATGGACTGGGCAGGGGCACATTTGGCAGCTGGGCTCTGCTCCACATGTTTCCATCTACCAGCAGGGGAGTGTGTATATTTTCTCAAAGTGATGACAGGGGTACAAGAGGGCAAATGCAAGCATGCAAGGCCTGTAGAGAACAGGGCTCAGACCTGGCACATCATTACTTCTATGTCATTTTATTGAGCAAAGCAAGTCCTATAGCCAAAACCCCAGAGGTTGAATGGGAAGATCCCAGTAGGATAAAAGGCACGGGTTCAGAGAGGGGAAAAATTTGGATCCTGGCCTCTTTAGAGATGAGACTCTGAGAAGGTAAATGACTTGTTCTTAGAGTGAAGTTTAAAAGGTTAAATCTTTTAAATTCTACTTCAAAATTTTTTTTCCTTTTCCCCAGTTGCATGTTCAGTGATTCAAGTATTTAATGGACAGATCTGTCTAGTGTTTGTTCTACGTAACAAATATCGATTTAGTAATTTTTCCATTTAAAAAGTACCTTCACATGCATTAAAATTACTTGATATCAGCCCTGGACCTCTCGGGGGTAGTATTATTATTGATATTATTTCTCAAAAGAGAAAATTGAGGATCATATGTGATATGTGAGAGTACTTATTTCAATCATCTCCCCCTTAATGCACCTTCCTTTCTCAAAATTGTAAAATGAGTGAAATTTTTATTTGTTACAAGTTAAGGATGAATAAAAATATCTGGAGTACTTTTAGCAATTTAACCTTGACAAATAAACCTGTAAGCTATGAGTTACTAGTATATAAACTCAGTTGCACCATTTGGTTGAGTTCCTTGTCGGATCCCCTCTTCATGACTATTTGAAATTAACTCTAAGAGATATTTTGTTATCTCCCAAATTACACTCACTTGTTATTGTTTTTTCTTTTACATGGCTCATAAAGTACCCCTTTCATCAGAGTGAAGAATCTATTATGGTGACTGAGGGCTTAATCATTTGGACTGAAATGATATGAAAGCACAGAGGATGAAATCTGTTCCCAACCTGAGATTTTTTAAAAAAAATCTTGAGATGTAAGGGGACCTGGTATTGATGAGCACTATGTTCATCTGAATAGAGATTTTTTTTTCTTAATTTCCTCTTATGTCATTGGACACACAATTTAAATCTTTGGCAGTGCCTGCAGATATGACAGTGAAGAGAAACAAGACAAAAAAATTGAAGCGAATGTGTCTCATAGACTGATTATTTTTCTCTCCTAGGCCTTGACTTTAGGCATAATAGCTGTCATAAATTCCAGTGACTGGCATCAAGGAGTTAATGAGGTCATTTCCATAATTATTCATCTTCCTAAAGTGAGGATAAGCAGGAAGCCACTTCAATTGTCAAAATTAACTGGGGCATCAATCAAAAGCTCATAGATTTTTGAGATAATTCTGTATTTAAACTCAATTTACTTTCCACAGGGGGACTCTAACCTGCCTAGGAGGCTTAATTAGGCTAACTGCCTGAAAAACAGCATAAAACATATGGGTGGGTTCCTATGCAAACTGGTTTTATGAGCATTCTTATAGCTCTTACAGAAAATGAATGAACTTTCAGGGATCTTCAAGTAAGCCTTCTGTTTAGTAATTCCATAAGGGGAGTGGAAGCAGCTTGGAAGGAATTAATCTTTTTAAAGGATCTTTATACTGTTCTTTACTGTTTTTAGATCATGATTTTAACTGTATCATGAACTCTGAGAGCCCAGGAGAGACAGAATTCATTCAGGGGGTGTTTTTAAAGCTTCTGATCAAAACTGCAATTTCAGTTCTCCAAGGGAATGCCACTCTGCCCTTGTACCTCCTGAAAATTTTAATAAATCAAATATTTATTACTCTTTTTACACAAAGTTTCATCAGATATATGTAATTTTAACCTCAAGAATCTTAATGAGAGTAATAGATACACATTCACAGTCAATTATAATAAATATTAGACTATAATGAGCATCAAAGATATAAATAAACCTAAATGAGAGCATCAGGTAAAGAGTGACTAATATCACCCAACGAGGTCAGTGAGGGCTTTGCTAGAGTCTCCTCAGTAGTTGAGTTTTTGTGGGAACATTGCAGAAACAGGATGGACCCCTGACCCCAAATTTGGATCAGATGTCAGGACTAAGGATGCCACACAGAAGGTATGAAAAGGTTTATTATGTACATAACAAGGCTTTTGGGGGAGAGCAGGGCAGGTTTTCCAAGCTGGTCAGAAAATGCCTTGTGAGAACGAGGAGAGGAGACTGGTGTTGGGTTTTTATTGTTATTAGGGGGTGGGGCCGCACTAAAGGTAGCTGGGGACAGGAACTTTATGGGTTTGAATCTTCTGCTGGTGCCAAAAGAAGAAACACCCAGGCTTTCTTATCAACATGCCCAGATGAAGGTCACAAGGGCAGGAGGAGAGTTAAAAGCTGTCAGCTGTCAAACATCAAAAGTCAGGTCAGACTCTTACAGTGAGGTTCCTCTGGATTCCATTCTATAGGGGCACCAAGAAAACACTCCATCCCTTTTCTTTTATCTGAAACTTAAAGAAAAGGTTTTAGACAGGTCACCATGATAAATAACAAAACAAAAACTTTTCATTTTATCAACCCTCTAGTTTTTTATATCACTAGGTTGTGGTTTTCTAGAAAATCCAGGCCAACCATCCTCATCTTGTTTCAAATCTTCTTTGTGTGGATGCATCCCAACACTCTCTACCTCCATCCTCCACCTCACTCTGGGCTCTTATCACCCCTAGTTCACTAAGGAGTGATATCCATTTGTTGTCTGCTTCTCTAGTGCACTTCCTGCCATTACCCCAGGAAACTTATGCTACTGCTAGTGTCCCAGTGCACGGATTCGTGCACTTTGAAAGGAAATTAAGTAGAAGAAATCGGGCTCCCTCCTCTCTGGTTCTGGGGTGCATCAATCAAGAATCGCCGCTGCCAAGTCACTGCAGCATGGCAGTAAACCAGATTCGGGGCTGATACTGACCTACCAACTATATAACCCACGGCCAAAGGTGGAATCGCGTGGCCCCACAAGGAATCAGGCTCCCTTCTCTCTGGTTCCAGGGTGCGTCATCAGAGAACCGCCATTGCCAAGTCACCACAGCTCAGCAGCTCCTGCACTTAGCGTCTGCCCCCTGGTGGCCAGTGCACATCATATGTACTGGGCAGTCAGACAGTTGGACGGTCAGATGGTCACTTAGCCTTTTATATATATAGATGACCATGACACATCCAATGCCATAGCATAAGAACTTCTGGTTTCTTGAACTCCAAAGAGCTTCTCCTTTCCACTTCCCTGGACCCAGGCTGGCTGTTGGCTCCCCCACAACTGTATGTATCCTGAGATCTTAAACCTGAGTGCTCTAAGCTCTGACCACAACCCTGATCTCTACATGGCTTAGAGTCTCTTACTTCTTGGAGGTCTGATCTTTGGCCTCTCTATTCCTTCCTTTTCTCTTTATCTGACACTCCCCTGTGACTTCAATTCCTTCTAATTAGCTTATACTCTCTGAAACATCCTTTTCAATCATTCGTTCATTTGTTCAACCGCTATTTACTTGAGCACCTATCAAGTGCCTGTCACTGTTTAGACACTGGAAATACGATACTGAAAATAAATGTTCATTATGGAGTTCACATGTTAGGGGAGAAAGGCAGACAAATAAGCAAATAAGCAAGCAGGTTTATAATATGTCATAATGTGATAAGAGTGATGGAAAAACAGAAAGCAAGTTAAGAGGGATAGAGAGTACTGGGACAAGGGAGTTGCTGCTACTTCACATGCTAGAGTGGTCTCACCTATGAGGTGATATTTGCTCAGAGACTGGAAGGTTTAGATTAGAGAAATGGCTAAATACAGCTTGATCTGATGCCTGTTGACATCTTCATCATTATTTCTGACCTGTTTTCTTTGACTCATCTTTTATTTTATTTAATAAACCTCCTGCTAAGCATATAAACATGCTAAAACATCTATCCTGTATTAAATAAGCAAACCACAAAAACAAAAATCCCTACCACTAATCTTTCTCCTCTCCTTGGTAACTAAGCCTCTCAAAAGAGTAGCAGTAATTTAGTCTCACCCACACTTGCGTACCTTATATTCATTATTCAATTCATATAATCATATTCCACAAACTAAACCTGCTGTTGTCAAGGTTGTTGCTAAAATAAAAGGACATATTTTAGTACTAATCTTACTTTACTCTTTCTCTGGGTATGAATTATTGACCACTCTCTCCTCAAAATTCTCCTCTATTGGTTTTCAAGGCATGATGTGTTCCCTTGGGTTCATTTTTGTACTTCTTCTCTCCTTCGCATTTTCTTCTCATAATGCCATTCACTTTCATTGCTCCAATTGTCATCTATATGCTGATAACTCCTTAATATATATTTAAGTGGCCAAGCCACTTTTAAAAAATTTAGTTCCAGGCCATATATCAAAGTTCCTACTATCTTTATTTGAATTTCTCAAAGGTACTTGAAACTCACCATGTCCATAATTTATCTTCTTTTCTCCCACATTCTACTTCTATTCTCTTTCTTAACTTAATAATGAAGCCAAGAGTCAACCCAAGTTTTAAAAGTAGGGTTCAGTTCAGGCTCCTCTTTAATTGTTAACTAAGTCCTAGTGATTCAACATATAGCTGATCCAGTTACTTTGCTGTTTGGAATCTCCCTGGCTAAATCCTATTTGTCTTTTCAGACTCTTAGTTGTCATCCCATTTGGTGAGTCATTGCTTAACTCCAGGATCTTCATCCTAGGCGAGAGTACATAGCCTTCTTATGTGCTTTCATCAGTCTATATCTACAGTTCTTTCAAGCACTTAATATTCTACTTTGTAATGATCTTGACACGTGTATGTTTCTGAAGATTAAGCACCTTGAAAGCAAAGAGTATAGCTTTATCATTTTTTGTATCTGTAGGTTTTATCACAGTGCCTGAAATACTGTAGATACTAAATAGATATTTGTTGAATGAATAGAGTTCACAGTTGACATTGGGTAAAGTGTAAGTGAGATTTCATAGGTTAGAGAACAATGTATTAATCAGAATTCTAACAGATCAAGTGATCAGAACTCAATGGGACCTAAGAAACTAGAACCAAGGGCTTGAATGCAATTAGTCTGTTTTAGTTATCTCTTATCTCTGTCTTCTTCTGTGTGTTGGTTTCATCCTCTCAGGCAGGTTTTCCCCATGAGCCTAAAATCCTGAGTGCCTGGAGATCCTGGATGCGTATATATCATGTATGGACCAATGAAAGTAACTAATGTGATGGAGCATGATGCTTAGCTCAGGTACTAGTTTTTACTCCAGGAACCAGGAATGTGACCTGTGAATTTGGATAGTGTTTGAAGAAAGCAGTTCCCATTTGATTGTGTGATAGAACTTGAAAAAAGGGAACAGTCCCTCATAATAAGGAGATTGATAGTACCAGAAGAAGGGGAGGATCTGGACAGACATTATCATCTACACTAATAAAAGAGAAACATGCAAATTGGTGTCACTCTGCTACACCCACCAGCCAATCAGATGAGTATGCAAATTAACCCAACAAAGATGACGGTTAATTTGCATATGCAGGCATGGAGCAAAGACGGAAGGCTCCGGCTGGACTGAAGAATGAAGAGGCTTAGCTTCTCTGCTATGGCCGGACCAAAGGCCTGGGTCCCGGGTGCCGGAGGAAACCCGGTGCCGGAAGCCAGGGGAAGGAAGGTCTATTGCACGAATCTTCGTGCAACGGGCTTCTAGTATATAATAAAAGCCTAATATGCAAATTGTCCCCTCGACCAGGAGTTCGACTGGGAGTTTGACTGCTTGCTATGACATATGCCGACCACCAGGGGGCAGCACATAACACGGAGGGCATCAGTGCCTGGCTCCCAGGCACTGAGGGAGCCTGCCAGGTGAGGGACGCAGGCGGAGGGGCGTGCGTGTGGACCTGGGGGCCCAGGTGCTGCCCAGAGCCCAGAGGTTGACTGGGACCTGCCCTTCCATGCCAGACACTTGTGCTTTGATTGCTGGCCAGGCCTAGGGACCACACCTATGCAGAAATTTCATGTACCGGGACTCTAGTAATATATACTTACTAAAACTAGTGAAAGTACCTAATGTTTTCTAGTATTCAGAGGCTGTACTGAGCACTTTACATCAATTTTCTCACTAAAATTTCACAACAACTCTATGAGATCAATGTTTCAGTTAGAATTCTTTCATCTACAATAAAATAATGTGCAACTAAAAGTAGCTTAAATTTAGGATTTTATTTTACTTACATAGGCACTAGTACAGAGTAAGATGGGCATGGGAGGGGGGTGTCCCTTAGCCCGGCCTGCACCCTCTCCAATATGGGACCTCTTGGGGGACATCCCTCTCACAATCTGGGACTGCTGGCTCCTAACTGTTTGCCTGCTTGCCTGCTTGCCTGATTGCCCCTAACCACTTCTGCCTGCCAGCCTGATCGCCCCCTAGCTGCTCCCCTGCCAGACTGATTGATGCCTAACTGCTCTCCTATAGGCCTAATCGCCCCCAACTGCCCTCCTCTGCTGGCCTGATCTCATTCCAAACTGCCCTCCCCTACTAGCCTGATCTCGCCCCCAACTGCTCTCCCCTGTAGGCCTGATTGCCTCCAACTGCCCTTCTCTGCCGGCCTGATCTTGCCCCAAACTGCCCTTGCCTGCTGGCATGGTCGCCCCCAACTGCCCTCCCCTGCAAGCCTGTTCCCCCTTAACTGCCCTCCCCTGCCAGCCTGATCTCTCCCCCAATTGCCCTCCTCTGCCAGCTGTTGCTCAAGGGCCGGAACTTGGGCTTGCTTTATTTATTTATTTATTTATTTATTTATTTATTTATTTATTTATTTTTTAAAGTTCCCAAGATGCTGAAATAGATTTTTTTTAGTGGCTCAGCCTCCCCAGTTACCTGGGGTGGACACTCTTGGTGCACTCTTGGTGCCTTGGTTGTTGTAGGATCACTGGGAGGAATTGACCTCCAGGCCAATTGTTCTCTTGGAAGTTCTGGGTCTGCTTGGCTGGGCTGTAGTTAGGTACATTCATATGCAAAAGCCTCTGCCGCAGCCTGGGTGGGGCGGGGTCTCAGGGAGTCAAAAGGGCGGAGAAAGAAGCTATGGCTGATTCTCCGCGCCCGGAGTCGTGCGTCTCAGTGTCCTGGTAATGGCTGCAAGCACCTCTGAGGGAAATCCGCCCTCAAGTTCGCCCGCTGCCGCCTGACAGAGCAGCCTCTCCCCGTATGAGTCCTGGGTCCCCAGAGACTTCCCAGAACCGGAGTTCAGAGCAGTCGGGAGCTTGTGATTCAAAAAGACAGCCGCGTCCTCAGGTGCCACCCCCTTTCCGCGCGCGCGAGCCGCTGCAGTACCTCTGCACTCAGCCTCCGCAGCTCCTCTGGCTCTCAGCGTGCTTTTCTTTTCTTCTAGTTGTAGAAATTACACTCAGCCAGCCTTCCGTTGTTCTGGGCGGTGTTTGCTCCGTCCTTTGGGATATTTCTCAATTGTTGTGGGAGGCGACTATTTCCCGGTGTTTATCTATGCCGCCATCTTAGTTTCTCCTCTAGATTGTCTTATATTTTAATACTAGGTTTTTTTGGGGGGGTACATAAAGGTATATATAGCAGGTCCTCAAATAATGTCATTTTGTTCAATGTTGTTTTGTTACAACCTTTGATACATCAAGTATTGTTGATAAGATACCATCAACACTTAACTTTTGTTTATATCAATTAGCCTATGATAAAACTGTTTTTTTAAATCTGTCCTTTTGCTTAGTCACAGAACCTATCAATGTACTTAAAGGAGGACTTACTGTCCTCCTATATCTATAAATATCTTTTTAAAGTTGTTTCAATCGTTTTTAATAATTTCTAAGAATTAAATTCTTTTGTCTAGAGATATATACTTATTATATATCCTAGAGGCCCAATGAATGAAGATTTGTGCAAAAATGGGCTTTCCTTCCCCTGGCTGCTGGCACCACCTTCGTTCCAGCCTGGAGCTGCCTTTCTGCCTTCCCACGCTGCCCAGAGGCCTGGAGTGGGGCTGGGTTGGTGTGGAACACCTGCATCATTGCCATGGCGATGATGCACGCGTCCTGCCCCGCCCCTGGCAGCTCAGAGCCTGCACATTCAAATTAACCCACCATCTTTGTTGGGTTAATTTGCATACTCACTCCTGATTGGCTGGTGGGCTTCGTGAAGGTACGGTCTATTTGAATCTTTCTCTTTTATTAGTGTAGAATATTTTTTCCATCTCTTTATTTTCAATCTATCTGTGTCATTTTGTTTTAATGTTTCATTATTAATCTGTACCTATATTGATTATTTAAATTATATGTGACAATATTTTTTCTATTTATAATTCACATTTTTAATATTTATAATTCTAAATTTAGTCATACCATATTTTTTGTTTTATCTATTTGTTATGCTTACTTTCTTCTCATTATCTACCTCTTTCTATCATTTATTTTCTCCCCAGTGGTTTATCTTAAAATTTTCACCATATATTTGAACTTACATATTCCATGTGTTTTAAAAAATGAATGTTTGCAACCATATTGATATTTTTATATCTTTTATATCTTTATATTTTTAAATTACATATTACCTTTTCTTGTATTTAGTTATCATTTTGATGAACCATAATACTGGGTATATTCTCAAGAAATTATTTTAGAAGAGTTAGTATACAGTAAACTTTCAAAAAATGTTTTTAAATTTTTCTTACACTTGAATTTTGATAACATCTATTTTATTTTAAGTATTTTTTAAAAACATGATGCCAATTTTTAGGAAAACCTTTTTTGTCTTTATACATTATATGAGAATTTTTCTTTTTATCCTTCGAATTCAGCAATTTCCTCAGGATTGTGTGTGGGGGAATATAGTTCTTTCTCTACCCTTCTGAGTTCTTGGTTGACACCCCTGTAATAAAAGACAGAGTAACAAGAGAAAAACAAACAGAAGTTTATTAACATGTATACCTCATGTATACACGGAAGATAGCCAGGGAAAAATAAGTAACTTTTTGAAGTAGTTTAGAACTCTGGCTAAAATGCCATCTTCAGCTAAAGACAATAGAATAGTGTGGGGGAGGCCAGTCATGGAGAGGCAACCAGGAAAAACATGGTAAATGAGGGTAAAGTTTGATATGTAGATATAAATATGTGCCTTCTCCACTGATAAGATTCTTTTGTGTTTTATAGTCATTTTCTTCCCATTATAGAGAAAGAACACCCTTACAAATGGAGATTTCCACTAGAAATTAAATCTTCCTTACAAAAAGGGTAACTTCTACTCTGTTTTCAGAACATCTCCTGCATTCACTGTTGCTCAAAATAATCTTTATGGCAAAGAGACATATTTTGCGATGGTATATTCTGCTATGCTTCATATGTCCAGGTAAACTTTTTTCACCTAATTACTTATAGGGCTTTTCCATATGAAGTCTTTGATCATTTTTAAGTCAGGGACATTTTCTTTTATGGTCTATTTCTTCCTCTCTCTCTCTCTCTGTCTTTTTTCTCTGGAGCTCCAATTAGTTTTATTGCAGACTTTTCAGATATAATGACATTACTTTAAAGTTTTCAACTTTTTGTCCTTTTATAATGTATTTGAATATTATCTGCTTGCTTTTTCAGCAGAAATAATTTATCTTCAGCTTAGATTTTTCTACTATTAGTTTATCTATTGATCTGTTGACTTTAGAAATAAGATATATTTAACTTCTAAGAATTTTCATTACATTTTTTTCATAGCATCCTTTTCTCCTTTTCTTTCTTCTCTTTATTTTTCCTCCTCTTCCACTTCCTCCTCCTCTTCTTCTTTTTCCTCTTCCTCCTCCTTTTCCCTCTCCTCTTTCTCCGACTTCTACTTTCCTTTGTAATACTTACAAATCTCTGAATATATTTATTATTCTTATTGGATGTTTTATTTTTCTGGAACAATAAAGCTTTCTCAGAAGTTACCTTTTCTCTTTGGGGGTTTGTTACCATCAGTTGCTTTTCTTCAAATATTTGGGAATTCTTGGTTGCTTGTTCACACAGATGAAAGTTTTGCTTATTATAGTAACTGGTGTATATTTTTAGAGCCCCAGTGGGAATCCTAGTCTACTGGGAGTTAAAACAGATTTTAATGAGTGTGAGGGACAGAGTCTTGCAGCTGTAGGGGAGGGAAAAGTTTTTCTCAATCCTCTTAAAGTCCCTGGTTACCTCAGAAAACTAAACTGACACAGATTAAAAGAGAAAAGCGTCCTAATTTTTTAACGTAAGTTTTACATGACATAAAACTTTCATAAGGAAATGAGGACCCAATGAAATGGTCAAACCTGAGTGGTTTTATGCTAGATTTGATGAAGAATGGAAAGTTGTGGAGAAATATGAGAGAACAAAGAATATGAGTTAAGGGGAGAGAACCAAGATGGCGGCATAGGTTAACGCCGGAGTTTGCTGCTTTGAACAACTACTTCAAAAGTGAAACTAAAAGACAGAGGGACATCACCCAGAACCACTGGAACGCTGGCTGAGTGGAAGTCCTACAACTAGGAGGAAAGAGAAACGCACACGGACACTCAGAGGAGGCGCAGTGCTGAAGTCAAATTCTGAGGTGCGGAGTGCGCGCGCGGAGCGGGCTGGCGGCGGAGGGTGCGGTTGGCGTTTTCAATCGGGAGGGAGTCGCAGACTCTGAGCTCCAGATCCGGGCGAGTCTTTAGGGACCCAGACTCAAACGGGAGAAGCGGGACTGCCTGGCTTTGGTCAGAGCGAGTGCAGCTTTCCCTCCGAGCTTTGCAGCCATTGCTGGGACTCAGAGAGGCAGAGCCCCTGGGGACAGGACTGAGAGCGGCCATAACTGCTCTCTCCGGCCCACCCTGTTGATCCTGTGCGGCCAGCCCCGCCCAAGCCCTGCACAGAGGCATTTGCCGGATAGCCTCAGGCAAACGCCAGATTAGCACCTCCCTAGAGGACAGAAGTTCTCTCACTGCTGACACAGCTGAGTCTCATAGCCACTTGGCCTGGAGGGCAAACCCTCCCTGGAATTAGCTACAAGACTGCACACAAAGGCCACTAGGGGGTGCACCAAGGAAGCATAACAAAATGCAGAGACAAAGAAACAGGACAAAATTGTCAATGGAAGATCTAGAGTTCAGAACCACACTTTTAAGGTCTCTCAAGAACTGTTTAGAAGCCGCCGATAAACTTAATGAGATCTACAAGAAAACTAATGAGACCCTCGATGTTATATTGGGGAACCAACTAGAAATTAAGCATACACTGACTGAAATAAAGAATATTATACAGACTCCCGACAGCAGACCAGAGGAGCGCAAGAATCAAGTCAATGATTTGAAATGCGAGGAAGCAAAAAACACCCAACCGGAAAAGCAAAATGAAAAAAGAATCCAAAAATGCGAGGATAGTGTAAGGAGCCTCTGGGACAGCTTCAAGCGTACCAACATCAGAATTATAGGGGTGCCAGAAGATGAGAGAGAGCAAGATATTGAAAACCTATTTGAAGAAATAATGACAGAAAACTTCCCTCACCTGGTGAAAGAAATGGACTTACAGGTCCAAGAAGCGCGGAGAACCCCAAACAAAAGGAATCCAAAGAGGACCACACCAAGACACATCATAATTAAAATGCCAAGAGCAAAAGACAAAGAGAGAATCTTAAAAACAGCAAGAGAAAGAAACTCAGTTACCTACAAGGGAATACCCATATGACTGTCAGCTGATTTCTCAACAGAAACTTTGCAGGCCAGAAGGGAGTGGCAAGAAATATTCAAAGTGATGAACACCAAGAACCTACAACCAAGATTACTTTATCCAGCAAAGCTATCATTCAGAATTGAAGGTCAGATAAAGAGCTTCACAGATAAGGAAAAGCTAAAGGAGTTCATCACCACCAAACCAGGATTATATGAAATGCTGAAAGGTATCCTTTAAGAAGAGGAAGAGGAAGAAAAAGGTAAAGATACAAATTATGAACAACAAATATGCATCTATCAACAAGTGAATCTAAGAATCAAGTGAATAAATAATCCGATGAACAGAATGAACTGTTGATTATAATAGAATCAGGGACATAGAAAGGGAATGGACTGACTATTCTTGGGGGGGAAAGGGGTGTGGGAGATGCGGGAAGAGACTGGACAAAAATCGTGCACCTATGGATGAGGACAGTGGGTGGGGAGTGAGGGCGGAGGGTGGGGCGGGAACTGGGAGGAGGGGAGTTATGGGGGGGAAAAAAGAGGAACAAATGTAATAATCTGAACAATAAAGATTTAATTAAAAAAAAAAAAAAAAAAAAAAAAAAAAAAAAAAAGAATATGAGTTAAGTGTAGTAAACCAGGGGAAACAGCAAGGCCTGTTTGTATTCTTCTTGGTGTTCTTCCATCTTGTAGATAAACATGCTCTTCTCCTCCAGATATAGAGAGGACACCTCTCACATGAGGGTCTTATGACCTTCCTCAAGGGTGAAGGGCAGGGGAAGGTCAGAGAGACCTTCCTGCTTCTGCTGTTTTCTCAGATTCTTTCAGCTTAAAATATTCAATATGTCAAGGTGCCACAGTTTAGTGTGTTCTGAACCCCATCACAGTATAGTCAGTTTTCCTTTATAGCAGAGGTCACAAACCACCCACTGTTATAAAAATTGGTTAATTTCATATGAAATTGGAGATTTCATTTTTCTTAAAAAAATATGAAGCTCTAGCAAATCTGAGCCTATATTGCTGAATGGAAATAACCGGCTGTTACTAAGCCTGTCCTTTACCTGTGGCATGGGCTCCTGTTTGTCACAGTGTCCACCACTTCTTTTTCTAGGCCGTTATCCCTTTGATTTGGGGACAATTCTAGTGTTCTTTTGAGAAGATCTGTTATTTTGAAAGAGGTGCTTTTTCACAAATAAATGATGCTACTAAAATACTAAAAGATAATAATATTACCTATCACTATATAAGGACTTACTCTTTGGGAGCTATTATGGGAAGCATTTATTACTGGAGTTAATTTGAATAGCTTCCTAGTTGAATAGTTGTTAGTACTATAATAATGCCATTTTATGGATGGGAAATAGGAAGCAAAAAGATCGTGAGAAATTTGCTTAAGGTAACACAGTTGATGAGTAGCAAATGTAGACTTTGAACCCAGGTCATTTGATACCAGTACTTATATCCTTAACTACTATACCAGGTTGATTTTCTATTCAAGACTGTTTCTTTCTCTGTTTTTCTGTATTTACAATATAGCTTATACAAGTTGCACAGTGTTTTTATCTGTGGATGACATCTTTCCTAGTTTTCTTGAGCTGAAGGTTAGATTTTGTGGGGAGGATCTCTGAGAGGGGTGCTTGATTCATCATATAAATTTGTGTCTTCTTTTCTAACTAAATAATACTCCTTGATGGTGAGGAGTTTGTCTTATATGTCTTTGGATCCTTTAGCACTCACCACAGTGCCTTGCTGAGAATAGACATTCAACACATTTCTTTTTTTTAAAAAAAAAAATATATTTTATTGATTTTTTACAGAGAGGAAGGGAGAGGGATAGAGAGTTAGAGACATCAATGAGAGAGAAACATCGATCGGCTGCCTCCTGCACATCTCCTACTGGGGATGTGCCCGCAACCAAGGTACATGCCCTTGACTGGAATCGAACCTGGGACCCTTCAGTTGGCAGGCCGATGCTCTATCCACTGAGCCAAACCGGTCAGGGGATTGTTTTGTTGTTTTTTTTTTAAATTAAATCTTTATTGTTCAGATTATTACATTTGTTCCTCTTTTTTGCCCCATAACTCCCCTACTCCCAGTTCCTGCCCCACCCTCCGCCCTCACTCCCCACCCACTGTCCTCATCCATAGGTGCACAATTTTTTTCCAGTCTCTTCCCGCATCTCCCACACCCCTTTCCCCCCCAGGAATAGTCAGTCCATTCCCTTTCTATGTCCCTGATTCTATTATGATCACTAGATTATTTATTCACTTGATTCTTATATTCACTTGTTGATAGATGCATGTTTGTTGTTCATAATTTGTATCTTTACCTTTTTCTTCTTCTTCCTCTTCTTAAAGGATACCTTTCAGCATTTCATATAATACTGGTTTGGTGGTGATGAACTCCTTTAGCTTTTCCTTATCTGTGAAGCTCTTTATCTGACCTTCAGTTCTGAATGATAGCTTTGCTGGATAAAGTAATCTTGGTTGTAGGTTCTTGGCATTCATCACTTTGAATATTTCTTGCCACTCCCTTCTGGCCTGCAAAGTTTCTGTTGAGAAATCAGCTGACAGTTGTATGGGTATTCCCTTGTAGGTAACTGAGTTTCTTTCTCTTGCTGCTTTTAAGATTCTCTCTTTGTCTTTTGCTCTTGGCATTTTAATTATGATGTGTCTTGGTGTGGTCCTCTTTGGGTTCCTTTTGTTTGGGGTTCTCTGAGCTTCCTGGACCTGTAAGTCTATTTCTTTCACCAGGTGGGGGAAGTTTTCTGTCATTATTTCTTCAAATAGGTTTTCAATATCTTGCTCTCTGTCATCTTCTGGCACCCCTATAATTCTGATATTGGTACGCTTGAAGCTGTCCCAGAGGCTCCTTACACTATCTTCGTATTTTTGGATTCTTTTTTCATTTTGCTTTTCTGGTTGGGTGTTTTTTGCTTCTTCGCATTTCAAATCTTTGCCTTGATTCTTGCGGTCCTCTGGTCTGCTGTTGGGAGTCTGTATAGTATTCATTATTTCAGTCCGTGTATGCTTAATTTCTAGTTGGTTCTTTATCATAACATCGAGGGTCTCATTAGATTTCTTGAGGATCTCACTACATTTATCGACGGCTTCTAGACAGTTCTTAAGAGACCTTAAAAGTGTGGTTCTGAACTCAATATCCTCCATTGACAGTTTTGTCCTGTTTCTTTGTCTCTGCATTTTTTATGATTTCGTGGTGCACCCCCTAGTGGTGTTTGTGCGCAGTCTTGTTGTAGTTAAGCCTTGATTGTTGTCGGCAATACCGGGGGTGATTTGACCTCCAGGCTAACTGGCTATGAGAGTCTCAACACATTTCTAATTTGAAAACAACTGTCTTTGTTTCCTTCATCCTTTTGAATGAGTATGTGCAATGTTTTATATAACATATATAGGTAATATGCTGTCAAAGCATGTAATCCTTTAAATTAAACCATGTTTCTTGAAATGTTAAATAATTTTTTAGTATATGCATTTTTGAGCTTTAATATACTCATTAGTGTTTGTTCAGGTGTACATCCATTTGAATATCCAATTATGTGTATTTCATATATATTTCAAATATACAATATATATGTATCCTTTCACTTAAAAAATGTATTAATCAGTTGCTATGCATATAGAATTAGTACTGTTGGAGCTGGAAAAAAGGAGCTCACAGTCTAATAATGGAGAGAAAACCTCTACACAAATAATTATGACAGATGTTAAAATGTACAGAGGAAGGACAAGTAAAAAGCTCTAGGTATTTTGGAGAGCGGGGTAGTGAAAATGTTATTGGTGGAAGTGGAGTTCTTACAGTGTCCTAAGAAAAAGAATTTCCTGAGGCTTGCATGGGAGGATAAGTAATATTTATTCATGTGCAAATAAACCCCTGGAATTCCAATGTCCCATCTCCATCCACCTCACCATGGAAGAAGTCCAATCTTGTTTTCAGCAGGGCCAGAATAACGGCCACTGGACATAGTTTTTGCTCCATAGTAAAGTCCAGTACAGTCCAGCATCTTGAATGTGGAGTCTGTGGTCATGGGTCATGTGGCTGTTAAGGCCACTCAGCTATGGAGAGAGAACAGGCAAACACGTGGGCCAGTGCAGGCCAGGGAGGGAGGGAGAGGAAGAGAAGGATAGAGGGATAGAGGGATAGAGGTATAGAGAGGGGGGAGGGAGGGAGGGAGGGAGGGAGAGAGAGAGAGAGAGAGAGAGAGAGAGAGAGAGAGAGAGAGAGAAAGAAGAAGAAGAAGAAGAAGAAGAAGAAGAAGAAGAAGAAGAAGAAGAAGAAGAAGAAGAAGGAGAAGGAGAAGGAGAAGGAGAAGGAGAAGGAGAAGGAGAAGGAGAAGGAGAAGGAGAAGGAGAAGGAGAAAAGAAAAGAAAAGGGAAGGGAAGGGAAGGGAAGGGAAGGGAAGGGAAGGGAAGAGAAGAGAAGAGAAGAGAAGAGAAGAGAAGAGAAGAGAAGAGAAGAGAAGAGAAGAGAAGAGAAGAGAAGAGACGGGAATGAGAAGGGGAGAGAGAGAGGGAGGGAAAGAGAGAGTCTGAGTCTCCTGGGTTATAACCAGGAGCTTAACCAATTAACTTTCCAAGATTTCATGTGCTTGCCATGGCTCCACCCACCTAGCCAGTTACCTTGTTAGATTGACAGGAAAGCACCTCCCCTGTACCATTTTCACTGTACTGTGTAGGTGTATGCCTACTCCTTGTTCTCTTGCTACAGCTGCTCCCGAGTTTGGTCAGAGAGGGGAAGGGAGGAGGGTAACAATGTCTGACTTCCTTTTGCTCTCTTCCCTTCATTGATAAAAATTACTAGCTAATTACAGTGATAATTAAAAGGCACTGAAAAGCTAATACTTATTGGCTAGAATAATAGATTGTGAAGGATAGGAAAAACTTGACCATATGGTGAACCAAGTTAACTGATTTCCTGTCAAGTAATGCTATTTATATATTTATAAATATGTGATATCCAAATACCTACAGGAATCTTTTCCTTTTTAACACTGGTCCTCTATTAAAGGATTTCCTTTAGAAATGTAAAATGGTATGGGCATCCTTGAAAGAACAGCTAAGTGACTCCTCTCAGGCATTGATTATTTTGGGATTCCAAGTTGTTTCTTTATTTGTTTGTTTAGTTTAATGCAATTATACCTCAGTTTGTTTTCTATACACCAAGGCAACAATTTCAAATCCATTGTTTTCTCCTTTAGCAAAAGTCACCCTGTTTTATTAATTTGAGTATAAAGTTATTTCTTCATGTTATTTAATCAGACTTCCTTGACATCATTTTCATTTCGCTTCCAATACCAGCTATGTTATTTAGTGAAAGAATTTTTATAAACAAGGGCCTCACAAGACTTGTGAAGTATACATTAGAAGCACTGTTAGTATAATTAGGTTGAAGTTTTCCATCTTGATGTTGGTTTGAAAGAATGTCACAAACTGCACAGGCCCAGCTGCCAGGCCTAGCTGCCTGTTTCATCTCAACTCCCTAGGCTTCCCCCACTAGAGATAGGAACAGAAGGGAGTGACACCCTCTCAAGGCTACTCCTCCAGGAGATAGCCCCAACAAAGGGCAGGCTGAGTAAACAAGGCTTCAGTCAACCTTGAGATAAACAGGTTATAAAAACACCAGGCAGGAATGCCCTATCCCTATCAAGACACAAACAGACCCTTTGGAACTTCTTTGTTCTCTTCTTACCCTCCTGCATGCAACCCCTCCCTAATGTATGATTTTTGCATATAAATAGCTGAAAGACCCCTTGCTGGGCGCCCAACTCCTCTGCTCCTGCCTGAGTACGAGTTGAGCCCCAGCGCGCTGGAATAAAGCCTCTTGCAGTTTGCATCAAGTGACGTCTCCTGCGGATGATTGGGGTCGCCGTCAATCTATGGGACAGAGTGAGGGTCCCTCTTGGGGGGTCTCACAGGTTCAGATGATTTTCAAGTATATTTATTCAAGAGGCATTCACCAGAATTGTAGTCCATCTCTCCTTTTATAGCAAGCCCTGTAGCTGCCTCATCCCTGTGGTCCATTACTCTCCTATTGCATTATTCTGAAATTGTGTAGGTTATAAATAATCATAAACTGTCAGCTTTGAAAAGCTAACATTTGTTAGCTTCACAGGTATGAAAAAACTAGTGATAAGTGAGGCTGTTCAAAAGTCAAATTAAATGTTAATTGATGCAAGGGCACAATGCAGTAAAACACTGAAGAGTTTAGATGAGGGCACTACATTTATCACACTTGACAAATTATCTTGAAGTATTTCCGTAGATATTTACCTTTATATTTTCCTCCATCACCATTTTCCACATAAGCATGTCACGATTCAAAAATAGTTAAAATACTGCTCTTGCCAGGAGTTTACATAGTCTCATAGGAAGCCATAGGCAAGATTCCGATTCTACAGTGTATATTTACAATGTTTTATTTTAAGCAGTGTGGTGATCTAAGAAAAGAATCAAAGAACAGACTATCCTAGAAATTTGCATAAGGAGAAAAGAACATGCACACTCTTGGGGAATTAAAGAAAAGATTCTTTCTTAATCATCTCATACATTTAAATCACCCAGATTTGCATAAATGCTAAAGTGTGAATTGTTGCCTTAAAAACACACAAAACAACCAATTCCTTTCAGACCATTGCTAATTATTCTTGGCTGATGTGATAAAGTTTAAAAGACATGGAAAGTCTGATATTCCTTGGTTGCTTACACAAGGCGTGGCTTTCTTACAGATTCTCTGGTTGATACACCAAGCAGGAGGAGGATGGAATATTGTGATTAAAATAGTTTTCTTTTCTTGGTTCTTTGGTTGCTAGCAGACTAAAAAAGAAAAACAAAAAAGCAACAACAAAATAACCTCTGGCTAACTCTGAGGCATGCTTTTCCAGAAATGGCTAGCTGATTGTAGATGTGGTTTTGCTAGTTTGTTTGTTTATTTATTTATTTATTTATTTATTTATTTATTTATTTATTAGGACTAGTTCAGAGCCAGTTACTTGCTATATATTTTTAATTCTGCCTGATGCCTTTTAATGTACCTAGTTTTTGTTCGTTTGTGATATGGGAATTTTGGAGTGGAACACGCTGTGTTCCCTGGGCAGGATGGCTTTTCCTGGGCTCTTTGTCTGTTGGAGTCAATGAATGAAACCACAGACAGAAGATGGTATAGTAAATGTGGAAATTTATTGAAGAACAAGTATAGACTCCCATGTGGGGAGGGGAAAAGAGTCCCACTGAGTCCCTTTTCCCTATGGTTTATAAAGGCTGCAGATCTTTGTGCCTTGATATCCCCTCTGATTGGTCACCATTCCCTTCTGATTTGGTCACTACAACAACTCCTAAGCTCAAAGGTGGAACCTCAAATGGGACACAAGAGGCTCTCCTCCCTCATTGTCTCCTATTCCCTCTGGGCTTTCTTCCTCCTTCCTTTTATTCTGTAAATGTGTACCTTTTGCTACGCCCAGTTCCCTTGTCTTATGGAAATGTAATTTCTGCCACTCCCTTGTCTTATGGAAATGTACCCTCTTGCAACTCTGTAGCCCTGTGTTTTCTTCATGGACCCCTTATTTTTTTAAATTTCCTAAACCTGCCTCTTTCACCCCCCAAAATTCCAATTTTACCCGAAAAAATCCTTTCATTTGTTTGTTTGTTTGTTTGTTTTATAAACTATCTACCTAGGAGGTATTGGAAAATATGTTGAGGAATTAAAGATCTAGGCTTTAAACATATATTGAAGTGACTATATTTATGGAGTTTTTACTATATGTTAGAGGCCTGGTGCATGAAATTTGTGCATAGGGTGGGGGGGGGGGGTCCGTCAGCGTGGCCTGCACCCTCTCCAATCCGGGACCCCTTACGGGATGTCCGAGTGCTGGTTTAGGCCCCATCCCACAGTCGGACATCCCTCTCGCAATCTGGGACCACTGGCTCCTAACCGCTTGCCTGCCTGCCGGCCTGATTGCCCCTAACCACCTCTGCCTGCCTGGTTGCCCCTAACTGCTCCCCTGCTGGTCTGATCACCCCTGACTGCTCCCCTACCAGCCTGATCACTCCAACCCCCTCTGCCTCGGCCCCCATATCTGGGACTCAGGCTTCTCTCCTTCGGCCAGCCGCAGGCACCCAGGACCCGGGCCGGCCAAAGCCGCAGGTGCCCGGGACTTCAGGCAGCTTCACCCAGGCCTGGCTTAGTCAGAAAGGACATCCAGAAGGTCATCTGGAATAGATCTGGTTTAATTAGCATATTACCCTTTTATTAGTATAGATAGAATTTCCTATGATCATGAACAAAAATTTCTAATGCCCATTTATTTTTAAGCAATGGTTAATAGAGTATCCTGATCTTATCACTTGAGAAGGATGTGGGTCGTCTACCTCTGTTGCTCATGGACTTGGGGTACTGCTGGAATAAGCAGTTCCAGAGGCCTCCATAGGAGGATGAGATATAGCAGAACGCTTTATTTCCATGGAATTACATCCCTAGTTTTTCAAAGTCCCATTTCCCTTAGTCCAGTCATAGAAGAAATGTAGCTGGAGTTTCAGTAAAGCTAAAACCAAAGCCAGTGTCCAGAGTTTCTCTTCCATGTTGCAGCCGGGTCCAACATAGCATTAGGCTAGCTGCAATCCATTAGTCCATTGTGTGTGGGGGTCTGCATGGCCGAGGGCCACATGGGAGAATGCCAGGAAGCCGAGCATGAGCCATGAGCCAACCATGCCAGTTCTTTCTTATGAATTAGCCAAAGCCTTGCTTGATTGAATCAACTACTAAGCAACTTCTTAGTTTGCATATATTACAACAGTCCAGATCACAAAAAGTCTAATGCTCTTGGATATCCCATTTAGGATAGGAGGCATTTGTGTTTGTTAAAACATCCAGGAATTCTCACAATAGTTGGTCTTTGTAACAAACTTTCACAGAAATAGAACTTGGAATATGACAGTCCATACTGAGTAAGACACAACTTCATTTTCACAAACCTGCAAGAAGCTTTACTTTTAAAGCTTAACTTCCTGCTGTTTTAGTATGGACCTAACTCATGACCTACCTAATTTAAATCTTGCGAACTGACTCCAATCCACTTTTACTGAATGGCATTGAAAGTTAACAAAATAATTAGATAATACCCATGGGTATTTTGGCTCAGAAAAAAGAAACATTGGATGACTCCCTACAATGGTATTGGATTATGCATGAAAAGTTTTTTGGCTACTACCTACAAAACTGGCCAGTGTCTTCTCTCTTGCTACCTACTAGTATATTCAGTATAGTACCTAAAATCAACTGGGTCCATTTTGATATGCCATTTTTTTTTTCTCTCTGAAAAAAACAAAACAAAACAAAACAAAAGAAACACCACAAAGTCTCTAAGTTAGTTCAAAAAGAAAAAAAACTGGTTATTAATTTGAGACCCCTGGAACTTAACTACTTAGAGGGATTTTTTGGCTTATTTCTTCTTTCCTAAAAGGTTCTCATATCTTGCTTTCTGCTGTGTCTATAAAGTGAGGGCATGTGCTACAGGTGACAATTTACATATTGATGGAAGAGTGTCACAGTGCCACTAAGGTAAGTTAATAAACTCATCTTAGCTTTCATAGATTTCTTTACCTAAAAAAGTTCATGAGATGAGAATGGTGGTTATTCAAAACAGAGCAGCCATTCTAATATATAAAAAGCCAGGGGCCGTCAATGACCAAACCAACCGAACAAATGACTGAACAGCAGGCTGTGTGGGGTGACCAGGTCATCAGGGGGGTTAGTGAGGGATGAGCAAATGACCAAACAGCAGACGTGCATGGGGTGACCAGGCCAGAAGGGGGGGCAGTTGGGGGCAATCAGGCTGGCAGGGGGAGCAGTTAGGGGTGACCAGGCCAGCAGGGGGGCAGTTAAGGGCAATCAGGCCAGCAAGCAGAGGTGGTTAAGGGTGATCAGGCCAGCAGGGGAGGCAATTATGGGCAAACAGGCAGACGGCAGGGGTGGGGGGAGTTAGGGGTGATCAGGCTGGGGGGGGGGCAGTTAGGGGCAATCAGGCAGGCAGGCAGGTGAGCAATTAGGATCCAGCAGTCCAGGATTGTGAGAGGGATGTCCGATTGCTGGTTTTGAAAGGTGCAGTCTGGGCTGAGGGGATTCCCTCCTGCGCATGAATTTCATGCACCAGGCCTCTAGTAGGTATTATATTATACTAGTGGGCCAGTGCATAAAATTCGTGCATGGTGGGGGGTGTCCCTCAGCCTGGCCTGCACCCTCTCCAATCAGGGACTCCTCAGGGGATGTCTGACTGCCAATTTAGGCCCACAGGGATCGGGCCTAAACCAGCAGTTGGACATCCCTCTTGCTCCTAACCACTCACCTGCCTGCCTACCTGATCGCCCCTAACCACTCTACTTGCTGACCTGCTTGCTCCCAACTGCCCTCCCCTGCCAGCCTGCTCAACCCTAACCGCCTCTGCCTCGGCCCTGCCACCATTGCTTTGTCCGGAAGAATATCCGGAAGGTTTCCTGAAAGGTCTCCTGGTCTAATTAGCATATTACCCTTTAACACCAAAGACTTTTCTGAAATTTTTATTATTTCTAAAAGAAATAACTAAATTATCTACTATAGGCTCTTCATATTGGAAACTGGATCTATTTTTCTTCCTTTATTTTGAACATTCTTTACTCTTAGGTTACAAATAAATAAGAATCTTTGATCATAATCTTTTTGTTAGTATTTGCTTGTATTTTGGTGCTCAACTGTGTTAATCTTAAGGGTCTTAAATGATCTTATATAGCCATTTTCTGTCAAGTGATACAATAAATTATCATTCAAAAAAGGAAACAAGAAATAACCATGACCCCAGATGATTATCAATCTAGAATAGGCTGGAGAATGTCCCAAAGTGGGAATTGATAACTGAAACCAACATAATTTCTTGTATCAATGTTAAAAAATGCTGAAACCAGACTTTTTTTCTGCCTGTAAACATAATTCTTTTACTCTGAGTTAACTATGATTAGACTAGGCATTTATCCTTGCCCTTATTTAAATAGTAATGAGACTAATCACAAATTAGTTATTTGCTCCAGAAAATACTGTCTCCTGAAATGTAAGACTAAAAGCACTAATATGCTCATTAAGATCAACAGCTTGCTTATCAAAGCTGCTTCAAGGTCATTGCTCCACTGTTCCCATAAATTCAAGGCTGGTATGTCATAATCTACCCATTTTGAACCTGAGCCCTGTCATAACACCGGCCTTAAACTCACTCAACATAGGCTCTTAAACCTTCCTATCATTTTCTCATGTCCAGCTGTTGAGATTTAGTGAAGGTGGTGTTCTATTTATTGCAATAAGTTTAATAAACATATCTTAGCTTGATCTCTCAGTTTTCCTGGTGGTGTTTGAGGACTTCAATACTTCTTGGTTCTATTTCTGAATTTAATGGACTATCTTTAAGGCATCGGAAACCCAGTAGGCTTGCATGGGAAGGAAATGTTATCAATCTGATTTGCTCAACACTTTGCTTCACTGAGCAATCATAATGAAGTTTTGTCCTTCAAAATAATTTTCAACCTTTTATTAGTTGAAGCATAAAAGCTGTTTCAATCCTTCCAGGCCATACATTTCTGGATTATCTATTTCTCTTCATTTTTTTTTTTTCCCCTTCAAACTATCTAATTCTTCCCTTCTCTTTTTTTTTTTAAAATATATTTTATTGACTTTTCTACAGAGAGGAAGGGAGAGAGACAGAGAGCTAGAAACATCAATGAGAGAGAAACATCGATCAGCCGCCTCATGCACACCCCCCACTGGGGATGTGCTTGCAACCCAGGTACATGCCCTTGACCAGAATCGAACCCGGGACCCCTCAGTCCGCAGGCCGACGCTCTATCCACTGAGCCAAACCGGTTTTGGCTATACCTGCTTTTCAAAATTGATATGATCATCTGACTCAAGTTGAAGAATGTAAGACTGTAGGTATAGTTCATAGAGATTTGCAAGAGGGAGGTTTTTTTTGGGGGGGTGGGGGTGGGGGGCATTAGGCCCAAAATGGCACTCATCACTTCCATTCGCATTAAATTGTCTGCAGTTCAATATGGCTAAACCTGACTCCAATGAAACCTGAAAAAAATGTGGCACAGCTAAAATCCAAGGAAGAAAAGGAAATGAACTGGATGAAAAGCTAGCCAGTCTCTGCCACAGTTGTGCCTTTAAAGCACACAGGTTGACACATTGGTAAGCAGAACCCAAGAAACAGTATCAGGTAGTAGGCGATAGTCCCAGAAATAGGGATGAAGAGTCAGTCTGTGATGTGACTGAAGAAATGGTTGGCAAGATACGTCAATTATGATATGGGTTAGGAAAGACTACGCATGAGTAGAATGCACAGAGTTAATGTATAGAAATTGTGGATACATATATTCCTGTTGGAGGACACATTGGGTATAAATAAATGTTCAGGGGCAGAAATGACTATGACCTGTTTGAGAGGCAGTGAGAGCATTTGCTTGCTATGGCAGATTTCTTTTAGAGATTATAAAAAATTAAAGATGAGTAGGAATTGGAATGGAGCAGAGGTCCATTAATGCTGCTTACACTATAAAGTCTTATCCAGGACCCATTTAAATGGCATTGATCATTCACTGTCATTGTCTACTGTATATAATTTTATTCTCTTCAGACCTGCCACATATATTTCAGCATTTGATGTTTTCATTTAGGTGGAAGAGAGTCTGTGTAAAGAAGAGATACACTGACTTTGAAAAGGGGATAAATTGGAAATGCCCTATTATACATTCATTATGTTCCTCCAATGTCAGCAGGAGTTTTCTGGGTCGCTGGTAGTTGTGTGCATAATGGCTGGAAGATTGAGTCCTAATTACCAAGACTAGCATTGCAGTACAACTTTGTTGGAACATAATATCTTTGTCTGAGGTGATTAGACATTACAGATAGGTCATTTAAAAATGCACAGGTAACACTCTAATTTTCTCTGTTCAATCAGTGTAATTCTAGTAGGAATGTGACTAACTTTTTAAAATAAAGAATTGATAATAAAATCTTTCAAAAGATGCAGTCTATTTTAAGTGAGAAAAGCGTCAATTCATAATGTCCTAGGGTTCACATAAGGCTTCATCATAATAAAAAAACTTAATTTTATAATATGGTATCCAAGTAATTTAAAATATGCCTTAAAAAGCATAGTGAGCTATTTAGTGAAGGTGAGGAGGACAGAAATAACAGAATCCAATCCTATGTTCCCCTAGTGATTATTTTTTCTCTCTCTTAGGGTGATTTAGGATGTTCTTTGATGGGAAAAATAATCATGACTGTTCAGTTTAACCTTTTCCAGAGTTGTTGACAGTAAACTCAAATTCAAAATAATTTATTGGTGCCGGGGTCCAACCCCAGCAGGTCCAGGGGTCCCCAGAGGTGTGGACGGAGTTGGCAAAGAAGGAATGACACGGAGACAGTGTTCAGTTGATCAGCAGCCTAGCCAGGATCTCCAGCCAGGATCTCCAGCCAAGTTCTGGTCTGGATCTCCAGAGAGGTTCTGCTTAGGATCTCCAGCCAGGTTCTGTGTCCATGTTCTCTTGCTAGGTTCTCCAGCCAGGTTCTGTAGCCATGTTCCCTCACTAGGTTCTCCAGCCAGGTTCTGTCCAGGTTCTCCAGCCACGTTCAGTCACCAGGTTTTAGTCAGGTTCTCTTGCCATGTTCTATAGTCAGGTTCAGTCCAGGATCTTTTGCCATGTTCTCTCCAGCGAAGTTCTTCTGTCTGTAGGTTCTGTGTAGGTTCTGTCTTCTAAGTTCTGTGTGTAGGTTCTGTCTTCTAAGTTCTCTGTTCTAAGTTCTGTCTTCTAAGTCCTGTCCTCTAAGTTCTGTGTTCTGCTGTCTTGTTACATCTGTATTTATACCAGTTGATTCCAATCCTATCAATCTCTATTCCAAAGGTTAGGGCGTTTCTTATCTCCATTCCAGGGAGTAAAGATTATGTAGCTTAAGCATGATTGTTCATAGTTAAAGTGATTAATTACCCGCCTGGCACTTAGTTAAGAGGTTTTATTCCCTCCCTAACTTCAGGGGAAAATCTCTACCTGGGGAAACAACCTTTCTCAGAGACCTTGGCTAAGACACATAGTGCCAAGAAGGTGAGCAAACATATTAAGAATGGTATGCCATATATGCCAGGTCCCTTGAAACAGCAAGCATGGACCGGCTCCCGGCATATTGGTATTGTTACAAAACTTTTATAGGAAAGCTGTCATCTTTGATTGCTCAAAGGTGCTGTTGAGTTGAACCTCTCAATAATTATATGATTCATATGTGAGATATATATTGAATATAATGGATTAGCTTCACTCACCATTCACTATATCTTAGCTAAGTAGTATGCTTAGTGAAATACCTTATGAAATTGAAGAGTTCTTTTTCTTTTTTATATTAGTGTTATTATTGGTAAGTAATCATATACTTTATCAACCTGATTGGGACAATTTTGCAAATGAAAGCGGTTGCATGTTGTTAATTTACCTCTTGATTCTCATCTCCAAGCTCACCCTTTGGTACTTTGCTCTGTGCTCACCCTTTGGTACTTTGCTCTGTGCTTCTGTAAACCACATCTTCCAGAGGGCTCAATCCTTTTAAGATTATCAAGGCAAGATGTGGGATAATATAGAAGCCTACTAGAGCAGTATGATGTGATAAAGTCTTAGAATATGACAGTACTACCTAGATGTAGCAAGAATGAGGCATGGCTAACAAGAGATGCAGGTATAGACCCATATTTACTTAGGATGTTTGAGGAAGGATGTAATCTGAGAAGATAAATCATGTTTCTGAACCAGATTAATGTTATGTTGTGCCAAAATATTGTAAAAGTAAATACTTATAAAGCAATCAAATGATTGAGAATGGTGTTTTCAACCTATAGGTTTTTCAACCTATTGTAAGCATAATTATCTTAATTTTCTATCTGAACACATGGAGTGAAGCATCATGAAAACAATGAGTAAATGGTACCTAGAGTCACAAAATCACTATAAACTCCCAGCAGGTGAGAGATACTGAGAAAAATGAGTTTCATTTGTATCCAATCAGGTAACTTGTTATGATTGCTGTGGGTAGTCATATCTTCTCTCATTATCTACCTGTACGTATTCTGCAGTCTCACTCAGATGCTTGAATTAAAATTAGCATCAAAGAAAAAAGTGGCAGCTTTATCTACAAGTAACCTGACTGTCTGAGGAACCCTTCTGTGATCTCTAGTGGCAAGGATGGAATGGAATTCAAGCTGGAAGATGAAGCCACCAAAAGTACCAACATGATCACTTGCTGAAGAGAAGCGCAGATGTTTCCTGGGGTTGCTGGTGGAGGAGCAGGCAGGAAGGAAGGCCATCAGCAGTCAGTCATCCCTCCAGAACAGCCCCTCTTACCCAGTCCCAGAGACGCCTTACACTGGACACAGTTAGGGACCACACACTGATGTTTTCATCTCTCCTTCTCTCTTTTTTTAACTTTATTTTTATTGTTGACACTATTCTAGATGTCTCCATATCCCCCCTCCTCTTTTCCTGCCACCACCCAGCCCCCACTCTCCCTTCCCTCTGTCCATCACTACACTGTTGTCTGTGTCTATGAGTCATGCATATATATTCTTTGGCTACTCCCTTTACCATCTTTCAAGCATCCCCTTGCCCCACTCCCCTGTGAGAGCTGTTAGTCTGTTCCATGTATTCATACCTGTTTCTATTTTATTCATCAGTTTATTTTGTTCATTAGGTTCCATAAATGATATCATATGGTATTTGTCTTTCTCTGACTGACTAAACTTAGCATAATAATCTACATCTTCATACACCCTCTAACATCTTTTGTTTTATATATGATTGCTTTAGTTATAGTACAGGAGCAAACATTATGATGCTTTTGTACTTGAAAGGACTTGTCCTCATGCTTTTGGCCTTCCTTCCTTCCTTCCTTCCTTCCTTCCTTCCTTCCTTCCTTCTTTGTAACTGCCTACTTCAGTCTTCCCTTTATATTTTCTAAATTTAACATTATACAAAATGTACTAGATTTCTTTAACTTTTGTCCTTACCACTCTTATTCTCTAAAAAATTTTTTAAATCTTCAAACTTTGTTATATTTTACTAGAGGCCTGGTGCATGAAATTCTTGCATGGGTAGGGTCCCTAGGCTTGGTGATCAGGGCCGGCAAGGTTCCCCGCCTCCCTGCCTCCTACTTCCCTTGCTCCCTCAGTGCCCCGCAGCTGCTGCTGGTCACCCGCTATGTTCCGCACCGCCTCCTGGTGGTCAGCACACGTCATAGTGAGTGATTGAACTCCTGTTCTCCCTGTTGAACTCCCGAGGGGACACTTTGCATATTAGCCTTTTTTATATATACTAGAGGCCCGGTGCACAAAAATTTGTGCACTCGGGAGGGTCCCTCAGCCTGGCCTGTGCCCTCTCGCAGTCTGGGACCCCTGGGGGGGATGACCACCTGCTGGCTTAGTCCCTCTCCCCGGGGGATTGGGCCTAAGATGGCAGTCAGACATCCCTCTGGGAGCCTGGGAGCCCTCGGGGATGTCCACTTGCCAGTGGGGAGCAGGCCTAGCTGCAGTCAGACATCCTTAGCGCTGCTGAGGAGGCGGGAGAGGCTCTCACCACCACTGCTGTACTGGCAGCTGGCAGCCTGGCTTATGGCTGAGCAGAGCTCCTCCCATGTGGGAGCACACTGACCACCAGGAGGCAGCTCCTGCATTGAGCATCTGCCCCCTGGTGGTCAGTGTGTGTCATAGTGACCAGTCATTCCCAGTCATTCTGCTGTTAGGGTCAATTTGTATATTACCCTTTTATTATATAGGAGTGCCTGGCCAGCCTGGGTGAGGGGCTGATGGCTGTTTGCAGGCTGGCCACAGCCCCCAGCTACCCAAGCTCCCAGTGGAGGCTGGCTGGAAGCAGGTATCTGGGATTTATTTGTCTTCTATAATTGAAACTTTGTTGCCATGAGCAGAGGCTACAGCCGGCTCAGGGCAGGCGGGAAGCTTGGCTTCCTCCATTGCCTGGGCAACCAAGCCTCGTGCTTGCTTCAGCTCCATGGCTGCCTGCCGCCATCTTGGTTGGGTTAATTTGCATATAGTCACTCTGATTGGCTGGTGGATGTGGCTTAGGGCATAGAGAAGGTATGGTCAATTAGCATCTTTGTCTTTTATTAGTGTAGATATATAGATGCCCTATTGCAACTTTACATCACCTATTAATTATTATTTTACTGCAAAATTCCTTACATAAAAAATATAAACATGCCATTTCAGTGCTTTCTCTCATAAGGAAAGACTAACTTTCCATCTGCTCTTTTCCTTAAAATATCTATGCAAAAAAAGGAGTTTTATGTCACAGTTCTCTCATTCTCTCTGGAGACTCTGCAGCTATGGTGAATGTGGTAATAATTAAGCCCTGGCTCCTTAGGGCAAGAGGGATGTTCTTTTCTTGGTATTGTTTTACTTATTAAACATACAAGCAATAAAGGAATCAAAGGACATCACATAGTAATTAAAAGCTGTTTTCTGAAATGTTTATCGTTTTATATATGTGCAATATAACAAATAACAATCAAGAAGCTGTGTCTTACATATCTGTATGCATATATATGCAAATTAATAAACTAGCAAGAAATTACACAATGTTTCATTAAAGTATTATCTAAGCTACAACATCACAAACCTTTAAAAACAATACTTGGGTTTCACACTAAATAATTAAAATTTTATATAAAAACCACATGGTGGCTGTCCTTAGCACGGCTACTAAGATACAGTTTTATTCTTGTAAAGCCCAAGGCATTGACTATTATAATAAATTTGCTATTATCTACCACCAAATAGTTTTTCTCTCTTCCAGAGCTTAGTTTCCTTTTCATTATCATCAAGCCTACCCCTTTCTTGGGTAATTTAAAAAATTGTTTATATCTATGTTTAGTCTCAGATCCTATAATAAATTTAGGAAATTTATAAAAGATAATGTTTAGGATTGAAGTAGCAATGTGTATCAAAACAAATAGATGTTGTGATAGCTGCTACATATATTCTTTTCATTGTTGTAGAAAACACACAACATAATATTTACTCTATTAATCACTTCTAAGTGTACAGAACAATCATGTTAAATATATTCACATTATTGTGTAATGGATCTTCAGAACTTTTTTATCTTACAAAGTGGAAACACTATACTCATTTAAACAATAACTCCCATTTCTTCCTTTCCCAAGCCCCTGGTAATCACTCTTCTACTTTCTGTTTCTATGAATTTGACTACTTTACCTCACATAAGTTAAATCATACATTACTGCCTTTTCTTGTGACTGGCTTATTTGAACTTATAATGTCTTCAAGGTTCATCCATGTTGTAGCATGTGACAGGTTTTTCTTCCTTTTTAAGTCTGAATAATATTTGATTGTATGTATATACCACATTCTGTTGATGGACATTTGGATTGCTTCCACCTTTAGAATATTTTGAATAAAGCTGTTTGAACATGGATGCATAAATGTTTCTTCAAGAATCTATTTTTAATTTTTTGGAGGTATAAACCCTCTAATTTTTTGAGGCACCACCATACTGTTTTCCATAGCAGTTGCACCATTTTACATTCCCACCAACAGTGCACAAGGGTCCCGATTTCTCCACATTATTGCCAACAATGGTTATTTTTTGCTACAAGTATTCTTAAATGAGGATTTACAATGTGGAATACCCTCTGCAGGTGTTATCAAAAAGGTAACATGAAAGGTAATCTTTTTGAAACACTCGAGGTATCAGAAATGCAATTCCTTTCCTTACCAGGGAGGAATTAGAGTAGCACTGTAGCCCAGCTGGTGTGGCTCAGGGGTTGAGCGTTGACCTATGACCCAGGAGACTGTGGTTCGATTCCTGGTCAGGGCACATGCCTAAATTGCAGAAGCTTGATCCCCACTAGGAGGTGTGCAGGAGGCAGCCGATCCATGATTCCCTCTTATAATTGATGTTTCTATCTCTCTCCCTTCCTCTCTGAAATCAATAAAAAATATATTTTAAAAAAGAATAGCACTCTAATTCGTATATAGATAAGACATAAACAGCATGTTATGAACTTGGATATCCTTAGATATTCAATTAAAACTCTGGCCTGTGAGAAATTAACACTGTGTGTCTGTTCTTTTTATGTGAATTGCAATTGTCTGTGTCCCAAAACATCATGAGAGCAAAGAAGTGAGTGAAGATCCTTTTAGTTAGAAACAATTTTTTAAAAATTATTCTAGGTTGCCCAGCTGGTATTTCTCAGTGGTTAAGCATCAACCTGACCTCGGATTGATTCCGAGTCAAAGTACATGCCCAGGTTGAAGGCTCGGTCCCCAGTAGGGGGCAATGCAGAAGGGAGCCGTTTATGATTCTCATCATTGATGTTTCTATCTTGCTTCCTCTCCCTTTCTCTCTGAAATCAATAAAAATATATTTTAAAAAATTATTCTAGGTTGAATGCTGAAAATCTCATGCAACAACTAAGATTCTTGGGGGAAGGGATGTTTTAGAAAACTCTTGCCCAAACCTAGGACAGTCAGTGATGTTGGGAATAATAAATCTGACAGATTTTATTTCTGTTCTGAGGCAACTCTTTAAAGTGAAATAAATGGTCAGAGCAGCTTATCCTGACCTGTTTTCTTTATGTTTCTAAGATTTCTTTGTTCAATGCCAAGAGGAAAAAAAATTAATGTTTGTGATTAATGGCTATGCTGTAAAAAATTACACAGCATAATTTATGCAATACCTTCTCATGCAAGCACCTCAAGGCTTTGTGTAATAAAATAAAAAAAGCATATAATATAGAACTGATCCATAAATTAAAATCTAATATCAGTGTTATATTAGTTGAAATAATAGTACCAGTTTTTCTTCATTACCCAACTATAAGTTTTTATTGAACCAAAATTTTTCATCTCTAATATGTCTTATTATCTTAAATTTTCATATTTATTTTGAGTTTTTCTTGAAATGTTCTCATGTTTACAGTATTAAACTCATTATACATTCTTACCATTTGAAGCTTTTAAAAAACTTAAGACAAATATATTTAACCCATAGACATACAAACCTGGTGTTAGAGAATTGCCTTCATTTTGTATTGCTATAATTTGAAAGATTTATAGGTATACAAGAAAGAATTTATAGACTGTAATATTTTTATATTGTTTTGTCTCTAGATTTAATGTCTTTGCATCTAATCATAATCTTATAGTGCCATTTTGTATGTGAATAGCAGTATATGCTTTTTATAAAATCTTTCACATTAATTTTTTATCTTTGCATCTCACGATTATTCTATAAAGAAGGAAGGGAAACTATTATTACAGATCTATTTATGCACAAAGAGATGAAGTCAGAGGACAATTCAATGAGCTGCCCAATGTCATTCAATAGTTTAGTGGTAAAGGCAGAAATGAGAGTTCTTGGTCCCTGACTGAAACAGAGTATGTCTCATTGTACAGTGAGCATCACAAAATGTGACTGATTCAGAGGAATAATTTACAAGTGTATTGATAGAGAAGTACATTATTTATCACATTCTGAAGCAAGTCTATTTAGATCAATTTCCTTTTGTCACCAAGGGCAGTTGGCCTGCCATAACTTAAGCACTTTTTTGGTATTCAACTTTATGGTCTAGAGATGATGACAAAAGCAGAACAGCTGTCTTCTGGTACTATGGCCTTACCACATTGGGATTTATAGGATTTAAAGTTGACCAAAGGGCTGTCTGCACAGAGCTAGCCACATTGCATTTTACTTGAACATAGAGTTTTCTCTTAAGTACAAAGTTTACGTTGTGTGTCACGAACAATGCCAGGAGTTGGGAACAGAGGAGAGCAAAAACTGAGACGTGGTCTTTGTTCATTTGGATAAGGTGAACCTATTCAGGTAGAACTGTGATACAAACGTCCATAGCAACCCATTCTGAGTTAGTAAACAGACTATTTATTAGATTTGGGCATTGTATCTTTCATTCAATATCAAGCATATCACAGATTGGAAGTGAGAACTTGAGAATGGGGAGAAACTATTTCACTCTTTTTTTTTTTTTTAAATCCTTACCCGTGGATATTTTTCCATTGAGTTTTTGGAGAGAGTGGAAGAGAGAGGGAAAGACAGAGTGAAATATCGATGCAAGAGAAACACATCGATTGGTCCCCTCCTGCATGCACCCAGATTGGGGAGGAGCCTGCAACCAAGGTACTTGCCCTTGACTGGAATTGAACTGGGGACCCTTCGGCCGCAGGCTGACATTCTATCCACTGATCAAACCTGGTAGAGCTATTTCACTCTTTCTGTATTCTCAGAGCACACAAAAATCATGGTTTCTCTTCTTTAATATAAATTATGCTTGACAAAGTGGCCTGTGACACCATATTACCAAATCTAATGGCCAAGTCTCAGTTCTCCGTTTACTTAATTTATCAGCAGCATTTTGCATAGTTGATTACTCCAGCTTCCTTGAAGTTTTTTCTTTCATTTGGACTCTAAGATACTGTTATCTTTTGGTTTTCCTTCTATATCAATGTTCTTTGGTTGAATCTGCCCATTTTTTTCTGATCTATGATCATTCCAATGGCTTGGAGATCAGACTTTGAAACCTTCTTTTTCTCTTTCAACACTATTTTCTTAGGTGACACCTTCTAGTTCCATGAAAGGAATCATTATTTGTATGCTGGTGATTTCTAAACTTACATCTCTAGACAGATACCTCCCTTGGCAAATATAATGTGCTCAATATATATATTTGCTTAATATCTTGTGAGATTAAAAAATGAAGGCAATTTGAAAAAAATGTCAGTATGATAAAAATCATATCAAATTTTAGAAACCAGTGTATTTTACCATAGAATTAAAACAGACCCTCCTGAAAAACAGATCAAGAAGTACAAGGACATAAAAAATTAGGTCAATTTAATGCCAGTTGGTTAAAATAAGACACACCAAAAAGTAAATAGCTAATATTTTCCAAGCTTTGGGTCACAGAAGTATCTAGATATATAAAACCCTAGGCAACCGGTCAATCGCTCGACTGGTTGACCATTTGACCAGTCGCTATGACATGCACTGACCACCAGCGGGCAGACGCTCAACACAGGAGCTGCCCCCTGGTGGTCAGTGCGCTCCCACAATGGGAGTGCAGTTCAGCTGGCCCACGGGCGCCAGACACCGGGCTCAAGGCTGGCAAAAGCTGTTGCAGCACGTGAGCCTCTCCTGCCTCGGCAGCAGCACTACCGAGCAGCAGTGGCAGCAAGTGCAGTGGGGCCAGGATGAGCGGGAGTGGCCTGGACTCAGGCTCCTCCCCGGTGCCCTACTAATTCCCTCATTATAGCTCATTATGAGATGTTGGATTGACTGCAGGGATCGGGCTGAAACCAGCAGTCCAATGTCCCCTGAGGCGTCCCGGATTTCGAGAGAGCTCAGGCCAGGCTGAGGGACCCCACTGGTGCACGAATCTGTGCACTGGGCCTCTAGTATTATATAAACCATAACATGGAAAAAAAATAAACTAGCATCATCAAAGAATTGCATAGGAGCCAGTCATGGTTGCTTAGGACATTAAATCACTCACCATCATATAAAAATGGTAAAACAAGAGTGGGATGCACAAACTGATTTGCTTTGTATAGCAGTAGCATTATGGCATCTCCTAAGGGATGAAACGGCTAACCCCAAGGGAGGTATTCGGGTAAAAAAGGAACCAAAATGCAAGGGGTTTGGAGTCTGTAAACTATGTGAACTCAGATGTGTTTGAGAATTTGGGACGACTCCCACCAACCCCATCATCAGTGCTCACCTACTCTGCTTTTCTAGCATCAGTATTACCATAATGACTGGTTGTCAGATGAGCAACTGAAGCAGAGTGAACCCTTACCATGCTTTGGCCTATGACATGTGAGAACACCTAGAGATGCAAATAGGGGAAGCTGTCAACAGAAATGTGACTGAATGAAAGAATACATTTAAAGAGTAGAGGAGACCTATTCCCCGCTTCCTCTTTGGGGCTTGAGAGGTAGAAAGCTCTGCCATAGAGCAGGAGACCCAGAAGGATCTAGGAGCAGTCAAATATTTTCCTGGGTAAGCAAGTGTTGTTCCTATGATCCAAGAAGTAACCAAAGGAGAGGGGCCTTTGGACATGGCACAGGCTCATGGGTGTTGTCTGTATGACTGGAGACTGGGAAGGAAAACAAGTGTTTCAGGGTATGCTTACAGAGGGGCATAGTCCAGCTTATTTATCTCACTGCCGGCCAGCATTCGTTAGGCAGATTACTAATTCTGATGACTCTGTGAACCAATTTGCAAAACTAGATTGATAAACTACTACATGAGTTATTTTTAAAAATATATATTTTTTATAGATTTCAGAGAAGAAAGGAGAGGGAGGGAGAGATAGAGACATCAGTGATGAGAGAGACTCATTGATAGGCTGCCCCCCGCATGCCCCCCACTGGAGATGGAGTCTGCAACCTGGCCATGTGCCCTGACAGGAATCGAACAGTGACCTCCTGGTTCCTAGGTCGATGCTTAACCACTGAGCTATAATGAGATATTTTCGTGTGATTTTTGTTTCAGCTCTATTTCTTCTCCGTGACTTTATTATTTGCCCAATGAATTTTTTGGCTTCACCCTGAAGTAAGATGGTGGATGAGCCTACTTGGTTTAAGCAGCCTTGGTGTTCACGGTGCTTCTTGCCTTTCCTGCAGAGCAGGTGCAAACATCAGTTGTTCCCAGTGGCTGCTGCTACTTTTTGAACTAAATACTAAACATGTGCAAGGTCATTTATTCTAGGTCATTCATTTATTGATTTACTAATCAATCTCTTTGTCTCCCTTGTAGCATTTTGATACATTATTAAATGTATGCCCAAGCACTGTGTATGTATGGGCAACTCCTGTAGAATTATAAAAGGGCATTTAACTCTCATTGGGGTGTGGGGACATTCCTGAGTGCATCACAGCCTTATGCATGTTCACACTCCTTTCAAAAGAAAACATATCCAAATATTTGGGCCTATGGTTTCTATATACGTTAATCTTGTCCTTTTCCCCCTTAGCCCTTGTCTGTGCTTCCGCCATTAATTTCCTTTAGAATTCTACTTTGTTCCCAAAGTTTGCTGCACATTGGAATCACCTGGAGATCTTTAAAGTTCCTGATGCCTGACTCCCACATTCACTGGTTCTAATTTGATGGCGAGGGGGTGGGTTCTGAGCACTGAGCTTTTTACAAAGCTCCCCAGGTGATCCCAGCCCATATTGGGAGCTACCATTTTACTCTGCTGGCTTATGTAGGACCAGTTATGAATAACTGGCTATAAATAGCCAAGAGCTTCTTACCTTTTATTATAGAAACATGAGATTTTTCTATAGAAATATCACGGCTCCATTAAGAAGCAGTTGGAATTCGGGTGGTTGAGGAAAGTAATGATTGACTTACCCATCGACTCACCTAGAATTGGTATAATCCTAGGTTGAGCCTTTGTAAATAGCATGGGTAGCGCACAGAAACATGGTACCCTCAGAAGGCCTGCAGGTTCTCTGTGAGGAAGGAACCACCAGCTCTCCCAGATTTAGAGTCGCCGTGGAGATTTCAAGGTAACATAAGACTAATCCTCGTTCGTGTTCCATACCCAAAGGTTGGTTTTGTAGATCCGCTAATTGACTGAGCATGGAAATGACTTAGCTTTACAACATTTGAGCTTTGCCGATAGCTATCAGACACCAACGCCTCCTGGGAGCCCTACTTGAGGCATTATTTGGAAATTAGATGCTATCCTGGGAATTTGCCGAAGCCTTTCAGATATTATACCTAATTTTCTTGTTTGAATTTGTTATTCTTTACGCCTTTTCTTCAATCTTAATTTCTTTGTTTCCGGGGGACCGCAAATATTAAAAACAAAACAAAAACACAAAACTTTAGGACTTGATTGCTTTAATGAGCCTGGGCTGGTCTTGTCAGAAAAGCCTGAAGGACTTCTAGTCTGTTCCACTGTTGGTTTATTGGAACAGGTTTTTAATTGTAATCTGAGTTTTGATTGGATGAGAATTCAAATTACGACTTATGTATTGAGAAAGTTATTAAATCAAACATATAGAAATTCCTCTGTGATGTAATGCTATACTTCTCTGTGCCAAGTATGCCTGAGAAATATTCCCCATTCCTTTTAAGCATTGAACAAAAGTAGTCATTATTTGGAAGAACCAAGACAAAAGGTATGTGAATAAGAAAAAGGATTTTTCTTCTCACACTAATTAACTCACATGTTCCCTTGAACTGGAGTGCAACCCTTTTATGGTCTGAATTAATTTTCTCCTGGAGGTGAGGGAAGCTACTCTTTTATTTTAAGACTAGAAAAATGATTTCTCCATTTGGCTAAGAAAGTTCAAAACAATTAGAGTGGTATTTAAATGAGTAAGAAATTAATTCTTTGTGTGTCTTTCTTGGGAAAATAACATGTGCCAAGTTAGGAGAAATTAATGGCTGATGTTACTCAGAGAAGATAAGTACAACTATTCCTCAGTAAGTGGTCTTCTAGAATGACTAATCTGAAACTAGGGTTTGGGAGAAGAGAGAGACATCTGGATTCTCCAGAACCCTATTATTCCTCATCTGGTTGTTTTCCACACTTGGGTTTAGAAGTGGTTCACTACATTAGCAGGAAATGCTTGAATAAAAGGATAAGAAATTATTTCAACTCGATCACTTTTAAAATTAGTAATTCCATTATTTTATTTCTTTAAATAGTGATTCTATTCCTTCCAATATGAGGCAAGTAACCCTGGCTTTCCAGAGTAAATTTCAGTTCATTTCTAACCCATGAATTCTAAGAATTATTCCTTAAATACAGCTCTATAAGCTTTTTGTGGTATCATATTGTCTATATGGAAGAGAACCTTCTATGTCATCAAACTTTAATATCTGCCACTCCCATTTTAAGTCATCATTTTTTATTTTAAAGGTGAATTAAAAACTTTGAAACAAAAAGAGATACCATAAATCGACAGATTTCCTCCAGAATTTGATTCTCTTCCTTTACAATTATTTAAAAGTATTGACTGAGACAATACTTTGAAAATTTTGAAATAAGAAGACAGCCCAGCCAGTATAGCTCAGTGGTTGTGCATTGACTTATGAACTAGGAGTTCACTGTTGGATTACCATCAGGACACATGCTCCCGTTGTGGGCTTGATCCCCAGTAGGGAGCATGCAGGAGGCAGTCAGTCAATGATTCTCATCATTAATGTTTCTGTCTCTTTCTCCCTCTCCCTTCCTCTCTGAAATCAATAAAAATATATTTAAAAAAATAAGAAAACATTCCTAGGCTATTTAAAAATATTTTAAAAGGGTTGAAAGTATTTTATATACAGAATCTATATATAATATATATGTATGTATGACATATATATTACATATATTGCTTAGGCTGCGCTTACAAAATACTGCAAATTGAATGGCTCAAAACAAGAGAACTTTATGGTCTCACAGCTCTGGAGGCTGGAAGTCTGAGATGAAGGTGTCAGCAGGGTTGGTTCCTTCTGAGGCTGTGAGGGAGAATATTTTCCAGGCATTCCTAGCTTCTAGTGCTTTACTGTCATTGGCTTTCCTTAATTTGCAGAGCATCCTTCTGTCTCTGCTTTCATCTTATCATAATGTTCTCCAGGTGTGTGTGTGTGTTTGTGTGTGTCTAGGTCCAAATTTCCCCCTTCTCACAAAGGCACTGGACATATTGGGTCAGGGCCCACCCTAATGTCTCCATGTTAACTTGACTGCCTCTGAACAGAAGGTTGGCTTAGAAATGATGGCTAGAAATCTTTGAGTAGGGGAGAAGGGTAACCTCAAGTTAGAGCAGTTTGTCCTAATGTCCAGCTGACCCAAACCACAGGAGAGGAAGACATTCACTGTACGTGAAGATTGGAATTTTGACTATTACACGATTAATATATTCTTTAGTACTGATACAAGAGAATTTTGTAACTGTGTGTGACCAGAGGACTTAAAAATTACCTGGGATTGATTGGAGAAATTGGAGGTAGGGCCATGATCTATATTATAAAAGGCCTGTGGCCCTAATGCCATAAAGACCAAAGACTGGCGTGGGTGGGCGGGGCTATGAGTGTGGCGCAGCAGTCAGGTGGGCGGGGCTGCGTGATTTCGCACACTGGGCTTCTAGTCTTATTATAAAGCACAGTGACGTATGAGTCAAATGCTGAGTTTAAAAGTAGAGTGAGGGGAAATAATAAAATTGTTTTTTTGTTGAATCCTATAGAAATCCACTTTTTCAACTTTATGATTATATTTATGTATATTAACCATTTCATATTAAAACCATGTTTTACTAAATACTAATAAACACATTCTGTCTCAGGACCAATGCTAAACATTTAGGAATCATTTTCTTTAACTCTCATTAAGAAACTCACAGGCAAAGGGCATATCTATAATACTTTCAGCAATAAAGATAAATAATAATAAAAAAAGAAACCCGCAGGTATTATTAAGTATTTGTACCTTAATTTTATCTAAATAATTGCATCACAGACAGGGTACTTTTTATTGCCCTTAAAGCAATTGTTTAAATATCATTACGCAGATATCATTTGACCTTTTCTCAGTTTTCAGATGTCTCAAATTCTTTTGCACCTATGAAATTGTCATGACCAGATTTTTATAGTTATCATTGCATAGTCTCCAGCTGGTGACATTCACATCAAACATGTCTAGTGATTGAAAATAGAAAAATAAACTCAAGAAAAATGTGTGAGTTTTTTTTTGTTGTTGCTTGAAAAAATAAGTTCTATTTTCAAGTGGAAGCAAAGTGAGTAAAAGGAGAAACTTGCTCTATTTTAAAATTCCCCAGACATGGTTACCTTTATATTATTCTGAACTGGAGGTATATTTCAGAGTTTAGAATTTGGCATCGCTGAAGGTCAATATCAATGGAAGTAATATTAGCATTTCTAATTTAGGCTAGGCTTTACTGCAGACTCCTGCTTTGATTCCTGCGATTCCGAGTGACCCAGTTTGCACACTGTAACTTAACACTACCACACCCGCCCCCCAGACACTATATATATATAGTCAAGAATGGAAGAGACGATATTCCTTATCTACCTTATAAGATGGCTGTAAGGATTAAATTACTGTATGTCATGGTCTGTAAATGACAAAGCAGTACAGTTGCTGGTATTTGAGGTTTATTTGTTTTTATACAGGGGTGTCCACATAAACATTCAAGCCATATATATGTCTGGCTTAATTTTGTTGAGTACCCTAGACTATGCTTTGGACAAAGACTCTGTTTAAGTGTATGATCTTACAGGAAAAATTTATTTTCAAAGGTCTCTGGGGGCAGAACGAGAGAACACTCTGGTAATATAGAGAAGCAATTCAGATATACGTGGCTGCAGCACTGTCTCCTGCTTGTGAATGTGTCTCATTACTGGTGCTCTGAAAAGCACAAATTCAGGGTTAAGGAATCTGTGCACCCTTCCCGAGGGCTTTATTTTGCCTGGTAGCTGGGGATAGTACTAACAGCCCTTATCATTTATGAACAAACTAGAGGCCCAATGCATGAAATTCGTGCAAGAGTAGACCTTCCTTCCCCCAGCTGCCGGCACCAGCTTCCCTCTGGCTGCCGGCAGGCACCCAGAACCTGGGTTTCCCTCGAAGCCCTGGACACCTGGTCTAATTAGCATATTATGCTTTTATTATTATAGACTAGAGGCCCGGTACACAAAAATTTGTGCCCTCGGGGGGGGGGGGTGGGGAAGAGGGGTCCCTCAGCCTGGCCTGTGCCCTCTCGCACTCTGGGACCCCTCGGGAGATAATGACCTGCTGGCTTAGGCCTACTCCCGGGTGGCAGAGGGCAGGCCCAATCCCTAGGTGCAGCCCCTGGTCGGGCTCAGAGCAGGGCCGATTGGGGAGTTGGGGCGCCACCCCCTGTCATGCACAGAGCAGGGCGGATTGGGAGGTTGCGATGCCACCCTCAGTCACGCTCAGGGTAGGGCCGATTGGTGGGTTGGGGCACTGCCCCCTGTCACACTCAAGGCAGGGTCGATAGGGAGGTTGTGGCGCCACCCCCTGTCACGCACAGAGCAGGGCCAATCAGGGGGTTGGGGCTCTGCCCCCTGTCACACACAGAGCAGGGCCGATCAGGGGTTTGGGGAGCTCCCCCCTGTCACTCACAGAGTAAGTCCGATAGGGGAGTTGGGGCACCGTCCCCTGTCACACACAGAGCAGGGAAGATCAGTGGGTTGGGGCACCGCCCTCTAGCACCCACAGAGCAGGGCCGATCAGGGGGTTGGGGCGCCGCCACTGTCACACTCAGGGCAGGGCCGATGGGGAGGTTATGGCTCTACCCCGTGACACACAGAGCAGGGCTTGGGGGGGGGGGGTGTTGTGGCCCCACCCCCTGTCACACACAGAGCAGGGCGATCAAGGGGTTTGGGCGCTGCCCCCTGTCATGCTGATCCCGGTGCCGGGAGGCCTTGCGGCTCCACTGATCCCGGTGCTGGGAGGCATGTTACCCTTTTACTATATAGGGTAGAGGCCTGGTGCATGGATGGGGGCCAGCTCGTTTGCCCTGAAGGGTGTCCTGGATCAGGCTGGGGTTCCCCACTGGGGTGCCTGGCAAGTCTGGGTGAGGGGCTGAGGGCTGTTTTCAGGCTGGGGGTGACTGAACTCCCAAACGCTCCTTTTTTCCTTTTTTTTTTTTTTATTCTGGGCCAGCTTTAGCTTGAGGCTTGGCTCCAGCTCTTAGGCCTCCGCTGCTGAAAGTAGGTTTCTGGCCTTTGCTTACAATGTTGCGAATCTGCTGGCTGAAGTCCGGCGGTATTTGTTAAAATGTTTCAAACTGCAGGCTCATAGGCCTGCAGCCGCAGGCGGGGAACGTTAGTTTCCTCCGTCACTGAAGCAAGCAAGCCTCATGTTAGTTTCAAGCTGCCTGGCTGCCGGCCGCCATCTTGGCTGACAGTTAATTTGCATATCTCGATGATTAGCCAATGAAAAGGGTAGCGTTCATACGCCAATTACCATGTTTCTCTTTTATTAGTGTAGATTCTTTCCCAATGCCAGCTCTGTTGCTGCTGTTCTCTTAATGCCTCCAATTATGACCAGAGCTTGTTGACCATCTGCCTGGCTTTCCTTCCTTAAGATTTCCCTGCTTTGGTTTTTGTGCTCTTATTTCCCTGAATGACCTGTATATTATGAGATTGTTTGACACCTTTTCTGAGTGCTCTCCAGCCTTGACCCTCTTGGTCATGCTGAACTAGTGAGTGTCTTAGTTTGTGTTCTCCCAGAAGCAGACACTGAAAGAAGGATTTATTGGGAGATGAATTGCTGGAAACATTGGTAGGGATGTGTGGAAGGGAACAAATGAGGGAAGACAATGAAAGTGACTTCTCAAGCGAATTATCATTGTAGGTAAAGGTAGCTCAATTCTTTGGGGGAATGCTGGGAATGTTGTAGAACATTCCTTCTGGTACTCCACTTGTGGGACAAGGGACCTGTGTTATGCATCCCATAAGCGCCACCTGTTACTGGACTAAAGGAGTTCATCTACTTGTATGCACCAAAGCCCAGTCAAATGCAAACAGGAGTTAGCAGCCAAGAAAGTGAGAGTTCATTAGTTGAGGAAATGACACCAAGTCACAGGTGGGCAAGTCCTCAAAGACCTGTCTCTCTGATGGCTTCCAGGGGAGTTATATAGGGGAGAAACTATTAATCATGGTGGCAAAATGAGTTGGGTCATGGGCCCTACTGATTGGCTGGGGCCAGGGTAGTTGATTATTGTATCAGGTCCTGATGTCAGCCATGGGATTGTTCTCTCTGGTTTCATGAGGGTGTGGTCCCTAGGGCTATTCTGTTTTCATGGGCCTGGGGCAGAAACACAACTGAAATCAAGATGTTATCTTTAGCTGGACTGAACTTGTTTCTGTGGTTAACAGACTTAAAGCTTTGTTCTTAAGACTGTTTGATACTGACCAGAATCTGATGTCCTAAGACTTAATGATTAAAGAAGGGAGTGGATGGGCAGGAAGGAAAAGGGTCATGTTAAAGAAGTGGAGTTTCTGCATGGTTACACACCTAGCATTTGTTGGCTGTTCTGAGAGTGTGGTGACTCCCAGCACTTCTGTCCTAAGCCTGAGCAGAGTACACACCAACATCCAGAGAAAGCCATCAGGCAAATGCGTGCATTTGGAAGGAAGGCAGGTGTGCCTGGAAATGGTGACTGCCAAGGGGATAAGAATAGAGCACTAGCAGCATTTATTATGCTGAGGACCCAGTTTTTTGGGTTTAGGTTTTAGTAAGAGTATTTTTGCCTGTTTCAAGGCAATGTTTCCCTTTAAATTCCTGGTATGTGAGAACATTTTGGAAAGGACATGGGTCATTCTGCATCAGAATCATTGGGCCCTCTGGAAAGGAAGGAATCAGCACCCTAATCACCCTTTCCCAGGATATGAAACTAGGAAAACCTGTTTAGGCTGGACTAGAGTTGCTCTGGACAAGGCTCAGATGTAAAGGAAAACAAGGCTCCAGAAATAAAATTGTCTTGAGTAAAATTAGCTTGAGGCAGATTCTAGGTTGATGCCTTCACACTCCAAACGAGTGTTTTGCAGTGAATAAAGGAGGCAGCTTTGGGCAGAAAACTTGGCTAAGGATGAAAGCCCCTCAGACTGTGTCACTGAGCTATGGGGAGGAAAGCTGGAGCATAAGGGTGTCAACTCCAAAGAGAGCCCAAGCCTGAGAAGGGTTGATCATCCCCAAGGAACCGTGTGTTTACCAATGAACTGAACAATAAAACACTATTGTCAGTTACACTGTAATGTGACACTGGGTGCAGTGGTGGACTCTTGGGGGCCCCGTGTTCTTCTGGATTGCACTCCCCTACCTTGTTTCTAAACCGCTCTAAGCATTTTTTTTTTTAAGGGACGGAGAAACTTCAAGTGAAAGATACTAGACTTATAACTATTTGGTAGATGATGAATTGAATAATGGATTTGAAGAGGGTTAAGAAATATAGCTCTAATTAGACTTTGAGTTTTGTGAAGTAGGCTGTACTAGTTAAAGAAGGAAATAATTTAGTTTTAATCCAGTGATTTGATTATTTTCTCAGGCATGTGGTAAATTGTTATGGGTGAGATATATGTTGTAATCCTGGGATGGTGTTTTATGTGAACGATAAAGCCTTCTCTATGACCTCTTCCATGTGCCAACATTCTGTAGGCATAATTAATTATAATGCAGACTCTAAAATGTTGATGTGGGATGCAGGATTTTATGAAAGTACAAGGAAAATACTCAGCAAGTATTCTTTATGCTAGTTCCATTAACAGTTTTGAGAAGAGTTTCAACATCTGATTCCATAAAACTTGCCGGTTGAACCATCAGTAACAATAATATTCCTGACAACTCCTCATGCAATAGCCCATTTCACTTCTGTAGAGACGGGCATCTCTAACTTGTCTTCATTTCATTGTTTTATTCCCCTTAGTGTTAGGTTTATAAAAAAAGCCAGACTTTTATTTTCTCTTAGATGACATCCTGTTTTTACAACCCTTTTTAAGATGCTAGTTTTAATTTAATTTGTGCTGGTAAAAATCATATATCTCTATTTTAGATAGTTGAATGTAACTGAACTTGAACTTTAGCTAGAAACATTTCTTGATTGGTTTCATTTATATTTTGTGTGTGGTTCTAAACATTTTCCTGTGGCATTTATTATTCATGTTAACTTCATGCAGATATAATTTATATATAATAAGCTGTATCCATTCAAATTGTGCAATTTAGTTTGTTTTGACAGTGGTGTACTATAAAATTACCACCACAATAAAGACACAGATATTTTTCACCAGCTTAACGTTTCCTGGTGACCCTTTGTGGTCTGCTGTCCTTCCCACCCCAGCTCCAGGCAACCACTGACTTGCTTTTCATTATTATAAATTACTTTGCATTTTCTAGAATATTAGATAAATGGAACCATACAGTAGACACTTATTTGTGTTACGCCTCTTTTATTCTTCCTATGACTTTTTTTTAATCCTCACCCAAGGATATCTTTTTTTTATTGATTTGTGAGAGAAAGGAAGGGAGAGAGAAAGAGAGAGAGAGAGATGAGAGATAAACATTGTCCAGTTGCCTTCCATATGCACCCCAACCGGGAATTGAACCCACAATCTTTTTTTAAAAAAAATATATTTTATTGAGTTTTCACAGAGCAGAAGGGAGAGGGATAGAGAGTTAGAAACTTCAGTGAGCGAGGAACATCGATCAGCTGCCTCCTGCACACCTTCCACTGGGGATGTGCCCGCAACCAAGGCTCATGCCCTTGGCCAGAATCGAACCTGGGACCCTTCAGTCCTCAGGCCGACAACCGAGCCAAACCGGTTAGGGCTACAACATTTTTTGTATACAGGAGGATGCTTCAAACAACTGAGCCACTGATGAGGGCCTGGTATCATATCATTTTTTAATGAATGTTTATTCTCACATGTTTAGGATTTACAGGAATGTCATGTCATTAGACCTGGCATTTACCAACCACTTACTAATGAGTCTAATTTTGAGCTCCACAACTGTAGAGAGCAGGGGGAGTATATGAGGATAGACTAGAGAATAATGAAAATGATTAATGGGCCCACAGACAGGAACTTATGAAGAAAGGGTATAGGAAATTAGTAAATATAGTCTATAGACTGGACACAAAGCCTTTAGGTTATTTCACAGAGGATAGGATAGCCATTTCCACGGAGGTCAATGGAGGATTTCATGGCAGAGACATTCCCATGAAAACTCAGGAAATGTAGGGATTTTAAGGCTCTAAAACAGTTTATGATGCATCGGCTTCTTGTTGAGCCACTGTCTTAGATAGCACCACAGGACTACCTGTTAAACATTGTTAAGGTAATATTCTGTAAAGGCTGCTCTTTATATGAACTTTTCCCCTCTGGCAATCAAATTTTGATCGAAATAGGTAGTATCTACTCAGACCATATCTTTAAAAAGAACAATAGGAGGGATTCTTTAACTCTGTATTTTATGACACATAAAGGTTTTGTTAAGATTGATTGAACCCTAAGGCAGGAGAGGGTGGGGTGGTGGTGGTGGTGGTGGTGGTGGTAGTAGTAGTGGTAGCGGTAAGAGATCAACTAAAGGACTTGTGTGCAAACAGATAAGCATAACCAAAGGACACAGACAGTAGGGAGGTGGGGACATGTGCTGGGTGGGGGGAGGGGAGCAGCTGAGAAGAGGTCAATGGGGGTAAAAAGAAACATATGTAATATTTTCAGCAATAAAGAATTTAAATTAAAAAAAAAGATTGATTGAACTCATACTCTGTACACACTTCACTAGGCACACCCAATCCACACTACTAGGCATACTTTTATATAGGACTGGATAAAGATGGTCATTTCTTCCGCTGCGCCACTCTGCTTCTACGAGATGGTCATTTCTTAAACCTACTTCCAGGGTTTCCTCACTCTGGGACTGTTGATAATCCTTCTTTGCAGGGTCCCTGTGGCAGAGTGGGACACCTCAGTTGTCCTACCATGGCTCTGGGATCACTCCAGTATGTCCCACGTCACCTAGTTTTATGCTGATCTATGTATGGTTGCCACTTTCTTTAAAGACTAAATAATCAAAAAAAGTTCTCTCTCTTTATATACACCCAGTCCAGGTACCATATTTGACAAATTAAGCCTTTGTTAATCTATTTCTTTGATGCCTCTGCTTTTTGTCAATATACTATTCAAATTTTAACTGCCTCTATTTCTTGTTAAACCACAGAATTGTTTTGACTATTTGGTCCTGAAGGTCCTTCCTACTTGGAGTTTCTTAATCTTTTTTTACTTCATGTCCCCTTTTGATAACCATCAGTCCCTGTGGTTTTAGATTCACTCCCATAAGGGGACATACTGCTCCCTTTAGCCAAAAAAGATTTCTGGGATTTGTGACTTACATTCCAAAACGAAATGTGTGTGTGTGTGTGTGTGTGTGTGTGTGTGTGTAAAATTATGTATAGTTATAAAATTGGATATACTTTTTTGAAAGTATTTTCTATCCCAAATATTCTGATATTCCCCCTGAAACCATTCTTTCCTCTTTTCATTTTTCAAAGTTCACAAGGAAGTATGCCCCTAACTGAGCTTTTCCCCTTTTTTCCCTCATTCTCCTCCAAAAATAAGAAAGAATATGTGCATCTCTATGTTCATAGCAGGATTATTTATTTATAGTAGCTAAGATCTGGAAATAGCTCAAGTGCCTGTCAATAGATGAGTGGATAAAAAAAGTCATGGTCCATTTACCCAATGGGATACTATGCAGCTGTAAAAAAGAAGAATCTATTAGCCTTTGAGACTAGATGAGGGACCTGAAGATTATTATGCTAAGCAAAATAAGCCAGTCAGAGAAAGATAAATATCACATGGTCTCACTTATATGTGGAATCTAATGGAACAAAATAGATCCAGAGACATGGAAGCATGGAATGGACTGACAGATCTCAAAAGGAAGAGGGGAGGCGGGGTGAGAAGATATTAACCAAATAACTTATGTGCATCTATGCATAGCACAAGGACACAGACAATAGTGCAGTGAATGCCTGGGGTGGGGTGGGAGCCAGGTGGGGAGAGGGGAGCAAGGGGAGAAAATTGGGGACAATTGTAATACTCTCAACAATTAAATTAATAAATAATAAAAGAGGACTGCTTTACATAGTGTTAAAAATGACTTTCATGTATCTGTGACAGTGCCGTCTAATCACAGAGCTTTCTTAGGCAAAGAGGAGACCCCTTAAGATGACAAAGACCCTTTGCTCTTTGGATATCTGTAGTACATTTTTGCCTGCCCCCTAACAACCTCCCTCCCCCTTCCTAGTCAGAGAAAAGATTTCTGCAAAATGATTCTTAATTAACATATTGTCCCTAGAAACTGTCAGCTGCTGTGGTTTTGAACGGTAGAAATCCCTTAGAGGAAAACAATTATATATGATCATAACAATTAGCATTATTTATATGGTCATAATAGGAAGTGGTAATCTTTCTTAGAGTTATTCCAGAGAAGAGTCAGTGTGGATAAGTAGAATTTTAAAACAAGAGAAATGGACAGATAGATATAATTTAAAAGTTCCTTTCAGGCTTTTGAGTCTATGATAGACTTTGTCTTTTTGATTTTTGTATAAAAAAGAAGAATGAGGACAGTGACAAGCACCATTTTTTGATGGATCACTGTGTACCAAACTCTGAACTCAGCATTGTACACTTAGAATGCAATTAATCCTCTTAACCAGCCTGGGAGGTAGACACTGTTTTTCACATTTAAGGGTGAGGGAAATAAAACTTGGGGAGGCTGAGAGAATGTTGCCACCCTGTTTCTGGATCTACTTTGTGATTGCTATGACTTTATTGCTAGAAGACCTCAAGTATTTTAAATAAATTATCCCAAATTATTTTTTTAAAACTATAGTTTGAATTTGCAGATCAAAGAATCACCTATCTTATTTTTGCCCTAAAATTATGAGCTAGAAAGAGCAATGGTCTGTGAGTCTTGACGACTGATTTCCGTAGCCAGCATTTGCTTTGTGATAATGACAGTGTTTATGACAGTTATTGGCTTCCGTTTTCTTATTTGAACAGTTTGAAACTGGACAGTTGCTAAAGTCCTACAACTCTGTGAATCTAAGGTGGCTGAAGATATTCAAATTTACATCTTGAGACTGGAATAGCAGAGGGAATCTTAAACCAGCTCTCAGCCCTAATGGGCATAACTCTGTGTGAAGCCTTTGATCATTTTCATGAGTGGCAAAATGATACTTACCTTTAAATTTCTGCTGGCTATTTCCAGTCACAATCCACTCCTTGAGTAACGCCTCATGCAGTTTCATCACAGCATCAGGATGCCAGTTAGAGCAACAATATTGCCCCGCTAGATGATCATCAGTGTCAGGAGATGAGGCAGATTCCTGTTGCTTGATCAAGATGTTTAAAACCCCATTCTGCACAAATGGAAATGCTCGGAAGGATATAATGAGAAGTAATAGTAAGTTTTAGATTGCCTGTCAACCCTAAGCCCATTTATGTCCATCACAGAAGTTATATAACTCTCACTTCTCGCGCTTTCCTGATTTGCATAACCAACAGCCTTAATACCACCCACAATATTTTTCCCAGCGTCCCACTAAATACTGAACCTTGGTTTACAATTCCTTAACACATTCTGGCATAGATCTACTCACTCCTTTAAAAAAATATGTCAGCTATCAATTAATTAGTAATAAAATGCCAAATAAAAGGTTAAAGTTCAACAGTATGCTTGGTAGTGAAATATCTTTCTACATAGTCGTATGGACCCATGGAAGCCATCCTATTGACACCTCTCTCATTTGGTTTTAATTTGCTATTCCTGACACTTAACAGAATTCTCACCCAACAACTATGAGTGGAGAAAAATAGCTGCTTTCATTCTATTTGATTTTAATATGTCAACTGAAAATTCCATATAATTATTTGCTAAAGGCACACTTATTTAAGAAATATAATGGTGTGAATTGAGATCTAAAGGTAATGAATTGAGCTCACAGAGAGGGAAAGTGTGTCACCAGAGGAAAGTCAGCTGGCCTTCTGGCCAGTTCCCTTAAGATGGCCTTTTCTCCTGTGGATTTGCCGCAGTTCCAAATTATGCTGTCAGCCTTAAAGACTTAGAAACTGTCTTGTCAGTGTCTTGAAATGTTCAGATTCATGATGCTGTTTTCTGCTAACAAAAATCACAGGAGACCAAAGTACAGAAACAGAATGTCAATCCTTTAGTTATTGAGAAATATGATTTTCAACTTAACTGTCCTTGCTCTTATCCACGGCCAAAGCCTTCACTTGTACACATGTCCTATTGCTTCTTACTAGTTTTAAGTACTTGGCTCCTGCAATTTTCCTGCTTTCTCCTTCATCAGTGTTTCCCCTTGTTACCATTCCATCATCAATACGCATACTATAATATCCCATCTGAACAAAAACCCTCCTTAGATCTTATATTCCCCTCTCAACACCATCTCATTTCTCTGTTTCCTTTTCCTGAAAACTCTCAAAAGAAGCAATATATATACTTTCTGTCTCCATTTCCTCATTTTCCATTCTCTCTTCAACCCACACCAAATAGGATCTCTCCATCTCTCCGCTAGAACAAGACAGAATAGGAAAGCATTAAAAAAAAAAAGTTAGCACTGTGAAAGTATATCTTTCTTCCCTAAAGGAGAACCTATATTTATAAAATATTTCTCATTGCCTTTGAAGGTAAAAGGTCATTATTTTTTAAATAAGTAGCCTGGCTGAACTGTCCAGAAGTTCAGTCAAGATTTACTCCTTAAGCTCCTTCTGTTTGCTACGAGATACCTGCAGAGATTTCATCTTGCTACTAGTCAGTTAGGAAAATGGTGTTCAATGCAGATAGTTGTTTTATTCTTGTGACTCGTGATGCCTACAGGTCTTTTCCAAGATTCAGTGACATGAAATAAAGCCCATACTTGTTTGTGCAACATTGGTCTCATGACTTGTACCATCCTTGCCTTAGAACAGTGATTTTCAATCTTTTTCATCTCATGGCACACACAAACTAACTACTAAAATTTTGCAGCACACAAAAAATTTATATTTTTGCCAATTTGACAAGAGATAGGTATAATTTTGACTCATTCACACCAGATGGCTATTGTTGTGTTGGCTGTTGTTCGTTTTTAATTTGACAATCTAAGGAAAAAGAGGACAGTGCCCCTGATTAAATAGTCAGATATTACCTGTTTAAAAAATTCTCAAGGCACAGCAGTGTACCTGCTGGTTGAAAATTGCTGCCTTAGACAAAGGCTCTCCTCAATAATAAAACCTTTGCTAGCAGTGAGCTTAGGCTAGTCATTTCTGTTTTATGATTTTCTCTAGTCAAAGTCACCAGCTACTGCCGTAACCGGTTTGGCTCAGTGGATGGAGCGTCGGCCTGTGGACTGGAGGGTCCCGGGTTCGATTCCGGTCAAGGGCATGTGCCTTGGTTGCGGGCACATCTCCAGTGGGGAGTGCAGGAGGCAGCTGATCGATGTTTCTCTCTCATCGATGTTTCTAACTCTCTATCTCTCTCCCTTCCTCTCTGTAAAAAAATCAATAAAATATATTAAAAAAAAAGTCACCAGCTACTCATTGTCAAATTCAAAGGCAAATTCTTTTTTTTTTTTTTTTTGGCTTTTAAGAAACTTTTTATTAGGTAAAATTTATTCAATGTTTTAAGAGCTTGACTCTTCTCTTTCCTCCTGGACTACCAAATCTGGCCACTTGTTCTGATTTCTTTGGTGGGTTTTCTTTCTCCTCTCTCCTGCCTCTGCCTGGTGGTGTGCTCCTGGAATCATTTCTTGGGTTTTTTTGTTTAAATCTCTATCTACCTTCTCGTGAAATGATGGCCTCCAGTCTCCCATGACTTTAAATGGGAGATTGCAGACTTGATGCTCTCATGTCTTCTAAATTTATATCCCTAGTCCCAAAATTTTAATTGAGCTTCACATTAATCAGCAACAATCTTGGAACAGAATAAAGTAAAGCAACTGTGAATGACCTATACAAGCCAACCGTACCTTACTTGTATGGCTTATGTTGATTGGGATATGGAAACATCTGAATACAACAAAATTAAACCAGCTAATGCCCTGAATGAGATGGGGTCATACCCAATTCTGATAACTTTGGTTCTTTATAGAGCAGGAGTCCTGGGAAATATTCTGCTTGCTTGACATTTTTCTTGACAGGTGCTCATAGACTTATTGCTCATTAACTGTCATGAGTCACTTGAAATAAAGAATTTGCCCTTGGTCCCAAATGCCCTAGGGGTGGCTCGATGCTAATGTAGTTAATTGAATGACTTACATTGCCACTTGAATGTTTAATAGGCACCTTATAACAGGCCCCAAAACCAAAACGTATTCTTCTCTGTCTTCTCCATCTCAGTAAATAGAGCCACAATGAACTCTAATTACTCAGGCCCCAAATTTTTATATTATGTAGATTTTCTCCCCTCTTCTCAACTATAGCCAATTTGACAGCAATTCTTATCAGCCTCTACCTCCAAAATATATCCTGAGTATTATTGCTTTTCACAATCCCAATTGCTCTGCCCTAGACCAAGCTACTGTCTTTTTTTTTCCCCCTTAAGACTACTTCCATGTTTCCTATAACTGTGCATCACAGAATTATATCTGTGAATCACCTGGGGATATTAACTGATTAAACTGATTCTTTTAATCAGTCATGAATATGATCTGAGATTCTGTATTTATAACAGGCTTTCAGGTAATATGAGTGCTACTGGTTAATGGACCTAACTAGAATATATAATCCTATCTAATAAAAGACTAACATGCAAATTGACCATCACTCCAACAGACAAGATGGCCGCCCCCATGTGGACACAAGATGGTCAGCAGGGGAGGGCAGTTGGGGAAGATCAGGCCTACAGGGGGAGGGCAGCAAGAGAGGACCAGGCCAGTAGGGGAGGGCTTGGGGGGGACCAGGCCAGTAGGGGAGGGCAGTTGGGGGAAACCAGGCCAACAGGGGAGGGCAGTTGGGGGGGACCAGGCCAGCAGGGGAGGCCAGTTGGGGGCAATCGGGTCAGCAGGGGAGCAGTTAGGTGTCGATCAGGCTGGCAGGGGAGTAGTTAGGGGCTGATCAGGCTGGCAGGCAGAAGCGGTTAGGGGCAATCAGGCAGGCAGGCAGGCGAGCAGTTGGGAGCCAGCAGTCCTGAATTGTGAGAGGGATGTCTGACTCCCCATTTAGGCATGATCCCACACCGGGCAGTCAGACATCCCTAAACGGGCAGTTGGACATCCCTCAAGGTGTCCCAGATTGGAGAGGGCACAGGCTGGGCTGAGAGACATACCCTCCCTGCCCCCAGTGCATGAATTTTGTGCACCGGGCCTCTAGTCAAGTATAAAAATTCAGATGATTGGACTATGAAGAACAAAAGTATGGTAAGAGAATAGAGAATAACTGCTCTGCAGTAGCCTTCAGTCTATTTGTTATTCTCTTTATAAAGTATATCAGCTCATTTACCTACCTGTCTAACTTCCTCACAACCCTCCACCTTCTTGGCTTCCCATAATACCTTGAATAAAATCCAAGTTGCAGTAGTAGGCCTTATAACAGTGGTTCTCAACCTTCTGGCCCTTTAAATACAGTTCCTCATGTTGTGACCCAACCATAAAATTATTTTTGTTGCTACTTCATAACTGTAATGTTGCTACTGTTATGAATCGTAATGTAAATATCTGATATTCAGGATGGTCTTAGGCGACCCCTGTGAAAGGGTCATTCGACCTCCAAAGGGGTCGCGACCCACAGGTTGAGAACTGCTGCCTTATAAGCTATGGCCTCAAACCTCTTTGAGGTCTGCTCCTACTATAGCTTGCCTAGACGCTCTATCCAAAGTGGTTTTTCTCATTCTTGAACACATTCAACTTTTTCTACCTCAGGGTCTTAATACTTGCAAGTCTTTCTGTCTGGACTAGCATATTATTCTCTTATCACTCATATTTCTGGTCAAAGGAAAACTAAGGGAAGACATTCCCGACTGTACTATATAAAATAAATTATGTTTTATTCTTTTATTTTCTAACCACAAATAATTATCTGTGATAGGCTGAATAATCCCAGGAACTTGTGTATAAGTTACCTTGTATGGAAAAAAAGGATTTTGCAGATGTAAGTTAAGGATCCAGGCATGGAGGGATTATCCTAGGTTATTTGAGCGGGCCCAAAATAATCACCAGGGTCCTTATAAGAGGATGTGTGACAATGGAAGCAGAGGTTGGAGTGATGCACTTTGAAGATGGAGAAAGGGGCATGAACCAGAAAATGCAAGTGGCCTCTAGAAGCCAGAAATGGCAAGGAAATGGATTTTTCCTTAGACCAGTGGTCGGCAAACTGCGGCTCACGAGCCACATGCAGCTCTTTGGCCCCTTGAGTGTGGCTCTTCCACAAAATACCGACTTCTGCGCATGGGCCACGGAGTTTCAATCGCACTGTATGTGCGTGCCCACACATGGTATTTTGTGGCAGAGCCACGCTCAAGGGGCCAAAGAGCCGCATGTGGCTCACAAGCCGCAGTTTGCCGACCACTGCCCTAGACTCTCCAGAAGGAACAAGTCCCTGCTGGTACCTTGATTTTAGCCAAGATTCACTGTGGGCTCCAGAAACTTAACATAATAAATTTGTATTGTTTTAACACTAAGTTTTTACAACAGCAATAAGAAGCTAGTGCATTATCTAAAACGTTTTATACTCTCTTATTTTTATGCTGGTTTATTTTCCATCTTTTTGATAGTATGCAAGCTCCACGAGGGAAGGGACATCTGCCTTGATTATATTCTGTATCCCTGTGTGTTCAATGCTTAGAATAGTATTTGACACATAATAGCTGCCAAATAACTTGGTTAAATGAATGAATTATTAGACTGAATACTTAAGGTTTAATCAGAGAAGTGGAGTCACACACATGCACATGAATTATACCTTCTGTAGTTTTAGAATTGAGTTTAGTAGTCTCTGTACTGCTCATTGTCTTTTCATCTGATCGGATACAGGAGCTCGGAGTCCATAGAACAAGCATTTGGGAAGGGAAGGTAGATATAAATTGGGAGAGAAGAAGATCAAGCAGTAACACACAAACTGGAGTCCTTGAGGACTGATGGAAGTGTCAGTTTTCTTGGATATGTGGACTTGCATAGTATTGATCTCCTGCAGAAATCAAGGCAGCCATTGTCATGTTGCTAAACACACACACCTGGCCCAGGAGTTCGTGATGCTGAAGTTGAACCAGGGAAGGTGGAACAATTGCAGGCCTGGCTGCAGCCTCATGCCAACAACACGAGTCAAAAGGTAACTAGTAAATCTGAGCGGCAAAATGACTGCTGCTTCAATTCCACCCTCCAAGTCTGTATGTTTCCTGTTTACCACAGTAAACAGGAAACATACAGAGATAGGAATTATGGGAAGTGTAGTTTAGCCTAGCCAAGTTGACCGTTATAAAGTCACTACGGTTTATTATTTCCCTTAAGATGTCAGAGTTAAAAAATTTGCTTAATGACCATAATTTTATTACTAGGGAAAGTGTATAACCAGAATATTTAATATCAGATTTTGATTGTCTTATTATTGATGCACCTCCATAATGGACATACATGGCCATCCACCCTTACATAGGCTTGTATCTCTGTCAGGTATTCTAAGTGCTCCTGGATCAGCACTTGCACCGCCAGTAAAAGCTATGCTCTTTTGACTCATCTTTTTCATTCCTTCCATTATAGGCATCTCTCTCTCTCTCTCTCTCTCTCTCTCTCTCTCTCTCTCTCACTGTCCCATTCTTTATTAAGATAAGATAATATATTCAATCAGGGTCCAATCTGGTCTTACTGTTCCAGGGTCTATTTTTGTCTCTGTAAGAGAATTTTTGTAACAGATTTATTACATTGATTTATGCAACATCTTTGCTGACTTCTTGATATGTGAAGAGTAGGAAGGTACTATTCATTATCCAGAATAAAAAACTTTGTTTTCGATAATCAAGCAAAAATGAAATCGAGGAAATGGAGAAAACCTAGTTCTTTTTTCACTCAGATTGCCAGATAGTTCATAAATCCTTGGTTATTAGGAGTCTCATCTTGAATCTCCCTCCCTCTTTTTCCCTCTCTTCCTTGATTTCCTTAGCCTTTCCACTAGTAGTAAAGGCGGGTGTAAAATTTTTGCACATAATATTGCTTTATTCATACATACCACCATATAAGTTAAGATTGGACTGAAATAAGACAAATTCCTATGGAGCTTGGCCTGCCTACATGCTTAGGCTAGCTGGCATTTTTAGAATTTTTTTCAAAATACAGCATGTCCTCGGGGCAAATAAGATTTCCTCTTTGCATTAAAGATAGTGATTACATTGTACCTAGTAATAACATTTTATTGTGCTCTGGTCGGGAACTGGATCGAAACTTCTGGTAAGATGAATAAATAACAGTAAGATTCTGTTTTTCCTCCTCTTCCTAAATAGAGTTGCAGGTAAAAGGACAACCACTTGATTGTTTTTTCCATCTTCCTTTCTTCATTTACTTTAGGATGCATCTATATATTTTTTTGCACAGCTTTGTTGTTATGCACTTTGCTAGTGAGTGATGTAGCCCTAATGAAAATGCATGAACACAGCAGCAGGTTTATAACAGGGCATTATAAGTATATAGAGTTATACATAGGCATTTTTAGTGAGTAGGATAACTTTAATTTGTAAAGTCAAAGCTAGATGGAGATCATAATCCTGGGCTTCCTGCACATTTGCAGCATTCGTACATCCAGTCAAGCTTGAAACTGGAATCTTCCTGGATTCTTTTCTCCCTTCAGCATGTCTAGTCAGCCAGCAATTCTTTCACATTTTTACTCATGTATAACCAGTATTTTTAGTCACATATATTTTACTAGAGGCTCAATGCATGAATTCGTGCACCAATGGGGTCTCTTGGCTTGGCCTGCAGGATTGGGCCGAAACTGGCTTTCCAACATCTCTGAGGGGTCCCGAATTGCGAGAGGGCACAGGCCAGGCCGAGGGACACCACTGGTGCACAATTGGGGCAGGGGAGGGATGCAGAAGGTTGGCCACCTGGGGAGGGACTGCAGGAGGGCTCTGAGGCATGTCCAGCCCCTCTTGCTCAGTCCCAATCGTCCAGACCCCAGCAGCAAGTTCACCTACCAGTTGGAGCGTCTGCCCCTTGGTGGTCAGTGAACCTCATAGTGACTGGTCAACTGGTTGACTGTCTGCCCCCTGGTGGTCAGTGCACATCATAGTGAGTGGTTGAGCAGCCTTAATATATCATTAGCATATTACGCTTTGATTGGTTGAACAGACGACCGGACACTTAGCATATTAGGCTTTTAGTATATAGGATTATTATTACTGCCTCCACTCAAAAAGGACCTCTCATGTCCTTACAGTAGCTTTCTAAGGGAACCCCAGCCTTAAATTTCTTTCCTTTCCTTCAATTTATTCTGAAAAATATCTCCTACTTCACCTTCATACAATACTTCTGTCATCATGACATTGCTCAAAAGCCCTCAATGGCCTACCACCTTCCATAGGATGAAATAACAGTCTTTAGACCAGTGGTTCTCAACCTTCTGGCCCTTTAAATACAGTTTCTCATGTTGTGACCCAACCATAAAATGATTTTCGTTGCTACTTCATAACTGTAATGTTGCTACTGTTACGAATCTTAATGTAAATATCTGATATGCAGGATGGTTTTAGGCGACCCCTGTGAAAGAATCATTCGGCTGCTAAAGGGGTCACGACCCACAGGTTGAGAACCACTGCTTTAGACCAACATGCAAGATATGTATATATCTTCCCTGTCCATTCTGTGTTTTTCACCCCTGCCTATGAAACTTTGTAGGATAATCAGTAGAGCCAATGGATTAAAAGGAACCCAGATTTGGAACTTGAGATATCTAGAAGGTGAGAGAGGGGGGAGAGTGAGGAGAGATGCAGCCAAGTCAGGTCTGAGAGGGAGATTTAGAACGTTCTGAGAGAAGCAGGGGAGAGATTTTGGTGGCAGCTATACTGTTAGTGAGATATTGAGTGAAAAATAGAGAAAAATGAGGTAAAGGGATTTTTAGATACTGTACTGTGGATTATGACTAGAAACCTTCGTTATTTTGAGTGACTCAGGAAAGATAAATATCGGATTTCAATTCTTTTCTCTGCTTGGTGACTTAAATTACTATTGTGTAAAGACTTTACACTTAGGTGAAGTATAACCTACCTGTTTTGTTCTTCCTTAATATTGTGTGGACTTATATTTTATAAAACTTGAATGTCCTGTGAAAGCAAGGGTTAAATACCATGAGCTATAGAAGCATACTCCTGGCTCTCTGAAAGAAGGTATTACTTTGGGTGATGATTTTTATCTATAATTACATTTCCTTTTTGCTGTCACGGAGAGCCTGCTATTCATTATAATACGTATTACTTCATAGTCACTAAACTATATGAGAAAAAACATCTTTGTTTGTAGTTTGAGGGGACTTTTAAAATCACTGCATCATGAAGATACTTGAAACTTTTGCCTCATTGAAAAGCACTGGATGTTTTGAGGAAAATCAATAAACCATATTCCTACCATAACCCAAGGGGAACAGAGTTATTGAGGTTTGAAGTAGCTTACCCAAAATCAGAATTCCTCCAGCATGGAGATTTGTGAGGACCCTTTGCAGCTAACAGCTAATCACACTATTTGTGGTGAATTACTTTCATTATGTAAAATAAATGTAGCCATTGCACATTACAAGAAATGTTCCAATTCTTTCATTAAAAACACAACGTTATGCATGCTATTAATTTTTAAGATGCATTACCAAGTAGGTCATGAATATTAAGGGGACACATTTGTTCTGCCCTTAAAAAAACACATATACACATTAATTTGTAGTTGGGATAGAAGTTTCCTCTTCACAGTCTGAAACAGAAGACAGGGAGAATACGCATGGTTCCCTTCTTTTAACCACAAGATAATTCTCCTGAAAAATCTCAAGTCATTCAAAAAGTTTAGCGCAGCTGTAACTATCTTCACTGACATCTGTTATTCACTGTGCACAGCCCCAATCAATTCGCAACTGTTTCTCAGCCTCTTCGGCTGCAGTGTGATTGGTTGCCAGTGGATGTCTGGGTGACTTATTTGTGGGTCACATGCACAGATAAATTCTGTCTATTCCAGAGATAATTTCCAAATAAAATGTGCAACCTGTCTGATGCGAGTTTCATTAGTTTTGTGAGATTCAGTAGATAATGTTTGAGAGCACAGTTCCAAAATAGAAAGTTCTATTCATAAACATGTATCCTTTTAGAAATTGGGTTAGTAATGGATGTTGCCTAATTAATAATAAATGGATATTACTCATACACCAAGGGCCTTTATGCACAGACTCGGCTTTATTTGTCATGTATTTACTACTAAAACACAAGAATAATGACTGTCCCCATTATTTCCAAAGTTTGTCTATGCATAAGTCTAGGCTTGAAAAGAGGGACATGTTCAGCAACTCTGATATAACCAGGTAGTGGTACAGCTGTAGAAGCAGAGTGCTTTGAGGTCAGTGAGGAGGGACAAAAACTTTATTGTTGGGTGGTGGGGACAGTGAAGAGATGAGCAGATGGCATCTGAGCCCATCTTATTTGAACTTCTAGTAGATCTATTCCTACTCCACTTCCCTATTTGCTGTTTGAATCAGTTTATTTTGGCAATTAAAAAAAGGAATGCCCACCTATCAATGGTATAACCATCTAGCATCCTATATATTTTATTGACCTTGTTTATTATTTTATGACTCCCACCCTCCAGAATAGAACTTCAGGAAGGTTGGGGGTTGTTGTCTGTTTTTTTGCTGCTGTATATCTATGGCCTAGTAGGGTGATAGGTATAGTGTGGGTATTCAAGAAATATCTGTTGAATGGATGATTGAATAGATGAAGGATAAATTATGGAGTATTTGCAAACCCCACCAAAGAGAAAGGAAGGAAGAAGGGAAAAAAATCAATATTTCTGTCACATCATTGGTATCATTTTTGTGTGTACCCTGAAGGCTTATTTGCTTGTATTAGTTATGTTATTGTAATCATTTAATATGAACAAAATTGCATATTTCAATTAGCTCAGTTTTCCTGATGAATATTGCTTACTCTATGCATTTTTGGGAATAAAGATCAAAATAAAAGTTACATAGAAAACTACACAGAATAACTTCATTAACATCTTTTTGTTTTTGCTTTCTTTAGTTACTTTTTGTTTTTTCCTGTGCAAGTCATATTTATTCTGCTTGCTAAACAGTGTTCATATCAATTCATTTTTTTCCATCTTTCCTCCCATCCCCCTGGTCTAAGCTACTATCGGTCTCTAACCTCTTGCCTGGTTTATTACAGTTGCTTCCTAAATTACTTTCTCCACATGCAGTCTTGCCTGTCTTCATGCCCAGTTTTTGGATTTACTATCATAAGCTTTGGTCTCACGAGAGAGAGAATGATTTCTTCTAAAAACATTTACTTATTTCGATCTCCTACCTGATATTCTTCCTTGGTTTCCAATTGACTTTGGAATAAAATCTCCAAAGCCCCTGTGTGATACAGTGGGTCTTTGTCTCTAGCCTCAAGCCTTGCCCATCTCTCATTCTTTAAGATCTGTACTTAGTGTATTTGAATGTGTTAGTTTCTTTCCCCTATTCCTTTGATGAGATGCTATCTTGAGTGGATTGCCCTTAATTTCCGGTGAACTGCTTCTGGGGGTGGGTGGGTGTGGTCACATTGAATGTGTGTTTTTATCACTTCTTACTATATGGGCTGATTTTTAAGGATATTTATTACAAGAACAGTTACAGATCCAAGCAGAAAGATGAGCTAATGAGTGACTTACACTACTTGTAATTGGATCATTTAATCATCATTTGCAAGTTAAAAATAACATGACTCAGATTGTTTAATGTGAATTTTACAGAAGGAGAAAATGATCACTCAAGTACTTTGGCAGTAAAATTGTCATTATTGTTTTATGAAGCTTTTGTGTAGGGAAAAAAACACCCACTTCTTATGTAATAAATCACCTAACAAAATTCCATCTATATAGCCTAGGTGTAGTTCTAATAGTTTATAAAGGAATTAGCAATTATTCTAATTCATTGTACCAGTCATTGCCTTGAATTAGCAATTCTCACTATCTGATTGGGCGGATAGTAAGGGGAGTTGATTGAGATTTTTAATAATAATCAAAAGGGATGTAGAATAGCCCTGGCCAGTGTTTCTCAGTGGTTGGAGCACCAGCCTACACACCAGAAGGTCTCAGGTTCAGTTTTTGGTCAGGAGCACTTACCTGGGCTTCGGGTTCAATCACAACCCCTGTTGGGGCACGTGTGGGAGGCAGTCAATCCAAGTGTCTTTCTCACATTGATGTTTCTCTCCCTCCCTCCCTCCCTCCCTCCCTCCCTCCCTCCCTCCCTCCCTCGCTCCCTTCTTTCCACTCTCTCTGAAAATTAATGGGGGAAAAATGGATGTAGATAGAGTTGAAGTTTGTCCTAGATTGTAAAGAGGGATTGTTAAAATTTGCATATAGCCATTGAAGGGTCTCACACAAGTATGACATTTATCACAGAAGGATAAAATACTAAGGAAATCCAGTTCCCAGACTGATATTTATGAACATGTGACTGCGTTCCCGCCAAATTGGATGTGAAAGGAATCCCTGAACAACTTCTCCTCCCCCTCCCACCTCCCTGTGCTCTAGTGTGGACTACATGAACAAGGACGGCATCTTAGTGACGGAAGAAGCACAGGGGGAAGAGCCTGGGCCCCCGTACTTCTGCAGGGGAGAATAGATTTGTTAACTCAGAATTTTTGTGTGACAGAGAAATAATTTATCTTGCTGAAAATACTTTTATTCCGAGCCATTCTATTTCATCTGTTGAACTGATATCCTAATTAAACAATTGGTCACCAAAAATAGTCATGCATTTTAACTAGATTTTGACGTGATACTGGGAACAGAGCAGCAGAGGTTGATAACCAGCGAGAGGAACTACAACCAGCTTCCTGAGTAGCGAGCGCTTACCTGAATTTCCAGTCTCACTGTCTCATGAATAAAGATAATACTCTCAACAATACAGGAAAAAATTAAAAATTATATACAAATGTCCTAGTCTGTGTCATTTGTTTATTCTTGCCTTTTAGAAACACTTAACATGCTTAGCAGATAATGTTCCTTCTCTTTATCTAGATCAGGGGTAGGGAAAGTCTGGCCCATGTGCCATATAAAGACCTGGAAATCATTTGGTCTGGACCTGCCAAGGCAACTGCAGTCAGGACTCGAAATAAATCTATGAGCTTTTTTCATAGCAACATAAATTGATATTAAGGGAGTTATATTAATGAATGATGTTATAAATATCCAAATGGTCACTGGCAGAAAAAAGGTTCCCCACCCCTGATCTAGATGGTTTGTTCTTTTATTCTTTTTTAAAAAATTATTTCTCAATGTATTTTTTTAAAAATGTATTTTTATTGATTTCAGAGAGGGAAGGAGAGGGAGAGAGAGAGAGAAATATCAATGATGAGAGAGAATCATTGATTGGCTGCCTCTTGCATGCCCCCCACCAGGGATCAAGCCCACAACCTGAGCATGTGCTCTGACCGGGAATTGAACCACGACCCCTGGTTTCATGGGTCGATGCTCAAACACTGAGCCACACTGGTTGGACATTGAATGTCTTTTTAAATATTAGTAATTGATATTTTGGAATGACAGAAATGGCCAAGAACTGAAAGTTAAGCTCTTAAATATCTGTCTGAGAGAGAAAGAAAGATATTTATTTTATAATGGAACCAGATTTTCCTTTTGTGCAATAGTGCAAAGGGGGTGAGTATCAACTAAGTTATGGCAGGAATGATGCAAATTCAGACTATTGAGAGGCTTAAGTACTCCCTGAGAGTCAGATATTCAGGGAGATGCTCACTGTTACTATTAATTTGGAAAAGTGTTTTCATTACCCATTGCTCCACAACAAATCACAACAAAACTTAGTGGTTATAACAACCACCACCATTGACTATAGTTTTGGGGGGCTAGGATTTGGGGAGGGTGGTGTTCATCAGTTTTCATTTCAGATACCCCATGCAGTTATAGTTAGATCAATGCTAGAGCTGCTCTCATCTGAAGGCTCGACTGGGGCTGGGGGATGCCTTTCCCAGGAGGCCACTCACATGGCTGGTATGTTTCTGTTGTCCAGGACCCTCATTTCTATACGTGGGCTTCTCACATAGTTAACTGATATCAGGGGAAGATGGGGGGCTTCCCCCAGAGCAGGCAATCCATGCAAGCAAGGTGAAAGCTTCAGTGTTTTGTATGGCCTAGCCTCAGAGGTCACATAACAACACTTCTGCTGTATTCTGTTGGTCAAATCTGTAAGTCCTGATTTAGTGTTGGCCTGGAGTATACAAGGAGGTGACTTGGATATTGGTTTCTACAAAGAATAACCTAAGGGTATCAAAAATTAGGGAAGAAATAGAATGAATTGGCTGAGATATAATCCCAGAACTGAATCTATCCTTCCCCCCCACTGATGTGAGTAGGGTGGTGAGAAAAGGGGGTTCTTTTAGCTAATAAACATCAACTTATATCTTGAAAGATATAAATACTAGTAAGATTCATTTATTCTGAAGAATCTATAAACAGGACTATAAGAAGCAATACTTGCCCTTCTAGATGGAACCAGGAATGGTGTTCTGAATGCTGGAATACCATCCAGGTGGGCTGCAGAAAATCTGTTGGGGAAAATAAAGAACTAGACTATCCTCTGGATTTTAGCCACTAAAAGGATCGATATTTTTTGGGTAATGGATTTTGATTATATTTTTTCTTCACTCACTGACATATTGGAACAAATTTTTGACCATTCATTTTGTAGCTATCTTTTGTTTCTTAGATTCTATCACGGAAAATTTCCCATGTTAATAACATTCATTTGTGCAGTGAGATTTATCAAGGACTCAAAAGCCATAGGCCATAAAGGCAGGGGTTAATAGCTTGGTCTCCTTACCCCATTCCAAACGGAGAAGCTCTGCTTGTATTTACTTTTTTATGTTGCAGGTATGTGTAGGGGATTTTTTGGTTAAATGGTTTTACTGCTAAAAGGATTAAGAAAATGTGAATCTACAACTTCATTTTAAATAGCTGCTTCCTGTGTGTGGATATAACATAAATTATTAAAAAAATTCTCTATTATGAATATTTTGATAGTTTCTTGCTTTCCTCTATTATAAACATTACTGTGATAAACAGTGTCACATGAATAATACTTGTACTCATCTGTAATTACTATTTATTTCATTCCTAAAAAATAAAAGTCCTGGGTTGAATTATATATTCCTTTATTGAGATTTTATTTTTAAAGTTAAATAAAGTTTATTAAATGTATGGGGTGACATTGGTTAATAAAATTATATAGGTTTCAAGTCTACCATTCTATAATGCATCATCTCTATATTGTATTGTGTGTTCATCATCCAAAGTGAAGTCTCTCTTTGTCACCATTTATCCCCCTTTTACCATCTTCTATCTCCCCCCATTCCCCTTCCTTTCTTGTAATCACCATACTGTTGTCTGTGTCTGTAAGTGTTGCTTTCTTCCTTTTTTTTTGCTTAATCCCTTCACCCTTTTCACCAGCCCCCCAACACCCCTCCCCTCTGACAGCTGTCTGTCAGTCTATGTATCTATAAGTCTTCTATTTCATTTATTTTGTTCATTAAATTCCACATAGAAGTAAAATCATTTGGTATTTGTCTTTCTCTGACTGGCTGATTTCACTTAGCTTAATACCTTCCAGGTCCATCCATGCTGACAGAAAAGGTAAGATTTCCTTGTTGTTTACAGCCAAGTGGTATTCCATTGTGTAAATATACCACAGCTTTTTGATCTACTCATCTACTGATGGGCACTTAGGCTGCTTCCAAATCTTGGCTATTGTAAATAACATTGCAATGAACATAGGGTGCATACATTATTTTTTCCCCTTTTTATTGAATTCATTGGGATGACACTGGTTAACAAAATTATACAGGTGTAAGGTGTACAATTTTATAATACATCGTCTGTAACTGCATTGTATGTTTAGCACCCCAGGTCAAGTCTCCTTTCATCACCAGTTGTCCCCTGTAGATCCTCTTCCACCTCCCTGCGCCAGCGGCCACCACACTATTGTCCGTGTCCATAAGCTTTTCCTCTTTTTTTTTCATTTTTTGCTCAATCCCTCTACCACTCTCCAGCCCCCCAATCTGCCCCACACATACACAACAGCTGTCAGCCTGCTTTCTGTCTTTGTTTTGCTCATTAGTTCATTTTGTTTATTAGATTCCACATATGAATGAGATCATGTGATACTTGTCTTTTTCTGACTGCCTTATTTTGCTTAGCACAATGCTCTCCAGGTCTCTCCATGCTGTCTCAAAGGGTAAGAGATCCTTCTTTTTTACTGCTGCATAGTATTCCATGGTGTAAATGTACCACAGCTTTTCTGTCTACTCACCTACTGATGGTAACTTGGACTGTTTCTAGATCTTGGCTATTATAAATAATGCTGACATAGGGGTGCATATATTCTTTCTAATTGGTGTTTCTGGATTCTTAGGATATATTCTCAGAAGTGGGATCACTGGGTCAAAGGCAATTTCATATTTTATTTTTTGAGCAAACTTTATTTGGTTTCTCAAAGTGGTTGCACTGCTCTGCATTCCCACTAATAGTCTTCTAGGGTTTCTTTTTCTCTACATCCTTGCCAGCATTTGTTGTTTGTTGATTTATTGATCATAGCCATTCTGGCAGGTGTGAGGTGTTACTTCATTGTAGTTTCAATTTGCATCTCTCTGATGATAGTGATATTGAGCATTTCTTTATATGTCAATTGGCCTTCTGTATGTCCACTTTAGAGACGTGTTTATTCAAGTCCTTTGTCTGTTTTTTAATTGGATTGTTTGTCTTCCTGGTGTTGAGTTGTGTAAATACTTTGGAAATGAACCCCTTATGAGATTTATCACTGGCAAACATGTTCTTCCATACAGTGGGTTCCTTTTTCTATTTGTTTATGGCTATATTTTATATTTTTAAAAAGTTCTTAAAGCAGATATACAAGGAAACAGAACCACAGCAAGACCAATGACCTTTACAAAACTTCCTCATTGGCTAGAGACTCTCACAACTAGAATTCAGGTCTCCTGCCTCCCCATTTAGGAATTTAAAATGCTTTCTAGATTTCTTCAAGGAGAGTCAATCTTTAGATTCAGCCAGGGGTGGCATGAGGGAAATTCCACCACACACGTAAGAATACAATTTTTAGAGGTGTAGAATAGTTTCCTCAACAATCCGTTCTGGGTGGCATGAATGTGCCACTTTTCTTGGGTAAACTGGAAAAAAAAATATGGTTGGTTCCCACTGCAGGACTTGCATGACAATAAAGGAGGATTGCTGCTAACAAAGAAATAGCTCCATCCATCACCAGGGGAGTGAACACGATCCTTCTCAGATGAGCTGCTGATTTTCACGCTCCATCATCCATCTCACTAATGGTGGGTACCAAGATGTCTCGGCAGATGCAGTGAGATTGGTAGATTATTAGGGACAGCTTTGTCCCCTCGTGATTCTGAAATCTTGAAAGGTCAAATGAGGAGACTTTGACAACCTGGGGTGATAAAATATATGCTTGATGGAAAACATTTAGCTTTTGAGAGCAGAAGTTTTTTTTATCTACCCTACTCATTAGTCTCTGCCTGGACCACACTTCTTGTCATCCGATCACAAAAATGCTTGTTTAATGAAAAGAGGCCCTTGTAACGAAGGCGGTCTGCTGCCAGACTACAAAGCTGCTAACGTCCCTGTGATGAAAGTCAGAGTAGATTCCTTTGACTTGTTTTAATTTTTTAAACACATAAAAGCAATATTTCCTGGTGCAGTGATAAGATATTAACATATCTTGTAAAAATTCCTGATGGACTTAGATTGGGAGATATTAAATTTTCAGAGTTAGGTTCACTGTGTTAGGACTAAAGTTGCTGCATTCTGGAGTGATATGGCATTTCAGGTCAAGTTGTGCTCCCATTGAGAGATGGCCCCCAGTCTTTGCATATTAGGATCATAATATTGTGGGATCAATTACCATCACATTAACCATGCCTGTTAATAACTATGTAAGACAGACTGATTTTGTTTGTGAAAGTTTATTATTTGTATAGTTCAAATTTCTTTTTTCCCCCCAAAATCTCCTCCTTCCCCCACAAAATGCATTTAATAAGCATTTGTTGAGTAACTATTAGCTTCATGAAACATATCAGACATTTGGGACATATAACAATATAAAACAGCCTTAGAATTTAGGCTTAAAAATAGCCATCTGTTTGGAACATTCCCTAATACTCAAATTGGGATATATTGATTAGTTCCCACAGCATTTAATTTATAACTTTACCGCAGATGTAATTTTTTTCTTATATTATTATTAGTAATAGACACATTTCTCTTCTCTGCTAGACTTCTTGAAGGGGGCATCTGCATTTTTAATAGTGCTTCTTAGTACTTTGATTGAGTGTGTTGACACAATGAATGAAATAAATATGATCCTTGTCTAGTAAGAGAGAAAAATCTATAAATGATAGAGTTGCATTATATACAGATTTAATTTACATGATCAAAATAACTCTAATCCTGAATATGTCAGAATGTTTGGATCACAAAGAAATGTTGATTTGAAGTAAGAAAGTGGGCTTTTGATGTCTGATTTTTTCATTCAATTGGAGGACTTTTTTGTATTATTAATGGAAATAGAATTTTGACTGAGTTATGACTGACACATATATAAAGAATCTATAGATTGTTTAGAGTATCATAATAATTTTATGTGTGTCATGTCTTTTTCTCTTGTACTCTAATTCATAAAATCAGAATATGTTTCATTCTTAAGTGATTTATCAACTTTTACATGGCTTTCTCTTTGTTACATTTGTAACAAAACTCCAGTGAGTTGGAGTTTTTTGAACCATTTCAAAAAATGAGTGTTTGAGCCTCAAAACAAACATTTTAATATGTATATCAATTTCTGGTAAGAACTAGCTTCATTCACAGGCTGTCATTTTTGTTGCATGAAATTAGTATATGTCTAAAGAGTTGATGTAAATTTACATGCAGAGTTAGTTTTACATTTTTTTTGTTTTCCTTGTCTTCTCTGGTAGCCAAGTGGGAAATAAAAATCTCATCTCATAAGACCAGCTCCCATTAAAAAATGTAAGCTCATGTCTGTTTGAGATTCCCACAGCTTCACTATTATAGGAATGATTAAAAATGTCTGCAACAAAAAGAAAGGAAGCCTTGTTTACTTCACAGGTTAAACCGTTAAAAATAAAATCCAGGAACAAGGTAGAAATTTTTTTATAATTCTAAGGAGGGGTAAACACATTTAAGTTACTGTCTGTGATAATGGCAATAAAATACACTTATTTCCTTAGAATGGCATTTATTTTCATTTCAAAGACATTCTGTTATTATATTTTTCAAGCTGACTTGTTTTGATTCAGACAGAAAGATGTGTCATGACTAGAAATAATAAATATCAGATATAGTTTATTTCTATAGAATAATGTGGGCTGAAATAGTCTATTGTTTATAGCAATATACTTCTTGGTCAATGTTAGAGGCTGTTGTAAAATTATTTAAAAATCACTTCAAAAAAGAATAAAGCAGAAACTGTTTAATAACAATATTTAACACACTAGATATGTTCTTAAATTATGTACAAACTAAATATTAATTTATGGAAAATATTGAGAAGTAATTGAGTTTCTGTATTTCTTGAGAACCTACTATATAGCAAGTATTTTCTACAGAAATGATAAATATATATAAAACATAGTTTACTTCTATAGAGTAACTATGAGCATTTGAATAATCCTACCTTTACATACATTTATGTTTAAATGTACTTATGTCTGATTTTCATAAGGTGGAGTATGTATAGAAATAATTTAACACACTATAATCATATTATGTTTTTGAGAACAACCTTTTCTAATCAATAATCATCACACTAAATGTAGTGATCTTAATAAATACATTTTGAAGTTTAGGTACAGTATAACCCTTCAAGTTAAACAGACATTGTATCAGTCATATTCTTGGATTAAATGAACCATTCCCATTTCTATCCCTTGGATCACAGATTTTGTATTCTGGCTGAGTGAACAAAAACTAGATGGTATGCTATAAAATTGCATCTATATCTAACGACGTATTGTCTTTCAGTTGACATTGTTACTGAGTCTTCAAAAAACCTTTCCAATATTCCATAAGGCTAATTGCTTTTGGAGGACAAGACCAGAGAATCCCATGAACATCAACCAAATTCCTTCATTGTGAATTGAGCTTTCTTAGTCAGAAGTAATATTGTTTGGTTTAACTTGACAACTAGACATCCAGTAAGACAACAGATGGTGTACCTGGCAAAGCATAGCAGGCAGAGAAGTCAATCCAATTCCAGAGCAAGTGTTTATTCCAATAAGGAAAAGTCCACTATGGGGAAGGGGTCCAAAATAATCAACTTGCTGCCAAGTGGCTATCTGGTCTCCTCAGGATATGAGAACTTATTAGGGGCTCAGGCAGGGCTGCTGTTCTGATGGTGAAGGAGGCACTAAGTAGTGATAGTGGCCAAGTCAGCATGGGAGGGAAGTCCATATGTTGAGCTTCTTCAAAATTCTCTTCAGTGCCACTATGGCCACTTTTAGTAAAGTTGAGTAAACACTACTAGAACTAGGGAAATAAGAGACTAAGTGGCATCCTCATGTTAGAACAACTTCTCCCCAAGTTTTCATTTCATTTTATTTTATTTATTTTATTTTAAATATATTTTTATTGATTTCAGAGAGGAAGGGAGAGGGAAAGAGAGATAGAAACATCAATGATGAGAGAGAATCATGGATCGGCTGCCTCCTACATGCCTCCTACTGGGTATTGAGCCCGCAACCTGGGCATGTTCCCTGACTGGGAGTCTAACCGTGACCCCCTGGTTCATAAGTTGATGCTCAACCACTGAGCCACACCAGCCAAGCCTCCCCCAATTTTTTAATTTAAATTCTTTATTGTTGAAAGTATTACATATGTCTCCTTTCTGCCCCCCCACACCCATTAATCTCTCCCCAGCAGCTCCCACCACCCCCCCAGCACATGCCCTCACCCCATACTGTCTGTGTCCATTGGTTATGCTTATATGCATGCATACAAGTCCTTTGGTTGATCTGTTACTTCCCCCCCTCCCCCGCCCGGCCTTCCCTCTGAGGTTTGACGGTCTGTTCAATGCTTCTGTGTCTCTGGATCTATTTTTGTTCATCAGTTTACGTTATTCATTATATTCCACAAATGAGTGAGATTATGTGATACTTATCCTCTGACTGGCTTATTTTGCTTAGCATAATGCTCTCCAGGTCCATCCATGCTGTTGCATAGGGGTGCATGTGTTCTTTCTGATTGGTGGTTCTGTTTTCTTGGGATATATTCCTAGAAGTGGGATTACTGGGTCAAACGGAAGTTCCATTTTTAATTTTTTGAGAAAACTCCATACTGTTCTCCACAGTGGCTGCACCAGTCTGCATTCCCACCAGCAGTGTATCAGGGTTCCTTTTTCTCCACATCCTTGCCAGCACTTGTTGTTTGTTGATTTCTTGATGACAGAGCCATTCTGACAGGTGTGAGATGGTACCTCATTGTTGTTTTGATTTGCATCTCTTGGATAATTACTGACTTTGAGCATGTTTTCATATGTCTCTTGGCCTTCTGTATGTCCACTTTCAAGAAGTGTCTATTTAGGTCCTTTGCCCATTTTTTGATTGGGTTGTTTATATTCCTTTTGTTAAGTTGTATGAGTTCCCTATAAATTTTGGAGATTAAACCCTTATTGGATATCACATTGGCAAATATGTTCTCCCATGCAGTGGGCTTTCTTGTTGTTTTGTTGATGGTTTCTTTTGTTGTGCAGAAGATTTTTATTTTGATGTAGTTCCATTTGCTTATTTTCTCCTTAGCTTCCATTGTCCTAGGAGAGGTGTTGGTAAACATATTGCTATGAGATATGGATATTTTTCTGCCTATGGAATCTTCTAAGATTTTTGTGGTTTCCCATCTTACATTTAAGTCCTTTATCCATTTTGAGTTTATTTTTGTGTATGGTGTAAGTTGGTGGTCTATTTCATTTTTTTGCATGTGTCTGTCCAATTCTCCCAACTCCATTTATTGAAGAGACTGTCTTGACTCCATTGTATGCTCTTGCCTCCTTTGTCAAATATTAATTGAGCATTATGGCTTGGATCAATTTCTGAGTTCTCTGTTCATTCCCATTGGTCTATATGTCTGCCCTTGTGTCAGTACCTCCTTTTCATTGGAAACCTTCTGCTGAATATTTGCATAGGACAAAAATATTCTTCATCTCTGAGTTAATTCTAAGAGGTTTAATATCTTTGTCCCAGACCATCTGGTCAGTCCATTAGTCCTTGAATTAGTCTTCATGTAATCTCTCCCACAAGTGGACCACAATATGCACCCTGGTAGTATTGCCCACTGAGGGGATTATCCTTCCTTCTGTCTCCCAGGGCCACCTCAAATGGAGCTCTAAAGCCACGGCAGTCCACTTTAAACAAATGCCAGCATATTGAGCAGAGCTGTTTTTGTATCAGAAAAGTTTAAAACACTTTGCATGCGGTCATAGGCATGATGAAGGTTGGGGCAGCGATGATGACACTGCCTTAGGAATAAATCCTAGAAGCTGAACCACCTATTCATGTAAACGTGTGATCACAGGAACTATATTTGCTGGTGGAATGTCAATGGGTATGCATCATACAACACAGATGTTCAGTGGGTAATGGGCAGCTCAGGATGCAGTGCACCCTGGTATTATGGGCAGGTGTTCAGTCTCTAAAGGAGACCAATATAAAGTCAATAAGAGACTAATTTCTAGCCAAAGAGGGCACAGTTTTTCTTTAATACATGAGTTATGAATTTCTTATTGGGGTTAAATTCCAGCAGTCTGAGCTGCCACAGACACTCCACACACTCTGGGAACTGTTGGATCATACGGGCTAAGAGAAAGATCTGCTTGCACTGAAGTTGGGGCTAGCTGGGAAACTACCCCTAACTGTGACCCTGTTCAAGTTACCACTCCTGATCACTTGGCATATGACTTACCGCAGCATGTAAAACGTGGTTTATGAAGACTATTTTTTCCATAAAACTTAGTTACTGTCAAGTGTCATGTGTCATTCTTTGAGGATAGCATGTCAAGGTGCAGCAACTCCTAACTGCCTGCTTGCTACCATCCACATGAAATTTCACAGGGGTGGCAGGCAGCTGAAATGTTCTGAGATTGTTTTTTCAGCCACTAGCACCCATGTGTTCCCATGGCATTTAAAGGACTGGCTTCTTTGTGCTCATCAGGACTTAGATATAAGATGTTATCAGTATAGGGGACAGAAGGATGTTCTGTGAGATGGTGAAATCAAGGTGTTTTACATTACATTATCACAGAGAGCCAGATAGTTGTCTTAACCCAGAGATGAGACAGTGGAGATATACTATTGGCCTAGCCCAGAATAACAAACTGCTTCTCATATTTTCTCTCCTTTTAAAATAAATATTTATTGTAATAAGTATTACATATATTCTCTTTCCTCCATTAACTCCCACTCCCAGTCTGCCTCTACCCCCACCCCCGTCCTCACCCCAGGCCTTCACCACCCTATTATCAGTGTCCATGGGTTATGCATATATGCATACAAGGTCTTTGGTGGATTGCCTCCCACCCACCCACCCACCCACCCACCATCCCCTGCCTTCCCTCAAGATTCCACACTCTGTTCCATGGCTTCTCATATTCTCTATTGGGATAGCAACATATATATATATATATATATGATCTTCAGATCAATATTTATGAACCAGCAGGCAAGCAGGGGCAGTGTTCATTTGCTTCCCAAATGAGTCCAAATTTAGGATAACTGCTACAGTGGGAGAAATCACCTGATTAAGTATATTATAATATTTGTCATTTTAAAATTATTTTTAATATATATTTTTATTAATTTCAGAGAGGAAGGAAGAGGGAGAGAGAGATAGAAACATCAATGATGAGAGAGAATTGATTGGCTGCCTCCTGCATGCCCCCCACTGGGGACTGAACCTGCAACCTGGGCATCGAACCCGGAGCCCTTCAGTCTGCAGGCTGATACTCCATCCTCCGAGCCAAACCAGCCAGGGCAATCTTTGTCATTTTAAATGATTTATTCATTTGGGAGCAAGTATGAGATATTTCCGAGTCACTGAGTACATACATCTATTCCAACCATGTACTCTGGAACCAGATAAATAATGGAAAGAGGAAGTGAAAGATCACTTTTCCAGAATGACTGCAATGATATTTCTGGTTCCATATGCTCTTCCAGAACCCGGTTCCTCCTCCATCAATCGGTACATCCTATATTCCTGTCCCTTGAATGGAGTCAGATCTTTGTGAGTGCCTTCATATAGGGAATGTGGCAAAAGTGACGCTGCAGTTTCTAAGGATGTGTTAGAAAAGGAGATGCAGCTTCCCCCTGGCTTGCTTGCTTGGGATGCTCACAGTGGTTGGAACACAACCACCCTGTTGTAAGGAAGTCAGACCGCATCCAGCAGCCACTTGTAGAGGCTCTAACGGCCCCAGATAAAGGTTCTGCCAACAGCTCACACCAACTGCCAGATAGGAGTGAGGCGTCTACAGATGATTCTAGCTCCCAGATGATGCTGAATACAGTAGAGACCAGCTTTCCTGCCAAGTCCTGCCCAAGAGGCAAATTTATGAGTAAATATTGTAGCAAGCCACTATGTTTGGGGATAGTTTGTTACTGAAATGGATGGGATTAGAGTTCCATAAGACCCACTTGAGATGCTCTCTGGTCACAGCCCTGTTCTTTCAAATACCACACTGTCACCAGTAGAAGACAATACTTTGTGCCTTTCGAGACTGTGAGCTGAAAGCTAGTCTCTAATAATCCCTAAAATCCTTGTCTGTTCCTCCCCCCCCCCCCCCAGTACACATTAAGCCTGATATTGGCTGCAGGTCCCTTTGGGGAAGCTTTTATGATAGACACTTATGATATTATTGTAAGACTAGAGGCCCGGTGCACAAAAATTTGTGCATTGGCGGGGGCGGGGGGAGTGTCCCTCAGCCCCACTTGTATCCTCTCACAGTCTGGGACCCCTCAGGAGATAACGACCTGCTGGCTTAGGCCCACTCCTGGGTGGCAGAGGGCAGGACCAATCCCTAAGTGCCTGCCCTGCAGCCCCTGGTCAGGCTCAGAGCCGGGCCGATTGGGGAGTTGGGGCGCCGCCCCCGTCACGCTCAGGGCAGGGCCGATCAGAGGGTTGGGGAGCTCCCCCCTGTCACACACAGAGTAGGGCCAATAGGGGAGTTGGGGCGCTGCCCCCTGTCACCCACATAACAGGGCCGATCAGGGGGTTGGGGCTCCTTCCCGTCACGAACAGAGCAGGGCGGATAGGGAGGTTGTGGCCCTGCCCCCTGTCACACACAGAGATGCAGGGCCATCAGGGGGTTTGGGCGCTGCCCCTTGTCACGCTGCTCCAGGGGCCAGGAGGCCTCGTGGCTCCACTGATCCCAGTGCTGGGAGGCCTCGCAGCTCTGATTGACACAGGGCAGTGAGGCCTCACTGCTCCGCTGATCCCGGTGCTGGGAGGCCTTGCTGCTCCACTGATCCCAGTGCTGGGAGGCCTCATGGCTCCACTGATCCCGATGCCAGGAGGCCTCACAGCTCCGCTGATCCCAGTGCTGGGAGGCCTCGCGGCTCCACTGATCCCGGGTTCGGGAGGCCTCGCGGCTCCGCTGATCCTGGTGCTGAGAGGCATATTACCCTTTTACTATATAGGATAGAGGCCTGGTGCATGGGTGGGGGCCGGCTGGTTTTCCCTGAAGGATGTCCCGGATCAGAGTGGGGGTCCTGCTTGGGTGCCTGGCCAGCCTGGATGAGGGGATGATGGCTGTTTGCAGCTGGTCACACCCCCTTCACAGTGGGGGTCCCCACTGGGATGCCTGGCCAGTCTGGGTGAGGGGCTGAGGGCCGTTTTCAGGCTGGCGGGTGACTGAAGCTCCCAACCTCTCCTTTTTTTCTTTTTCTATTTTATTCTGGGGTTTATTTATCTTCTATGGCTGTCACTAGACCTGAGAGCCAGCTTTAGCTCTGAGGCTCGGCTCCAGCTCTGAGACCTCGGCTGCTGAAAGCAGGTATCTGGGCTTTGTTTAGCTTCTATAATTGAACACTGTTGCAACTCAAGCTCTGAGGCCTGGCTGGCTGAAAGCGGGTATCTGGGTTTTGTTTAGCTTCTATAATTGCAACATAGTTGCTTAGAGTTCAGCTCAGAGGCCGGCAGCGGCAGGTGGGGAACCTTGGCTTCCTCCATCACTGGAACAAGCAAGCCTCCTGTTCGCTTCAGCTGCCTGGCTGCTGGCCGCCATCTTGGTTGGCAGTTAATTTGCATATCACCCTGATTAGCCAATGGGAAGCGTGTTGGAGGTATGGTTAATTAGCATGTTTGTCTATTATTAGATAGGATATTCTCTAATTGTATACTTTTCCTATGAAAGGTACACTAGGTTTGTGAACTGTCTCAAGTGATCTGGCCATTTACTTAGGTCCTATGAATCCAGTGATCGGACATCGGCCCTGTTGGTCAGATTGTCCTGATAATCATACTGATCCCTTTGTTAGCATAACCACGCTCACATCCCCTCTTCTGCTTACAAGACACCATTTTTTCTTTGCCCCCCAAAGTGTCCATCTTTTAAGTAGACCATTTTAAAAGCACCATAGCTATGCATATTCCCAGCCAACAGAAAATAGTCATCTTGGTACTTATTAAATATGTTGATGCTCTTCAAGGCAATGCCACTATAAGTGCTCCTGTAGAGCCATTCTTTTGGGCCCTCTTAAGGGACATGGTTTGGGTTCTTGCAGATACCAGGAAAGTAGATCTCAGGCTACGCATAATAAATCCACTTCAATTTTAGTAGCTCCCCAAGATGTTGGGTTCCTCCTTCTACATCATACCAAAATTTCGTTTCCTTCTAACTTTATATATCACCATGAATTTAGGTTTCAGTCAGCCATCCTGGAAACATTTAGACCAGTTTTCAGCTGCTTAATTAGATACAGTAAATCTTTGCTAAGTGTAGCTATGATGAGACATTTAATTTATTTGGAAATGATTTCCTTTCCTTAGTATAATGTCAGAATCCACCCCCACACATGTTCTCTAGGATTCTACTAATATAAATGAGTGAGAGTTGGCGTTTTCCCCACCTGCAATTGAACATGTACATTTCTCCCCACTCTCCTCCTCCCTCCACCTGAACAGAGTAAGCAGGGTCTGACTATGGTCTTAGAGGTGCAGATAACAGATGGTTATGGTACGTGAGAACTGAATTTCTTTCACAGGCAAGGGTCCTAGTCCAGGGCATTGTCAGATTTTTATAGGGAAGCGCTGTTCAGAGTAAGGGGAGGAGAAACTGCTGCCACTGCTAAGTGGGGCTCAGCGAGGTTTGGGGATTCAGAGCTCTCAGAGTCACTTAAGTCCTCTAGGGTGACCCCATTTTAATTTTCAGGGTTTTCCTTTTTCCCAGTTGTCTCAATTTTACCTAAGAGACCTGGCAAGGATGTACAATCAAATGATGTCATTTGACAAAATTTACTTAATTGCTTACCTCATCCCTGACTATCTGAGACAAGAGATTCTCTAGGGCTAGTGATGGAAAGTTCCTGCTTCTCTCACTCTATGTTGAGCTGAGAATTTAGGATTTTGAACTTACAGTATCATTTTGTGTGTGTGTGCTTCCTTCTTATAAGTAAAACAATACAGGGTTTGCATTCTTTATGTCTTTCAAACTGTTCTGTGATAGTGGTTTCTCTGTGTTCTGAAGCCAGACTCCAATTAGCTCTTTATTTCAGCTAACTGTACCTGATAACTTAAATGTTTAATCACCGTGTTTATGGGTTGTTAGAGGCTGGGTCCTTACTACCTGCAAACCCAACCAGTCCATCTGACCAAGCTCAAATTTCTATTTCCTTAAGGATGTGGTATCTGTGGCCATGCCTACAGCTAACTCAGTGTCCTCCAGCATGCTGGCTAGAAACAAGAGAAGATACTTCAACAGAAAAGGAATGTGTTAAAACATATTAGATAGATTATATCATCTTTGGGAGGGTTAGACATGTGGGCTGTTCAGCTGCACAGCCAGAGAAAATGTACTGAAAGTACTGTGAGTACTGCTTCACCACAGAGCCCGGGCTGCTGCCACTGGGAGACAGCGCCCCAGCCTGCCCTGTGGACATTAGACTAAGACCACAGCAACCCTGCATGTGGCTTCTGAAAGCCTGACTTCTCTCTCATCATTCTGAGCAGAAGACGGATTCCTTATCACATCTGTGTCCTCATGTTGCTCGTTTCCAAATTAAAGTTTTCCATGGATGTGTCTGTGAGGTCTGGCCGAAGTCACATGGCGGTGTTCTGTCGGTGAGGGCGCCAGGGAAGTGGGTTCTGGCTTTTAACTTTGGTAGTGAGAGGAAGGGGTTAATTGTCTAAGGCTGATTTCCAGCAGGCTGGTCTCCCAGAAAAGGAATTTGTCTCCTTCCTGGCAGATGATTTAGAAACTACACATTGCTCCATGGCAACTGGAGAAAGCTCGCTGCTTAAGGTAATCATCCTTGGTAGAACGCTGAAGTGCCAAGTCCGGTCTGGGGCCTGACTAATGCTGTACACACAAGGCTTGCATCCCTGATTATGCCAGGGGATGAATTGGTTCCCGACTGGTGCAGCTTAAATGTGTATGGCCTAAGTACTAAGAACCTGCTTTGACAGTTTGATGTCTGTCCTTGCTAAATCCTAGTAAACTACCCCAGAGGGTGAAGAGCAATGGGAAAATGGCTCTCCTACTGCTGTGTTTGTGAGTCTTACTTAAAAATGCTGTCCTAGAAGGTCTAATGGATTGATTTCTGATCACTTGCCTCTGATTACTGTGAAACCTGGCAGGATTTATTATTGCTATGAAAAGATGATGAGTAGTACAGGCTTAATAGATTTCCACTGCAGATAAGTAAACCAATCTACAATCCGATTTTCTTTGACACAAATAGTAATCTTAATTATAGATAATTGTCTAGAATTAGGAGATTTTTATAAGTGGAATAAAAAAGTTGAGATTCTTGATATCTTAAATTGAGAACTTTACATTAAAATTTAGAAAATAAAAGGAAAGAGTGGAAAAATAAATTAAAGATACAAAATCATATGGTTCTCTGGTTCAGATCCAGTGTGGTCTGGCCTCATTTTTGCAGGAGACCATCAATCTGTCATCAATCATTCTCTGGAAACTTGTTGCAAGAACCCTGAGTGTGGCCGCTCAGCCGGAGACAAGGGCAGTGGCTGCACTGTGCTGTCTCTTCTAATATGTAGCATTGCCCTGGCTGCCGTTCTCCAAATTATTTTAATAATCCATGTTTCCCTATATTTATTTAAACATATTTACCAGTCCAATTTGATGTTCAAGCTTTTGTTATGATTTTCTATGGTTTAGTAAAATGACAGAAATAGAGACAAGAGGCCAAAATGTTTGTGAGTGGTCCAAATGAATGATGGGTTTCTTAGGGGAGTGGTTTCATCTGGCTACTCTGAGTAGTATGTTAGCATCAGATAATCTAGATGTTACCAGTTTGTGACTTACCACTTTCTTTTCAATGTCTGTATGACTATAGCCTGAACCCTTGATTGCATAAAACCTGGGCTTCTACTTGGTTCAACTTTCCAAATAATTATTGGGATTCCTGGGGTTACTATTACACTGGGGTACTTATCATTCTCATGATTTTCTTTATATTTTTATTGGAAGTGAATTCAATTCTAAAAAACACAGTATATCATTATACATCATAAACTTTAGATGGTATTATATTATATATATACTTTTATGCTTAATTTTATGGTCAGTATTTTTCTGAAATATAGTTGTATGTATAATTTATTTTTACAGTTTTATATTAATTCTTTTTTTTGAAGATACTACAAATGTTTATTCCTTTGTTGGTATATATTTAGGTTGTTTTCAAATTTTTAGTGTTATAAAAACTGCTTTTATACACTAGTGTATTCTAATTTTGTATCTACTTATGACTTACAACTGTCTTCTCACAGTCTGTGGCATGTCTTTTCACTATTTTTAAAAATAGTGCTTAATGTCTAGTTTTAAAACTTCCACTGGATGGTTTGCTTAAGAAATCCACCTCTAGGACTTCTGGTTTAATAATAGGGACATCAAATCAGTTTTTATTCCTTTTTCTGAAAACATGTAGGATACTGAGAAACAGAAATGCTTTCTCTACTTCCTTCAGTGAAACTAGAACAAAATTGAATACACATCAAAATGTAAATCAAATAGAGCCAAAGAATGGTGACTATCAAGCAGGGGGTGTGAGAAGAAGCAGAGAGAAATACCCATGGTTGCTAAAAAAAAAAGATGCAGAGAAAATATTTCAAAGTGAGGAGCCTCTACTACAAGATGCAATATCTCTTTGTAATAAGTGGACTTGGACGCAGAGACTGGCTTGAGAGTTTCTCTGTACCTAATTGTAGCTTTAGAAAGATTATCTATATTTTTATGAAATAGTATGTCAATGGGAAAAGGAAGAGAAGATATTTTGTAGTCTTGGAAGAAGCAAAGATGGAAAGAAGGTACACAAAACTTGACCATTATGAAAAATTCCCACTAAAAGGAGGCTGGGGTCTACCCTACTTCAGAAATCATATGCAGATAGCACAGAAAAATATGAGTTATTAAAATATTCTGTAATCAAAAAATGAATTGGCATAGGATATATTCAAAGATACAAGGAAAAATGAGGAAAGAAGCAAGAGTAACTTCAATTATGCAAAGTAAATGTCACTCCACAGAAAAATGTTGCTATTGAGTAGATAGAAATTGTAGTCAAACACTTCTTATGAATTGAAGAATTACATATATGAAACAATTAAGTCTATGAAATGAGAGCTTTAAGCAGATATTACAGAAGGTGATGATGAAACAATAGAGAAATGAAATATGAGTTGGCTGAATTCAAGGAAAAGGAAAGCAATCAATTACAGAAATAGAGAAATTAGAAGAAGTACAATTAGAAGAGAACATAGAGGTAAATAATAAAGAGTAAGAAAAAATCATATAAATAGAATGGAATGAAGGCACAGTGATGGATGTTGAAGTCAAGAAAAGGAAAGCCAAGAAACATAATTTGGTTCACAAGAAAGAAAACAAATAATGGGACAGAAAACTGTTTACTAAGCTTTCCAGCAGCAAATGAGGGTAATTAATTTACAGATTATAAAAGGACATGCTCTGTCTCAGGAAGAACTGGTTTAGCCCAATAAATATATTGAACTTTTAAAAGAACTAAAGAATTATTTGGACAGCAAGGCAAATTAACTCATTAAGAGAAAAATTACCTGGATGACTTCAGACTGTTTCATAACAGCATTCAGTTATAGAAGACAATGGAGTGATTTCTATAAGACATTCACAGAAAGAATGATCCCAGAATTTATTCTGAGTCAGTTTTGTTCAGATAAACATTTTTGAACATATACCAGTGGTTCTCAACCTGTGGGTCGCGACCCCTTTGGCGGTCGAACGACCCTTTCACAGGGGTCGCCTAAGACCATCCTGCATATCAGATATTTACATTATGATTCATAACAGTAGCAACATTACAGTTATGAAGTAGCAACGAAAATAATTTTATGGTTGGGTCACAACATGAGGAACTGTATTTAAAGGGCCAGAAGATTGAGAACCACTGATTAGGCAAACAGGTACTATTGCTGTTATAAGTCCTTCTTGATGAATTTAGACAAAGGACTTGATTCAAACAAAAGATAAATCAGGTGAGAGGACTAACATAGATTATTAAAAATCTGCTTAACTTTCCCTAGCCAGTTTGACTCAGTGGATAGAGCATCGGCCTGCAGACTGAAGGGTTCTGGGTTTGATTCTAGTCACGGGCACTTACATACCTCAGTGTCAGGCTCTCTAAAAATCAATGGAGAGGAGGAGAGACCAAGATGGTGGCATAGGTAAACACCGGAAATTGCTGCCTCCCACAACCACTTCAAAAATACAACTAAAAGTCAAAACGGACATTATCCAGAACCACAGGAAGGCTGGCTGAGTGGAAATTCTACAACTAGAAGGAAAGAGAAAGGGCACACTGAGACTCAGAGGAGGTGCTGAAGTAAAGTGCAGAGGTACGGAGGCGCACGTGGAAAGGGCTGGCAACTGAGGACGTGGTTGTCTTTTTCAATCAAGCCTGGGTCTCAAGCTCCCAACTGCTCTGAACTCCAGTTCCGGGAGAGTCTCTGGGGTCCCAGACTCATACAGGGAGAAACTGGACTGTCTGGCATCGGTCGGAACTCGAGGGCGGCTTTCTCTCAGAGGTGCTTGCAGCGATTACCAGGACACTGAGACTCAGGGCCTCTTAGGGTAGGACTGAGGATCAGCCATAGCTGTTTGCTCCACCCTGTTGATTCCCTGAGACCCCGCCCCACCCAAGTTGTGCACAGAGGCTTTTGTATATGAAAGGCCTGGCCCTTTGCAATCTGAAAATTACCTAACAAACTGCAGCTGGGTCAGAGAGACCCAGAACTTCCAAAAGAAAGCCCAAGGCCCCACAGCAGCTTGCATTGCTTCATAGCTGGGCCTCATCTGGGCATCTCCAAACCCAATACAAAGAAGAAGAATCTGAAGATTTCTCCATAGCTCCTGCTGGGTAGCCTCAGGCAGAGGCTAAATTAGCACTTCCTTAGAGATCCAAGAGCCAGTGTACCCAGTGGTCAGAGTGGGACCATCCAGATTACAACTCCTCAGATCCATAAGGGACACACTCAGGGGGCAGAGTCAGTGAGCACCAAAGCCCCACTGAAGCAAGTCTTGCCCCAGAAGTTCTCCCACTGCAGACACAGGTGATTCTCACAGCCAATTGGCCTGGAGGTCAATTCCTCCCAGTGATACCTACAACAATCAAGGCTTAACTACAACAAGACTACAACAAGACTGTGCACAAATCCCACAAAGAGATGCACCAAGAGTGTCCACCTCAGGTAATTGGGGAGGCTGAGCCACTGGGCCCTATATGACATCTAGCACAGAAAGCCACTCTATCAACACAGTGAAGCAGCCAAAATGTGGAGACAAAGAAACAGGTCACAAATGACAGAAATTGAGGAAAGAAAACTACTGGATATAGAGTTCAAAACCACACTTATAAGGTTTTTCAAGAATTTTCTAGAAACCGCCGATAAATTTAGTGAGACCCTCAAGAAATCTAGTGAGACCCTTGAGGTTATGAAAAAGGACCAACTAGAAATTAAGCATACACTGACTGAAATAAAGAATATTATACAGAGTTCCAACAGCAGACTAGAGGATCACAAGAATCAAGTCAAGGATTTGAAATACGAAGAAGCAACAAATACCCAACCGGAAAAACAAAAAGAAAAAAGAATCCAAAAATATGAAGATGTGTAAGGAGCCTATGGGACAACTTCAAGTGCACAAACATCCAAATTATGGGGGTGCCAGAAGAAGAGAGAGCAAGATATTGAAAACCTATTTGAAGAAATAATGACAGAAAACTTCCCCTACCTGGTGAAAGAAATAGACTTACAAGTCCAGGAAGCGCAGAGAACCCCAAACAAAAGGAATCCAAAGAGGACCACACCAAGACACATCATAATTAAAATTCCAAGAGCAAAAGACAAAGAGAGAATATTAAAAGCAGCAAGAGAAAAAAAGTCAGTTACCTACAAGGGAGTACCCATACGACTGTCAGCTGATTTCTCAACAGAAACTTTGCAAGCCAGAAGGGAGTGGCAAGAAATATTCAAAGTGATGAATAGCAAGAACCTCCAACCAAGATTACTTTACCCAGCAAAAGCTATCATTCAGAATTCAAGGTCAGATAAAGAGCTTCACAGATAAGAAAAAGCTAAAGGAGTTCATCACCACCAAACCAGTATTATATGAAATGCTGAAAGGTATCCTTTAAGAAGAGGAAGAAGAAGAAAAAGGTAAAGATAAAAATTATGAACAACAAATACACATCTATCAACAAGTGAATCTAAAAATCAAGTGAATAAATAATCTGATGAACAGAATAAACTGGTGAATATAATAGAATCAGGGGTATAGAAAGGGAGTGGACTGACTATTCTTGGGGGGGAAAGGGGTGTGGGGGTGTGGGAAGAGACTGGACAAAAATCGTGCACCTATGGATGAGGACAGTGGGGCGGGGGAGTAAGGGCAGAGGGTGGGGTGGGAACTGGGTGGAGGGGAGCTATGGGGGGGAAAAAGAGGAACAACTGTAATAATCTGAACAATAAAGATTAAAAAAAATCAATGGAAAAATATCCTAGGGTGAGGATGAACAAGAATAACAAAAAAATCTACTTAACTCTAACACTAGCACAAATGTGAATATTATGGTTAAAAAATGGCTATATTATAAATATAATATGTATTGATGCATATTTCTATATGTAACTCTACATTTATGCATTTATATATTTTAACACCATGTAGTGTTCTCTTTCTACATATATAGATATTGCTAAACATATATAAAAAGATCATACTTTTGATAGTAGTCATAGCGCCTTTCTAATTTATTCAACTTTCTTACAAATCCAGATTCCTTGGTATTATGTTTATTTACACGCATTGTTTTGATTTCATATTAAAGTTTTTTCACTTATACTGCACTGTCTGCAGGAATTGTTTCAAGTACTTTACATATGTTCACTTATTTAATACACATACTGATCACCTAAAGAAGCAGTTTTATTAATAGACCCAGTATAAAGTTGTGGACACTAAGGTACAGTGAGGTCAAGTAGGTTGGCTAATGTCACACTAGTGGTTAGAGTAGAGCTGAGAGAATGAAACTCAGACAGTTTTTGGATATCCACTTTCTAGTCTTCACCACATTATATTCTTTCCTTTTCCCTGCTGAAAAAAAATTTCCATGATTTCTGTGATTATATTATATTAGAGAATGTATTGAATGAGTGTAACCAATTTTAACAGTCAGCCTGTTTTTGGAGAAAGCTTTTGTTTGTTTCCACAGCAAGTTCATGTTCAAAAGCTGTATGCAGTATAAGCTTTCTTCAGTCTTCAATGATATCCATATTTTCAAGAGCTTCATAAAATTATTTTAAAACATGAATTGTAAATTCACTGACTTTTCTTGACGGGTTTCTGCAAATTGCTTGGTTTATTTGTTTTTTATAAATTCTATTACAGAAAATGCAGGTTATCATATTATATGTTAGATTTATAGACTTAGTGTTAGAACTAGAATAAACATTAGAGACTATCTTGCCAAACATTTTCATTTTACCAGATGCGGAAACTGAGCCCCAGAGAAATGGAGACCATACCTGGCAGTGCAGATACGAAAACCTCTGTCTTCTTGCTTTTAGCCCAGTGGAGTCATACCTTACAAAAGTACTAGGTTCTAAATTTGGTTAGTAAGGAAAAAATTAAAAGCTATCCTTTAAAATCCCGCCGGAAGGAATGTACTATTGATTTACTTTTCTTTCAGTGTTGAAACATAAGTTCACATTGGTTGTGTCTTACAGGGAGCTCCATTTTATTTAGTTTACCCATTTTATTTAGTTTTATTTAGACTAAGCTATCTGTTCTTTTGTTAGAATAGGTTGTAACAAATGGCCTTAAAATCTCAGTGGTTGCCCTAATTGGTTTGGCTCAGTGGATAGAGCGTCGGCCTGCGGACTAAAAGGTTCCAGGTTCGATTCCAGTCAAGGGCATGTACTGTGGTTGCAGGCATATCCCCACTAGGAGGTGTGCAGGGGACAGCTGATCTATATTTCTCTCTCATTGATGTTTCTAACTCTCTATCCCTCTCTCTTCCTCTCTGTAAAAAAAACTATATATATATATATATATATATATATATATATATATATATATATATATGTAATGTTTTATATATATATATGTAATGTTTTTTTTTATATATATATATATAATCTCAGTGGCTTCATGCAATAACATTTATTTTTGCTCACATTATAGTCCAATGTTGGGTTGGTATCTCTGTTCTAAATGGTCACTCATGTGAATCAGGTTGCTTTCATCTTGTGGCCATAACCATCTCACCACTTTGTGGCTTCTAGGCCACCTGGCACCATCCTTTTGGCAGATTGGCAAGAGAAAGAGAGCACAGCACAGGGGGATGAGGATGTTTTAGGGGTCAGGCCTGGAATTGGCCTTCATCCCTTTATTCACATTGCATTACAGAACTCAGTCACATAGTCCTACCTACATGCGATAGGGTGTGGAAAACATAGTCTTATCTTCTGCCCAGAAAGATTTCTAAATGATTTGGTGAATATGTAGACTTATCACAGCTATTGTTACATTTAGGGACCATGTTGTACCAAAACTAGCACTAGGATAATATTCTGCACCATGAGATGTTTATAATTTTAAGGGTAAATGGAGATGGCAGTCATATTTTTCATTTTGTATTCACTGCAAGGCAATGTATTTTGAGTGGAATATGTATTTATCCTTTTTGAAATCTTTGCTTTACTGAAAAATTCCAATAACCATTAAGGAAAACATTAGGAACAAAAATATTGTGTGTTTTTTCGTTTTGTGTTTTTTTTTTGTTTTGTTTTGTTTTTTGCACAAACCTGATTGATTTGTAAAAGGTTACGATATGACTAGCAGAAAGACACAAAATAAGCTATAAGAGATCATTATAGCTGAGGAGCTAATTTTTTCAAAAGAGACTGATTAATGATAAAACCCAGTGATCATACTTATTTATTCATTCATGCTCTTATATGAGATATTTTCTCTATCTGAAAAGAGAATATTAATTTAATTCATAATTACCCAGTATTCTGAGATGTTAGGAGGAAAAAAATTAAATAAAACTAATCATTGCAAATTTAATATAAAGAGAAGGCTCCCTGGTAAAAGTAAAACCATTGGATTATAATTGTACCTTCTAAAAGTACAACTTCTGTGATAAAAATGAATTTGACAGAGATTTTAAAAGCAGAGATGATTAAAAAGAGAGATTCATAACTATTAGAAGCTTCTCCTCAACCCTAACATAGAGATTTGAAGGGTAGATTTGCATATTTTAAATCTTGGAGCTATGGTCCTATATAAAAAGTTAAAAAAAATTAGATTCTCAATAGAAATTCATACATAGGCCTAGTGTAATAATCTAATAATTGTTTCAAAAAGCATAGTTGAACTTAGGTTTTTAGTAGCCAACAATAATAAATTACTGTACATCCATTTTTAGACTTTATTCTCTTAATGCTTACAATTATTATTATTTTTACTTTCAAGATGAAAAATCTGTGGTTCAGAAAATTCAAATGATTTCTGGATAGTCACAGAATTAAAAAGTGGAAAATTGGACCAGATTTTAGATATCTCATTCTCAATCTTCTATCTACATGTCAAAAATATTCTCTGATTGTTATTGCACAGCGAATTTGTATGATGGTACCTTTTCATCATAACTTTGAGTCATAATAATGAAGTTGCCTTCATATCTAATGGATGTATGCTTATTTGTGCCTAATAAACTCCAGTCCATTCTCTAAGTACTCCAAAGATAAACCTAGATTAGAAAGTGCCATGGAGTATAGTAGATAAAAATCACTTGTTGACTGAGTGAAACATAAAAAAAGTTAAGCATTTTCACATTTATCCTGTTACATATGTAGAATACATTTATACACATACACACATATACACATATACACATATGTACTCCTATCGGGGACATTTTAACATTGTCAGTGTAATATTTATTTGGGGAACCAAATTTTCCTGGTCTATTTTAGAATTTAAAATATGTTCCTTAAGTTAAATGTCCATTGATAGCAATATGAACATTTAAGTTAAGGAACATATTAATTAATCACATATCTCTTTAATAAGTTGATGATAAAAATTTGCTTAAAATCTTGAGTGATGCAGGATATAAAGGTGTTTGTACCCTATAGTATATTTAATTAAATAGTATAGACATAAAAAATGACTTCAGAGTTACATACTATTAATAAGTGTTTCTATTAAAGTGGTTAGAACGTATTGATGTTTTTTTTTCATTTTCACTTGATTTTCTTTATGGTGTAATTATTTTAGTCTGTACTTCTTTTATATTTGAAAAATCATTTCAGTTTTTTCTTCATACTGGTCTATATTTTAATCAAAGTGGAAAGAAAGGAAGTTTATTATTTTTTAACTCATGAGGAAGAAACTTTAATGCACAGCAAATGAACAAGCAAGCAAACAATACATTTAAAAATGTGGGCTTTTTTTTTTCAGGTTTGACTTATTCCTAATAGATTGCTTTATTGATCCAATTTAACAAAAAAGACCAATTTTCTTTCTTTTCCTCTTCTATTTCAGTCCCTATTCAATGAAACATGTTTTGAGGCTAACTTCTTTATTTTTTTAATAGCCTCTGGACGCTTTTATTTTCTCACTTATCTGAAAATCAATCTCAAAAATGTTTAGCAAAAACAGAGAAGTTCTTTGTTGTGTTAGGGAGTATCTTGAAGTTATGAGATATTTTTATGGCATGTAAGGCTAGGTTTTACCATTAGTTAGTTTTAGGAAAACATTTTCTACACAGGTTAGTATTCTCATCCCTTTTCTGTAGAGGATTCTCTTCAAGAATAACTTGACCTGTAGTTTTTTTGTTTGTTTTTTGCTATCTTCGATGTGTATTTTTATATCTGCCATTTAACATCAAGATTCAGGTGTTGTACTGTCTTTTATTAACTCAGTGTTAGATGACCTAATATCTGATCCACTGCTATACCAGTAAGACAACTGAGTACTTTTTTAAAAAAGCATGCCAGGCAAATTAATTGTCAAAGAAAAAAAAAATGGTATTTTCTGAACCCACACCAAACATTTTCTGGATATATTTGTAGATGAGTTGTGCTTCTCTGCTTTCATTTAAACTGGATGGTCATCCATGTGTGAGAAATAAATCTGAAAGCTAACTCAGTGCTCTTGGCCCATCTTTCCAAGTATCTCCTACAGCATCTGGACTTTTAAATGTATTCCATCACACATGATGGCTGGGCTCTCCAAATAAAGTTGGCAAAAGTGGATACTTTTATGCTTGTGTTAGTCTCACTGAGAAGGCAACTGCTTTTGTTCACTGTTAACTGCACTTATAAACTTTCGGTTTCAGCAGTTTCTTCTTTGCTCCCAAGTTCTTATCCTGATAATTTATGTCTTATAGAAGAGTTATTGCCCTTTAAAAAGCAGGACAGGCAAATGAATGATCAAGTATCAGTTTATACTAGGGAGAAAAATGAAGCTTTGACATGTTAACAAAACCATTTTGGAAATACTGTGTTTGAAGAATTACCATTTCCTCTGCCCCCTAAAACACACACACACACACACACACACACACACACACACACATATGGACGCGCACACACACACAGATCCATGTACATGCACACACTTCTGGAATATTAACATTGGGTGTTTAAAACAAATTTGGCTTTTTAAAAACCAGGATTATAACAAAGACTATCAAACTCACACCAAATAAGTTATGTTCGGAAAAATACCTATAGGATCAGCACAATGCTCATGATTCACCTTTAAAAAAAAATTCATTGTTATAAGAACACTTAACATGAGATCTACCCTTTTATCAAATTTTGAATGTGTGATAGATTGTTGTGGACTATAGGTACCATGTTGTACATCAGATCTCTAGAGTTTATTCATCTTGCTTCACTGAAACTTTATTCCTGTTGATTAGCAACTTTCTAACTTCCCCTCACCCCCAGCCCCTGGCAACCCCATTCCTCTCTTTGATTCTATGAACTTGACTCTTTTACATGCCTCGTATAAGTGGAGTCATGCAATATTTGTCTCTCTGTGACTGGTTATTTCATTTAGTATAATATGCTCAAGGTTCTTCCAAGATGTGGTTTACATGTAATGGAATACTATGGAGCCTTAAGAAAAAATAAGTAAATTCTGGGATATGTGACAACATGGTTCAACCTCTTCATATAACAATATTTATTTATACATCATATTTCTATTTTTATGTGTGTGCCTCTTATTAAAAGTAAAGGCTGTGGCCCAGCTGGCGTGGCTGAGTGGTTGAGTGTCAACCTATGAACCAGGAGGTCATGGTTTGATTCCCAGTCAGGACATATGCCTGGGTTGTGGGCTCAATCCCCAGTGTGGGGCGTGCAGGAGACAGCTGATCCATGATTCTCCCTCATCATTGATGTTCCTATCTCTCTCTCCCTTCCTCCCTGGAATCAATATATATATATATATATATATATATATATATATATATATATATATATATATATATATAAAGTAAAAGCTGTGGGCAGGGCTCATATTTCCATCTCACATATTGAACTGAATTGATCCACCTCGGTGTTCTGTGAAGTTTTCACCTTGTAATTATGTGTGTGTGTGTGTGTGTGTGTGTGTGTGTGTATGTGTATCTTTTCATCAAGTTCTCAATTTACTCATTTATATGTATAAGTATGGATAAATGATTTTGTTTTATCCTTACAATTTGACAAGATTATAAAAGAATAGTATGTATAGCCCTAACAGGTTTGGCTCAGTGGATAGAGCATTGGCCTGTGGACTGAAGGGTCCCAGGTTCGATTCCAGTCAAGGGCATGCACTTCGGTTGCAGGGACATCCCCAGTAGGGGGTGTGCAGGAGGCAGCTGATTGATGTTTCTCATTGGTGTTTCTAGCTCTCTATTCCTCTCCCTTCCTCTCTGTAAAAATCAATAAAATACATTTTTTTTTAAAAAAAACAATAGTATGTATAGTCCTTAGCCTATTCTATAACTGTGAACTTTAGTTTCTCCATTGGATTTGATATTAAAATAAATGAGCAAACTTTTAAATAGAGTTACATATATTGTAGAAAAAGTAACTTAAGAATTGAGCAACTGACAATTGAAAATAACCCCCAATCAAACAAATGAGTTTTAGCAAACGTTAGGTCAATGTCAATTGAAAATGTCATTGCTAGTCATTCATTTCTTTATAGTTCTGATACTATATTTGTGCATTCATGAGCAAACATATTTATAATAAGATGATCATGGCTATTGTGTTTCATGTATCTGAACTTTAAAATAAAATGAAGGCCAGGGTCAACTTTATTGGCTGGGAATCTTGGAGTTACCATAGCAACTTTGGCCATGTGCTAGATGCGGCTGACCTTAAAATACATGTGATTTCCTCCTGGGTTCCTCTTTGTTTTCATATCTATCTCCTCTGTGTCTAAAGACATATTTATTTTTAAAAAGCTGTTTTTATTTTAATAAAGATAAAAATAGCAAGTACAGATGATCACTTTAAGATGTTACTGTGCTCTTTAGTCAATTCTAAAATGTCACTTTTTCATTTCAGTAATAATAATTTCTAAGATCAATGCATTTCCAGCATATGTCTGATTGTGTTCTTATGATAGGAGATTATCTGCATTATATAATTTAGATTCTGGTTGCTTTGGCAACAGAATGCTTGTTTTAAATTTAGAAACTCATTTATTTTCTGTCACTTTGTCCTTTACTGTTAAGGAGACAAGCTGTATTCTATTAAACAAAAAAAATAAAAAGAGATACAATTTTAATGGGTGAATTGATAGGAATTGCTCTTTGGTCCAGTGTAAGCTAAAGGGAGAAGGAATTTTTGCCAATTCCTATACAGGTAGGCTATGAGCTAGAGAAGTGAACACAATGAGAAACCAAATTGCATGGAAATGTGATCAGTGGCATCTGTCAAACTTGTTTTAACAAGGTGAGCTTCAAAAAAAGAGAGAAGTGGCCTAGGGGGGGCTTTGTTAGTGTTTCTTCTTAGGAATAAGTTACTTTTTACAGTAATACCCCACTTCTGAAAGCACAGTTTTCCAATTGTTAAAATCATAGTCTCATACCAATAGATAACTTGCATGGGTTAAATTTTTATTTAACTTATTGGTGAGGTAATATTAGTGAGGTAACAAGCAGAATGACAAGAATTGATTTGAAGAGCTATGAGGAACTGGGATTCATGGTCAGTGAGGAAAGGAATGATGAAATAAGGTTTATGTCCAAGGGACAATACAGCTGTAAACTCTGGGGTAACTTTCTTTACCAGGCAAGGGAAAAAGATCACCTCTTATCAGTTTTATATAAACTAAACCTTGACTTTATAGGGTGATAAAATGCTTAGGCCTGAATCACTTAGGGGTGGTATATCACACAAAGTTACATTTCCTCCAGAGAGTAAAAATAATAAGGTAGGATTATTAGAAAGTACTCTATTATAAAAAAATTATCACCCTCTTCATTCTACCTTATTCCCAACTTTTGGATAATTTTTCTGTCATATTCTTTTAATATTTTCAAATAAAAAATTTAGTTGAATCTATCACTTGGGGAAACAAAGTTATTACAAAAATAAGAATAATGAAGTTCTCAGATGTTTGGAATATCACTCATATACTGGAGAACAATCATATTCTCATATCATAAGGTGAACAGACTCTAGTGTATCCTTACTTTCTAAGGCTTCTTCTATAGAACATTTCAATCAGTTTGCTTTGAGTATTGTATAATCAGAGAATCCTATATAATAAAAGCCTAATATGCAAATAGACCAAATGGTGGAAAGACCGGTCACCATGATGTCCACTGACCATGAGAGGGCAGATGCTCAACACAGCAGCTGCCCCCAGCCCGCAGGCCCCGACTGGTGGTGGCGATAGGGGGCGGGGCTGGTGAGCAGGCAGCGCCAGGCCAGCCAAGGCGGGTGCCAGCAGGGGCCCCCTGCTTGCCCTGCTGGTCACCCCGCAGATTGGCTCTGATCACTGGCCAGGCCTAGGGACCCTATCTGTGCACAAATTTTGTGCACCAGGCATCTAGTTTGAATATAAAATTGGGAAGTGATGTTAGCAAACGTGTTAGAAAACTGAGGTTCAGGAATTTGCAAATTGCCTAAGATCTCATTGCAAGTTAGTGACTAAATGGTTATCTCCTAATAACTGGCAATACATCATTCTCCTATTAACTCATTTATCTATTTGAATACCATAAATAAAAGCCCTGGGACGAATGAATCTCCCTGGGAACTAACAAAGTAGTTGAGCATAATGGTGATCTTAACAAAATAGCCTCAGTGTACATATGATACTATTGATTTCCAAATTTGAATTGGCTGTTCCCAGTAATTTCTATATAGCATTGTGGATTGCTTAGCAGAAATGCATGATCATTGAAATTCCATCTTTTCTACTATAAGTGCCTCAAAAGAGGAATTATCTTGTATATATGGGATAATAATAAATGCTCATACATTATAACATTTGTTTATTTATTGTAATACTTATTCCAAGTATGGCTAAAGATGACAATTTGTAATAATTTTTTTGCATTCATCTCTTGCAAGAAAGGATAGATGGTAGAAAGCACAAAAAGATAAATAAATGCATTCTAATGAAAAATATTGCAATGTAAAAGTCATTATTTTTAGGGACAAAAGGACATTTTTTAACGGAAATTTTATCATCCTATATAATAAAAGCCTAATATGCTAAGTGTTCAGTCGACTGGTCGGCCGTTCAACCAATCAAAGTGTGATATGCTAATGATATGCTAAGGCCACTCAACCGCTCACTATGATGTTCAATGTCCACCAGGGGGAAAACAGTTGATCAGTCAACCAGTCACTATGATGTGTACTGACCACCAGGAGGCAGATGCTCTGACCAGTAGGTTAGCTTGCTGCTGGGGTCTGGCCAATTGGGACTCAGGGAGATGGGCCAGACGTGCCCTGGAGCCCTCCTGTGGTCCCTCCCAGCCTGGCCAACCTCCTGTGTTCCTCCCTGGCCCCGATCATGCACCAGTGGGGTCCCTCAGCCTGGCCTGTGCCCTCTCGCAATCCAGGACCCCTTGGGGGATGTCAGAGAGCCAGTTTCTGCCCAATCCCGCAGGCCAGGCCAAGGGACCCCACTGGTGCACAAATTTGTGCACCGGGCCTCTAATATTTTAATATTTTGGCTCCTGAGTGTTAGATGAGAGAGACAAGCCAAGGTTACTATTTCATAATCCCACAGCTTCAAAATCCTACAACTGTAGATTAAAATTATTATATTCAACTAGAAATAGTATAGCACATCTTATGTGCTACATGATACATGTGCTCAATAGCAGGTAGAAATTATACTGAAGAAGTAAAAGGGCAAGACATGTCACTGTGTTATATAAATAAAATGAATCTTACTTTAAGGTCTCATTCCATTTTGTTGATGAAAAATTCCATCTCAATTACTACTGGACTTCTCCCTACCCCCTGCTCCAATGCCAGGTCTTGCAAAGGTGTGGGGGGATCTTATGTATAGTGTTTCAGTCACTGTGGCCTGGCGGTCATGCTGTCCAGGCCCCACAGGGTCTCTTGAAGGCAACCTTTGCTGAGGCTGAGGGTCTTGATATTTAGTATTCAGTCTCCCTAGCTTTATTGAATAAGCATTTCCTTCTGAGACATGGCCATTCTCATCTCCGGGAAGGCAGAAACCTTTGCTGTGCTACTTCCAAAATAGTTTTTCCCCTAATTTAGGGACTAATGTCTAGCAAGTCTCCTCACATCAGGTGCATATCTTCCCTCTCTGGGATAATCTGGAATTCCTCCATTAAGACACCTTAGTTTTCAGAAGCAAAAGAATGGAGATTGTCCTTTAAGCAACCAGAGATTTCAAACCTGGCTAATTTTTAAAAATGAAAAAGAAGGCCCCAGCCGGTTTGGCTGGGTGGATAGAGCATTGGCCTGCCACCTGGAGGATCCTGGGTTCAGTTCTGATCAAGGGCACATACCTTGGTTGTAGGCTTGATCCCCGGCCCTGGTTTGCCCATGTGGGAGGCAACCAATCAACGAGTCTCTCTCACCTTGATGTTTCTCTCTGTGTGTGTCTCCTCCTCCCTTTCATTCTCTCTAAAAATCAATGGAAAACATCCTCAGGTGAGGCTTAACAGCAACAGCAAGTAATGGAAGAGAAGAAAAATTACAAGGAGAAATAAACACTCAATAAATTATTTTTCCTTAACTTTTAAAAAGATCATATAGGATTCAGGAAATCTTTTATAACAAAGAATATCAATGTAAAATACTGACATTGCTATAGCAACACAGGTGTCACAGATTAGTTTTCAAAAATAGTATGGATTAGCCCTGGCTGGGTGGCTGAGTTGGTTGGAGTGTCCTCTCATACATGGAAAGGTCAAGGGTTCTATTCCCTGTCAGGGCATATATCTAGGGTTTGATCCCTGGTCAGGGCACTTATGGGAGGCAACCAATTGATCTCTCCCTCTCTCCCTCTCTCTTCCTCTTTTCCCTCCCTCCCTCCTTCCTTCTTACCTTCTTCTCTCTCAAAATCAATAAAAAGATATCCTCAGGTGAGGATTAAAAAAGAATAATATAAATTAGTAATACCTGAATAACTCAGAAATTACTTTATGCTACTACCAAAACATTTGACATGGAGGAAAATTTAAGTATTTAACTTATTTATGACTGCTACATTTATGTATGGTTTTGCTACATTTATCTCATTCATTGAGCATGATTTTGTTTTGACTGGGATAAAATGGTAAACGATTATGACTTTATATTATTCAGTTATGTCTTCTTGATCTCACCATTGTCTCAGAAAATCAGAGTATTTCTATGTTAGAGATGTGGGAAGAAAACCCAATTTATATAAAGTTTATAGACAATTTTTATTCTATTTATCCTGAGTAAAGAAGCTTTTCAGATTTACCCAAGAGGTTCTCTGAAAGCCTCTTCCCACTACACAAAGTTCTTAGATTTTAGCTTTATTTTTCATAATTTCATCCAAATATGGCAGGTCATCCTTTTTTTTCTGTCTTTCCTTACCTGATGCAGGAAGTCAAGATACATTTGACTTCAATTTCCTGTATGTTTCCCAAGGCTGCCTGCAAAGTCATCTCATTTTACTGCTCATATTCGCCTTACTTCTTTTTGTATTTAATCTTTACAGGGATTCTGTCTCAAAACCAGTTTATATGACAGTTCTTAATTTGTTGCAACATGAAAACTGGGTGACAGAGAACTTGATGCTAAATGTTCACATCTTATAGAACTTCTGTGTGTGAACCAAAGAGGAATGAACTGGTTGTGTTTATTTCTCCTTTTAAAATCTTACCCATCATTTATAATTTAATGTGTTATAAATCAGATCATCAGCACCCCTCTATCATGATAGATAAATTTACAATATGCTCTTGGAAATATTTTAGCAATATTATAACTGAAGAATGGGGAAAATTGTGTTTGTATGTGAAATCTTTTAGTGCAACCAATGAGGTTTCTCTGCACGGAAATACTTCTAAATATCTCGTTCCATGTCCATTTCATGGTTTGTGTTTAATAAAATCTACAGAGATGTTCTAATTATAATGGAATTAAAGAACTGATCTCTACTGATGCACATTTAGACCTATGCTAAGCTCTTCATTTTCTTAATCAGAATCAGACCTTTTATTTTAACTGAGTTTATTAAATATCTTGATTTCTAAGCTTCAACTTCCATTTTTTCCTTTAAGTATTTTTACTTACTCTGTACTATACTTCTAAAAACTGATTTTTGGAGGTCTTGACTTCTATTCGTTTGCACAGTTTTTAAGAATTAAGCTTCTCAATTTCTCCTTTTGAAATCTTAAACCTCATTTATGATTCAACTGGTGTTCTGCCTCCATCCAGCATCTCAGTATCTCAGCTGGGATATCAGCTCTCTCCCTTTGACTCCTTACAGCATTTTGGTTTTTCTTCTATGCTCACTTAATTTGAAGTTATTTGAGTATAAGTAATATCTCTCTCATTGCATTATAAGAGTCTCAGTGGAAGAGACAGTCTACTGTGTATTTTGGAGTAGATCTTATTTCAATTCTAGGAATATAATAGTCATTCGCTATTTATTTGTTGAATGTAGCTATTTCCTTTCAGGGTACTTGTAGTCTAACAGTAGACCCAAACATGTGATCAAAACAAAGATAAATAAAAGTGTGTTAAGACTGACCATTGCAAAACAAGTTTCTACTCTTTCTTGCTATAACAGCTTTCTCCACTTATATATATTTTGCTGACCCTGACTTCTTTCTCATATTCTTTCTACCTTAGGGAAGTATGATAAGAAAGTCAAAGGCAAGGAGTCAAGTGTCTTATTGTTGGGATCAAAATAATATCTGTGTATCTTCATGGGGACATTTCCAGGAATGTAATGGCTCTAGGTCAGGAGGAGAGATTTCATGGGCAAAGTTTAGGTTAATAAGAAGTTAACTGCATGATAATTTAAAACAAAATTTCAAAAAACCACTGTTTTTTGCAGAAGATGGAGTTTTTCCTGGAGATTATGGCTCTTCAGTCTGCAGGGTGGTAAATGATCCAGGACGTTGGTTTGTCTAAGCATGGAAATGTGCCATTTTCTTGTCTTCTCTATGTGCTTTGGCACAGCTACCAGATTTCCAGCTGAACGGGACATATATTGAGGAGGTTTGAGGTTAAACCTTCCTGTAGTCACCTAGGGGCAGATGGCTTATTAGATGGGTGTCACAATGGGTGCTTTTTGTCTTGATATGTTATGGAAAGGCTTTGAAGATAAACTGCCTTCAGCCAAAAGCTAGAAAAGCTTGCTTTTCACATTGATTCTCTCTGATTTTCTTAGGGTTGACCGTGAGTTTGCAGTGCTGAACTCACTCTTGCTAGCATATAATTTTCTTGTTTAATACTGAGTTCTATTGGGTTGAGGATGGTCAAGTAGAAAAAGTTCCATCTCTGTAAAATGTTTTACAATTCAAAAGAAAAAATACTTTTAAAGACATTTCTTCTTATATTTTCAAAAAACCTGGCAAGGTAGGAAAGGCAGGGAGAGCTACTTCTTTTATATATCAAGAAAATGAAGCCCATCCAATCATGTGACCTGCTTAAGGTAACATAGTCATCATGTAAAACAAAACAAAACAAAAAAAAAAAAAAGGAAGAAACCATGAACATGAAGACATTTGTTGTTGTTGTTAATCTTCAACTGAGGACATTTTCCCATTGATTTTTAGAGAGAGAAAAGAGACAGAGAGAGAGAGAGAGAGAGAGAGAGAGAGAGAGAGAACAAGAGAGAACGTGATGTGAGAGACACATTGATTGGTTGCCTCCGCATGTACCCTAACTGGGCTGGGCACCTAGCCTGTAACACAGGTACATGCCCTTGACTGGAACTGAGCCAGAGACACTTCAGTCTGAGGCTGGTGCTCTAACCACTGGAGCAAGCCAGCTAGGATGACATGAAAACGTTTTTTGCTTCTTTCTGCTTCTACTGGAACATAAACTGAACTAGGAGAGAAATCATTTCTAACTTTTTAAAATATAGTACAGCCACCCTGATTTTTAATAATTATATGTTGAATACATGAACAAATTAATCCTCATCTACCATTTAAAAAGTCTGGATAGAATTGACCATTCATTCATATTTGTTCCATATAAAATATTATTTTTGTTTTTCATCCTCTCCCTCCATCCCTCCCTCCTTCCCTCTCTCCCTTCTTTCTTCCCTCCCTCCCTCCTTCTTCACTCTCCCTCCTTCTTCTCCCTCCTTTCCTTTTCTCTTCCCACTCCTTTAGTTCTTTCTTACTCTTGATTTCTAAAGACAAGATCCCAATTTCTGAATGCCCAAACCCTAGCATAGTGTCTCATATAAAAGACATTTAATGTTTATTGAATGAGGAAGCAAAGAAATCTAGTACCATGCTCGCAAAGCTTCACACTGGAAAAATACTGTCTCTTGAGCAAATTTAATTTCTAATTATCTGCATTTATTTAAAAACTTCCACTCCTTCTGTGAAGTGTGTTGCCACAACTTTCAGAGCTTTGTATTATAAACCATAACACAGGTGACATTGGGATGGGTATTCAAATAACAGGCAACAGGTCATTGAGGGGTACTATCCCCAATATGTCCAGCAACTCTGCTTCCTCTTCCTCTTCCAAGCAGGTCTCTGCCCCTGGGATTACCTCTCAAATCAGTCTCAAGCAGCCTGAAGGGTTGGGTAATCTGCTCATTCTGTGGCTGTAATAGTTGTAGAGAGCTGATCTAAGGACAACATGATCTGTGACACACAAAGCGTATTGAGGAAAGTAATTGTGACTCATCTTATTGGTGATTAAGTATTGAAACAATCTTCCTTTTGACATTTATTTTTTCTCTCTGAGTTCCTAGGGTAAGTTTTATTGTCTGTACCACAAATTTGGCATTTATTTGCTGCTTCAAAAGTCATTTAACTTTTCCTGGATAAAGTGAAATAGATTGGAAAAACAAAGCAGTTTGATCATATGTAACATTTAATCCTGCCTTTTCCAATTACCAGTTTCTTGGATTTAGGCATATTATTTTTCTCAAAGTAAGGATAATAACTTCAATCCTACAGGATTGTTGTGGGATTAAACTATCCATTTGAAATGTATTTATTTTTATTTTTAAGTGATTGTTATTTTATTTATTAATTTGAGAGAGGACAGATGAGAGAGAGAGAGAGAGAGAGAGAGAGAGAGAGAGAGAGAGAGAGAAACATTGCCTTGTTGTTCCACTTATTTATGCATTCATTCATTGGTTGATTTTTATATGTGCCCTAACTGGGGATTGAACTCTCAATCTTTAAGTATTGGGACAATGCTGTAACCAACTGAGCTACACGGCCAGAGCTTTCCATTTTAAATTTAAAGAGATCTCAAAACAAAGATGGAAGTGCATCTCTAAATAGCTTTCCTGTGTGTGTGTGAGTGTGTGTGTGTGTGTGTGTGTGTGTGTGAGAGAGAGAGAGAGAGAGAGAGAGAGAGAGAGAGAGAGAGAGAGAGAGAGAGAGAATTTCCATACAAGGGGCAGAGAGTTGGCAATGGTGAGGAAGGGGAAGATGACCCTCAACATGGATGGAATCATGCAAACTATGGTAGGTAAGTGTCTTGTTTTCCATGATACCTGGTCCATACAGAAAAGAGAAGCAGCAATAAGTTGTACAATTTCAGGAGAGGTAAAGATGTGCCTTCTTACATGCATCAACCAGTGTTTGAGTAATTCCTTTCTCAGTGAAAAGCCTCTGGGTGCCAGAATCACAGGTCAGCTGATGGTGACCCGATGGTCCTCACTGGGGGCAGCAGTGGGGGAGGCAAAAGAAGTTTTGAAGGTGCCTGGGAAGGGGTGGTGACACGAAGAAGCAGTCTCTGGGTACAGCACAATGATTTTAATAGTCCCTGGGTTAACATAATAGCCAGCAGAGCTTTTCAAGCCCCCGCCTGTTCATAAGAAAATATTTAGCTGCAAGCAACAGAAAAATTGACCAAGAATAATTTGAATACAGAATATTTTTTCACGTAATAAGAATTTCATAGTAGGCAGTCAAGGACTGGTGCAGGTATTCAAAATGTCACCAGGGAACTAAGTATTTTCTGTCATTCCACCGAGACAGTATGTGGGGGTGACTTTTCCCTTTATGATATCTGGATGACAACTGAACCCGTAGCCCTTTCATTAAGGTTATGAGAAGGGAGAATATAGAAATGCCAAACTCATTCTTCTTCCAAGGACTGACTTTTCCTCCCTCCCTCCTTCCCTCCCTCCCTCCCTCCCTCCCTCCCTCCCTCCCTCCCTCCCTCCCTCCCTCCCTTCCTTCCTTCCTTCCTTCCTTCCTTCTTTTTTTTTAACCTCAGGAGGAAAAGCTATTTCTAGAGATACTCACCTAGAGACCTGTCCAGGACCATCATGTGCCTACCCTTGAGTGAAAGTGAAATTAAATGTTTAGCTTCCCAGGCTCTCTAGGAGAGGTCTGCAAGAGAGAAACTGGTTGGAAACAAGCATACCTCTTCTGCCACACAGCCCAAACATTACTGATCTACACAGAACAAAACACTTGGTGTGAGTTGGTGAGGGCCAGGGTAGGTTTCTCTTCCTTGTGCTAGTGTAAAAGGCCAAATGAACAACATTAGTTTCACTGGCATAGGAGCTGGATTACCTGCATACATCCATTGCTTTGCGGATGAATGACTCAATAGATGCTCTCTCTACATGTGGTTTAAGGCATGAAGCTACTAACACAGTACCTGCTACAAAGCAAGTGTTCAGAAAGCATCAACTGACTTCCTCCTTATTATTGCCATCCTCATAGCGTAGTCTATTTAGTGTCCTTGTGGCAACTAAGAACACAAGCACACTAACTTAGCTCTCTACTTCTTTCTTTTCCCCTTGGTCTGTTTCACAGTGGACCAGCTTTCTCTAGTACACACTGATATCTAACCTGGTTTCCAACCAGGTCCCTACTATATGACTTTTCTTACGACTCAGTTCCAATTCTATCAATAAAATGCAAGTTAATATGAGCTTTTTCATCTTCACATGTGATAATGTGCACGTTTTTAAAAGTGTAAAGTTTTATACAAATATCTCTTTGGTGTTCTCCCTGCCTCCTGCTACCCATTCCCCTTCTCATCCTAGAGATAACCTCGATTTTTAGTTGGGCATACTGTCAATGAAGTAAAAGCCATTGGGGCATGTAGCACCCCATTTTCCCTTGTAATCAAGGCTCCTTGCATGACAAAGTTGTAGCCAATGAGTTTTAGGCAAATGCATTGTGTATGACCTTAAAGAAAAAGAGGCAGGCCATCGGAGACCTGGACTAAGGATATGGTACCTGGAGCTCTGGCAGTCCTTTTGGACTGAGGGATGGGGGCTGTTCCTAGGTCAGTGATGGCGAACCTATGACACGCGTGTCAGAGGTGACACGCGAACTCATTTTTTTGGTTGATTTTTCTTTGTTAAATGGCACTTAAATATATAAAATAAATATAAAAGATATAAGTCTTTGTTTTACTATGGTTGCAAATATAAAAAAATTTCTATATGTGACGGCACCAGAGTTAAGTTAGGGTTTTTCAAAATGCTCACATGCCAAGCTCCAAAGGTTCACCATCACTGTCCTAGGGGGTCAGGGGGCAAGAGACCTGGCAGGGGTGAGAGTTGCCCAGGAACTTGTGGAGTTCCCATCTCAGCTCATACTTATAAAATAAAGGCGTATTGTTATGTAAGTCCAGCTGGAAATTCTCATTACCAGTCAAACTGACAGCTTAATAAATGGTACAGGAATTGCGGGATGGTCAGCAGCTACACTCTGTAGCTGGAGAATTTTTCTCTGAGGCAGGAGCAGCTGGTCCTGTGGCAGTCTGACATCGATAGTGATGAGTGGTGTATAATGATCGTTTAAGACAGGATGCTCCAGCACAGTGCAAAGAAATTCTCCAAATGTGACTCTCTTGGCACAAAAATAAAAACTTATAAATTCAACCTTTATGGCTGAGTGAAAAGAAGGTAAAAATCTTGGCCTGTCATTAATCCCACAGATGAACCATAAACTTAGAATTCATTGAGTCTGGGACACTTTATTTTCAGAAATGTTTATCTAGCACCATCACCATAATTTTTGAAGTAACATATAATTTAGCAAAGATTGAATTCCTGTCTTTCTTATTCATTAAAGCTTATGTAGTTGAAATATGCATTTTTGCATAAAGCACTTTGCATAAAATACTTTTATTTTTCAATCCCCTAAAGCCTTCTATCTTAAACATAAGAGAAACTTGGGTTTTTTCTAGGAAGAAAGATGAATAAAAGGAGTAACATTTTGAAACATAATATTGAAGTGTATTTTAGATGTGGCAAAACATTACATTTAATTGAACTGGCATATCCTTCAATGCTGACTTGAAAGTTTTTGCAACTCCACATCGAGGGGCCTTCTTTACATTTACACTCACACACGAGGTCATTATTAAATATATATTTAAGGATATAAGGAAAGGTTCAACTTGTGAAAACACTATTAACTTATTTTTCATAGGTTTCTTTATTCATGAGCACAGTGAAAAGACTAAGAATATTTCAGTGTTTTAGGATGAAGGAACTCATGACTGATAGCCTTTTAGAGTCCCCAACTGGGGACTTGAGCATGGTGCTGGCAGCAATAACTGCAGACATGCTACTTATTAAACAGGGGATATAAACATTTTACTGCCAGGGTTCTAGAGAACTATGGAATATTATGTTTTGCTTTTTTTATTCATGAATTTTTTTTTATGTGGCATGACTGCCTTGTTCTCTATCAATAGCTGGCTCTAATTGTTTTAACAAATATTTATTGAGCACTCACAATAAACTGGACAATATTCTAGGTGCTTGAGGTTAGAGTATTGCACAAAATGGAGTGACTGTTGCTATGGACGTGACAGAAAAGCATGCTTTTGTGAAAATAGTCATAAATCTTCCAGCTTAAACATTGTAACGTGATTTCAGCCTATCTTTTAATATTTGAGATGCAGTAGTATAATTTAGTATTGAATAACTGAAAGAATAAAGTGCTCATTTTGTAACTCTTACTATATTATTAACCCCTAAGCAATAAGAAGGAAACATTTTTATATGGGTTTGGTTAGAATGAAGCAATCAAGTATTTTTTTGGTTGAAAATAAGAGAAATTCAGTTCAAGACAAAAGACATTTACATTTTGTCAAGGAATCCAACCAAGTAAACAAAAGAAGACTGCAGCTTGGCCCAAGGCAGGGTTAATATTAAAAATAACTAACAACCAGAGTGATACAGAGATTGTCCAATGGATGGATATTGACTCAATCAGACTAGAGCTGAGCCATCGACACTTGGTAAGGCCATATTGACTATTGATCAGCACAAGCTCCAGAAATGACTGGATTAGGGTTAGACACTCATAGGACCGTTTTTGTCTCTTATCTTTCCTTTTGTCTTTCTCCCCTAATTATTCTTCTACTGAAGACTGGCTCAATCCCTGTAGCTATTGACAGCTCAAGAAGCTCACATAAAAATTAGCATTGGACAGAGACTGATTTTCTTTCTTAAAATATTAATTCATTGGGGGTGATATTGACTAAAAATATTATGTAAGTTTCAAGTGTACAATTCTATAAAGCATCAACTGTATATTGCATTATGTGTTCACCATCCACAGTCCAGTCTCCCTCGATCACCATATATTTGACCCCCCCACCCTCTTTATCCTTCCCCCACCTCCCTTTCCTTCTGGCAACCATCATACAGTTGTCTGGGTATATGAGTTTGTTTGCTTCTTTTTTAAAAAAACTATGTTTTTTATTGACTTTAGAGAGTGGAAGGGAGAGGGAGGGAGAGTTAGAAACATCGACAAGAGAGAAACTTTGATCGGCTGCCTCCTCCATGCCCCCTTTTGGGGATCCAACCCTAAACCCAGGCATGTTCTCTGACCATGAATCCAACAGGTGACCTCTTGGTGCATGGGTCAGTGCTCAATCACCTGAGCCACACTGGCCAGGCTATTTGCTTATTTTGTTCGTTCATTCGTTGCTTTCAGTTTTATATCCCACAGATGACTGAAATCACATGGTTCATGACTTTTTCTCTCTGATTTACTTAGCTTAGCATGATATTCTCAAGATTCATCATGTCGTTGCAAATGGTGGTTATTTTATCTTTTCTTATGGCTAAGCAGTTTTCATCTATACCACATCAATCATGGGATACTTCAGTTGTTTCCATGTCTTGGCTACTGTAAACAATGCTGCAATGAACATAGGAGTGCGTATATCTTTTCAAAGGACTGTTTTTAAAATTTTCAGGTAGATACCCAAAAGATTGGGGGGAGGGGGTTGCTGGGTCATAAAGTACCTCTATTTTGAATTTTTTGAGGAACCTCCATATTGATTTTCAATGTGGCTGTATCAATCTACATTTCCAGCATTGTTAGAGGGTTCCTTTTTCCCCACAACCTCTCCAACACTTGTTATTTCTTGTCATATTGATGATACCTTTTTAACAGGTGTGAGGTAGTATCTTATTGCTTTAATATATATATATATAAAGATATATATATATAAAGATATATATATATAAAGATATATATATATAAAGATATATATATATGTATGTATATAAATACATATATATATAAAGATATATATATGTATGTATATAAATACATATATATATATATATATATATATATATATATATATATATATAATTTCAGAGAGGAAGGGAGAGGGAGAGATAGATAGAAACATCAATGATAAGAGAGAATCATTGATCAGCTGCCTCCTGCATGCCCCAGATTAGGGATCAAGCCCGCAACCCAGGCATGTGCCCTTGTCTGGAATCATATCCAGACCTTTCAGTCCACAGGCTGATGCTCTATCCACTAAGCCAAACCAGCTAGGACTCATTGTGGTCTTGATTTGCATTTCCTTTGTAGCTAGTTAGGTTGAGCATCTTTTCATATATGTATTGGCCATTTATATATATTCTTGGGAAAAGTGTCTGTTCAAGTCCTCTGTCACTTTTTCATTAGTTTGTTTTGTTGTTGTTGATATATATGAGTTGTTTATATATGGTGAATATTAGCCATTTATCAAAGGTATTGTTTGCAAATATCTTCACCCATATGATTGGTTATTTTGTTTGTTTGATGGATTATTTTGCTGTGCAGAAGCTTTACTGAAGTATAAGACCTGAAAGAATAAAATACATAGAAGAAAGCATAGGTTCTAAACTTATGGAGTTTGGTCTCACAGAGGTTTTTGTGCAATTTACTCCAAAGGCAAGGGAAGTAAAAACAAAAACAAATAATTGGAAGTACATCAAACTAAAAAGACACTCACTTTCTTACTCTGTTTTAGCGAACATTTCTAGCAAAGGGGGACGTTTTGTTGAGCAGATTAAATAATAGGTGTTCATTATAGTAGGTTTGCCTCAAAATTATGGTATAATGTGTTTCTCCAAAATATAAAAACTCTATAAGAATCCAAATATTTATTTTAAGCAATAGTTTCTTCTAATTTATTTTGGCAGAGACAAAGCTCATCAAATATCCATATGCTTCCCTGCATTTCCCAGCCTCCTTTATTTGCAGTCATTTGGGGCCATGTGACTAATTTGGACTAGTAGGTTTTTATATAGAGTGGGTTTTATGCAGGTGTTTTTGTGTGAATCTGGGCTGAGTCATTTAGAGGCTGGGCACCTTCCCCATCTCCCTTGTGCCATGCCTTGGCGATTCTGGAGTCCATGTGTTCCATATGGTATAGCTTCAGACTGGAGGAAGGCCACCTGTTTCACATCATTAGGCTGTACAATGGCAATGAACTTCTACTTAAGCCTCTGAAATTTTGGGTTTTCTATTGTGGCACCTACCATTAATTACACTGACAAGCAAATCTGTTTTAATCATAGTTTACTAGAAGGAATGGAGACTTTGGATTTATGAAAATATAGATTAAAATCCAAGCTCTGTCATATACTGTGGTATTTTCTTAGGCCAGTTATTTGGTTTTTTTGAGCTTCAATTTTCTCATCAGTAAGATGGGGGTGATAATGCTGACTATCTCAAAAGGTTGCTATAAACATTAGGTAAAATAATGTATATAAAAATCTAGCTAGGTGCCTGGTATAATAATAGCTAGCATTTACATATACCAGGCACAGGGAGGTAAATTATTTACTGATTTTAACATATTTAACCCTCAAAACAGTGTTATGTTGTAGGCATTATTATAATCATCCCTATTTTAAAAAAAATTCTTATCCAAGGATATGCTTTTATTGATTTTAGACAGGGGTGGGAGAGAGAGACTGGGGATGGAACCTACAACCTAGGTATGTGCCCTGACTTGGAATTGAACCTATAATCTTTTGGTGTATGGGACAGTGTTTCAACCAACTGAGCCATCCACTTAGCCAGGACTCATCATCCCCATTTTAATTGAGGCCTAGTGAGGTAGAGTGACTTACCCGAGGCCATGCAGCTGAGGTTTGATACCAAGCAGTTGGATACCAGAGTTGGCCTTTTAATGCCTCCTATGAAACATTTTAAAATTAAATGATTCCTTAAATATGGCTAATAGTAGAGATATAGGAACGGAAGGACTTTGGGAATAAAATCTTCATTTGAATCTTGCTTCTACTATATACTAAGTTACTCAAACATTTTAGCCTCAGCTTCTTTATTTGTAAAATGTCTAATACCAAGATGGCACTCATCTTATATGGCTTTTCATTGTGGTTATATATGAATGAGTATATATATCACACCAGAAACATTAAATGTTAGCAGTGGATATTGGTTTTCTTCCTCTGGTTATTCTCTCAATACTGTAGTAAAAATACAGAATACATTGACTATTTTCTTTGGAAAATCTGTCACATTAAGAAAAAAATCATATATGAACTTTTACTCATTAAATACACATATATCCTATATAATAAAAGGGTAATATACAAGTAGACTGAAAAGCAGAACCAAACAACCAATCAAAGTGTAATATGCTAATGATATGCTAAGGCTGCTCAACCAGCTCACTATGATGTGCACTGACCACCAGTGGGCAGATGCTCCGACCAGTGGGTTAGCTTGCTGCTGGGGTCCAGCCGATCCGGAGTGAGCGAGATTGGCCGGACACACCCTTGAGCCCTCCTGTGGTTCCTCCCTGGCCCGATCATGCACCAGTGGGGTCCCTCAGCCTGGCCTGCTCCCTCTCACAATCCAGGACCCCTCGGGGGATGTCAGAGAGCCGGTTTCAGCTCAATCCCACAGGCCACTCCCCTTTGGAGGGTGCCAGACCCAGGGCTCATGGCTGGTGAGCACTAATATGGCAGCGCGAGCCTCTCCAGATTGGGACTGATTGGGTGTGAGCCAGCAGCAGGCACAGTGGGTCTGGGATGAGCGGGAGCAGCAGCTAGGAGCTACAGGCGGTGTTGGACTGTGGATTTCAGCCCAATCCCTGAAGGCCACCCAGAGGGACCCCACCCATGCATGAATTTGTGCACCAGACCTCTAGTTAAAATATAATGTTAATACCCAGCCATGTAGTTGCATATCTGAGCAGCTCTTTGATTACCTTAACTAGTCATCAGTTAGAAATGCTAGAAGCAATGCAGGGGAGGCAGCTTTCCCTGATGGACACATAGCTCTTTAAGTAAAGTGCTTCTCTTTCTTGTCTCTGTTTCCTGGTTCTTTTACAGATAATTTTCTTTATAAGGTATGATAATGTTGCTTTAGTATAAAGAAATTAGGTAGAAACAAGTGTTAGAACTAAAAGAAATGTTCTACATTATCTGGCTTAATCCTATATAATAAAAGGCTAATATGCAAATAGACAAAGCAGCGCAACAACCGAACAACTGGTAGCTATGAAGTTCGCTGACCACCAGGGGTGCCTGTGGAACATAGTGGGCATCGGGAGCAGGCGGCAGAGCACAGAACATGGTGGGCATCGGCTGCGGTGGAATGGTGGAGCAGGTGAGTGGAGGCGCCGGACCAAGGTGGGGCACTGGTCGCTGTCATCCGGGCCAGCCTGTGGTGGTTACTGAAAAGTCTTTGCTCCCGCACGCCTCAGTTTCACCAGGCGCTCACACCTGCTGCTGGCACCCAGCACCGGTCCCAATCACTTGGTGTTGTCAGTGGGTGCGAGCAGCCGCTGCTGGCCCTGATCGCCCCTGAGGGCTTCTCCACCTACCTCCTCCTGCTCCTGAGGGGCAATCAGGGCAGCAGCTGCCACTTGCACCCACTGACACCGATGGCATGGAACAATTGGGGCTGGCACAATCAGCGAGTGGGTGCAGCAGAGGCGGGAGCGGGGCTGCTGGCAGACAGGGGACTGGGGGCCGTGGCAGGAGGTGCTAGGTGGGGGTGTGGAGGATGGGCCGAGACCCTCTGTGCCCCCCTGCAGCCTCGCGGCCCAAGTTCCTTTCAAGGTGCATGAATTCGTGCACTGGGGCCCTAGTGTAACTATAGCAGGGAAGGAATAGGCCCAGAAACTTAACACTTGCCTAAGAAGAGACAGCTAGTTCACACTGTAGCAGCAGCACCCAGGTCTTCTCTAGCCCCCTGATCTCTGGGGAGCCACATTTCCCCTATATTGGTAGCTATTGTAATGCTTCTGATGGGTAAACATTCATTGAAGTAATGGTCCTTAAAGGTATTTTAGAGATCAGAAATTTTTTTGGGGGGGTGTGATTGGGAATCAAAGGGACCATATGGAATCATCCTAGAGATTAATTAAAAATAATATCAAAATGTATTAAATGATGAAAATCAGGGCTTCATTCAATACATACATATAATATGAGACCAATAATGATTGCCTGCATCTTCCCTGGAGGCCAGAAAAGTTTCTGTTCTAATCTCCAGTCCTTTATCTCTACCTTCTTAGTAGATATTTCTTCAAAGTCTTTTTTTTTTTTAAAGTAGCAGCTCTATTGAAGTGTTTTAATAGCCACCAGAGTCAAAATGTCTAAATTAGAATACTTCCCTTCCAAAAACAGCTTCCCTTTGATCTGTCCTAACTTCCTTTTATCTGTCAGTAAGATCTTCATTGTCCTAGCTACCCCAGCTGGAAATAGTAATGCTGCCTTTTTTCATGGCCCTTTCCTTCAGCCATATTTAATTAGTCGATATATCCTACCAGTTTTCACAATTCCTAATTCTTCTGTTATGTGAACCATAGTCTCACTGGATTCACTGCCCTTAGTAATAACTTCTTTCTTGCAATTCATCTGAACACCTCCTTACCAATTGATTTTTCTCCTCTTTAATAATTACAAAGCTTTTGGTTGCTTCTTGCTGCTTTTAAAAAAGATTTTCAATGTGCCATGAAAAGTAGCAATTTTCTAGGACGTGGGCCCAACTTGTGTTTCTCATTTCGCCTTTTCTATTCTGTTTTCTTGGACACTGATCTTTTACTTCCACAAATTGTTCTATTCATTAGTCCTTGAAATTTACAATGCATTCCCAGGTCTGGATCTTTGCTTACATTTGTTACTTAGGAAGCTATTCCCTGCCCTTCTTTTATGTCCTCGCTTTGGTATTTAGCTTAAATTCTGCCTTTTTAAAGAAATGTTCCCCACCCAGCGACTCCTGCACATGCTGATTTCTGTTTTCTTTATGTTGCTTTGATATTTTTAGACATATTCTATATGTGTGGCGCTTATTTTGATATTTTTAAATTGTCTAAATTATTCAACAGCCAATTGGCCAGTCAATTCCTCATGGGTAAGATTTTTGTAAAAGCTACTCTTCCAAACTTAGGGTCTTGTTTATAGAAGATGCTACAAAACATGGGGTAGGCAAATGTAAGTTTACAGTTGTAATACAAACAAATAACACAATAACTAATAAATAATAATACAAGAATAAACTGTGCACTCACAACTGCAAACCTACTTTTGCCCACACCTGTATACTGACCTAAAAAACAAACAAAAAACTGCTTTGGCCAGTTTGGCTCAGTGGATAGAACATTGGCCATTGGACTGAAGGGTCCTGGGTTCGACTGTGGTCAAGGGCACATACCTCACTTGCAGACTTGATCCCGGTAGGGGCTCGTGCAGGAGGCAACCAATCAGTGTGTCTCTCTCACATAGATGTTTCTCTCTTAGATGTTTTTCTCTCTCCTCCTCCTCCTCCCTTCTACTCGCTCTAAAAAATCGATGGAAAAATACCTTTGGGTGAGGATAAAAAAAACAAACACACCCACAAATTATAAATTAACTAATTAAAATGAAAGAGCAAGAGGTTCTGCATCAAAACAAAAGATCTTAGAACTCAGGGCAATTGTACATTGAAGGTACCATTTTATTTCAACATTTTATGAGAACCTTCAATTCACTGGCTGCTTTTCTGGATACAGAGGATAGAAAGTTAAGTTAGACTCTGGCCCTGATATAAATGAAAAGAATGAGAAGAAGGAGGATCTGAAGCTTCTAAGTATAAAACTGAGTTTGTATGGGGTGGAGTTGGGTGGCAGTGAGGTCCCAGAGGGTGCTGTCAGAGGGGAGGAGATGTTTTCATTTCAGAAGGTAGTCAGCCCAGGTTCAAGTAGGTTTCAGTGTGAAGTAAAATAATGCTGTGTGAGGTGTTACATTTATCTTTATCAAGCTCTGAAGCAGGCCTGCAAGTTAATGGCAGCAAGCCTAGTTTTCCATTGTTCATAACAACAAATGATTTAAAATGAATAGAAAACCCCTAAGGTCTGTTGTAAGATGATAATAAGAATAACAAACAAACAAAACATTCATTAGGTTTGTTGTACTTGCCCACCTGTGATGGCAAGTTTGGAATATTGTCTTCTACAAAAATCCTACCCTTGAGGAATTGACAGGCTGCTGAATAATTACGATAATTTAATATCAAAATAAATGTCAAACATATGCCAAAACTGTGGCCACGCGCCTGTATTTTATTGCTAATAGAGAAATAGGTAACCTCAGCTGCCAAAAACAATTAGGAAAGTCAAGCATAGGGGCACCGAACATGGGCCATAGCTGTGTCCCGAAGAATGACCTTACTTGTTATGCTCCTTTCTATCGCCTGGGAGTCACCGGTCTCCAGCAGTTTGTGGCAGTGAGTGATTTGTCTGCAGCAAAAGAACGTGCATTCATTCTGTATATTTGTTGGCTTAAGAAAATAACAAAAATCGCCCCAGTATAAAATTCTAAGAGCAAATTTATCATAATAATGGAGGCAAATATTTAATACCAGTAGGGATTGATTAAGCAAATAATGATAACACGGATAACAGAGGACTGAATTGATATCATCCTAGGATTCTTCTAATACCTGTGAGAGAATTAATATATTTTAAACCCTAACTGCATTCTTCCTTCATCTGGAGATGTGTGTGTGTGTGTGTGTGTGTGTGTGTGTGTGTGTGTGTGTGTTTTCCCTCGGACTTTCCTTTCTCCTTGTGCTTAATTTAGTTTGATCCAGGATCTTGTTGTTCAGTTCTCTGCTCCTCTTTCTGGACAATTGCATTCAGTACCAAATCTTTAAGTGCCACCTTTATGCCAATAATGACCAGATTTATATTTCCAGCTCTGTCTTTATTACTGAACACTTCAGAGTCATATCTCAAGCTGCATTCCAGACATCCCCAGCAGAATTCATGATTTCTTTCATCCAGAACTATTCTTTCCCAAACTACCACTCTGTCAAATGGCTCAAACCATCAAGCCTGTCTTTTTCTTACCCTTCAAAGGGCTGTCAGCATCCTGCATCCACTCATATCTCTCCACCCCTACTGCTGTTGTCCTAGTCATGACACCAGCATCTCTCGTCTGGATCTTGCCATAGCCTCTTGTCACCTATCTTTGTTTTCTTCATGGCCTGGCTACAATTCATTTTTCTTATAGCAGCCAAAGGGAGCTTTTAAAAATATTTAATAGATAATGTAATTTGCTTACTTAGAGTTCTCAAATAGCTCCTATTTATATTTAAAATACAAACTCCTTATCATGGCCCAAAAGGCCTTCTATGATCTGGCCTCTGCCTCCTGCTCCTCCCGTCAACTCTCCCCCAACCTGTGCTCCAGCCACACTTGACTTTCTGTTCTTGGAATAAACTTAATCATTATTTAGGGTTTTTAAGCTTACCATCTCCACCTGGAATCCTCTGCCTCTTCTCTCTCTGTTCAAAGCTGGCTTTTTCTACATTCATAGCTCAGCACAACTTCTACCTCATCCAAGAAGAGTTTTCCAACCATTTACTTTTAAGTGGCCTCATTCCTCCCAGTCACCTTCTCTCTCTTTACACCATTTAATTTTCTTTATGGGATCTAATATTTGAAACTACTTTGTTTATTAATGCTTTTATGTGCTTGTTGTCTGTCTTTTCTCATCCAGAACAGTTCTTCAAAAACTTTTTTTACATGATAGCACATCTAAGAAATAATTCAGTTGGTTCTTTTTATCCATGTTAGTTATCCTATATAATAAAACCCTATATGCAAATCAACTGAATGGTGGAACGACTGGTTGCTATGATGCGCACTGACCATCAGAGGGCAGACACTCAACGCAGGAGCTTCCCCAGATGGTCAGTGCACTCCACAGGGCGGATACCCCCTGAGGGGTCCTGGACTTTGAGAGGGCGCAGGCCAGGCTGAGGGGATGCCCCCCCCTACACACACACACACACACACAGTGCATGAATGTTGTGCACCGGGCCTCTAGTGTTCTATAAAGGCACTGTGAATGCCGACTTAGCAAATACTAATCCATTGCTCCTACAGGAAATACAAGGTTGGGTTTCTATAAGCCTCTGGTTCCAGTATTCTTACCAACCCATCAATAGATAACCTTATTACATGTATGTTTTTGTTAGAGACACTTTATTTAATAAATATTGTTCAAATGAAAGGATAAGAGAGTTTAGCATTATAATTCATAAATGAAGTTTTTCTGATATAATTTTCCCTCTGTAAAGCATATTGCAGTTAGGAACATTAGACAGTACTTTGACATAGTGGTTGGGGGCCATATTAAATAGCAAATCACCAACAAAAAGCACAAGAGTGTGACTGATGTGACACTAAAAAGATCACAGGAAAGACAGTTGTTTACAGTATGAGCTGAAATATGAAAGCAGACTCTCAGTCTGGAATGTTCATATCAGGTGACTCAAAATTTTCACTGCCCCGTACATGTCTATGAATGACCATAAAAATCTGGGAGTATTGATTTTGGTGTTAGAGATAAACTTTAGTGAGTAGGAAAACTTGCAAATAAAGCCTTATTGAATAATGAGGGTTGACTGTTTTTGAATAGCATATGAAGATAAATTAGGTAGTAGTTTGCATGCCAGTTAAACACCCAGTTGAGACGTCTAGTACACAATGGTAGGATATGTGACCCTAGACTGCTCCAGCTTCTTCTGAGCCCATCCTAGCCATGCAAAGACTGAGAGGATTAATCTTTGGCACAACTCTCGCTATTGGTGTACCCCATCGTCAGGAGACCTTTTCCTATTTCCCAGGATAAAGCCTAGCACATAGTGTTTGTTGAACTGATGGAATTGGGTTGGTTTCGCATTCTGTGATGTTGAAATGAAAATAAGGAAGAGAGAGAGAGAACATTTTTTAGGCATTTTACTTATATTCATATATATTTATATCTATAATAATGAAAGCATAATATGCTAATTAGAACAGATGTCCTTCCAGACGTCCTTCTGGATGACCTTCCAGATGAAGCCGGGGCTGAGAGGGAAGCCCGGGTCCCAGGTGCCTGCTGGTGACCAAAGGGAAGCCTGGGTCCTGGGTGCCAGAGGGAAGCTGGTGCTGGCTGCCAGGGGAAGGAAGGCCTACTCTTGCACGAATTTTGTGCATTGGGCCTCTAATGTGTGTATATATGTACCAAAGGCCTGTTGCACGAAGAGATTCATGTAGTAGGCCTTCCCTACCCTTGGCTGCTGGCACCGGTTTGCCTCTGGCACCCGGGACCCAGGCCTTCGCTCTGGCTGGGCTTTGGCCGGAGCTGGCCTCAGAGCCATCAGGCTTCGCTGTTCTGGCCCCGGGGCAGTCAGGCTTTGCTCCACTGCTTGGAGCCTATGTATGCAAATTAACTGTCATCTTTGTTGGGTTAATTTGCATACTCTCCTGATTGGCTGGTTAGCATACCAAAGGTATGTTCATTTTACATGTTTGTCTATTATTAGGTAAAAATATATATACATATATATGTGTGTGTGTGTGTGTGTGTATGTAGTGTGTGTGTGTGTATCCCTCCAAAAATGTATATACACTTTAACAGCTGATACCTCAATTTTGAAAATGAAATGCATTTTAATAAACACTGTCTTTATAATTATTCAAAGTGTGTGTACATTTTTGGGGGGCACTATAAAATTTTCCAAAATGATTGAGGCAGTTTACAATAAAATTATTGACATTATAAGTCAAATTTTTAATACTAAATAAAAGATAAAAGCCAAAGTAGGAAGAAGGGACTCTGTCTATCTGTCTATCTACCCATCTGTCCATCCATCATTCCATTTATATAGTAGACTGGTCAAGGTTCAGTTTCTCTCATATTAATCCCCTATGGCTCTTATTTCTCAGAGCTCAAGGACAAGAAATGCATATTTTTCCTTAACAAATTGTATTGATTTATTTGGTATAGATTCTTTTATTTTTGTTTTATTAAATTCATGCTTCTGTAGTATGCTGCTTTGTATTCCTTTGAAAAGAGGGGTAGGCATATTTAGATGAATAGAAAAAGAAAATAACCTCTATCTGATCCAAGAAAAAGCAATTTAGCACAAACAACAGGGTGAATCCTGGTAGCCAGGATAAAGGGAAAAATAGTGGATTGCATATCTTTCATTGTTTGGCAGAAGTGGATATCCAATGTACAAGGAGGGGAAGTTTACTGAAATCCTTTTTCTGACTGTAATGTGCTCTTAGGTTATTTAAATATGGAAACTTCAGAACATTATAAAACATTGAGGGAATAATTCTAACATGCATTGAATTTTTCTAAGTGCCACACAATTTACTGAGTCACCCCTAATTTCTCCCACCCTTCACTTAATCTTTACAATAAATCTGTGAAGTATGTATAGTATTATCCCCGACGTATAAATGAAAGGATAAAAGATTTTAGGCAAGTCTTTATTGGCTCTTGCTGAATATTGAAAAAATAATTTTAAGTCTTAGACCTACAAAAGCAGTTAGGTGAGAAGCCAGAGTGATATAGTCAAGGTATATAGCTTACCGAGCTTTGTTAAACTGTGGGGCTACAGCTTTAAATTGATTTCTAGTATTTTTTTTAAGAAAAATACCTTTCTATCTGTCCATGCCAGGCAGCAGCAGAAATAGTTTCATTGCTACTAAGCCTGCATTAAAGAGACTAATGGCATTGAAACTTATCTTCATAAGAAGGGTGAGACCTCGCCATTCAGAATTGGTGTCAACTTGAGTGGGTGATTCTAAAATACCATTCCATTGAAAGCAGATGACTCATGGATGTGCTGAGAAGCATTTAGGAATCCTTTTCATCCAGCTCACTTTTAAAGGCTGTTAAATTTTGCCATCACAGATATGCTGCTGAGCTGACCACGCTGAGGTGCATGTGTCCTAGGGTAAAATTGGAATTGAAGCAGACGTGCCATGAGAAACTTGGTACTGATGTGCCAGGAAGCCTGCCAGAAAAAGGAATTGTTTTCTGTTATCAGAATGTCAGAGATACAGAGCCAGGTTGATTGAATGGCCGCTCTGAGTAAAATAGAATTCTCTGTGTGTTTAGAACCCTCTCACTTCTTCATCTCCCTTCCTGGGGAATTTTCAGGAGGAGCCAGATATGAAACCCAATAAGAGGGGTGAGTCCTTAGGAGGCCTGAAATGAAATAAGACCTGCAGTGGTGACTGGTGTTCACCCTTCTCTTTGTGAATAACAGTGGAAGCATCATGTAGCCCCAGAAAGCATCCTAGTCCTGGGATAGAATCTTAGTTCTGGCAGCTTTGGGCAAGTTAGCAGAGCCTCAGCCTTTTAATTTATAAAATGGAGACCAGAGATCTTCTTCAAGGACTTATGTAGGAGCCAGTGAAGCAATGTATTCTCAGATTCTGTCATGTCACAGGCATTTAAACAATACTAATGAAATTCCACCTTCCTTGCTGAAAGGTCTGGACTAATTACTATGGGTGTACAGCCTTCCTTTCCAAAGATTTGAGATTTTTATATCAGATGGCTGCTTTACTGAACCCTGAAACACTGGTTCTCAAAAGAGCCTACACATTGTAACCACCTTGGCAGTTTTAGTCTGAGGTATGACCTAAACATCAGAATTTTAATACTAGATAAGTCTAATAGGCAGCTCAGGTTGATAAGCAGAGGTCTGAAAGATTGTAAAAGGGGGTGCACTGCTTATCACCTAACGTGTACTTGTTTCTTTTTTAAAAAATGTTTTTATTGCTTTTTCTATTGTTTAAAGTATTACAAATAGTAGTACATATATCTCCTTTTTTTCCCCATTGACCTTCCCCCAGCCTCCCCTACCCCCCGGCACATGCCCTCACCACCACCCCCCCCCACCCCATGCCCAGTGTCTTGTGTCCATTGGTTATGCTTATTTGCACGCATACAAGTCCTTTGGTTAATCTCTTACCGCCCCCCCGGCCCCAACACTTCCCAGCCTTCCCGCTATAATTTGACAGTCTGTTCAATGCTTCTCTTCCTCTTTATCTATCTTTTTGTTCACCAGGTTATAATGTTCTTTATCACCATAAATGAGTGAGATCATGTGGTATTTTTCTTTCACTGCCTGGCTTATTTCATTTAGCATAATGCTCTCCAGTTCCATTGATTTTTATAGAGAGAGGGATAGAAAGATAGAGACATTGATGAGAGGGAAACATCATCAGTCAGCTGCCTCCTGCAGGACCTCTACTGGGGATTGAGCCTGCAGCCCGAGCATGTGCCCTGACTGGGAATTGAATTGGTGACCTCTTGTTTCCTGGGTCAATGCTCAACCACTGAGCCACAATGGCCAGGCTATACTTATTTATTTTTTATGCGAAGTTGTGCAGCCAAGGGTCATAGTATTTTGCTTTCATGTACAGAGTTATAACTTCCACCAAAGCTCCTACCCAGTTCCTCTCCGCCAAAGGTCACTGGGTAAAATAATCGGTTCAGTCTTTGTTGAGGGGTGCGGGGGAGCTGATGGGACTCAAAGAGATCTGTTCTACTGTATGTACAGGGCAGGAAGTATGTCCTAGTGAAGGCAAACTACTAGTAAAGGACATACAGCCTTCTTAAATATAAAGCCCCCAAATAGATATAACAGAAGGAGATATTGAAGCAAAATCAGAGACTTAGGGAATAAAGAAAATTAACTGAAGCCAAAGAAATGCATAATAATCTTTAGGAGATTACTAAAAATCAGCCAAATCTCATATTTGCCTAAGGAAATTATCAGATAAGTGGGAAAAGATGTGTGTATATTGCAGCATGAGGTAGAGGCCCAGTACACAAAAATTTGTGCACTCGGGGGGGTCCCTCAGCCCGGCCTGTGCCCTCTCACAGTCTGGGACCCCTCGGGGGATGTCCACCTGCTGGCTTAGGCCTGCTCCCTGGGGGATTGGGCCTAAGCTGGCAGTCAGACATCCCTCTGGCAGCCCAGGAGCCCTTGGGGGATGTCCACTTGCCAGTGAGAGCAGGCCTAAGCTGCAGTAGGACATAGTTAGTGCTGCTGAGGAGGCACGAGAGGCTCCACCACTGTACTGGCAGCAGTCAGCCTGGCTTGTGACTGAGCAGAGCTCCCCCTGTGAGAGCGCACTGACCACCAGGGGGCAGCTTCTGCATTGAGCGTCAGGGTGTGTCATAGTGACCAGTCATTCCCAGTCTTTCTGCTGTTAGGGTCAATTTGCATATTACCCTTTTATTATACAGAATAGAGGCCTGATGCATGAGTGGGGGTTGGCTGGTTTGCCCTCATGGTTGTCCCGGATCAGGGTTGGGGTCTTGTTGGGGTACTTGGCCAGTCTGGGTGAGGGGCTGATGGCTCTTTTAAGGCTGGCCAAGCCCCCCAGTGGGGACCGTCACCCCATGGGGGTATGGCCAGCCTGGGTGAGGGCCTGATGGCCATTTTCAGGCTGGTCATGCCCCCTGGCAACTCAAGCTCCCAGCCTCTGCTTTTTTTTCCTGGGATTTATTTATTTTCTATAATTGAAACTTTGTAGCCTTGAGTGGAGCCCAGGTCCACCTGGGTTGCACCAGGAAACTCAGGCTCCCAGCCCCTTCTTGAGTGGAGGCCACAGCCAGTTGGAAGCAGGTATCTGGGATTTATTTATCTTCTATAATTGAAACTTTGTAGCCTTGAGCGGAGGCCAGGGCTGGCCAGGGCAGGTGGGAAGCTTGGCTTCCTCCATCACCGTGGGCAACCCAAGCCTCCTGCTTGCTCCAGCTCTGTGGCCACCGCCATCTTAGCTGGGTTAATTTGCATACTTGCTCCTGATTGGATTGTGGGCGTGGCTTGAGCATAGTGGAGGGATGGTTAATTTGCATGTTTCTCTTTTATTATATTGCACTTTGATAAATAGAGGGAGATCTCACAGGAGTGACAAATGCCCTCTCTCAAATTTGTCTGATTAACATTATAAATTGGGGAGGAGTGCAAGCTGAGTATTATAAGACTAGAGGCCCAGTGCATGAGAATTCATGCATTGGAGGGGGTGGTCCCTCTGCCCTCCTGCCCCCTCTCACAGTCTGGGAGCCCTCAGGGGCGGGAGGTGGCCTAGCCATCAGGGGAAGGTGACACCCCCATCACACTTCTGCTGCTGCCACTGCTAACAGTGCAAGCCTCAGCCAGCCCTGGTTACCTGAGCCTCAGGCGGGCAGCCACCATCCAAGGCTTGCCTGTGCCTCAGGCCGGTCCTAGGTGGCTGGGGGGTTGAGGGGACTGGGGGACTTTTTTAAAAATATATTTTATTGATTTTTTACAGAGAGGACAGGAGAGGATGGAGAGTTAGAAACATCGATAAGAGAGAAACATTGATCAGCTGCCTCCTGAACACCCCCTACTGGGGATGTGCTCACAACCAAGGTACATGCCCTTGACTGGAATCGAACCTGAGACCTTTCAGTCCACAGGCCAACGCTCTATCCACTGAGCCAAACTGGTTAGGGCAAGACTGGGGGACTTTTTAGCAGTGTAGAAATGAACAGCCTTGCCAATGCGCCTGCCGCCCCAGCGAGGCTGAGGGGACTGGGCGTCGCCATCTTTGCTGGCATGGCAGTCAAATAGCATATTACTTCTTGACTGTGAGTGCCACAATCTTTGAGGGCAGGGCAGAAATTAGCATATTCCCTCCTTATTGGCTGTGGGCACTGCCATCTTTGAGGGCAGGGAAGCCAATTAGCATATTCCCTCCTTATTGGTTGTGGGCGTCACCATCTTTGTGACAGTGTGAGGGTCCATTAGCATATTCCCTCTTTATTAGGTAGGATGCCTGAATATCATAAGGAGATAACAAAGGAAGACCTTTCAAAACAAGTCATTGAATTAAAGCTACTGAGTTCAAAACAATGGCAAGCTAATTATTCCCAATATCTCCTCATAATATTTCTCCTATAACTATCAAAAAATTTAGTTTAAAAGCAGGCTTGCAAATTGAAAGGTCATTGTGAAATTGAAGAGAGGTATTTTCGTATTTTCTGATTTTTATTTAAATGTTTATTTTGGAACTGGCCTGGCTATATTCATGCTGTCATGACCAGATTGTCATAAGAATTTTACCATATCCAGAGATTTGTGAGGCAGACTACTTTCTTTGTCTTTTAGGTTTTCTCAGCACCAACAGGATGTACAAGTGGTTTAGGAACAAAAATATGTAATGCAATTAAAATAAAAATATTCCACAAATATATTTGAAATGTGTGTGAGAGACAGAGAGGCACAATCCAGAGAATAAACTTTACAAAACCTTCATATACTCCTGTCTCAAATAACCATTGGATTCCCCACTTTATAGATACAAGTAGGATAAGACCTTCAAAGACAGGGCATACATGAATATTTGGGAGTAATTTCTATGGGCCTGTCTTGATGCTAAGAATGACGCTAGTTGAAGTAAATATAGAGGTAGTTTTTCTGGCCCCTGCTCACTTGTAGAAGCTTGGGCAATTTCCCATTTCTCTGTGAAACTCATTCCATTTTTAAGTAATGAAATTAGAAAGTCATTCTTTTTTTTTTTTTTTTAAATCACTGCAGCATTGTAGCAAACAAATTACCACCAGTAAGAGAGTATTTAAATAAATATGGTATATCCAGTCAGTGGAATCTACTTATATAAAAACCCTGGGTGTAACATCACGGCCAGAACTGTGACCAACCAGAAGTAAGTCAGTCCTGCAGGGGTCATGTTGGAAATGGCTGCGCTCTCCCCCAGCTGTTTCCTAGAGGGTGAGGTTTCAGGCAGGAATCAGCCCTCAGGGTGAGATTTCAGGCAGAACCTGCCCTCAGGGTGAGGTTTCAGGCAGGAACCCATCCTCAGAGTGGAGTGTGGAAGTGAAATGATTTGTAATGGATCTATTATTGAAGCTACCTTTGGAAATACTATATCTATAGATCAGTGGCTCTCAACCTTGGCTGCACATTAGAATTACCTGGGAATCTTTTTAAAATCCTCATTTCTGGGCCTCATCCTTCGGAAATTCTGTTTCTTTGTTACTAATGTTGTGGCCTCATGCCAGTCTATTCACTGCTTATCTCTGGGAATTGAATGCAGAGTTGAGAGGGGCTCTGTTTCATTTTACATCTTTCCGATAGTCTGATTTTTTAAAAAACCACACAAATTTTTTTTTTAATATATTTTATTGATATTTTACAGAGAGGAAGGGAGAGAGATAGAGAGTTAGAAACATTGATGAGAGAGAAACATCGATCAGCTGCCTCCTGCACATCTCCCACTGGGGACATGCCCGCAACCCAGGCACATGCCCTTGACCGGAATCGAACCTGGGACCCCTCAGTCCACAGGCCGACGCTCCATCCACTGAGCCAAACCGGTTTCGGCCACACAAAATTTTGAAAGAAAAAAACACGAGTAAAAATGGGCAAAAGTGGGTTTTTTTTGCGACTTTTGTTTTTATTACTCAAAAAAAGCTTCATTTTTAAATTTATTTAGCTTTCTGACTCTGTGCTTGTGCCTTCAACACTTTCACAATGATTTTTTGCTCCTCAATAAGGAAAGCACGCTTGATCCTGTCATAGATACATTTAGCACACATGGACCCACCAGAGGTCTTGCTGCTGTGCTTTTTCATTTTAGACAACCTCATTGGAAGTTTAGGTCTCACAGCACGAACTCCACAAAGTCGGCTTGGGCATTCACCACATGCCAATTTGGGTGTTTTCCCAACCTTCTTGGTATAAAGGTAATTCTAGTACCAGGGGTTTGGGACAGCCTAGTTTTGTTAGAGGCTGTATTGGAGGACAGCCTCCCATGGTATGTCCAACGCTGGACCATGGTAAATACCTAAACTGAAGTCACTGTACCCAGAAGAGCAAAAAATGTTTTAAATGTTGAAACAAACATTCATACTATGGGTTCAACTTTTAGTAAGCCCCTAAAGAGGTTTAATTCATAAATATAATCCTTATTTGCTTAGAAATAATGTCTATAAGGGCAGAAATTGTATTTTTGGCCCTCCAAGAGTCAAGTACAATGCTTTGATCCTAATAGAGTTTGGTAAATACCACTTTGATTCATTTGAAATTGCCATGACCTAGTGAGTATCATTTCTACAAATATTCGCCTAGTGGAACAGGATTGAAATAATTTGTCCAACCTGATTCATGGTGATGATAATCAGCCCTAAGTTTTACACATGGGAAATAAAGTGGATTTCCAGTGTTCAGTTATTAATACTGAATTTATTTTTGTGTATTTTGGCAGATCTCTAATTACAGTGTTCATATAACTCTGTCATGAATGTAAAAGGCAATGTCAATTGACGTGCATTCTGACAAGCTATTTGCAACCCTGCAATCTCGAAGTCAGACTCAATTGCATAATTAGTCCAAAGATAAGTCTGCTTTTAAAATTCTCTAATCAGTCAATCAATAAACTGAAAACTACCTCTCATTTTCATACATCAAAAAAAGAAAAGTTTATTAAATGACTAATGTATACCCACAAGGGTGGAAGGCAGAACATGTCTGTTTCAGAACATGGGGCCTCTTTTTGAGATAGGTACCCGGGACAACATCTGTTTGTCAGGGCTTTGATGCCATTGGCGAGCCAGCTTCCAGGCTAATGATTGGATGATGTGCGGCCCATCGGTAATTTGACAGTTCTTCCTTATGAGAGTTTCAAATAGGCAGATGTTTCCCTGAAGGAATCAGACACATGCAGTGACAACTTCATTGTAGACTGCCAAGAACTCAGATCTCTTCTTCAGATGGAATTTCTAGATGAGCTGAAATGTTAGTGGTTCAAATTCTTGATGTCATATTGGCGATCAATCATTTGGTGGACATAGGAAGGAATAATAATTGTGTTACTAACCTTTCTATTAATTATAACATCAAAACATAACCACCTTAACATTCTCCACCCCCTAACCCCCAGAAACATTCCAGAGGTAACACACTGAAAAGAAAAGAGAGGAAAAATAAAATATACAGCATTAGTTTAAGTACACCTTTGATAATATACAGCATTTCTGCAGCAATAGATTTTAACTATATTCCCACTCAGTAATATTATTATTACCCTCAGCTGTTTGCCAGTAGCTGCAGGCATAATTTTCTTTTTTTACTGCTCACTGGACCCAAGCCTACTCAATTTAATGTAGTTGGCTGTGGCATCTCTCACTTTCTTAAAACACAGGCCTTTCCAATTTCCAAGAATGTTTATGGTATCAGAGTAATTTGAAACAGGTGTTTAAGCCTCACGCCTCTGCTGTGCAACAGAAGGTTTATATATTTTTCATTATATATTGAGACAGACCACGGCACTTGGAATGACCATCTGTCACCAGATGCATGCTGTGTGCTGAATGTAAGAGAAATAGGATTTTTCACTGCAAATTCCTTCAAAGTGATGGGAGGCATTCTCCCGCCTTCTGAATCCTCACTCGTTTTGGATAAAATCAAAAGAAGTGGGGGTTTTTTTGGTTGGTTTCTTTTCTCACAGAATGTCATCAATGAGAGTTCATTAGAGTGTATAGTGTTTCTGTTTGATTTAATTTAAAAAGTCATAAGCCCAAATAAGAGAGCAGTGAGCCTATGGACTTCTCCCAGAGGTGTACCACTTTAGTCAATATATTTCCTGATTTGTTTCACAGCACTAAGTAGTCTGGGTCTTAAGTACTACTTCTCTTTGCAAAAATCTGGGCTCCCAAGTCGTAGTTGCCAATGCAAGAGCCATAGAGACCATAGAGGCAAAGTGTATTAGTGAATCTGGCAAGATAGCAACTGCGGCAGCCTGGAGCGAGCACCGCTCCTGTCGGGAGGGAGCAGTGTGTAGATCTGCTGATGACTTTGGTGCAGAAATGTGCAGGCTCAGCCTCAGCAGGTCTGTCATTCAGAATAAACTGGAGATCTGGATTTTTACATGCTAACTCCTCATATTTAAATATTGGTATTGTGCCAGAATAATTAAAAGACAGTGTGGGCCAACCAAGTATATACCCAGTCCAAAGTCTGCCAGTTTTGAACCTATTGCTTAGACTAAATGTCTACTGATTCAAATAGATCTTTTGAAATTAGTAAGATATTCCACCCTTGGGTCAAATACCCATGTTTTGTTATGGCAAAATTTTCCAACTGGATATTATCTTATAAATACCTTGATGATGATGGTGATAAGTGATGCTGACAATGTTTACCTTCCTCTTGCTGCCTAGCAGGTAAATTGAGATCATGTTGACATTCACTCTCTCATAGGTTCCCACTCTGGGATTTGGAGTTAGAAGGAAAATAAATAAGATAGGCTGCAGGTAATCCTAAAGTTTCAGGGTAGGGGGCACTGCTCAGGAATTTGGGAGGTGGCAAAAAATATTCCAAAAATGATCAGGTGAAAATTCATTTACTTGTACACCAAATATTTATCAGATACCTACTATGCGTTAAGCCCTGTTTCCTTTATTCAGCAAATATTTCCTGGGTGCCTACTATGACCAAGCATTACTCTGGGAAGTGAAGATATAACAGGGAGAAAAAAATTAAACAATGATCTTAGTTTTTCTAATGGGGCTGTGGATGACTTACATTTGGCAAAGTAAATAAATTATATGTTATATTATAAGGTGATAAGGACTATGGAGAAAATAAAGCATAGAAGGATCTGGGGAGTAGATGAAAAGGAGAGAGTTAGAAGCAAAAGATGATGCCACACTTGGGCTTAACTACCTGAGTTGTAGCATTGTCATTGCTGAGCAAGGAAGCGGTCAACAAATAAAAGTGGGTTTGGAGATGCAGATCAGGAACTCAGTCTTAGATGTTATGTGTTGGATGACTATTAGACATTCAAGAGAGTTGTTAAGTAGGCAGTCAGATTTCAAGGGACATGTCCAAGCTAGAGCAATAAATTTAGCAGTGATCAGGTGGTGTTTAAAACCATGAAAGTGCATGGAAACAAATACAGATAGAAAGGAGAGGAATTCCAAGGATTGAGTCCTGTGTTTTTACAACGTATTTTTATGAAGTATTTGCAATGACTTTGCAGATACAAAAGAACCAGCAAAAAAGACTGAGGAAGAAGAAAATTTGGAGGTAGTAGAAAACCCCAAAGAATATGGATCCTGTGAAGTGTAAAAACCATCTTGAGGGTACTTCATAAAATCCAAACTCTGGCCTGGCCAGCATGGTTCAGTGTCGACCCATGATCCAGAAGGTCACGGTTAGATTTCCAGTCAGGGTGTGTGTGTGTGTGTATCTAATAAAAGAGAAACATGGTAATTAGCGTACGCCCACTACCCTTCCCATTGGCTAATCAGCGAGATATGCAAATTAACTGCCAGCCAAGATGGTGGCCGGCAGCCAGGCAGCTTGAAATTAACATGAGGCTTGCTTGCTTCAGTGACTGAGGAAACCAACATCCCCCGCCTGCCTTGCCAGCCTCTGAGCTGGCAGTTTGAAACATATAGAAGCTAAACAAAACCCCAGAAACCTGCTGGGGTTTAGTAGGTTGGGCAAAGTAAATAAATTATATGTTATATTATAAGGTGATAAGGACTATGGAAAAAATAAAGCATAGAAGGATCTGGGGAGTAGATGAAAAGGAGAGAGTTAGAAGCAAAAGATGATGCCACACTTGGGCTTAACTACCTGAGTTGTAGCGTTGTCATTGCTGAGCAAGGAAGACATGCACTTTCATGAAAAATATAGATGACTCTACCCCATCACACACAGAGCAGGGCCCGTAGACGGGTGGTTGGGGCGCTGCCCTCTATCACGCACAGAGCAGGGCCGATCAGGGGGTTGGGGCGCTGCCACTCTCACACTCAGGGCAGGGCCGATGGGGAGGTTATAGCACCGAGGGATTGGGCCTGCCCTCTGCCACCCGGGAGCAGGCCTAAGCCAGCAGGGTGTTATCTCCCGAGGGGTCCCAGACTGCGAGAGGGCACAGAGCAGGGCCCAGCATAGAAAGTGTTTCCATGCACTTTCATGAAAAATATAGAAGCTAAACAAAACCCCAGAAACCTGCTTTCAGCGAGCCAGGATCTCAGAGCTGGAGTTGAAACAGTGTTTCGATTATAGAACCCAAACAAACCAGATACCTGCTTTCAGCAGCAGAGGCCTCAGAGCTGGAGCCAGAGCTAAAGCTTGCCCAGAATAAAAAAAAAAAAAAGAAAAAAAGGAGCAGTTGGGAGCTTCAGTCACCCGCCAACCTGAAAACAGCCCTCAGCCCCTCACCCAGGCTGGCCAGGCACCCCAGTGGGGACCCCCACCCTGATCCAGGACACCCTTCAGGGCAAACCAGCCGGCCCCCACCCATGCACCAGGCCTCTATCCTATATAGTAAAAGGGTAATATGCCTCCCAGCACCAGGATCAGCGGAGCTGTGAGGCCTCCCAGCACCGGTATCAGCGTGACAGGGGGCAGCACCCAAACCCCCTGATCACCCTGCAGCTCTGTGTGTGACAGGGGGCGGGGCCACAACCTCCCTATCGGCCCTGCTCTGTTCCTGACAGGGGAAGGAGCCCCAACCCTCAGATCAGCCCTGCTCTGTGCCTGATAGGGTGGAGCTCCCCAACCCCCTGATCGCCCTGCGGCTCTGTGTGTGACAGGGTGCGGCACCCCAACCCCCTGATTTGCCCTGCTCTGTGTGTGACAGGGTGCAGCGCCCTAACCCCCCCCCCCCCCCCCCACTGGCCCTGCTCTGTGTGTGACGGGGTAGAGCCATAACCTCCCCATTGGTCCTGCCCTGAGTGTGAGAGTGGCGGCGCCCCAAACCCCTGATTTGCCCTGCTCTGTGGGTGATAGCGGGCGGCGCCCCAACCCCCCTCCACGGGCCCTGCTCTGTGTGTGACGGGGTAGAGCCATAACCTCCCCATTGGCCCTGCCCTGAGTGTGACAGTGGCGGCGCCCCAACCCCCTGATCAGCCCTGCTCTGTGTGTGATAGAGGGCGGCGCCCCAACCCCCTGATGGGCCCTGCTCTGTGCGTGACAGGGGGGAGCTCCCCAACCCCCTGATGGGCCCTGCTCTGTGCGTGACAGGGTACGGAGCCCCAACCCCCCTGATGGGCCCTGCTCTGTGCATGACAGGGGGCAGTGCCCCAACCCCCTGATTGGCCCTGCTCTGTGCGTGACAGGGTATGGAGCCCCAACCCCGCTGATGGGCCCTGCTCTATGAGTGACAGGGGGAGCTCCCCAACCCCCTGATTGGCCCTGCTCTGTGCGTGACAGGGGGTGGCGCCGCAACCTCCCCATGGACCCTGCCTTGAGTGTGACAGGGGGCGGTGCCCCAACCCCCCAATCAGCCCTACCCTGAGCGTGACTGAGGGTGGCATTGCAACCTCCCAATCCGCCCTGCTCTGTGCATGACAGGGGGCGGTGCCCCAACTTCCCAATCGGCCCTGCTCTGAGCCCAGCCAGGGCCTGCATCTAGGGATTGGGCCTGCCCTCTGCCACTCGGGAGCAGGCCTAAGCCAGCAGGGCATTATCTCCCGAGGGGTCCCAGACTGCGAGAGGGCACAGGCCGGGCTGAGGGACCCCCCCCTCCCCCCCGAGTGCACAAATTTTTGTGCACTGGGCCTCTAGTATATATATGGCTAAGCGACCGACCGACCGACTGGCTGGTAGGTATGAGGCACACTGACCACCAGGGGGCAGATGCTCAACATAGGAGCTGCCAAGTGACAGCAACTCCAGGACCCCTCAGAGGATGTTGGAGAGCCTGTTTTGGCTCGATCCCCCCCCACAGGCCCGGCTAGGGACCCCACCTGCCAGAGGTACCCGCTCACTCCACAGACAACCTTCGAGCCACGGTGCTGCCCCAAGTGTGGCCAGCAGGGGAGGGACCGTGGGAGGTTGACTCCAGGGCATGTCCGGTCTGTCTCACCCAGTCCAACCCCACCAGCCACCTTCTAATTAATTTCCTTTCAATGTGCCCAAATCCGTGCACTAGGCCACGAGTACATATTTGACAATCCACCCCAAAACACACTCTGGGTGATTCTGGTGCAGCTGTTTATTAACCATACTTTATCAAACATCAAATAGGTATATGATTCTGGGGGTTGGATGGTCTGTCCAGATGGTTCAGTGATAGGGCACACCAAATAATGAGCTGAAGGACAGGCGAGGGAACTCAAACTCAGGAAAATAAGACTTACCAGGAAGTGGATTGTTACGGCAGGGTAGAATCAACAGTATGGCTAATCTGAAGAAACTGATTTAGTTGGGCCCTTTATTATCCCAGGTATTGGGAGATACAGCTCAGTCTGTGGGTGGGGGCTGAGTACTAGTAATTGCATATGCCAAGTATATGGGACCAGGAGTCACGCAGACCATGCTGCAGAAATTGTCTGTCAAATCAATGTTAAAACCAATCCCAAACAATAGAATAACAAACTGTGTGCTCTGCTAGCTCAACAATCTGATCACACAGGTTTATACATCCGTTGAGTTGTATAAAGGAGACACTGACCCTTTTTCCTCCATGCTCCCTAGCTCTTAGCATAGTGTCTGACCCTTTGCAGGTTCAGAGTCAGCATTTGCCAAGTGCGTGAAAGCAGACCCAGCCAAATAGAAATGGACGCGTAATGCATTTATTGGGGCTATTTCGCTCTCAAAGACTTCAGTGCTGATACCTTTTGTGTATTTCATGAATTATTCATTTTTTTGTATAATGAGTAGATATGGTTAAACTCTCTATCCTGGAAGAACACTGCGATTTAATTTTTAGCTATGATTTCTAAAGTTATCAATAACTCTTTGCAGAGATGGTTAGTTATTGAGGCAATGTCAACTCCAACAGCAAATCCTTGACAGCTCTTTGATTATAGCTGGCTTCTCCATTCACTTCAGTGTCACCTTGGGCGAGGAGCCTGCTTAGCCTGAGGCAGGGGAAACTTTGGTAGAAGGAAAAACATAATTAATGAGCTTGATGTTCATCTGGACACCAGGGAACCTTGTCCTCAGTTGCCCCTCCCACATCTTCTCAGTTTTGATATTTTATAATTCTAAAATAGAAACATTTTTTTTCCCCCTCAGCTTCAAGCCTTATACATGATTTGCAGTTCTGAGCCTTTTGTGGAATAATGACAATTTTTACTCTACTGCTTCGAGAATCTAGTTCAGTGCGCAGAACAATTCTGTGTTCTATGCCCCAGGGCTGCTCCCCATTTCATGTAGGGGTAAAGGGTATTCTCCCTGGCTCTCTGCCCTTCTTCTCAAAGGCTTCCTTCTCTCAGAAGATTTCTCTTTATAAGTCTGACAGATCATTTTTGTAATCACTAAATGAAAAATTTTGTCAAATATATAGGTACTATATCCTGAGTTCTTATGGTTTTTTTAATATATGTAATTGCCTGATGCCTTGACTAAAATCTTAATATTGCCCTTCTACCTAACAGAGGTCCTCCATAATCATATTTTTGTTTTCTTCACCCTTGAAATTACATCATTTTATAAAGAGGCAATAGTTTATTGTAACCAGAAATTATTTAATATGAACTGATGACTTACAAAAATTAGTCCTCACTCGAACTTCTAACTCCACTCAATACTAGTATCTCTGGCCTATTTGTTCCAAAATCTTTGAGGGTCAATCTCTTGTTACAACGTAGGACAATCCAGCAATGAATGAAAATGAAATAATTATACGGTAAAATTATAATTTTATGAGTTATGAGATAAAGCACATGAAAGTTTGATTGGAAAATTACTTAAATCAAAACAAAGCTATTGACAGACAAGGATGTGAAATTAAACCAGATGACAATAAGATAAAAACTGACAAGGATGAACAAGATAATCATTTTAAAAAAGAATGATTTGACTTGAAAAGAGGCCCTTGGGAAAATTAATGAAGCCTTGAATATTTTTGTGAAACTGACATTATTTATGATTATACTGTGAAAATTAGAAGTGAAGGGAAGTTCTGTGGTGCTTCCAATTAAAAAAAAAAAGAAAACAACACAAAAAAACCATTGCTTGCCCCATTGTTGGTATATTCTTAGCTCATGTAAGAATCCAGGATAGAAATCCTCACATGAAACCTATCTGTTCATGTTGACCAGTGTCACCCCAATCAATTTAATAAATAAAATAAAAAAAGAATCCAGGATAGTTTAAATTGTATATTTTTTAAATACATGATAAAAAATTAACAGTATTTTTAGCTTTATTTGTTCAATATGAAACCTGCAGTAAACATTTTAAAATAGTTATTATGCAGTTTTGGTTTTTTACTTTAAGTGGTCTTTCCCAGTTTCAATTACCCTTAGGAAGCAAAGACTTTCTGTATATGTTAACCTTTTTTCTTACTATTTTGCTTCTCATCAGGGTATATTCTTTTCTTCATCCTTGAAATTACATCATTTTATAAATTACAACCAACTCAACTGAGCCACCTGACCATGGCTGGACATCATCTTTTTTAGAGAGGTTGGATAGTACGTAGATTCTGGTAGCTCTTTTGGCCCCCAGGTGACAATGCATAGGAAATCTAATCATTGAAGAAATTATTCATGAGATACGTACATTCTTTTTTTTCACATTAAGTCTTTGAAATCTGGTGTGTATGTTACACTTAGAGCACATCTCAGTTTGGACTAGGAACATTTTAAGTGCTCAGTAGCTCTATGATCAATGCCACACTGGCATCAGTGAGGGCAAAAGGAGTGTTCTGTGCTGGGGTCCAACCCCAGCAGGTCCAGGGGTTCCCAAAGGCGTAGAGGGAGTCGGCGAAGAAGGAAGGACACGGAGACAGCGTTCAGTTGATCAGCAGCCTAACCAGGATCTCCAGCCAAGTTCTGGTCTCGATCTCCAGAGAGGTTCTGCTTAGGATCTCCAGCCAGGTTCTGTGTCCATGGTCTCTTGCTAGGTTCTCCAGCCAGGTTCTCCAGGTTCTCCAGCCAGGTTCTGTAGCCATGTTCCCTCGCTAGGTTCTCCAGCCAGGTTCTGTCCAGGTTCTCCAGCCAGGTTCAGTCACCAGGTTCTAGTCAGGTTCTCTTGCCAATTTCTGTAGTCAGGTTCAGTCCAGGATCTTTTGCCATGTTCTCTCCAGCGAAGTTCTTCTGTCTGTAGGTTCTGTGTAGGTTCTGTGCCTAGGTTCTGTCTGTCTCTGTGTCTCCTAAGTTCTGTCTGCTGTTGTCTTGTTTCAACTGTATTTATACCAGTTGATTCCAATCCTATCAATCTCTATTTCAAAGGTTAGGGCGTTTCTTATCTCCATTCCAGGGAGTAAGGATTATGTAGCTTAAGCATGATTGTTCGTAGTTAAAGTGATTAATTACCCGCCTGGCACTTAGTTAAGAGGTTTTATTCCCTCCCTAACTTCAGGGGAAAATCCCTGCCTGGGGAAACAACCTTTCTCAGAGACCTTGGTTAAAACACATAGTGCCAAGAAGGTGAGCAAACATATTCAGAACAGTATGCCATATATGCCAGGTCCCTTGAAACAGTAAGGATGGACCGGCTCCCGGCAGTTCTGGAAAGTGGAGATGGTGGAGGCAGCGAAAGTGATGGCAGCCATTGCAAGAGAAGATAAGACCTTGTTCTAAGTAAAACCAAGCAGTAGGGAGAAGACAGAACTGACAAGTGTGTACGGGTTGATGAAATGCAATGGAGAAGAACATCAGCTTCTAAGATATGCTGCTTAGAACCTTGGCTTTATACCTTTATAGCTATGTTTCGTTGCAAGTTACTCCATCCATGTATCCCTCACTGGGTCAATTATAAAACAAACATAATAAGAGTAATGTGCCTAGAAAGTACCTAGGGAGCTTGTAGAGATTAAATAAGGACTGATTAGGCAATTTTCTAGTTTGGCCCAAACCTACTTTCCGCCTGTAACCACTATAGGCTTTGCATCATATCTGAATCGCTCTTTCTGAAAACTGTTTTCTTCTGGTGACGCCTTGCAGTTGAAAGAGTGGTTAGCCTTTGTTATGTTCTTATTCATGATCACAGAAACTAGAAATGTAAATCACAAAGAGCTGAAAATGGTTATGGAAGCTCATTAGGCTAATTAATCTTACTTTTAAAAAGTTGGGTTAGAAGATGTACATTTTTATTTAATTCTTCCTCAATGCAAGGTTATTTATGAAATATGTTTTTTATTTTTTATTTACTAATTTTTTTTACTGTTACATTTGAGCTGTGTCTAGCTGCCACTTTTCTCTAGTTTTCATACTCAAGTTGCCAGTTTGAGATATAGTATTCACTAATTAAGCCAATAAAAATTCTCAAGTGAGAAATATTGTGCCAGGTGTTGGTTGGAGGTGATTTATGAATAGGGAATCAGATAATGGTGAGTACCTTAAGAGTGACGTAGGCATTATCTTACTATGAGAAATCAGTAAAAAGAAAGATTTATTTCCAAAAAGGATGTGTAATGAAGGGGGTAATGAAGGTGGTAAAGTTTTATGGAGGAGATGGTTGTGTTGGACATTGCAGGGTTAGTAGAATCTCACAGGTGGATGGATCAAAGAAGTGAATAGAAGACTTGAGTTTTGAAATCCAGTTAAATTCAATCAATTAATATATAGGGGTAGAGAATTAGAATCAAGGTGAGATGAGCCTGGAAAAAAAGGTTGGAAGCTGGTAGTGAGGTACTTGAAGTACCTTGGACATTATTTAGTGGGCTGTTGAAAGCCAGTATATTCTGGCCTGATCCACTGAGTTATTTATGGTGTTGCTCCATATACCTGGTGTGTCCTTATAATTCCATCTCGTGCAGGGACTCTTAGAAGAATAAATATAAATGTCTCTTATTAATGATTGGGGAAAAGATTAAAAGGAAAGATAGAGGTTATATCAAGTTTGTACAGGAATTTACATCTAGCCTTGTCTCCAATTTGATTATTTGGTTGATATAGGACGGACCTTTGGGCTGGACCAAGAAAATAAATTTGACAGGAATAAATGTGCACTCTTGTATTTAGTTCATAAAAGTCAGTTGTGCAGTGCCAGATAGAGTTGACAGTAGACCATGGAAAAGAAAAATTTATTTGACCATATGTGACTGCTAAAAAACAATAAATTGACATATAATTCAACCTGTAGAGAAGGTGGGATATTAACTGAAGTGATAAGTATACTTGTAAATTATTTCACGAAAGAAAAAAGAGAATTCATTAAAGAAACTTACTTTGGAGTGAGGCCTGTGGGGGAGTACAGGAGTCAAAATGGGTGATGTCTATAATAGTGTAAACAATAAATTAAAAATAAATAAAATTGAAAAAATAAAGCAGCTTTGGTTTGCAAAAAGTTAAAATTTAAATATGTATGTTGTCATGTTGGAACTAAATTGGAAAATAAAATGTCCTAAACATAAAAAAAAAGACAGATATCCAAGATGGTGGCATGTTAGATAGAACTACACTAATCTCCTCCCATGACCAAACTGGAATTACAACTAAATTATAAAAAATCATCCTGAATAACCAAAATGAAGATTAGCTGCAGAGAAGCCTTCTGACCATGGACTCACAGAAGAAGCCGCATTGAGACTGGTAGGAAGTTCAGAGGCACGAGAGGGCTGGCTGGGCTCCCACAAGCAGCAGCTAAAGTTCCAGAAGAATGTCTCAGCTATGTGGGGTCAGTAGGGGGGGGGGGTTACCCTGAGAAGTGTGGGGTCTAAACCCCAAGCCAGGCTCATCCACTTAGAGCACCAGAACCGGGAAAGGTGCCTACATAATATCCACCCAGCTGTGAAAAGTACATGCAGTTGGAGGCTCTTTCAGTGACTAAGCCTAACAGGCAGCCTGCAGATGGAGGAGGATCTCTGGGTGCTTTGACACTTTTGCTGATCTGCCCCCAGCCCAGAGCTGGTAAAAGCTTGCCTTGGTGCACAGCTTGGCCCTTTCTGCTCGCACTCAAGCCCAGCAGAGGGAGCCACAGCTCTGGATCACTGAGAACTCCAAACCGGTTGCCCAGGGTCAGTCACAGGCAGCATCCAACACAGGCCTGCACAGGAGTCCCTCTGAAAGGCCCAGATCCAATACATAAGGGAAATCCAGAATGGTGGTAGCAAATGCAGGCCTCTTCAGACTTGCTGAATCAGGGATCAGAATTTCTGGGGGTGGGACTCAGCCATCTGTATTTTCAACAAAGTATCAAATGGTTGGCAAACTATCCAATGGTTCTCATTTTGTTCCACCTCCAAGGGGATATTTTGCAATGTTTGCAGACATGTTTGGTTATCACAACTGAGGCAGAGGAGCGGTTGCTACTGCCACACGGGCAGAGGCCGGCAATGTTGTTCAACATGTACACCACCCAGGATAGCCCTCCACAACAAAGCATTATCCTGTCCCCAGCAGTGGTGAGGCTGAGAAATCCTGTTAATACGCAGAGCAATTTCAGGTCTGCTTTCCTAGCAGGTGCCACCTATCTTTAGCATTTATTCTCAGTTGTTTCTTTTATTCAGTCATCTTTCATTTGTTTATATGTATTTTCAAAACTCTTTTTAAATGGCCTTTCCTGACAATGTAGAAGATGTAGGACTTTAGATATAAATCTGGGACTGGGATTAACTACTTTGGGCTTATTTCTAGCTTTTGGGTTTATGTCTAGCTTTTTTTTTTCCCCTCTTTTGTTTTTTTAAGAATCCTTAAATTTAAATTAATTCCTCAACGGAAAGAATAGTAACCAAGATGAGATTTTCAGCCAGACCTTTAAAAAACAACAACCACCACCAAAACAAAACAAAACAAATCACATTTTTATTGATTTCAGAGAGAAAGGGAGAGAGAGAGATAGAAACATCAATGATAAGAGAGAATCATTGATCATCTGCCTCCTGCATGCCCCCTACTGGGGACTGAGCCTGCAACTCAGGCATGTGCCCTGACGGAGAATTCAACTGTGACCTCCTGATTCATGGTTGTCACTCAACCACTGAGCCACACCGGCCAGGCTAGTTCTTTTTCACACATTGAAAAACTTTCTTCATTTGTACTGGCTGACAGGGTAATCTGATATTATGAAGAGTCAAATTTATGGAATATTTTTAAAAATGTATTAAAGTTCTGTTAGGTTCAAGGGCATAGAGACATTATTGATGGGACTGGGAAATATAGAGACTACACACACCTTTGAGAACTTGCTTTTACACAGAGATAACAATCACTGTCATTAGCAGTTCATTGTTTGAATGCAAACACTTCTGCCAAAGCCTTGATTGAAATAGTGGTTGTCCTTTACTCTTCAGTAGAGGAAACATTTCCTTCCTTTGCACTGTTGATTTGCTAACAAATCTGTTTTATATTATGCTGATGTAAAGGTAAAATCTGCTCAGCACTTCTAAAATATCATCAATTCTTCAGAGTCCTTACAAATGAAACACAGCGCATAATTATTCACTTTGCTTTCATTAAGCAAAAGGATTAGTGTCATATAACAATCACTCTCATTACATATTTAAACCTGAATTCAAATTTAACTTCATAAGGTGTCTCCAACAGATGTTCTCTCTCATAATGATTTCTATGGTGACTTTCAGTTCTGAATAGCCTTGCATCTCTAATGAAATTTTTTCAAAGTAATAAGATGGAAGGGAAGCACTAAAATGTACTTGGAGACAGAAATTGAAATCATTTTGGCTAAATGTATCAGGTTAGAAGTTGCCCTAGTTACTGATTGCTGCTATTAGATATTCCCTTTGTGCAAAGAAAGCCAGTTATTGATTTTTGGATTTGCATTTCTTTTGAAATAATTGATTGCCTTTATTGCAGATCCTTATCTCAGCTTATGAAAATCCAGTGTAATAGGAATCACCTGCTTTCCTAATGCCTGCCTAATGTTTTGCTTAATTTACCCCTGCTAATCTAGAGACTATATAATATACTGTTCCTGTTGTGTGTTGATGTGGCAACAATATATTTTAGCTACAGTTAATGATGGCTTGATTTACCTTAAACAATCCATTTCAAAGTTTTAGTTCCTGGCATCTTCATTATATTTTTTATATTCAAAAATGTTTACTCTGACACTACTCAGATAAACAAATATATGCATATATCTCTGACTAAAAAATAAATAGGGATAAATGTTCAGCAGCATGGAAGAAACAATTGCTTTCATTGGACTCCTATCTGTCATTTCATTGAACAGTTAAAGAACTATGCTATATATTAATAGTGAGAGCTTGATTGCTCCTGGGCCTTCAATGTGGATGCCAGACACTTATGAAAATGCAATTAAATTGTTTTTCTTTCACGGTATTCTGTTTCATTCCCAAACTTGGAGTACTACAATCCAATGGAGTTGTGATGCTGACAACCCATAGTTACTGTCAGGGCACAGTCCCCAACAAGACACTTTTACTTTAGTCTCTAACCCATTCACATTTCTAACTAACTGGCCATGTATTAAGGAGTTCCCACAACTCTCACAGGTTAGATAACTCACTAGAACAACTCAGAGAACTTAGAAAGCACTCTACTCATAGTTTATTATATAGTATACACATAGAGTGAGGTCTGGGAGATCTTGAATACTAAAGGTCCATGCCCTGTACCCATGGAGTTAGGGTGGTTCACTCTCCCATTATATGGTGAACATAGCCAAGAAGTACCCCTGAGTTCTATTACATAGTCGTGATTGATGAAATCATTGATCATGTTCTAGAACTTAGTCTGCAGCATCTCTTCTCTCCCAACTCCACCCCCCCCCTCGCCCCCCAGGATTAGGGGCACTGGAAGTCCCAACCCTGTAATCCTGCCTTGGTCTTTCTGGTGACCAGCCCCATCCTGAAGCTATCTAGGGCCCATGTAAGTCACTTCATTAGCATAACTAAGACTACTATCACTCAGGAAATTCCAAGAGTTTCGTGCAACGGGCCTCTAGTTAAACTATAAAACTAGAATAAAACATAGGAGAAAATGTAGAAGACGTTGGGTATGTTTTTGGATATAATATAAGAGGCACCATCCAAGAAAAAAAAATTGATAAACTAGACTTAATTAAAATTAAAAATTTCTGCTTTGTGAAAGACAGTGTCAAGAGATTGAGAAGACAACCTACAAACTGGGAGAAAATATTTTCAAAGGACATCTAATAAAGGATATTATCCAAATATGTACAGAGCACTCTTAAAGCTCAACAATAAGAAAATAACCAGATTAAAAAGTGGGCCAAAGATCTTAACAGACATCTCAGCAAAGAAGATATACAGACACAAGTAAGCATATAAAACAATGCCTCACATGATATGTCATCAAGGAAATAAAAATTAAAACAACAATATACCACTACACACCTATTAGAATGGCCAACGTCCTGATAAAACTGAACATAGTCTTACTATGCAATCCAGCAATCCTACTCCTTGGTATTTACTCAAATGAATCTAAAATTTATGTCCACACAAAAACCCGCACACAGATGTTTATAGCAGCTTTATTTTAATTGTCATAACTTAGAAATAACAAGATGTCCTTCAGTAGGTGAATGGATAAAAACAAACGGTGGTACATCCAGACAATGAATGTTATTCAGCTCAAAAAGAAATGAGCTACCAAGTCATAAAAAGATGTGGAGGAACCTTCAATGCATATCGCTGAGTGAAAGGTTACATTCTGTCTGAATCCAACCATATGACATCATGGAAAAGGCAAAATTATGGAGGCAGTAAAAAGATCGCTAATTGCCAGGATTGGGGGAGGGAGCTAAATAGGCAAGAGCACAGACGATTTCCAGGGCAGTGAAAATACTCTGTACAACACTATAGTGATGGATATGTGTCATGCATTTGTCCATGAGTGAATCTTAAGGTACACTATAAACTGTGTGGTTATGATGTGTCATGGAAGTTCATCACTTGTAACAAATCACCCTGGTGGAGGATGTTGAAAATAGGGGAGGCTATGCTTGTGTGGGGGGGAGAGGGTACTTGGGAAATCTTTGTATCTTTCAGTTTTTTTCTGTGAACCTAAAACTTCTCTTTAAAAAAACAAAACACCTTTACTAAAATAAATAAATAAATAAAAAAATACTACATGTAAGAATTCATTATCTTGTGGAAGTGGGAGCATGGAGGGCACAGGTAATAACTAAATAAGTAAATAGTTAACAGAATATTTTACAACACAGCAAGAGGTGTAGAGAATTAATAGTAGGGGAGCCCTCGCCAATTTGGCTCAGCAGATAGAGCGCCGGCCTGCGGACTGAAGGGTCCCAGGTTCCATTCTGGTCAAGGGCAAATGCACGGGTTGTGGGCTTGATCCCCAGTATGGGACATGCAGGAGGCAGCCAATCAATGATTCTCTCTCATCATTGATGTTTCTATCTCTCCCTCTCTCTTCCTCTCTGAAATTAATAAAAGTTTTTTTAAAAAAATAGGAGAGACTAAGGAGTGCCAGGGCTAGGGCTGCTATTTTAAATAAGGTCACCTCTTTAAAAAAATATATATATATTTTTTATTGATTTCAGAGAGGAAGGGAGACAGAAGGAGATAAAAACATCAATGGTGAGAGAGAATCATTGATTGATGGGCTACCTCCTTCACACTTCTGCACACCCCCTACAGGGGATCTAGCCCCAAACCAGGCATGTGCCCTGACTGGGAATCAAACCGTGACCTCCTGGTTCATAGGTCGACCCTTAACAACTGAGCAATGAATGCTCAGCAGTGTCAACTCTTTGAGAAGCCTCCTTCTATGACTTGAAGGCAGCAAGTGAAGGAATATGGAGATATCTGGGAGAAGGCTGTTACAAGCAAAGGGAATGGACTATGCAAAAACTCTGAGGCAGGACCACTCTTCAATGTATGAGCAAAAGCCAGTAATCGGATATTCCAAATAGCTTTTTAAAATGTTGACTGAGTTTGTATAAAGGTTACAGTAAACACTTAGGATAAAATCAATATGACATAAAATGCCGTGAAGATGCCAGTGCTAACAATGGAAGAAAGAGATTTTATTTTCTGTGCTCAAAGCCACCTAGGCTAAATAAGTGACAACAGGACAATAACAAACTTAAATGCTAATCTTGGAAGCCTCTGGCTTTAGAAGCTGTTCAGGCTTTGTGTTATCCATCTTTGCTTTGCTCTTGAATATGGTTTTATGTATTGAACTGTTGAGATTTAAAAGCTTTGGGAGAAAAAATATCTGAAAGATAAGTTGTTATAATTGCCACAAATCTGGTCAAATTTGGGAATTACTTTCTAAATATCCATTCTAGAGAGTTAGAAAAACAAAGTTAGATCAGAAATGCTTACAATCTCTCTCTATATGAAAGCCTAAGCAATCGAACAACCAAATGACCAGTCACCCAGTTGCTATGATGTGCACTGACCACCAGGGGGCAGATGCTCAATGCAGGAGCTGCCCCCTGATGGTCAGTGTGCTCCCACAGCCAACCTCTTGCAGTCCCTCCTCCCGGCTGGCCGGCCCGATTGGCTTGATCAGACTGGGCAAGACAGGCCCTGATTGTTCCCGATCCCTGGCCAGACAGGGGACCCTATCCGTGCATGAATTTGTGCACTGGGCCTCTAATATTTCAACAATATAAAATGCCATTTGGGGGTTTTTATTCTTAGAAAAAAATAGTTTTACTGGCTATTTCTTTATTTTTAGTTGGTGGAAGTAAAATGATATTCCTCAAATACATGCATAATTATTTTTAGGTTTTATCTAACCCTGCATGTCATATGTGAATTTGAAATGTATGGGTTAGTGCATATTGAGGGACCTTACCATATTGGGAATTTCCCCCTCCCATATGTTACCTTTTATATAGAATTAAAATCCATTCATTTATTCTCTTATAATATTTTGTACAATTTGTTTTCTATTGCTGCATATAAGCATATCAACACACTCCCCTCCTGCAAGATAAGAAAAAACTTAGATGACCTGGACATGGAGATGACTTTTGATATAAACCAAAGCCACAATCCATGAAAGAAATAAATGATGACCCAGACTTCATTAAAATTAAATACTTATGCTCTTTAAAAGACAATGTTAGGAAAATTAGTAGATACACCACATACTGGGAGAAAATGTTTGCAAAGGACACATTTATAAAGGGTTTTATCTAAATATATAAAAAGAACTCTTAAAACTCAAGAATAAGAAAACAAACAACCTGATTAAAACATGGGCAAAATACCTGAACAAACATTTCACCAACAAAGATACACAGAGGGCAAGTGAACATATGAAAAGATGCTCCACATACTTTTCCTAAAAAACAAAAAAAAAACAAAAAACCAATTAAAATGACATTGAGCCCATCCCATGTGGTTCAGTGGTTGCGCATTGACCTATGAACCAGGAAGTCACAGTTCAATTCCCAGTCAGGGCACATGCTTTGGTTGCGTGCTCGATACTCAGTGTGGGGCATGCAGAAGACAGCTAATCAATGATTCTCTCTCATCATTGATGTTTCTATCTCTCCCTCTCCTTCCCTCTCTGAAATAAATAAAAATATATTAAAAAAAATAAAATAAAAAGACACTGAGATGCTAAAACACACCTATTAAAATGGCCAAAATTTCAAACACAACACCAAATGCTGGTAAGGATGTAAAGCAACAGGTACTCTCATTCATTCTTGATGGGAGAGAAAAATAGTACATCCACTTTGGAAGATACCTTGGCAGTTTCTTAAAAAACTAAACATAGTCTTACTGTGCAATCTAGCAATCCTATTCCTTGGTATTTACCCAAATGAATTGAAAACTTATGTCTACATTAAAACCTACACACAGATGTTTATAGCAACTTTATTTTAATTGCCACAACTTGGAAGAAACAAGGTGTCCTTCAGTAGGCGAATGCATAAACAAACTGTGGTACATGCAGACAATGGAAGATTATTCCGTGTTAAAAATAAATGAGCTATCAAGCCATGAAAATACTTGGGGGAACCTTAAATGCATATTACAAACGGTAACCAATTTGAAAAGACTGCACAGTGTATGATGTATAAGAAGCCAATCTCAAAAGGCTATATTACATACTCTTAGCTATGCAGACAGTAAAAAGATCAATGGCCGCCAGGGTTAGCAGGAAAGGAGAGATGAGTCATTGGAGCACAGAGGATTTTTAGGACTTTGAAACCGTTCTGGTTGATTCTATAATGGTGGGTATATATCATCATAGATTGTTTAAATCTGCAGAATGTACAACACCAAGAGTGAACTCTACTGTCAAACATAGCCTGGGTGATGATGATTGTCAGTGTGTACTGACTGATTATAACATGTACCAGTGGGGGCTAAGGGTAGTGCTGCATATTATGAGTGTGTAAGGGTAGGGGGATAGGGGAACTCTGTGTAGTTGTTGCTCAATTGGGCTGTGAACCTAAAATTTCTCTTGGAACTAAAATTTATTAAAGAGAGAGAAAGAGAGAGAGAGAGAGAGAGAGAGAGAGAGAGAGAGAGAGAGAGAGAGAGAAAGAGAGAGAGAGAGAGACCTGAAAATGGGTGATTTCCTGAATGGATGTGCAGCTTTGCAGGTTGGATGTTTGCTTAATTTCTATCTCGGGCAGTTGCCATGGTCATCTGAGACTTTTCTAGGAGTTTCACAGACAGAAGCTGTGCTGTGAGATCAACAAGGTGGTATATCCACAGTTACTTCAAGTAAACTTTTGTGTTAAAAACAACTGGGCCTGAGTCCAGTTGATGCTGATGTTTGAGAATTCAGTGTATGGAGACTCAAACCTGAAGCCCGGGTTTATTGCTTTTTATTCTATTTCTGGTAAAATTGGTAGGAGGAAAAAAACTGATGGAAATTTTTGACAGCTTGCGCTGTGAATGGTGAGTCAGCATATTTGGAGTGTGGTAAGGAAGATGAATGTAGATGATGCCATTACAACTTTATATATTTTTTTCTCCTCAGATATCTGGTTTTATTGTTTTGAATAAATTAACTATACAATGAGATTTTTTTGTGAGACTTTTCCTACTTTCCAGGGACTTTAGCTAAAGCTCAAATTAGAGGAAACATTCTCTTGTGCTATAAATTCTAAAGTAAGGTACTAATGACATATAGGATTTGGGCTAAAAATAGGCAACTTTCTTTTTATTCTCTGACTGAGTGAATATTGAGCTAAAGTATATGCAGACCACAACTGGCCCTGCTCCCTGATTTTCTGAGAGAGCCAGATGTGGGTCCTCTGAAGTTGGAGGACATGTGTGAACTTAAAGATTCCTTCACGCCCTAGCCAGTTTGGCTCAGTGGATAGAGCTTCGGCCTGCGGACTGAAGGGTCCCAGGTTCGATTCCGGGCAAGGGCATGTACCTTGGTTGTGGGCACACCCTCATTAGGGAGGTGCAGGAGGCAGCTGATCGATGTTTCTCTCTCACCGATGTTTCTAACTCTCTATCTCCCTTTCTCTCTGTAAAAAATCAATAAAATATATTTTTTTGAAAAAAGATTCCTTCACATTTCTGAGGGCAGAGACTTAAAGGAATTTTCCAGCAGGGCTTGAATGTATTGCAGCTTAACATGCCAAGAGTTGTGGGCAGCCTCATCCCTTCCCAGTTCTCCACAACCTCAGAAACCATAGAAGAACACCTCTAAGTACCCTGGGTTCCCCCGTGGGGAAATGTGGAGGTTAGAGAACAGATGGGACCTCTTGGGCTTCCTAAACAGGTGTAGTGACAAGGAGTCCTTACCTCAACCTAGGAAGGTGTTTGGGGTTTAGTCCACTAGCAGGAGGCCAGAGGAGGTCCAGCTGTCCTCTGGAGAATCAGCAGCAGCACAGGGGGCTCGAGTGAAGCCTAACGTGGCCTTGAGAAAGGCATGCACACCATTTGGCAGATGGAATGAACCAGACCGAAGAGATCCAACCTCGCACCACATACACACACGTCATAATGCCTCTGGGTCTCCTTTTCCTCCAACAGAAGCTAACGTGGGCATCTAGGCCCTGCAAAAAAGTGGGAAAGGCAGACCTGACCCACAGGACTCCATGAAGGCAGGGCCAGAGCTATAAATTATACTGGAAAGAAAAGACTTCGCCATAGTGACTTTTTATAACTGAGTTCTGCTGAGCTTCTACTTAATTAAAGTAATGTGTTATTGACTACCAGCAGTTATTAAAAGCACATAATATAAATATCTTCTCATATTTATGGCTCCTCTTCGTTATTTAGAAAGAGCAGCAGATTATTACCAGATAATTTATTCTCTGATAATTCTCTTAAGAAGGAAATAAACTGCAGGAAGTGCTTCAGAAGACATTATGGCTGGAAAGGGTTAGCGAGAAAGGCTCTGGACTCAAACAGCTTTTTCATTCCTTTGGATTTTATGTTTTGAATAATAGATTGAATAGTTAGTTGCCCGCTTGACAAGTTTATTGTCCTTATCCAGTTGCCAAGCGGGAAACATTTCCGAACTGACAGGAGGTATTAAAAACACCTACAAGTGATTCAGGCCACTAAGAAGTCATAAAGCTTGAGATGGGTGTTTGCTGGGCTTGCTCCGTTAGCCAGGCCTCTCCTCCTAGCAGCAGGCCTCCAGTGCCTGCAAATGGAGATGGCAGACGTTTCAAGGTGAAAGCATCAATTTTTAACTGAAACTCTCAGTCTTCTTCTCAAACAAAATAGAGCATTTTCCTTATATCTGAGTATTTGAAGCCGATTCATTACCTGTTCTGGATTAAGAAAAAGGGAATACCGGCTGCTCTCTGTTCCTCTGAATATGTGCAAAGTACTCATAAAAAGCAGCTCTGTTGTGACTTCATGAACCCATTTAAAATACTATATATACATACATATATATATATATATATATATATATAGAGAGAGAGAGAGAGAGAGAGAGAGAGAGAGAGAGAGAGAGAGTCTGTGGAAAGAAGGCATCGGTTCAGATTGCTTTGTAATGCAGATGCCTAGCAGTTTTTCTTTTTTTCTTTTTACAATTTTAATTTTTTTTTCTTTTTTTTAAAAATTGTTTTATTGCTTAAAGTATTACAAAGGGTATTACATATGTGTCCTTTTTCCCCCCTGCCCTTGACAATCCCCTGGCCTCCCCTTCCCCCCAGTGTCTTATGTCCATTGGTTATGCTTATATGCATGCATACAAGTCCTTTGGTTGATCTCTTACCCCCCTCCCTCCTGCCCCCCAACCCTCCCTGCTGTTAAGGGTTGGGTTTATGTAAAAGGCTCTAGTTGGGTTTGCTGAAATTTCCATACGGGGGTTGTGAATCCAGATGACCTTTAGAGTCCAGGAAGATAAGGTAAATACGTAAATCACAAAGAGGGGTGAGCCAATAAGGTGTATGCCATGTTGTATGAACAGGACAGTGCCAGCCTTGCCTAAATACACATTCAATTTTACTTTAAACACACAGCCAGACCAAGCACTGCCTGGGTGGATAAGCCACCAGTGTGAACTAGTGCTCGAAAAGACACCCTGACATCCTCTGAAATGACATCCCGGGGTACGGAAGGAAATGTGTTTAAACAAGAAAAGATCTCCTTCTTAAGTATTGGTCTACTGGGGCAAATTACTTATTTTTACTTTAAAAGAGATACATGTAGATTCATGACTTTGGAGCATTGTTTGGTCTTAGCCAAGGGCATTAAACTTTCTCGGAGTTCTGATACCCTTTTGTTGGTTTATTTCAGAACACTCCCTTGACCTTGCATTGAATAGCACTAGATGGAAAATTTTAATTGAAAGATACATTTATTTTATGCTGTTTTAAAATTGAAAAATAAGTGGATTTTGGTAAAAAATGGTGAAGACACATATTTATCTTTGCTTCTTGGCAAATATCTCTAAAGTAACAACAATTATTTTTTTTAAAGACCCGTTTATTGATTTTGAGAGAGAAAGGAAGGGAGATAGAGAGACAAAGAGAGATAGAGAACAAAGCGAGGCCCACCAGTCCTTGCAGTTAATCCTTCACCAGACATTTTAAAATAGTAATAATCTGGCTTCCATATTCTATAGTAAAATGATTCTGAATTTTACAATAATTTTTGGCAAGGTCAATTAGACCACCTAATTTTGTTCCAATTGGCAATAAAAGATTTTATGTTAATGAAGTATTTAAGAGTTAACAGAAATCCTCTGTGCGCTTTTGGCTTCTTGGATTTGCATCCTACAACTTCCTTATGGTTTCACATGTATTTGTGTGTGTGTATGTGTGCGTGCATGTGCGCATGTGTGTGTGTGCTATGTTATTTAGCAATTCTTCTGAACAAGGTCTTAGGTATTAACATTGTTAAAACTCATGTTTGAAAAATATATTTTTGTTTCATTGATATTTTGACTGAGTATAAATTTCTATTTATTTTCTATAAACATTTGGATATTATACCATTTAAAAAATATATTGTTGATAATAAGAAATCTCCCAACAGTCAGATGCTCATTCTTTTGTAGGTACCATGTGTTTTCTCTCCAGTAACTTTTTTAGGATTTTTCTCTTTATCCTTAATAGTCATCAGTTTCTCTAATATTTCCCTAAAGAAGTGTGTGTCTATATTTTATTTTGTCTTTCTCTATTATCTTATTCAATACTCAGGGGGCTCTTTAAATTTAAGTTCACATACCATTTGTTTAATCCTGAAAAATTCTATGTCATTATCTGTCCACTCACTATTATCTTTATTCATTTTTTTGAAATTCTATTATGTTGAAATTGTGCTTTTTTAGTCTATTCTTATGTTTCTTCACTACTTAAAGCTGTTGCTCTTGTTCTCATTCTGGCCTTTCTCCATGGAGGTTCCATTTATTTTAAATAAATCTTTTTCTGTTTATTAATTTACTATTTGGTTTTGTCAATTCAACTCTACACTTTAGCTTATGTATTGTTTCCTTTAAAAATATGAATATAAGACATAAAGACAAGTCACAAAACCATAAAAATCCTAGAAGAAAACATGGGCAGTAAAATCTCAGACATTTCTTGTATCAATATGTTTGCTGATAAATCTCTTGTAGCAATATGTTTGCTGGCAAGGGAAACAAAAGAAAAAATAAATAGGACTACATCAAATTAAAAAGCTTCTGTACAGCAACAGAAACCATCAACAACATGAAAAGGGAACCCACTGTATGGGAGAACATATTTGCCAAATAATATATCTGACAAGAGGTTAATTTCCAAAATATATAAAGAATTTATACAACTCAACACCAGGAAGACAAACAATTCAGTTAAAAAACGGGGCAAAGGACTGAATAGACACTGCTCCAAAAAGAACATACAGATGGCCCAGGGACATATGAAAAAATGCTCAATGTCACTAATCATCAGAGAGATGTAAATTAGAACCACAGTGAGATATCACCTCACACCTGCCAGAATGGCTACCATCAATAAATCAACAAACAACAAATGCTGGTGTGAGGATATGGAGAAAAGGGAACCCTAATGCACTGTTGATAGGAATGCAGACTGGTGCAGCCACTGTGGAAAACAGTATGGAGTTTCTTCAAAAAATTAAAAATGGAATTCCCATTTGACCCAGTAATCCCATTTCTAGGAATATATCCTAAGAATCCAGAAATACTAATCAGAAAGAATATGTGTACCCCCATCTTCATAGCAGGGTTATTTATGATAGCCAAGATCTGGATTCAGCCCAAGTTCCTGTCACATGAGTAGATAAAAAAATTGTGGTAACTTTATATAGTGGAATTCATAAAGTCGTAAAAAAGAAGGAACTCTTACCTTTTGCTGCAGCATGGATGGACCTAGAGATCATTATGCTAAATGAAATAAACCAGTCAATGAAAGACAAATACCATATGATTTCACTTATATGTAGGATCTAATGAACATGATAAATTGACAAACAAAATAGAAACAGAGCCATGGATACATATATGGAGCAGACTGACAGCTGTCACAGGGGAGGGAGGACTGGATGAAAAAAGGTGAAAGGATTAGGCAAAGAACAAATATGCATAACCCACAGACACAGACAACAGTGTGGTCATGGCTAGAAGTGGGGGGGGGGGAGGGGGAGGGTGGAGGGACGTTGGACCAGGGGAGAATGGAGACATCTGTAATAGTGTCAACCATAAAAATAAAGTATAAAAAATAAAGTAAACAAGAAAAGAAAAAACATCATTGTAATAAACTTGGGCTTTGATACTTTGCGTTAAATGTCAACCAATAAGTATTTGTAAAAAAAAAATATTTTTTTCTTTACATTATAGCAAGCAACCAATAATTGAAATGTATTTAAACACATGTTCTGAGTAAAGTGGAATTGATTTCTCAAATAATCCTGGCTAATTTAAAGTAACAAATGTAAAAAACAAAAAAACATGTTAATAAGCATTTTTTTATTTCTAAGGTTTTTAATTTGTCCTTTAAACTTTTGACTCTACTTACTTAATAATCATTTATTCATGTCTTACAAATATCCCATTTTTTTGTGGATGCTATTTATTCCTTTGTTTATGAAGATTTTCAAAGGTGAACTTTAAAGCTCTTTACAGATTTATTTTATCTTTATTTCCTTAGATGGAAAATCTCTTATTTATAGATTTCAATACCAACTTCCATGGTGCAGGTGTTTCTCATAAACTTTATTTTAATATTTTATGAACTCAGCTTCCAGGAAAGATTTCTCCTTTGAGCACTTTGGGTTGGGAGAATTTTTGAGTGAAAGGGTCTTAATAGTTTGCATCTCTTTTTCTTTTCCCTCTCCATTTTTTACGCTATTTCCTTCCTTTTCTCCTCCCCCCCTTTTCCATAAAGAGAAAATATTGCTCTTTTTAATCTATAGATATTTTCTTTTTTTTTTTCAAGTGTAGCTATTTATCATTTCCAGGTTTGTGAAGGAAGAGGGGGCTTTCAAAATGTACCATCTTGACCCAGAAACCAAACCACTTTACTTTTACATTAAAACTAACTGCGTTATTACAAATGGCAAGAAGATAAGGTGCATATATTTGGAAAGCCTTATTCTGTGAGTTCTTCAACCACAGATTGCCATTGAAGTTTTGCAGAGTTTGGGGTACATCAGAAAACCTGTAGCTTTATATTATAGTCTGAGAGATATACATGCGGCAGTTGGTGATTTAAGCGATGAAGTGTACGGAGATAGTGGTGTGAGAACAAGTTAAAAATGTTTTCTACTTTCTTTTGAGTTACAGATAAGCTGCTGGAGTTTGCTTTTTAAAGATTCCTTAAAGGCTGAAAGAGTTCTTTAGGTAGGATTTGGGGGCTGACCACATAATTCTGGATTCCAAGCAGGAGGAAAATTGTGTTTTATGTATAATAGTGTGATGAGTGGAGGGATTACTGGGCAAGCCTTTTTTTCTTAATATTTCTCTTAAAATGAACATTTGGGAATGTATGTGTGCAACTAGTAAATGTTCTCAACGGTTATAACTATTTGAAGATTTCCAGAAGGTATGATACTAACCTTTGAAATAAGACTTGGATTATTGAAGTTCAGCAAGAATTAACATAAAATATTATCATTATTGTAATACTAGATAGAGGATGAAACACAAGACAAAAAGAACAAATATTTTTGAGAATATGCATGAGGTCAGTATACAGTCTACTGTAATGAACTCATATGATCCTTTAAAAATAACTAAATTTCTGTCTAAATAAAGTTTTTTAGCTGTCATATAATGCTACATTCACTTTAAAATATTAAACATAAATGCTTACCAAAATAAATGCTTGGCTTTAGTTGTCTACTTTAATTTTGAAGCATCATCCAGAGTTAGGTTTTAAGTGTAACTCTAAGTAAGTTGAAAAGTACACTCCTTTTTAGGAGATTCCAGATTATGGAGATTGGGATTGTCTTTCTTAAACTTCCCACTAAATTTTGCTGTTTTAGGAGTCATACAACTTTAATATGTATCACTCCAGTTACTTGCAGTGCTTTGTATTGGTTGGACATCTTGAATATATTGTCTTCTTGACCGTATTTAACATTGTCATTGTAAGCTCATGAAAGCAGATTTAGTTTCTATTGCAGAATTGTAGATTTATATTAATGAACAATAGTTACCTGAAATTTTTAGTTGGGCTTCTTTTGCAAATGGATATAGTAAATCCAAACACATTTCTGTAGTCTTACTCATAACTTACTCATAACTTTAGTAGAATGTTTTATTTCTACTGTCAAATGCAAATGAACCTATTATGATAATCAATAACTTGAGTGTTAGATAAATAGTTATTTGCGATTCTTGCAATGGTCACTTTTTGAAAGACTCTAACACACATACGTGCCAATTTCCATTCCAATTTATTAATTTATTGTCAGAAATATAACTGCATTCATAACCTGGCATATTTGCTTTCTATAAACCAATCTTCTTGGGAAGCAAAATATAATTAAAAGTTGTTATGCAAATATAGAATTATATGAGGACAATAATTTGGATATGTTTAGCTGGTGCAATCATCTGAGTTGGTCTGACACATCCATCTCTGGCTACTACAGGGTAAAACCTGATGTAAGGACCATATATATACTCACATTCATGAGTCATGACATCTTCCCTATGATAAATTCTAGAGACACACTTTCATTGGTTATCTGTTTTTTTTATATATATTTAAAGGTCCATATATGAGCTAAAACTCAATATGGATATCAGATTATATGTTATGTCCTTGTTCCTTAGTGAAGTGATTTTCATACCAAATTCAGTTCAGGACACATAACTAACAAAATAAATATTTTATCTCTTACTTTGTATGTCGCATACTTACATTAAAAGAAAAGAAATGCCCTTTCTGAAAGTGTATAACATTGCACCATTTCATTAAACTCAATATGTCCATAGGTATAACTTCCCAAGTGATTGTCAACCAGTTAACATTTAATTAGTTCAGGGCAAGTTTAGAATAATCTCAACCAGATCAATGTCATAGGACACTTCATACTTAGAACTCTTATTTGTTTGAATTGAGCCTCCAAAGTGCAGATATTTGAAAGGTAATTACATTTAAAAAAAATTAAAGCTGGTTCTACATCCCCACACAGAAGTGTTGGTAGACCATCCTATATTAGTTAGTATTGACTCTTTGTATATGTCTATTGGGTTATAAGAATATCTCAGGGACCGTGTGTCAAAAGAGCAGTAGCTGTGTTAATTACTATTTTATCACCGTGGCCACAGTTTAAAATCGTTCTTCTGAAAGTTGTAGGGCCTTGACTTGGTCAGTTGGGCCATTCAACAAGTTTGGTTAGGTATAAACACCTGCTCATAGTGTTTGATCTCCAAGGTGTCTAGCCACTCCTCATCCTCCTCCCCCACACACACTTCAGCTGCATCTAAGACATAAATCATGGCGCTTGTAGAATCTGTTTATTTTCCCAGTCTTCAGCAATCTTGGTCTCTATTCCAGTCCTGTTACTCCTTCCTACTTACCTAAACATTAGTCACTTCCCAACCACTTTTTAGAGACATCAAACTTACTTGCCATGTATGCCTAGCTTTATGATCAAATAATTCAGTGGATATTTTCTTCAGTTATGCCTATTGTACTCAAGGCAGCTGAAAACTTCCCTCAAAGGGACACATAATAATTTAATTTATTTTCTTGTGTTCTTTACAGATAGTGAGGAACACAAGGTTTGGCTGTTGTTCTAAGAAAAAGATAAAGGAGAAAATGTGTTACACTTTCTCTCCTACACCAAGACCAAGGCAGGAATTAATATCATATATCCTGCCACAAAATTGTTGGCTCACACGTGTGGATAATAAAAGGTCACACTAAACCTGTGCAGGACTGTTTTTAGCGCTTTATATCTATTAACTCTACACATATTTGCATTACCTATGTAAACTCATTTCATCTAATTCAGTGAAGTAGATACTGTTGTTAACATTTTATGCATAAGAAAATTGAGGCAGGGTGAAGTTGACCTACTTAGCCAGGCTTCATGCAGGCAATAGTTTGGGGTGGGATTTGAACCTTGGCAGTCTGGTGTCCGTGTTATGGCTGTCAGCCACCCTATTAGATTGTCTCCCCGCAGATCTCGAGTAAAGCCTGTTTAAATTTGAAAAGGCCAGGTACTCTTCATCTATTATTTTCTCTATTTGCCAGTGGAATACATTTTTTTTTTGAGTTTGACTTTTTAAGGAATGAATATTTATTGATTGCTTTTTGTGAGCCTTGTACTAACTGTGCAGTTTTGCCAATATCATCTGTTTTGACCCTCCTCGCCCTATCTTGTGGTGGTATTACTTTGGATTTACAAGTAAGAAGCTGAGATAAAGGCTCATTATTATCTGTCATCCAGTCTAAAACCCTCAATTAAAGATCTCTCTTCTCTAATTACATCAAGATAGCATTCTGCCCCTGAGATTTACAGCACCTAGCTCCAGCAGCATTTGCTGTTTTCCTTGCATTATTGCGCTTTCATAGATTTCACTATGCTCATCCGTAAAGCAGGATTTTGAAAATTAGTAAAACCACCAGTGGCAAATAATTAAAATGTTTAAATACCACAATTTTAATAATAATAAAAAAAGCTTTGATAACTAAGGTGTCAAAATAGAAGAAAAGGAAAGGAAAAATGTTTTTTTCTATAAGTATTTAGTTTTAGTGTATTTGATTAAAAATATATCATGTGTGATCTATTAAAAGTCATGTTTTTAATAATAAAGAAAGTGGTTTCAGCCCTAGCCAGTTTGGCTCATGGATAGAGTGTCGGCCCCTGGACTGAAAGGTTCCAGGTTCAATTCCGGTCAAGGGCACGTACCTCGGTTGCAGGCTCGAGATCCCTGGCCCCGGTCGGGGTGCATGTGGGAGGCAACCAATCAAGGTATTTCTCTCACATCAATGATTCTCTCTGTCTCTCCCTCTCCCTTCCACCTCCTCTAAAAATCAATGGAAACGTATCCACGAGTGAGAATAAACAAAAGAAAAAAGAAAAAAAGAAACTGGTTTCATATTTCTACAATGGTGCTAATCAAAGGTACGATCTGCCCAGTCCAGCTCTCCTGGGTTATGCTATCACTCAGGCTTTGGGAAACCGTAAGGTGATATGAACAACCTTAAAGGTGAACCCACCTTATTTGAAGGTCCTTAGGCTTCATTTCTCTCCGGGGTGAGTATTTTTAGGAGTATTCAATCACCTCTTTTGTCATTTAATCTCCTACAACTGATATAAAGTTTAGAAAGAAAACATATAAAAATACCTGGAATATGTCGTGCAGTAGTTTCAGTGATTCCTGTTTTTCTCTTATGCCTCCGGATCCTCTTTCATCATCGCCTTTGCTGAAATCTTCTCTACCCTAAACCTGAGTGGTGGCTTTTCCCAGATTTTTCCTTACCCTCTTTTCTTTCACTCTCTATTGTCCCTCTGGGTTTTCTCATCTGTTCACATGAGTTCAATGTCTGTGTGAGGATGATTCCCAAGTTCCCATCTACAGTTTACCTCGCCTACCGTCGGTACTTGGATGACCTTCAAGTACTTCAAACTCCTCATCCTCATACTGGACTAATGACCTTCTCTTAGTATTTCTTCTCAGCATGTTGTAGCACCATCCACCCAATTGCTCATGCCAGAAGCTTGAAATCTATTCTTAGCAACTCAACCCACACATACAGGAAACCATCAACTGTAAGTGGATTCAAACTTCTAATCAATGTTTTCAGGCCTTACTTTTTTCTTCCTCTCTGTTGCCAATCTCTAGTTCAAGCCAATGCCACCTTTCTCTGGCACTCTGCAATTGTTCCCTAAATGTTTCCCATCAGACCACACTCTTTTTTTAAATTTTATTTTTTAAAAAAATATATTTTATTGTTTTTTTACAGACAGGAAGGAAGAGGGATAGAGAGTTAGAAACATTGATGAGAGAGAAACATGAATCAGCTGCCTCCTGCACACCCCCCACTGGGGATATGCCCGCAACCAAGGTACCTGCCCTTGACCGGAATCAAACATGGGACCCTTCAGTCCACAGGCCGACGCTCTATCCAGTGAGCCAAACCGGTTAGGGCCAGACCACACTCTTACCTCTTTCCAATTCATTATTCATAAAGTGGTCAGAATGATCTTTTCAAAATGCAAACCTAATATTGTTACTCTTTTGCTTAAAACTTTACAGTGTCTTTTAAAAAAATATATTTTTATTGATTTCAGAGAGGAAGGAGAGAAAGAAAGAGATAGAAACATCAATGATGAGAGAGAATCATTGATTGACTGCCTCCTGCATGCCCCACACTGGAGACCGAGCCCACAACCAGGGCACCTGACCGGGAATTAAACCATGACCTCCTGGTTCATAGGTCAATGCTCAGCCACCGAGCCGGGCTGGCTGGGCTACAGTGTCTTCCTGTTGCTCTTTTGACAAAGCCCAGAATTCTTAATGGTGGTTCCAAAGACCTTGCCTAACATGATCCTTGCCTATACCCTCAGTAATAATGTAATTTTCCTTTTATTCCTTACCATTCGGCCATACTGTCTTTTTTCCCCTTATCATTCCCTTAAATACACACTGCTTTTCTTACTTCAGAGAGTATAAGATACCATGAAGCAAAGCTATATAGGCGACTTTTAAGAAATTACTGATAATTCTAGTGTACATTTTTTTTTTTTAAAAAGCAAATATCATGCATTTAAAGTATGTATTTACTTGTGTTGTTTACAGAGAAGACAAGTTTGGTTCTGACTAAATTTAATATTCTGTGACCTTTACTTTTTCCCCATAATGAGTATATTTATAAATCCCATTAATGTATATAATTCTGTCAAATGTATCCAAGGCTGAATTACATTATGAAAATCGAGTGCTCCTTCTACCTTATCCTAATACACCTGATTTATGATCCCTCCTGGGGATTTTCATTTCCTAGAACTCTTCGTCAGCACAATCTTTCCCCAAGCTGTGGTCCAGCATCACTTCTACAGTTCCTTCCTCTTCAGCTTTTCTTCTTTGCTTTGATGTGTTATCAGTGCTCTGGGTACATATTGCCTTGCAGTGTATTCTGCCAACTCAGAGTGTACTAGTAATGCCTACCAGGAGGCTTAAATATGGGAGGAGGAAGGGTTTAGGAATGGAGTTTGGAGACAGAATTCAGAAATAATTTCCCTCTTTTTTTTTTTTGTTAATCCTCATCTGAGGATAATTTTTTCTGTTGATTTTTAGAGAGAGTGGAAAGGAGGGGGAGAGACAGAGAGAAACATGATGTGAGAGAGACACATCGATTGGTTGCCTCCAACACGAGTCCTGATAACCAATGCTCTATCCACTGAGCAAAATGCAGTGGTCGGCAAACTGCGGCTCGGCAAACCGCAGCTCGCGAGCCAGATGCGGCTCTTTGTCCCCTTGAGTGTGGCTCTTCCACAAAATACCAACTTCTGCACACGGGCCATGAAGTTTCAGTCGCACTGTACGTGCACGCCTGCACTTGATATTTTGTGGAAGAGCCACACTCAAGGGGCCAAAGAGCTACATGTGGCTCGCGAGCCACCGTTTGCCGACCATGGGTTTAAGGCAATAATTTCCCTTTTTTCAATGGAAACATATTTCCTTCAATCTATTGATTACCTCCTTCTCATCTGCTCTTTGTGGTTTTAGTGAGAAAAGTTGCTTGATGATAAGAGAGATATTCAGGCAGTAAACTGTTTGGGAGGAAATTTTTCCATTCTATTCTTCTAGCTTCTTTGGCTAGTCTAATAAACTAACATAGGGCAGCTTAATACAGAATAACAAACAAACAACAAATTTAATTACATGTTGAAAAAAAGTTTCTGCCAAGTTTTCCACACCCAGCCCAACTAGCTCTGGTGATAGTCCTCTTCTCAGAATATACCCACTATACAATTCTTTGAGGCAGCTGAGGGAGAGAAAAACATTTTTTCTTGAATCTTCTGGGTTTTGATTGCCTTCAGCTCAAAAGAGTCCAAATGCCAAAGTGGCACATTTTGGGGAGGCTTGTTCTGAACCCTTCATGACAAATTGTCATCACTAGAGAGCAGTGAATTAAAGATTCAAAGGAGGAGTGGCTACTACTCCCCTGTCTCTGTCTCATTGCAAGGTTTTTTCTCTATGAGAAGTTTATCATCCTGAGAAAAGTTGGGGTAGCGTAGTATAATGCCCGAGAGGTTTCAGTTTCCCATTTTCTGAATGGGAATATCAAGACTGTAGGGGAGGAACAAACGTTTCTCTGCCCTCAAGGTACTTCTGGTTGGTCTAATAATCAAATAGGCGTAAGATGGATTAGCAAGAGAAAATAATCAAATTTAATACTTCCATATGTACAAAAGCCCCACATATATGAGAGAGTCAGGGACCCCACATGTACAAGAGGTTCAGAGATAGAAAGGGGGGTTGAGGTATATAAGACCTCCTGAGCTAGGGATGACGTAATGCACCTTGAGGGTTCAAAGGGTCCTTATAGGATAAGAACTGACTTTTAGTAAAAAGAAGTTTTCCCTGCCTTTAGATAAGTTACAAGAAGTCTTCTCTGATACTATCTTATGGCCAGGCCTCTAATTCAAATTCTTCTAGGTAGTTTAAGGAAGGGGTAGAACTTTCTCGTGAGCCTGTGCCTAAAGTTGCCTTTAGCTCAGTTATGTGCATACCAGTATGCTCATCTTGAGGTGGCTCATTCTGAACCCCCACAATACTCACTTCATGGAAATATGGTAATGAGAAAAATAGGACAAAAACATAAAGTGTTTGGCACATGGTCTACACAGTAGATGGACTTTCTTCTCCTTACCTCCCAACTTTATCATCTAGAAATATCTTTTTAGAAACTCTTCCAAATTTGTCGGCCTTGGAGTGTTGAATTTTATTTTAGTGGAGACCTCATTTTCCTTAACAGCATGATAATAGTTGATTGGGACCTTCTTTGCCCTGTAAAACCTGTTCCATGGACATTGTTCTCTCTTTAAGAAAGATCTGTGTTGGCATTGTGATCCATCCATTGTATGTGCTTGGGGTGATTATAGAGATGGAAAAAGCACTATATATTACTAACAAAACTGCTCCAGACCCTTATATATCACACTAGAGGCCCAATGCACGAAATTCGTGCATGGGTAGGGTCCCTAGGCCTGGCCAGCAATCAGGGCTGATCTCTGGGGCAATAGGGAGGGGGGGGGCCCTGCTAGCACCTGCCTTGGTCAGCCTGGTGCCCCCTGCTCGCTGGCCCCGCCACCTGCCGCCACCACTCACCTCCCTCTGCGGGATAACTGGCAGGGTGATCAGGGGGCCCCCCACTGGCACACACCTTGGCTGGCCTAGGGGCAGCTCCTGCATTGAGTGTCTGCCCCCTTGTGGTCAGTGTGCATCATAGCAACCGGTCGTTCTGCCGTTCGGTCGATTTGCATATTAGGTTTTTTTATATAGGACTAGAGGCCCGGTGCACGAAATTCGTGTGTGGTTATGGTCCTTAGGCCTGGCCTGCGATCAGGGCCATCTTCCCTAGCTGCCCACAGCTGGCCCCACACCCCTCCGCCACCCACCCCAGGTTCCCTGTGCCATCAGGTGATCGGTGCCTGAAGGCCAGGGGAAGGGACGGAGAGGTTGGCTGTTCCAGCCCACTCGCTGTCCCCATCCCTGCAGTGGGTGCCCATTAGGTGATTGGAGCCTGCCGGCTGGGGAAAGGAACCAAGAGGTGGTCAGTGCACCTCATTAGTGACTGGTCCAGCAGTAGTTCTGGTCTTTCTGAAGTTAGGGTCAATTTGCATATTACCCTTTTATTATATAGGATAGAGGCCTGGTGCACAGGTGGGGACTGGCTGGCCTGCCCTGAAGGGTGTCCCGGATCAGGGTGGGGGGTCCCCACTGGGGCAGGGCCAGCCTGGGTGAGGGGCCGGGGACAGTTTGCAGGCCGGCCATGTCCCCGGCTTTATCAGGAAGGACATCCGGTCTAATTAGCATATTACCCTTTTATTAGTATAGATGGAAAAACTGTCCCCAAATCACACTGGCCATGGCTGTGCTTCTTCTGAATCTTTACTCCACTGCTGCTCTCTCATTAAGCCCCTCTGATTTCTCCCTGCCTCTTTGTCTCTTCCTTTTTTTTTTTTCTTCCCTTTTCCCTCTTCTTTTCTGCCTCTGTCAATAATTCTTTTCCTGCCTTCAGGATATATATATATATATATATATATATATATATATAGCCATTTCCCAATTATTCTGTTGTCTTACCCATCCTGTATCTGCACCAAAAAGGAGCTCTGTGGTCCTCATAAAGAATCCTCTTCAGCAGGTATGAAGAGAGGGAGTTTGAGAAGACTTCTTTCTATCACAGCATTCACATCGTTAGGCCCCTTTAATGACTGCCAGTCACATCATTATCTAGGTTAAAATCCCTAAATGTACACTTCAGAAGATTAATCTCTTGATTGTCCCCCTTCTCACATATAGATTACCCTCACCTCTGCTCTGGTGCCTGCCCTTTCCTTGGAGTAGAAAGCCTTTTCATCATACAATGTGAGCTACTCTGTGCTTTTAAGACATCATCTTCCCCACTTTACTTTCAAAACTATCCTTAACATTAATTTCCTTGATTAAACATTGCCAGTGAATTTTATCTAACTCCCTCTTTCTCATTCTGCTTCTACAGAGCAGGACATTTCAAACATCTTTTTATGCAGTTGATATCATCCTATCAATAAGTGTAAAAACTGATACAGTCAGATTCCAGTTTTAAAAGCACAGATATTTGTTATTAAATGTAATTTAACTCTGAATATTTTTGCAAATGTGCATTTATTAGGAAAATCAGAAAACCCTGCCTAATTTACCTATGGTGTGGGTCCCAATTTTCCTATTGCACATCTGTTTCAGCTGGTTATACCCAGCTGTCGTTTTTTATGCCCAGTTCAATTTGAGAGAAACTTCTTTGAAGCTAGAGCCTTTGTAGTGTAATTGGTATTGTTACTACTTCCTTCAACAGCTAGTAGGGCACTGAAGCCCAAACTACCTACCCCAGGGCAGCTTACTGTCTACTTAACATGATTTTACCATCCTTTGTTAGTGTAACCTTACTGTTCCAGGAGACTTTTGACAAGGGAAATTTCCAGAAAGACCCATCAATTCCTTAATAGATAATGTTAACAGGTTAAGCCCCAAATCTCCTCAAACCCTGGACTTCAAAAGCCTTACCTCACTATTTTTAGAGAGTCTAAACTGAGATATTACAATCCTTATACCGTCAGTTCTAATTAATTTCCCTGCATCGAAAGACCCAGCTAAACCAAACTTTAAATTCTCAATAAATCTCAACCTTGCCTTTTTCCCTCTGAGACATCAAGAAGTATTTGTCAGTCTTTATCACAGTGAGAAAAAAACTCCAACTATCTTATCAACAGAGTCTGTTTCAGTGATATTGGGGATTGCTCCATAAGTTTAAACAACAAAGGAAACAACTCAATATTTGCTAAAAGAGAGACCATCACAAGTTTCAGGAATATAAATATTTTAATACATTTGGAGCCTGGAAGTTAGAAATTGAAGCATAGATACTATGGTTTAAGCTGACATAGACCTATTTAATGTTAGTGGTCAAATGCTAAATAGCAGGGAGCATTAAGCGACAGAACAGCTCATATTTCACTTTGTGATGGGAGTGCACTTTGATACTTGTTTCATGAAAGCCTTTATAAGTTACAGGCAGAGGTTACCAGTAATCACATTTTTTTCCTCCTCTGGTTTTAATAAATGCCTTTAGGGCATTTCATTCTGTTAAATCAAGCAGCAGACAAAAATGTAATGCACTGCTAACCTCTAAAGTGTGTGAAAAACTTAGTTCATGAAATATGTATGAAGAACACAGTGCTGCAGTGATAACGATACTTCCTCTCTGAGTGATTCTGCCAAAGGAGTTGGTGCATTCAGGTCTCTAGTTCTTGATTTCTTTTGATTGGAATTGCTCTTACTTCATTTTGTATTTAGTTACTCAATGAGTTCCTCTTCCCATACATAAACATAGCTTTTTTTTTTTTTTTTGGGGGGGGGAGCAGTTGCCATAGCTTTACATGGCTTATGTTAGAAATTCTTATATACTCATTCTTCTCTGGAATAGGGATGATTTTTAAATGAATTAATGTATATTGAAACATCAAATTTGGGTGTATATAAGCAAAACTATGCCATTTTTTGATCTACTGCCATCATGATAAAAGTGGATTCATATGGATTAGTTTCTTGCATATACGCTGTTAAGAGCCATCATTGCTTTTTAAGTGAATTCATGCTATACATTGTCCTCAATGTATCCTCCCTTTTTTGGTGAAATAATATAAAATCACACTTCTGCTTTTTTACTACTCAGTTGTTATATTATCTCCATAGCAGACAGATATGTTGCTTTGATGGTACCTTTGGAATGCAAAAAAAAAAAAAAAAAGAAGAAGCTAATCCTATTTTAAAACAGCAAAACTTAATTGATGCAGGTGCCACTAATTTAGAGTATGCACAAAATAAGAAAGGAACATGGGTAAAGTCTTATTTTGATAAATTTTCTTCATAATAGGTACATATAATTGAAGGATGCATCTTAAGAAGTAGTTAAACAGCAATTTTAATTTCCCCTGAAACTTTAAAGACAAGATTAACATCTGGATCAGAAAAAAATTATTCCTGGCTGTGTAGTTAAGAATAAGCCTTACCCAAAGAGAGCTCTGGCCTTTGCCCTCAGCTCCTGGGAAGTGTTCTCTAAGGCCTTAGAATGTCTTGCCTAATAAGAGTGCGTTTGTTTACCTGAGGTCCTTCGTCCACACTGGATAGTCTAAGAATGTGATTTATGGAGAGAGTTTTGGGCCACATGATATCACCAAGTGACTAAAGGTCAGCTACTTGGGCAGTCAACCATGTCTATGTACTGGAGCCCTATTAAAAACTCTGCCCAACAAACCTCAGGTGAGCAGAAGCCACTGAAAGATGATACCTGGAAGCTCTGCATGTGGCTTTTCTATGCTCTGTCCCATGCATCTCTTGTCTGATCTTAATCTCTGTCCTTTCACTGTAATAAACCATAACTATAACAGCTTTCAGTGACTTGAGTTCTTTTAGCAAATTATTAAACCTGAGGGTGGACTTACAGTTTACTTAGCACAGGCCTTCCAGAGACCCAGGTGAGGTAGCATTTCATCTCCCTAATATTTATTATAATCATCTAGCTTTCAAATAGTAGTTTATAAGCTCAATCTTTTCCTAAACCTGAATGACCTGTATTCAGTTCAAATCACTGAAGTTTGTCTATAATAAGGACTTTCTTATTATAAAAATACAATGGTGTATATAGTAGTAAAGGTAATTTTTTTTTAATACTACCACTATTTGAAAATTAGTGTCATGTTTTGAGATGTCTGATATTCATTTCACTTCAATTAAAAATGTCCAAAACTTTGCATGATAGCTTAAATTCTTTATAATCAGTCACACAGGTTATAGATTACCGATTATATATAACTAGAGGCCTGGTGCATGAAATTTATGCACTGGGGGAAGGATGTCCCTCAGCCCAGCCTGCACCCTCTCCAATCTGGCACCCCTCAGGGGATGTCCAACTGCAGTCAAACATCCCTCTCACAATCCGGGACTGCTGGCTCCTAACCACTCTCCTGCCTGCCAGCCTGATCGCCCCCTAACCACTCCCCTGCCAGCCTGATTGACACCTAAATGCTCCCCAGCTGGCCCAATCACCCCCAACTGTCCTCCCCTGCCGGCCCGATTGCCCCCAACTGCCCTCTCCTGCTGGCCCAATTGCCTCCAACTGCCCTTCCCTGCCATCCTGATCTTGCCCACAACTGCCCTCCCCTGCCAGCCTGATTGCCCACAACTGCTCGCCCATACTGGCCATCTTGTGACAACGTGGGGGAGGCCATCTTGTGATGATGTGAGGGTGTGAAGGTCAATTTGCATATTACCTCTTTATTATATAGGATCAGTCACTCCTCATATAGATGATGCCATGCATTACTTTTATGGGAGTTGGCTAATAGTATTCTAGCTTATAAAAAATAATGTCAAAATATAATTTTAGGTTCTTATATACTTGTTCCTGTTCCTTCATCATGATTATTGATATTGATTATTATTATTATTTTTGTTAATCCTAAGGACATTTTTTCCTTTTTTTTTTAGAAAGAGTGGAAGGGATGGTGGAGGAGAGAGAGAGAAACATTTATGTGAAAGAGACACATTGATTGGTTGCCTCGCACATGCATCCCAATGAAGTTGGGGGATTGAACCTGCAACCCAGGTAAGTGCCCCTGACTGGGAATCAAACTCACAACCCTTGGGTGCATGGGCCGAGGCTCTACCCACTGAGCAATGCTGGCCAGGGCTGATAAAAATTATTTTAAAACTGAGGCTGAAAGGAAAAATATGCTAGGGTCTGGACTTGATAACTGCCACCATGGTTTTGCAATTCCTGATAAAATTTCTTAAATTTCCTCACTATCAAGGTTCTCCAAGATCTGACCGGTTTCTCTGTGTCCACACCTGATCTCACACATACTGTGCACTCTGCCTCCCTGTTCACAGCCCTGCTTTTCTGTAGCAGGATGTGCCTATAAAATGTTAGACAAACTAATAGTGGTCTGCCATTGAGATGGACAAAAAAGAAGTTTGCACATCTGAGCCATAGAGTATTTTGGTGAAAAGTGTACTATAGCTGAAATGTTCAGAGATGAAATTTTGGAAAGCCATTAGCTATTCTTTAGCCCTGACAAACAGAACAGCCTACAGATGCTAACAAGTCAGCCATCAGGGAGTACTTGGTAGGTGACATACTGGTAAGTGTTCTTATCCAGAATTATAATTTATTAGATTTCAACCCCAGTGCTTAGGGTATTAAAAAAAGCCAGCATATTTATTTATTTATTTATTTATTTACTTACTTATTTATTTAGCTAATTCGTATTGTTATAGGGGCCTGAGATTAAGAGGGGATGGATTTTGCCATATTAGCAGTTTAGAGGATTTGTTTAGACTACATTCAAGTGCTTTAGAAAGTATATGGTTTAGGAAACTGGCATGGGTATTTGTGTACACAGGCATGTGTGTGTACATGATATATGCATATACACACAGTTAGTGAGAAAGAATTTAAAAGATGACAAGGCACAGATTAGTCATAGGAAGAAAAATGTCATAATTACAATCGGAGAAATAGTAAAAATTATCAGATCAGCATAAATTTCTGTGATATACTGATTAGTCATTAGGAAAATAAATGGAAAGTCAGTTATGATGTTTACTTATACTAATGGAATGAAATTATAGCTGAGATTATTATTAATTTAGATCATTATTAATCAATAAAGGCATTGTATTCTTTTACTGAATGATTAATGATAATTCTGAAAAGTATATTGATCAACCCTAGTTTAGGCAATACAAATAATGCACATAGATTATGGCCTAAATAAGATCTGGAAATGCTGACATTTGCTTATGCAGTAATTAGTTGCACTTACCTTTTTGGCTGAGGTTACTGAGTAAATTAAATATACTTATGGCGGCATTGAAGAGGGTTTCCAAGCCTATGGTGGATTGCTCCTTTTCAACAGAGAAATGGGAAAATCAAGAATTAGGAGGTAAAGAAACTTGTTTTTTCTTTCCTGTGGCTTAGGTCAGGCTGACAGTTTTTCTTTTTTATTATAAATATTCTATGATCACAATCACAGTTATCAGCATACCTATCACAAAATGACTACCATTCAGATTGTTATTTATTCCATTTTCATGGGCTGCAGAGGAAAATGAAAAGATAAAGCTGCATGAATAACACAACCTGACATGATGCGTGGTAATACAATAAATGCTCCAGTTGAAAGTTTTTTAGCTGGATGATATTTAAATGCTTAATTTAAGCCCTGGCTGGTTTGGCTCAGTGGATGGAGCATCGGCCTGCAGACTGGGGGGTCCAGGGTTCGATTCTGGTCAAGGGCACATGGCTGCAGGCTCAATCCCCAGTTGGGGGCATGTGGGAGGCAGCCGATCGATAATTCTCATCATTGATGTTTCTATCTCTCCCTCACCCTCTCTCTAAAAAATAATAATAATAAATGCTTAATTTAAATCTTCATGAATGGAAATTAATAATTAACCTCCTAATATACTTTCCCCCCCTCAATTTGCTATGCACTCAGTAATGTAGTTCCAGCACTAACTGCTTGGAGGTAGCGCAGACCTCACAGGTAGAGGTCGCAGTCCTCCATGGGACCCCTCACTGAAGACCAGCCACAAGTTCCTGGGTTCCCAGGCTAGAAATTCAGGGGCTCCCATGATCCCCTCAACTTCAATAATTCTCTAGAATGATGCAAAAAAAAAAAACTCAGGAAAATGCTATACTTACATTGTTGTTTTATTAGAAAGGGTACATATCAGGACAAGCCAAATGAAGAGAAACTTATGGTGAAGTTTCAGAGTCCCAAATGTCAGACTTCTATGTAAATTGCAAAGGCTTAGGTACTTCCTCCCAGGAACTAATGGCAAAGACCAGGCAAATTCTTTACTATAAAACATTCTGTAACATTTTATTTTTTTGAAATATTGAGTTTTTATAAGAAATAGTGTGTCACAAAAAGGAACTTCTTTTTCTAGGTATGATATGATGCATACATTTGCTTCTTTTTGCCTGGAGAGTTTCTTCTAAGTAATGAATAAAAACAACAAGAATCCAAAGTAGAAAATTTTGCCTCCCATAGTTCCCCTCCAAACTTTGATGGCTTTTACTACTTTCCATTTCTTGGTCATTTTGCATTCCATGGTATTAGCCACACTCTTGCACTCCATTATTCTCTGCTTGGGGCTCTCACCCTTCCTGGTAATTGTCCTGTTATTCTCATTATGGATGTCATGATTAACGGCCTTTGGCTTCCAGTAAACCACCTCATCCAGTTTCCAGTGGACTGCCTACACCTGGCCCCCACCTGCACCTGGTCTGGCTGGTTACTCTGACTAACCCTGACAAGAGACATAAATATCCTGCTCCCCCTACTCTGCCCTGCTGATGCCATTTTGGTCTTAGCCCTTCTGCTAGCAGATGTAAAGATACATTTTATAGTTTTTTACTCCTTTTGGCCTTGTGTGTTCCTCCTTCGGCGACCCTACAGTGCCCCTTTAAGGTCTAAGCCTTGTCCTATTAAGAGATGTTTTTCTCCAGTGATTTGCAGCTAGACCCTATTATCTTGCATATTCTTATTTGGGATTATCTCTTTTTAACTTTCTCAAAAATTTCAACTCCTCTTCCCTTTACACTTTACCAGTGCTTCAATTTACCTATATGCCAACAATTCCTATCTACCAATTTCTGAAACAAACTTCTGCCTTAAACTCTGAAACTCCATAGTAAACTAACTACTTGACATATCTACTAACCCTGTCAGTGACACTCCAAATTCAATATGACAAGTTGCTGTGGCTGACCAGCAGACTCTGAGCGATGGATGAATGATTACTCTGACACAGGTTCACTGTGAAAGAGAGGGCTAAGGGACTGCCTGGCTAAAGGAACCAGACAGCCTTGATCGCCTGCCTCCTTAGGCTTTTATTGTAACAGCAATTTGAGATAAAGTTTATCTTTTAGATACAATCAGTAGGATAAGTAATCTTGGGAGGGCACATGCGTTTGCAGTGTTCTTTAACCAAGGACAACCAAAGACTAAACATAAGGATTCCAACAAACACCTGGGGGTCTGCTTGTGCACAGACTTGTTTGGAAAGGTCAAGGAATAATTAGGGGCACCGCCTTCGGCACTCCACTAAGACAGAATTCCAATAGCAGGGCAGGCCACCTTCAACACACTTCCCTTTTCTTAGAATTCTTCCTTACAAACTTTCCAACCAAGTCTCATGTGCTCCCCAGTAATGAGTACTGAGTCCCCAACAATTCTGCTTGAGTGATCCTTGTTTTGGTAAGTAGTACCACATCCTCAGCTATTCCTTATCCTTAGACCCATATTTAATCCATGTCCAATCACAGATCTTTATTTCTGAAATGTTTCCCCAATTGTTTTCATGTATCTCTATTTTTACAAGCATCATCTGTTCCAAACTGTTATTTACCAAGTTAATTATTTTATGGATGTGTTGTGCCTGCTAAACATTTTGCCCATATTTACATTTTATACCCTTCATTTTATTCTTCATTGTGTAGTCTGTGACACCATTTTTTTCTTTTTTGTGCTCAAATGACTTAAACACTTCCATATCTTCCAGTTGCATTTTTTTAAAAAAAGACCAAAATCATATTCTATACAGAGGCCTGTGTTGGGGAGGAAAAAAATGTCCCTATATCCTTCTGGCTGGTCTATCCAATAATTAAATTGACATAAGATTGATTAACAGGGGAAAAATTATGTATGTATGGGAGTCCCATAAATATGAGACCCTAGGGCAAGTTGGGCAGTTGAGGTTAATATGCCATCTTGAGCTAAGGGACAGGACAGGAGCCTGGGGCTTCCGAGGGGAGGAGGGTAATTCACAGGACAATAAGAAGAGCAGATGTTTGGTAATTAGATGGCTGCCCTGCCGTATAGATAGGCCATTCAGATAAAAGTTTTCTCTGGCAATAGCTTTATTTCTAGGTCATATCCTTATCCAAACCAGCTAAGGGAGGGGTAATCATTCTTCTTGAATCATCTGGGTCTTGATTGCTTTCAGTTTATAAACAATCCATATGGCAAAGTGGTACATTTTGGGGAGGCTGGTTCTGAACCCCTTCACCTCTACGGTAGGTTGTTGCCTACCTTTCCCACCTCATCCAATTCCACACTCACCCTTGTTCCCTTTGTTAGGTAGAACGTCAGACATGAGCATCTGGGGTGGAGCCTGCCCTGGGGTCCTGAACGGGGGTCAGACCAACATTGCCTAGAGACCACTGCCTCTCTATGGGAAGCCCAGCAGATGGCCAGCAGGCAGGTTCAGAGCCAGCCGGTTCTTGGGGTAAGCTCAGAGGAAAAGGTCACGACCTCAATGCGGCCTTACTAGAGCCCTGAACTAATCATAATAAAATTTGCATTTTGGTTTTGACTCTGCCTCCCAAGGGATTTTTTGTATGCATTATGGGTAAGGGCATGCCCAGAAGAAAGATAGTTTCTGCCAATCATCCCTGAATGCAAATAAAAAGCTCCATCCAGAAAAATCCCTCTTTTAAACCCAAGAGCTGGAGGTCTTGCTCTCTCTCACATGAGCTCTACCTCCAAGGAGCACACCTATGCTATTCTCTTTCCCCTTCCTTTCCCCACAGGCACGTATCCCCCAATCTCTAAGGGACCCCATGAGACTTGCAACTAGGGAAGAAATGGGCAGCTGCAGCTCCTCCCGGGCTAACCCCTGAACCTGTCTCCAAGGCCCCCTTTTCTGACTTCTCAGTGAGTTAAAACAGCCCTGCCATTTTGTCTCCCATGCCCTCTTGACTGTCCCGCTCCTAGTTTGGAATGTATCTTCAATAAACTCCATTTTGCTTTTATTTTCATTTACCTTAAAATCTTTTCTGTGTTGACAAAAAGAGCTGAGGTCCCAGCCAGTAACCCCAATTGGTAACACCTTTAATATTGCCATTCTGACCTTCTTTCTATTTAAAAAAAAATAAAAAATCCAGTTTTCTTCTTCCTCAGAGCCTTTTTAAGGTCTGCCGAGAGAGTTCTCCCTGACCCCTTCTTCACCTAGTTCAGCTCCTCGCCCTTCAGATCACATGTGGAATCTTTCTTTTTTACCTTCCTGAACCCAGTAAACTGGGTCATGATCCTCATTTACTAGTATGTGTTCTCATGGCACCTTGTAATCTCCCTGCAGAGTACTTACCCAGCTACCCACTGCATATTATCTGTGTGATTGTTTCCTTTCTTTCCTGGGTACTAGATACAGGACTCCCTGAGGGCAGGGACTGACATCATTTTATGTGTATAAATTAATATATGTTTGTTAAATGTAGGGGAAATAGCTCTTCTAAGTGAAGGCTTACTTTTATTGTTCCATTATCAACCTCTGCCTCCCACTTACAGAAGGGATGTAATAAGAAAATCTTTGAGGGAGAGGGAGAGAGAGAGGGAGGGAGGGAGGGAGACAGAGAGAGAGAGAGAGAGAGAGAGAGAGAGAGAGAGAGAGAGATTGAAAAGGCATAGAAAGGCAAGTGGAACATGCTGAGAATGCCTTCCTAAATTTGCCAAGAACAGATTTTGCCTCAAGGTAGTTTTCTTCCTTTCTCTTCTTCACACCCAAGGTTTGTGGGAGCCCAAGAAATGGGGTTAGAATTCTTACAAAAAATACAGCAAGGCTTTCCTAATTGTAGGGGCTCCTACCGACCTGTACTTTTTGGCACAGTTCAGTGCCTCACATGTACAGAGTTAACACACCCGAAGACAAAGTAAAAAGAATAATTTGATATTTGTAAGCAAATATATAACAAAGGAGATTCATAAAAACAGAAAAGGGAGGGAGGGAGAAAAGGAGGAAAGCAGGGAGAGCGTGGGGACACCTACTTTGGCATCAGACTCATTTTGTGAGTGCTTTAAATAATTCTGCCTGCAGCTTAAGGAATTCCACCCCCTCATTATGGCTTTGGGGACTGGAAGAATGATCTAGGAGCAGTTCAAGTCAATTAGAAGGGAAAAGAGAGATGTTCTCTGGCAATTGCTATGTAAATGTATGTGTCAGGAAACAGAAAGGTGACATTAAACAGCACATTTGGTTGTTGTCAACAGAATTCTTTATTTCCCACATCCCAAAGGACTTTAAAAGGAATCTTAACCTGATAGAAAGCTGTCCTAGGTAGTTCTGCTAAGGTCGTTGCCAGCTTTCATTATTATCACCTGCAGAAGTGCCAGGTGGACCAGGTAAAACGACCTGGGGGTGGCTTCCCCCTCACATTCGGGTCCGTTGTCATATGCCTGTGGTCAGTAATAGGAACGGCTGGTGTGTGGCAGTTTTTGATACTCTTGGTATTGTCGGCGGCTTAGAAAACATTTCAGTGCGTCAGTGTCAGACAGCGACAACTAACCGCAGAGGAGAAACCTGCTTCTGAATTGGAGCATCGCTTCAAGATATGGCAATTTGGTGTCTGTTCCTGAGAAGTTGTTCGTGGTCTTCTACCTCTTCACCTATAGTTTAAAAAATAAAAACCATAATCATGATAGAAAGGCTTTTGCCACTGGATTGTTAATGTTATGAAACACATCCTCCGAGTGGCGCTGCTGCCAGTGAAAATGGGTTCTGCGGTGTCACCAGGAATGACTGTCAAAGGGCACACGCGTGGGAGAAGTATAAACACAGTGGTCAGATTTATTGGGGTGAAGGGAAATCGTACACCCTTAGGGTTGCAGAGGGTGAGCAGGCTCTAGCAACAACTGCTCTGAGGTCCTTGATAACCCTCCGTATATTGTCTTGGTTTTCAGAGAGAGCAGAGGGCTTTCAAATGACCCAATCTACTTCCTGGGCATTTCCCGAGCTTGTGCTGGAACCTCATCCTAAGCAATCCTTTCCTAGATCTTGCAGGGTTCTGTGCCCTCATCCAAGCTGGTCCTTTTTCCAGGCTGGCTCCCCCCCTTTATGTCCCCATTTTGGCTCCGACTGCATATGCCTCAAGTAGAAGGACCACCCCCCGCGGCACCTTGGCTCCCACTACAGGAGTGCCCAGCAGAGGAATCCCCGCTTTGCTCCTGGGGAATCCCAGTACTGGTTCTGCTGTTCCTTCTGCTCAGGGATCAAGTTTCCAGGACTGAGGATGCAGCTGTCCCCTAGGGAAGCTGTGAATATTATAGCTTCTTACTAAATCAGGCTTACTGTTTGATTCAGCTCCCTCGTTTATTATGTTTAATGTCTGATTCCCTCAGATCCTTTCCTTTATTAATACTAACTAGCTACCCATGCTAACGTAATTGCTTGTTCCCCAAACCAAGAAAACACATGGACGATTATGGAGGATCTCAGAGCAGTTGCTGGGAGAGCCTGCCTGCCCTCTACAATACACCTACACTTTCCTCAGCCCTGTGCTTGGCAATGGGTGTGATGATAGTGCTGTGGAGAGATGAGGAAAAGCTGAGAACTCAGAAGGTTGAAGGTGGGGGCTGGGGGTGGAATGGACTCCGGAAATCATGGAATCTAAAGCAAAATCCTCATTTTATTGAAAACAGAAAGCCTAGAGAAGTTAGGAGACTTGTTCTAAATCTTTCAGCTAATTACTGGCAGACAGGAATCCAAAGCCTTATATTTTAAACCCACTCAGCCCCAGGGCAGCTTTATAATTTCAGTTCTCATTTCCACGTTTAAAACCAGTGTCTCAGAAGCAAGCAAGAAAATTCTTGGGCATCCATGGATGACATGGAACATCAAATGCACAGCAGAGCAACTGTGTTTCTGTAAGCATTAGGAATGCAGCGAGGCAACGTATAACTTTGCTTATGAGCCGGGCAAAGTCCTAGGATGGAGGTCATAGTCCCAATAGGAGACCCAGATATAGACATATAAAAAATTTAGAGAAGTAGAATGCTATGAGTTGAGCAGTATCTTTCAGACTTTGCCTGTTGAAAAATAGTCACTAACGAAGGACACTGAAGGTGTGCAGTGTCAATGTAAAAAAAAAAAAAAAAAAAAATCCAACCCAGTAGAGAAATTTTATGAGTATATTTGAGCCAAACTGATGACAATTGCTAGGAAGTAAAATCTCCACAGATTGAGAAAATACTCCGAAGAATGACAGTTTTGCAGTTCATTAAGGAGTAGCCCTGAGGGGGTTACATGAAAATCATTGGTGGTAGATTAGGGAGGCAGGAGAAAGCAAAGTGGGGAAATATTTGAGATTGGATAAAGAGTAAAATGAGGAGTCAAATCCTTCTTTTACATTGGTGGGTATAAAATAGTTAACAATTAACGTTTACAGCACCCAGAGATGGTATTTGGGCAACAAGATAATAAGGAGAGGTCTGTTCTCTGGAGAGAGATTGTGGCCTGAAGAATCTGAGAAAATAGGGCATTACTCTGACATTCCAAAGATAGTCACCGGTAGCTGCAAAAAGACAATAGACAGGCTCAGTTAAAGTAAATATTGACCTTTGCAAGGAAGACAGTGGCCTAGGACATAACTTTACCATGGGTCACGTTTAGTTAGAAATGTTTATGTTCGGACCATTCTGTGTGGTTACTTTAGCTCTGAGTTTGTAAGGCCGCCATGCAGGCCTCCCCTGAGCTTGTCAGGTCTATTCTGTGACCCTTTCTCCATCCACGGGAGTCAGAAATTAAAATGAAATTAAAAACCACGATTTCAATGAAAAATCAGTCTGATGGGGTTTTAATGGAGTTTTTAATCATTGTGATATTTTCAGTATCAGTGTGAAACTGAAGGTGTAGTTACTTTAGTAGCCCTTTCCTCTCTTCTCTTTATGAAACGTGGTCCTGAAATCTCAATGGCAGTGATGCATTACCTATTCGATGGAGGTTACATGCATGAGCTATTTCCCTGAGCCGTGTTCCACCTCAGCCTTGCATGCACATTTACAAACTATGTGTACAGAAAACACTGCATAACCTTTTGGGTTATCAAACAGATACAGTTTCTATTCTACAAATATGTTCCGAATATGGGCACAAAACAGATTGATTCAGTCACCTCTTTTTGCTTCTCTTAGTTAGCCTGTGAAATTTTTGTGAAGTGCAAAACTTTTGGCAACCAAGACTTCAAATCTTTGGGTTAAATAAATGCAGAAGAAAGGAAAATTTTACAGAATTCTGTAGCTGACAATTCTGTTACGGTGAAATCAATCCAAGGATTTGAGTCCCAAATTTCTTAATAGCAGAGCCAGACTACATAAGCAGTTCAGTTGAGCAGTGAGAAGAAATGGAAAATGCTAGTGATGGGAGTTGTTTGGTTTTTTTTTTTGGCCAAATGCAGGTGATTTCAATCAGTGATTTGTAGTCAGCATCTAGGGTTTAAACACAAGTCCCCCTCCTCCCCCAAAATTAATCTGTACAGACAAAGAATGTTCTTTGATTGATACAATTATTGTAGAGCATACATTTGATAAAATTAAAATCTAGACTAAAAACAACTTGGTAAAATTTAAAAAACAAAATGATTGATTAGCCCTGGCCTGTGTGGTTCAGTTGGTTGGGCACCATCCGATGCACTGAAGGGTTGCTGGTTTGATTCCTGATCAGGGCATATGCTCTAATTGTGGGCTCAATCCCCATCCCTAGTAGGGGGCGTGCAGGAGGCAGACAGTTGATGTTTTGCTCTCACATCCATGTTTCTCTCTCTTTCTGTTCCTCTCCCTTCCTCTCTCTCTCAAAACCAATAAAAAAAATGTTTTTCAAGAAGAAATAAATTGATTGATCATATGTGTATATTTACCTATAGTTATAGCATCTCATTATTGGAGCCATTTTAATATTAAGCCACAGCTTTTATACAGGGTGGTTCACAGATTAAAACTTTAGTATGTAATTAATTTGAAATTGTTCTTTATTTTGGAAGGAATAGAAACCTCATTTATCATTTTTAGATTTTGCTCTTCTATTCGAATCTAAAAGGAAATAAATAACCCATAAACATTCTTTTAAAGTTTATGCAAACATTTTTTATTATACCACAAATTTATTTTTAAGTATATTTTTAAGTTGATAATGCATTCCATACATGTGATTTCAATAATTTCAGCTCCAGTTAATATAATACCTGACAACAACTTAATCAAGCGGGGCGGTGGGGGGTTATTTTTTTGTAGAGCAGATATTGGAATGCTCTGATGTATCTGGGGACCTTGTCAACATGATGTTTCTGATTCAGTAGGTCTTGGCTGAGGCCTGAGCATCTGCATTTCTAACAAGCTATCAAATGATGCTTCTGGACCTGGTAGGAACACACTTGTGATCTTAGATAACAAGAGATCAGGAGGTCTGGCTTTGGTTTACAGGCTCCAAATGTCAGAGTCAACAGCTCTGTGATTCTTTTGTCCTTCCCTGTGCTATTAGATGTTTGTTCCACCGCCAGCCATCAGTCTGCATTTGTGGCAGGAAGCGAGGATAAAGGGAAAAAGGCAGTGCCATGCAATCTCTTGATGATTTTTTTAAGGAAGTGACTTACATGCTTCTCCTGGTTTCAAGGGAGCTGGGAAATCATGGGACGTATTGTCATGACTAGTCTAGATCATCTGAGACCCATCACGGGGCTGGGCACATTGCTATCTTGAGCAAAATCAAGAGTCTCTTGGCAGGGAGGGGTGAATGGGCATTAGGTAGCAACTGACAGTGACTGCCACAATGCACATGATAAGGAAAAAAAAGATTCATAGAGTTATAAATGATGCACAAGAAAAACTCTTTTCTATCCTTATTGCTCGGTCATCTTCTCTAGAAGTAACCATTTCTTGGTGTGTATCTACAAATATTTGCTATATACTTACAAATAGATATATGTGTACATTTGTTTTCTTTCAAAATTTAACAGATTTCAAAATGACATTTAAAAGTGATGCTAAGTGCCCTAACCAGTTTGGCTCAGTGGATAGAGCTTCAGCCTGCAGACTGAAGGGTCCCAGGTTCGATTCAGGTCAAGGGCATGTACCTTGGTACTGGGCATATCCCCAGTAGGAGGTGTGCAGGAGGCAGCTGATCGATGCTTCTAACTCTCTATCCCTCTCCCTTCCTCTCTGTAAAAAATCAATAAAATATATATTTTTAAAAAATTAAAAAAAATAAAAGTGATGCAATGTATGACTTTCCTCCTTTAATAAACTTAGCTTAGTGTTTTGTTTGTTTATTTTTAAACAGGATATCTGTTGGTATTTTGTGTAGTTCAACACAATTTTCATCCAAAGGTACATATTCTCACCCTTCTCCGTGTTTTGACCTGCAGCCTGTGGCTTTCTGCCTTCAGGGAAAGAGTGTGGTTGCTTTTTGCTTTCACTCCCCACACAACTCCTGCTGCACTTGATAGCTGTCGTTCCGGGCCCTGGTAAAATTATAGCAGATGGAGAAAGTGGATGAGAGAGATAAAGGATAGGACAATTCTTAGCTGAGTGACTTTGCATTCTTCCAGGTTAGCGGAGGGTTACAGATGACACTTGGGGCACTTCCATGAACTCCCACTGCTGCACCGAGGATTACTTTTCCGGAGTTCTCTTGACGTGGGTGGACGCCTCTCTATTTCAGATAGTTGCAATGCTTTCTGGAATCTGTTGTTCACTTTCACGTGCTTGTTACCGTGGTCTCATCATCCTTCTGGGTTGTTCTGATCCTGTGGTACTGGCCCTCTTTCCAGAGTCAGTGCTTATGCTAGAAAACATCCACATACCCCTGCTCCTAGAAACTTAGGAGTTGGAACAAATTATACATTCCCATCTGTTCTGCAGCATTAGGTGACTCAGGTTTTCTTGGGTGTGAGTTAGGGATAAATTCTCCATGGCTACAACTACACACTCTCCAAGGGGTCCCAGAAGCATCCCTTTCCCCAGGTTTGAGGTGAAGTGGGAATTACTCCACCTACGTGGCAACATTCTCTCCCCACAAATCTGCAGCAAATCTCCCCTCCAAAGTCTTACCTGCAAGAGGCACAAAAGTAGTTTTGGACCATTCTATATAATAAAGAGCTAATATGCTAATTAGACCGAACAGCAGAACGACCATCTGGATAACCTTCCAGATGAAGCCAGGGCTGCGAGGGCCTACCCTCGCACGAATTTCGTGCATTGGGCCTCTAGTTTCCATTATAAATGTTGAACCTAGGAATTGGGCTAAGGCTTTGGTATCTATTTGTGGTATTGGTGTCTCAATTTTTAGCATTTACATGATCTAAAGGGTTTATCCTTCTCCTATTCTTTATTCCTTTGCATAGATTCATATTTCAATTTGGTATAATTTTCTTTCAGTCTGAAGCACTTCTTTAACATCAGCTGGCAATGAATTCTTTCAACATTCTGGCGTCAGAAAAAGTAATTATTTTTAGTCCTCAGCTCTTCAAAGCTACATTGTCCTCTCTGCACTCCCAGGTCTGTCTCCTCAATAGTGAGAGAGCCAGGTTCTATCTGGTCCCCCTCCAGGTGCTGCAGTTTGGAAAAGTTTTCAAGGAAGTAAGTTGGGGCAATCATAGGACTCACTTCATGTGTTTCCTTCCCCCAGGAATCACAGTTCTTTCTGTACGTCTGATGTCCAATGTCCGACAGCTATTCTTTTAAACATTTAGTCTAGGTTTTTAGTTAGTTTAGTTAGGAAGGTAAATACGGTTTCTGTTACTTCATCTTGGCCAGAAGAGGAAGTCAATGTTATGGATTTTCATGATGAAACATTAGCTAGGACAGCCGTGGGCAAACTATGGCCCACGGGCCGGATCCAGCCCGTTTGAAATGAATAAAACTAAAAAAAAAAAAAAAGACCGTACCCTATTATGTAATGATGTTTACTTTGAATTTATATTAGTTCACACAAACACTCCATCCATGCTTTTGTTCCGGCCCTCCGGTCCAGTTTAAGAAGCCATTGTGGCCCTCGAGTCAAAAAGTTTGCTCACCCCTGAGTAGGATCATCTGACAATATGTGATTTTATTTTATTTTGATACTCTTGGCAAGAGCATTATTTCTACTCCAGGTAATGACCTCACATATTTTACTTTATTTTTGTAAAAAAAAGGTAAGACACACACACACACACACACACACACACACACACACACACACACCTCTAAAACTATGCAGTAGATGACACAAGTAGGTTTCACCTTTGAAGAAGAATTTATTATTTCACCCTTTGGGCAAAAACCAACTCTACATTATAGGTGGCTCCTGGTGTTAAGGGTAAGTGCTCACTTTAAATTGAGAAACTACCCATATTTATGAAGGTGCAATGGAATTGACCTTATTGATAGGTTCAGTTTAACAAGTTCAAAGGTCACTTGCCAAAGAAAAGTTCCCTCTTGACTTTAGAAATCTTTCTTAATCCGGGTTTTTCTGTGTAAAAATTAAGTTACTCTCAACAGCTTTAGTTCCAGTAATAAAATAAAATTAAAATAAAAAAATCAATCAAGTTTGTCTTTGGTTCAAATATATACCTCAAGTTCCCTATTCATTTTCCTCTGCCTGCTGCTTCCTTTTATTATAGTGTAATAATCCTTTTTAATGATCTCTTCTGGATAGTCAGGTGATTTTGATCATTATCATTATTATTCACCAACACAGGAAAGGCCTTATAGTTTTAAGCTCTTTGAGTATGTCAATAGGGAGCTGGGGTTGGACAGAAACTGCCTTAAACTTCAGAAAGCACAGGCATGGAAAAATGACTATAAGCATAAATCTCAGGACCATTTGTCCACCTTGGTGCACCCCTGTGGTTAATTAATCAAAAGCCATTAAACAACAACAATCAACAAAAACCTGACCTCTCTAGTCTGGCCCAATGTAGCTGAGATGACTCTGTTAATTATCTGCTTGTTGGTAAAATATGTTGGTTGGTGGAAGCAAATCAGGGTGATGGGAGATGTGTCAAGACTATGCTGTAAATTTGTGTGGTCTGCTGAGGTCCTACAGCAATGTGTCCCCTTAGCCTCTTGCCTGTGACCCAGTAGGTGGAGTGATGAGTCATGGTACTTGTTAATTACCTTTTCCTTTTTGTTTATTCTTACTCTCTACTAGGGATTCAATGGGGTTATGTTCCAAACAGGGGAAACGGTAGGTAACTAAATGTGAGAAAAACAAATGTTCGACTTTTTATTAATCTTTTTCTGGTTAGAAGGAGCACAGCACCCATTTTTTTTCAATGAAAAGTTTACTAGAGAAAGAGGCATAGAAGCAGAGACCGAAAGGATGAGCAGAGTTAGCCAAGTAAAGGCAGGAAGGGGCTGAGTATCAGAAAGCGCGTGAAGAAGAGCTAACCTGAGCAGGGACGAGAGCCCAGAGCGAGGTAACGTGATAAGACTGGTGAGCTGAAGTTATGGAATGAAGTATGAAATCGCCATTTTTATAGTCTGAAAGGTTCACTATCGGCAATTTCACATACCTCAACCTAATAGATCAGTAATTGTGCAGCATGAATAATGAGAGCGAGTGGCAAGAGCTGAGAGAGAAGACATTACAAACCACCCAGTGCATACCCTGGAAGCCCTGTGGAATGAGTGAATTGCGTAGCCTTGTTTCTGAATGACTCAAAGCGAAGAGTCAGGTAGAAACACTGTGTTCATATAGAAAAATAGCATCTAATGGGGTGTTAGAGAGAGTGCTACATTTTTCACCTAATGAATATTTAACTCAACTTTGCCTTAGTTCACTGTGCCTCTCTACACAAATAAGTTTGCCTAATAAAACGATTGTGCTAGGGTTTTGTATGGGACATGGATCCAGATAAAAGTATGTGTATGTGTCTGTGTGTGTTAGAATATTTAGAATATAGAGGGTAATGTGGCATGATGATTTTTTTCCTCACCTGAGGACATGCTTAGAGAGAGGATGGGGCGGGGGAGGGAGGGGGAGAGAGAGAGAGAGAGAGAGAGAGAGAGAGAGAGAGAGAGAGAGAGAAGGCAAGGAGGGGGAGGGGAAGGGGGAGAGGGAAACATTGATCAGTCGCCTTCTGCATGTGTTCCAACCAGGGATTGAACCTGCAAGCCAGGCATGTTCCCTGACCAGGAAATCAACTGGCAACCCTTCAGTATATAGGACAATGCCCAAGAAACAGAGCCACTCTGTCTGCATGGCATGATGATTCTTTATTTTTACCTTATACATCTTCACAGTGAAGGAGAAAATAGTGACTTAGTTCTCTTGATCTGTAATCTATCCAGACCCCCTGCCTAGACCATTGCTCACCTGGTTATGGCAAGCCCTGCCACTTAACTCATTCCAATGTTATTCTCTTGCATAACTCACGTATATAAATTCACACCTGCACATGCACACATATTCACCTTATTACAGAAATACTAGAATAAATGTGCTACTGGATAAAAATGACTTTCCTCTTCCACTCATTTCCTTTGGGCCATAATAATTTCCAGAGAAGAGGCACGATTTAAAAGATGAGAAAAATTGATCCTTAGTAAGTAAAGAAATCTCCAGATAGCGCAGAGAAAACCAGTGGCATATTAAATGAGAATCCTAGGGACTGAAATCCAAGACAATGAGATACCAGGAGGGAGTTGAAAGGTTATCATCAACCAATCTTTCAATGATATTTTAAAACAAATTGTTAATTCTATGCATTTAAAATCAGCAAACTAATTAAGCTGGAGACTCTCTCTCCCTTTGGTTTTTATTGTTTATTAGCATTTCTGGGTCCAATAGAGAAATAACTTCATTGTATTTATAGTGCTCTCATAAATGTTGATTTTTGGCAATTGTCTTGAGTACATCACACTAAATAGAGAGGCATTTAAGATGTATTATTCTTTGAAAATGTTGTCTGATGGTTATGCATCACTTCAGTATGTAGCAGTGTCTGTGACACATGTCAACCCTATATGACAAGCAGCATAAAAAATAGATTTGAAATCTGGAAGAAATAAATGCAGGAATCAATGACTTCTGGTGGCTGCAGTGAACTGTGTAGTCCTCTGCGCTTCACAATTTCATGTTTTATGCAGAAGAAAAATACTTGGAGAGCACATTGGGAAGGCTATACCCAAAGCCATTTTCCATCAATGAAAGAGAAATTTAAGCATGTGAGAAATAAGCTTACCTATTATTTTTCAGGGGCTTTGGGAGTTGGGTATATCAGTACCCCCAAAGTGAGGGAAACCCCTTCCCCTAGAGATTTTGTAGGTTTTTGTAATTCATGAATGTATCTATTTCTGATAAATCTACTGGTACAAAATACCAGGAAAGAAGAGTTGTTATATAGACTAGACTGGTCCTTGGTCAGACAGGAAATAAAAATACTTTAAAGTTTTCTTCCCTCTGTACCCTAGGCCCTTCGTTATCTGCCATTCTTGGCTTTCATTCTAGCGCACAGGACGCCATGGATTCTCCCTGAAGTAGTGACTGAGAAATGAAGGCATCCTCTCCCCGATAGGAGCATGGTGTACAATCCCCTTAAGGGAGGCGCTGCTTCAGTATAGTGGATTTCTGAAGGTAGAAAAGTCTCCCTCCATAACTCAGAGGCCAAAGAAGAATGGGTGAAATCGAATTCAGATTAAACTGGATTTCATTTCCAGCTCTACCACTCTCAAATTGCATGTCACTGCCCACATGTGTTCGGCCTCCTTGAGACTCAGTTGTTTTCTGTAGAAATTGAATGACCTTCCTTTTGGGGTTAATATGAGGGTTAAATGAAATCATCAGAAAAAAATTCTGCTATGGTGCCCAACACATAGCACTAAAAAAATGTGACTTTCCTTTCTCTTCTTTCATTAAAAGGTAAAGTACTGTGTGGCAGTATTTGGACACAGGATAAAACTCCACGTCGTATCTATTCAGATTAGACAACGGCTTCCCAGTGCCAGCACTACTTCAGCACAGCGCCTAGAGCAGCAGCCGCTTACTAAGAACTTAAACACTGAATGGATGATGGTGCCTTCCTTGGAGCATGTTTCAGGATTAGGCAGGCGCATCTGATAACTGCACATGACCATTTCCCAGGTCTGAAAATCCACAGGATATTACATCACCTTGTATTTCAGTATAGACAACTAGTAGAAAACCCATCAAGTTTGTTCAAATATCTTTCCATAGCTAGGTTTGTAAAAAAAAAAAAAAAAAAAAAAGTCTGGAAGTCAAGTTTAAAAAGTAAATAAATACCCAGAACCACTGTTAGAGGTTGGGGAGAGACTCTAATAATATTTTAGGATGGAACTGATAAACTAAGAACTCCTTTCAGATTTATGCAACAATTTTGTATTTATCATAGACTGTCAAGAGGATAATACTTATTATTTAAAGTTTTTCATGCTCTTTTTTTTTTCCCTGTAATAGCATTCTAGGTAATAATTTGCCACTCAAATCTTTCACCATACCCTCCCATTGGTTTTGTGAAAATTGAAACAAAATTGATTATGATTTTTAAAGAATATGTGGGACTGTACCCAGACTGTTATTTACTGCTCTGGGTCGTGGCTCTCTTTCTGAATTGTATTTCTTAAGAAGGTTCTTTCTCTTGCAACCTCTCCTTCCCTTCATATCCAGGAAAATCAAGACTAACACCCTAAATAATAATGAGAAATAGCTCATTGGAATGTGTGAAACGGATCTAAACAAAAGTACAATGGGGACTTGGGTACTATTATTTCACTCAGATCAAATTTAGCTTGTTTTGTTGGATGGATGAAGCAATAGGGGATCTTAGGGAATGATTATTAGTAAGTTAGTAAGAAATGCACAGGTGAACAAATGTGCTAATTGTAGTGCTATTGTAAAATGATGGTACATGATTACTGATATTGAGCTCTTTCACTCAGAATTTAATATTTACCAAAGTGGGAGGTGCTATCCCCTTGCATTTGCAAAGAACCTACAGATACTCTAGCATTCTATTAACAGGAGAAAAAATAGGACAATTACTTCCTCTCTGGCCAATTCACTTTTTTATATAATCGAAACAAGATGAAACTAATTGCAGTGAACATCCTAGAACCTGTGAAAATAGAATGCAGTACTGATAGGATGAAAATATGCATAATACCCAACTCTTGGTAATTGGATAGTTAGGGTTAAGAAAAAGATGATGAAAAGCTGACTTTAAGATATGACTTAAAGCACTTTTCTGTCAAATATTGTCTGGAGTGATTGATGATGCTACCACCATTGACAATGGGAGTTTGAGAAGATGTGAATCACTACCAGTGCAGTAATTTCAGGTTCAGATAATCTACAAATGAACTTGTTTTTGGTCTTTCTTTCTTTCCTTCTTCTTCTTCTTCTTCTTTTTTTTTTTTGTTTAATTGTCACCCGAGGATATTTTTTTCTATTGACTTTTAGAGAGATTAGGAGGTGGTGGAGAGACAGAGAGAGAGAGAGATACATCAGTGTAAGAGAGACACATTGATTAGCTGCCTCCTGCACATGTCCTGACCAGGGCCAGGGATCAAGACTGCAACCGAGGTACGTGCCCTTGACCAGATAAGAACCCAGGATCCTTCAGTCCTCCGGCTGACACTCTCTCCACTGAGTCAAACTGGTTAGGACACTGTTGATGTTTCTTAATTTTATATCTTAAAAATTCAATTCCAGGAATATACATTATTTGCACCAGCACTGAATTTCACCTTACATTCTGTTAGCAGAGGCATGATTAGTGCTTTGTTACACAGTTACATTGATGATCTGAAATCCTTAAACTACAGGGGAGAGAGCACACACCAGCCGTTTCCAGCATGCCAAAAAACATTAGCCTTCTGAAAATCAATTTGTGTTGCTTCTTCAAACTAGCTGTTCAGAGAAAACAAACTACTGCCTCATGAAACTGGTGACTTATGTGACGGTATAACTTCATTCCCTTCATCAATAAAAACAATAGGTTAACATGAATATATTCTTTGAAAATTTTTATATTGTTTTCACATGCACTTCATCTTGTGGCTCGCAAGCTGCAGTTTGCCGGCCACTGATAGGGCAACTCAGTGAATAGGGCAGCCGTGGGCAAACTACGGCCCGCGCCGGATCCGGCCCGTTTGAAATGAATAAAACTATTGAAAAAAAAGACCGTACCCTTTTATGTAATGATGTTTACTTTGAATTTATATTAGTTCACACAAACACTCCATCCATGCTTTTGTTCCGGCCCTCCGGTCCAGTTTAAGAACCCATTGTGGCCCTCGAGTCAAAAAGTTTGCCCACCCCTGGAATAGGGGCTAACCCTCAGGGAATAGGGGCTATTCATTGTTTGGCCTTCATCTTCATCCCACTTTCCCAGTGTGATTTTCCAGGGTTACACACTAGTCTGAGAGGATACACCTGGGAGCAAACCCAAGCCTGCGTTGCCATTTCCTGCATGAGCAGGCAGAGCTAAACAGCCAGGCCTGTGTACATACCCCGAGAAGCTGAAAATAGTCCTGGAAGGGAATGGCTATACTGCATATTTCTTTTTGGTACACGCTGCCTGGCAAAGTTCCTATAATATTGTTTGCTGCATAAATGAGTGAGTGAAATGCATCTAGAACCCACATGCCATGAACAGTTCACAAGCAGCATATCCTTGCTGGCTCTGGCTCCTTGGACCGTTGCAAATCAGCATCTCCATCAATCTTTGCTGGAACACTGCCTTCTCCCTATCATCTGAGCCCTGGGGCCATGTAAAAGGTAGAGCAGGAAGTCTGCACACCCCTGGCATGTGAATGACAATTTCCAGGACTTCTATTCAATCTAAAGAACCATATGTAAGAAAATCAGGATTTGATTTTGAATATTCCTAAGTGCAGTCAGTCAGCATTAGCAGATTCCATATTGGCACATTCAGCTACTCGCTACCATTTCTTTACAACCCCCATTCAGTACTCTCAGCACGTGAGGCCTGTCATAGCCACGCATGGAGGGGTGACAATCTGAGTTGCCCTAGGTTAGCATTCCCAGCTGAGGTTGAACAAGGGACTCCACTCTGCTTTCTGGTTTCAGCTCTCAGACCCAAATAAGTGTCCCTTTCGTGGTCTGTTTGGTTTAGTGCCATGTCTTTCACGCTTTTGTCCTTCTTGTTGGTGATTTTGCTGTTTAATAGGGTCCACACGCACAGCGCTGAAGGGCTGTCTGATGTTTCTAACTGCGAGAGGTTGTGTTAGAAACACTTCACTGAGGCTTGAGTTTCAGTGCTGTTAGCCGTGAGTTCAGTGTTAATGAATCACCATGTATATTAAATAAGGTGTCTTTAAACAGAAACACACATACAAAAGTCACAAAATCATCAGTTGATGGAAGTGTGACCAGAGGCTGGTGGGAACCTAACCCTGTATTTTCACCAGGAGCAAGGGTTCAGTATTTTGCTCATTCAGTGGTTGTGGCAACTTTATAGAACATATTTACCACGAATAACAACAATCAACTGTAGATGATGCTTTTACCTCAATTTTACACATGAAGAAACAGATTGAAATCAGTTAAGTGGTGGCTGGCAAGAGATCATATCACTGGAAATAGTGCAACTAAGACTTTTAAAATATTGTGCTTTTAACTATAAAGACATTTGTGTGTGTGTGTGTGTGTGTGTGTGTGTGTGTGTGTGTGTGTGTGTGTGGCAGAGAAAGAGATGGGGGGCAAGAGAGGGGGAGAGAGAGAGAGAATATGCAGGGACATAACATTTTTCAAAAGTATTTTTTAAAGGTAAAGGCCAAGAGATACCAAATCCTATAAAAATAAGCACCTTCAGAAGTTAGTATTATTTGGGTAAAGCTGAGTCAAAATTTTTTGAAGCTTTAATACTATTTTGTAAGTGAATTAAGTGCTGTTTGGCACTCAAATATTCTTTAGAAGCCACATATCCCTTAGACGTATAGACAGTCAAGGAGTTAGGTCGTGAAAATACTATCACTGTGGCATTTTCCATGGCTTTTCCCATCAGTTTCCTTTGGAAATAAGAAATGAACCTCAAATGTACCCAAGTGCTTTAAAAAGAAAAAACACCCTGCAGTTCTTTTCCTGAAATTTGTCTCCATAGACTCATTTTCCCTCACACAAAGGTTGATGGATAAACATATCTGCCTATGGGTGGAAGAAGTTTTTTGAAATGAGTGCTTCAAGGTCAGAGGCTTTCAGAAGACATATTTTCCTGCCAGCTGGCTCGGTAGGGTCAAGCCTTTTCTTGGTGCTGTGAGAACTTAGAAGGCAATTAAGCTATGGACTGTTTGACTCCACTTGGTTGCCTGTCTCCACTGCGTCTGCATTGTTAGAGAATACATCTCATGGCAGATGGTGTGTAAAGCTTTCTGGTGGCAATAATTTGAACTGTCCCTATCCCTCCAACCCATTGCATTCATTTTTATTTTGATAAGGCGATGCTCCATGGGAAATAAAGATACACATGCAGCTGAAGAGTGCATTTCAATTTAATAACCATTTATTAAGAATCTGTACAATGGCAAGCCCTATTCCATTAGAAATGCCTTTATTTCCTGAGTTGAGAGGTGTCTAGTATTTGTAGAATATGAAGAGAAAGTTTTCTTTTTATGTTATTGATTTTGAGAGAGGAAGAGAGAGAGAGAGAGAGAGAGAGAGAGAGAGAGAGAGAGAGAGAGAGAGAGAGAGACATTGATTTGTTGTTCCACTTATTTATGCATTCATTGGTTGGTTCTTGTAGGTGCCCTGCCTGGCCCAACCTTGGCATATGGGGATGATGTTCTAACCAACTGAGCTACCCAGCCAGGACAGAGAAAGTTTTGTTGTAGATACTGGTATGAGTGGCTTCAGTAGAAATAGAATGATTGTATAATGAAACCTGTGACCAATGACTTAATATGTGTTATCCTAGACAAGTTACTTAATATCTCTGGCTCTCAGTTTCCTGATCTATAAAGGAGAATAATGTCGTCTCCCTTACTGAGTTATGGTGAGGAATAAATTAAGACCCATAAACTGCCCAGCACAGGGCCAGACACATAATTGCTCCATACACGTTTGCAATTATGTTGTGTTTTCAGAGGAGTCAATACAGACAGTAAGAGAACCAGCAGTTCATTCGTGCTTTTCTCTTTACCAAGAGCACTTAGCACGTACTGGACCTTAGGAATAGGAGTATAAAGAGCTTTTCAGATGCCTGTCATTAAGATATCACAATGAGCAACATTATTTAATTAATTTATTACATTTATAATCTGGTGCCACTCTTGATGAGCTTGCCTCAGGGCATGGCTGGAAAATAAAATATTTAAAATTCGTTCAGCAGAGTGGCAGTAGCAATTGGAAATTGTTACATTATCAGCTCTGATATTTAGAATGCTTTCTGGCTATGCCTTGCGTATTTGCCAATTGAAGGCTTGTGGAATCCTGATGGATTGGTTAGTCCTCTAGCTAGAGCCACCCAAGCGAAAACTTCTGATTCCCAGGGTCTGTAGGTGGAAAACTCAGCTATCTGCTGTGGCCCCATCATTAGCCATGACATTATTGTTAAAGGAGGAGTAAAAAAGTAAGAGCTCAGAACAGGAGCTCAGATAAACTGAATTGCATGCCCCATTTCTCTGCATGATTTTCATAGTATATTTGAAAAGTGTGTAGGCATTTTTCTTGTAAAAGACACTTTTTTGTTTATCTGATCACATCAAAGTTCTTCTCTTTTGTTTAATCATTTCCCTTCAACAGTCATTTATGTATTACCCTATTTCTTTCATATCTCTGACTTCTTTGCAATTATTATTTTACTCTTTACCCAAAGAGTAGCTTTACGACAAGATATTAAGTGAAGAACATGCCTACTGTGTTTTATGTCTCCATTGATTGCCCTGAGGATGGTGACTGACACTTGGCTCCTACTCCCGTTTCCTCTCTTCCTCTTTCTTATAAAGCAAATATAGTCTCTTTCCAGCTTCTCTTCAAGCTAGAGGTGGCCTGGTGAGCTACTTCTGGTCAAGAAGATATAAACAACATTCTTCTAGGTAGCTTCTGGTAGATTCTTGTTTCCTGATCAAAGAAATAGATACCCGATAGTTGCTTGCTGGTACTGCCACTTTCCACTTCCTCTTTCTTGAACAAGGATTAGATGTCTGATCTACAGCAGCCCTCTTATCACCATGTGGTAACAAGAAGAGTCATATGGGAAAGGGGTCAGTATAGGTGCCTGGATATTTGATGGCATCATTATGTTGCAAAATTAATTCCAAGACCACCTATCTCCACACTTGCTACTGAATAAACAATAATTGTCTTTGTGGTTTAAATACCTGTGGTAGTTGGGTTTCCTGTTACTTTTAGCCTAAAGCATCTCTAATGAATATAAGTAATGAATTCATCAAATAAAATATCTAAGTGTACGATATCTTTGTGTGCTCTCTATGGTGAGAGCCACAAGGTAAAGAAAGAAAAAGTGATTCTGAGGAGCATTTTATTCCATTGGGCAGAGTCTTATACTGTGTAAACTTCAGCTTTGGTGAGGAACTGGATAAAGTGAGCAAGAATGTAGAGGTTAAGTATAGATGACATTGGAAGTTTACAAATAAATTATATATATGAGGACGAGGGAGCCATGGGAGTATAGCCCAATGGTCTCCCCCTAGAGAGCTTAGTTCTCTCGTGTGGCTTTCATAGCACTGGTGCATTTTTTTAATATTGCCCCCCACACAGCTCAGAGGAGCGCACGCAGTGACGGAGCTCTGTGCCAAGGCATTGGAGACACAGTAACGATGACTATTCCTGGCTCGGAAATTGACTTGCTACGTGGCCTCAGGCAAGATACTCCATCTCCTTGTCTCAGTTTTCCCCATCTGTGAGGTCAGAATGATCATCCTTGCCCAGAATTTTTCTACAGAGAGCTATTGTGAGCGATATTAAAAGAGCATTTGGAGTCCATTGAAGAAAAAAATGTTTTGTAAAAGTAGAAAAATTTAGTTATTTTCCCAGGAATGGAGAAGAGGCAGCGCATTTCATGGCTGCCTCTGGCCTTACACGGCCCGTAATGGCATCTGAGAAAACAGCACTCTGGGGATGGAGTCAGTTGCAGGCCTACTCTCTGATCGCTCTTTCCTCTGTAGTGCAGAAAAGCAAGCGGTGCCATGCTGCACTGAGGGAACCAGGTAAGCCAGAGCTGCCCTCCTCAGCACTTCCGGGAGCACGTGGGAAAGAGGATGCAATAAGGAGTTGGCATGCATGAAAGGGCGAGATGGCCTGACTACTTAATATGAATGCATCCACGTCCTTCAAAATTATTAAGCACCTAATTGAACAAAGTTCTGTAATAGGTATTTTACCAGGAGAGCTGTGTAGCACTACCTGGAGGCTTATGGTTTGAGCCCTCATTAGTTATTTTGTAAAAAAGGATTCTATTGATGTTCCAATAACCTATTGATTTCTATTTTCCTATTATTTGCACATTGCTACTAGGTTCATTCTTTTAAAACAGTATTTTTTTGCTTGTTTGTTTTTGTTACTCCTCATCTGAGGATATTTTCTATTGATTTTTTAAAAATGTATTTTTATTAATTTCAGAGAGGAAGGAAGAGGGAAAGAGAGATAGAAACCTCAATGATGAGAGAGAATCATTGATTGGATGCCTCCTGCACGCTCCCCACTGGGGATTGAGCCTACAACCTGGGCATGTGCCCTTGACTGGAATCAAACCAGGTCGACACTCTATCCACTGAGCTAAACTGGCTAGGGCAATTTTTCTATTGATTTTTAGAGAGAGTGGACGGGAGGGAGGGAGGGAGGGAGGGAGAGAGAGAGAGAGAGAGAGAGAGAGAGAGAGAGAGAGAGAGAAAGAGAAACATCAATATGAGAGATACACATCAATTGGTTGCCTCCTGCACACATCCCAACTAAGGCTTGAGCCTGCAAACGAGTTACATGCTCTAGACCAGAATAGAACCTAGGGCTCTTCAGTCTGCAGGCCTATAGAGCCAAATAACTGAGCCCAACCACTGAGGCAAACCAGCTAGGACTAAGGCAGAGTTTTTTAAAATCATATTATTTCCTTGTTCAAACACCTCTAGTGTCTAACAATTGCTTACAATTTAAAGTCAAAATTTTACCTAAGCTTTCCAGATCCTCTACAAAGTGATCTACGTGTACTATTGCCCATACCTAAATTTTCCCCAGCCTGAAGTGTCATTCTTTCTTTTGTACCTATTTGTCCCAAATCCCATGCATTTTTTCCAATTTAAAGGAACTGGACTGTGTGTACATCTAGACGATGCCAAACACCATCTCGTAGAAGCTGCTTAGTCTTCTTTGTGTATGAAATTTCCTTAGGATTTTATTTTTCTCTCATGGCACTTTGCTGTTTCCTCTTCTGGCTTAGTCATTTGGGTATCATTTTATTTCACCTATCTAGAATCCATCCTTCTGAAAGGAAGTGGCTGTGTCTACTCTAGCACCAAACATACCATTCATTGGTTATCCTCAGTACTCAGTTAAGAAAAATGAAGTGTGTTAGGTTAAAGCATGCTTTAAAGCTACTAATGTGTATTATATTATACTAGAGAAATGAAATATTGCAGTAAAACATGAGTGAACTATACTGTATTTTATTTGTATTCTAATAGTTTCACAACTGGCCTTGGTGGGGCCATGAGACCTAGAAGTGGGGATTCTTAGGGGAGAGTGAAAGTCAAGTCCATGGGAGCTCAATGTCACACATTCAGCCGAGGCTTCAGGGTCATGACTGGGAATCTGTTCATAGCTGAGTAGATATTTAACGTAATTGGTCAACATTGAAAGAGGGAGGGGGAGGGGGAGGAAGAGAACAGTCTAGAAAGCATTGCTATAAGTAGATGCAATAGCCTAGATTTTTATTCTATGACTATAAATCTCATAACATGTTGGCAAATGAAAATATTTAATAGATGAATTAAAAATAAAGTACCCTCAAAGACCCACTGAGTTTTCCCAGTGTGATTTCTTACATTATAGTTCTTTACCCCTCCCAACATCCCTATAAAGCAGCCATAACTTCCCTCCATTTTACAGATAGGAAAATGAGTTTAGGAAACTAAAGCTGGTGAGACAGATTCCTACCTGAGGCTGTCTCACTCCAAATCTTATGATCTTCCTATTTTACCTTATTCTTCCAAACAATCTAGGCTTTCCTGAAAGTGTTCCACAGTTTGACAATTTTAGAGGATTCCAGATTGGAAATAGGAGAGACATGCTCAGGCATCTGCCTGGTTAGGAGAAGAGAGCGATTCATTCCTGTTGAGGGGGGAGCTCACATTCTCCACGCACCATGAGCAGAACAGCAATTTACTAGGAAGCAAGGCTGGGATTCACAGCTTAAATTCAGGCAGGAGGAGATTCTGAGTTCCTTGTTAGCCAGGTGTGGACGATAGATGAGTAAGTAGAAGGAGGGAAAGTTCACTGTAACTGTCAGTGTGATAGATGTCAACATGTGACCTCCTGTGTTCATTTGGGGGATGCAAAATGTGCTCAAGGACTTAGCTGTAAATGTCTAGAGGTAGAAACCTCCTAGAGAAACATGTGAATTTTTAAAAAGTGACGGGAAAATCAGAACTACTTAGAAACAAAAACCTACCTCTTCGTGAAAGCAATTTATTTGCTAGAATCAGAACAAACCCCTCAAATTGACTTCCAGTTTGCTTTTTAAAAGAGACAAATTGGAGCTGGGAGCTGCGATGCTAATATTCACCAGAGAAGTGTGTTACCTTCGTGACAGACCCTGGAAATGGGGTGTGTTAGAATGATGCATTGCATTCACAGGAGCAGCAGCGCTGCTGGGGCCCGCTGGCAGTAAATCGAGCCATTCGATTTTGACGGGGGTGCTCATCATCTCTCCACTTCCGTGCACTGCGATGGGAACGGGGCAGGGAGACGGCTGGAGTGCGGCCTGTGGGCTGCTGGTGTCACCCCATTATGCGCAGCTGAGATGGTGCCGGGCGCTTTTCTATTCAAGCATTTCATACATTAGCCTGTAATTTTTGTCTTGGAGGTAATGAGGCCTGACAGCTTTGGTGGGTGCGCGATACCAACCCCACACTGGTATCTTTGAAATTCTTCGCTGCCAAATTCATAAAGGAAGAAACGACTTTTGCAAAATGACAGTAAACATGCTTCCTCTTCTAAGACATTGTGGTTAACAACCTGAAACAATGAAGTGTCTTTTGAGCTATAGCTAAACTAATGTGAGCTACATTAAAAGTGCTGATGTGGATGCTAAGCTACTGTTTTGCTTTTGTATTTGTGTTTATTTTTGTTGACTTTTTGTTGTTGGGATGGGGAATAACTCAGGATAACATACATGGCGCAATTCTCTGAGGTTGATAATCGTGATAATGATACTAGTGATGATAATAATCGCATCCAATATTCTCCCTCCATAGCGCCTGATCTTGAAAACTAAAAAGACACCCGGCAGGATGGCTTTAGAAAGGCTGGGGCAGCTGTGCTGTGTTGTCACTTGGGTACATGGATCAGCTGCCATGGAAGACAGGAGGCGTGACCTGCGGCCGAACACCTCACTGGAGTGAGTACCGTGGGTTTTCAGGGACAATGAAGTGCAAAAGGCTTTAATACAACTCTGAAACCTTTGGGCAAAGTTGCTTTTAACGCCATGCGGACTATTACCTAGTTCTTAAGCATAATTAATGGAAAAACCCCACTGTAGGATTTATTTTTAGCTGAAATTAGCTGACAATTCAGGGCTCACCGGGAGTTGCTGGCATTTGAAGTGTGGACTGCTGCCCAGTTCAGCGAGAAGTGCATTTGCTGGGTAAACTCGCTGTAAGTATCTTGTACCCTATCAGCCAGAGCTTTGCAGGAGGGAGCTCACTGTTCACACAAAGTTTCTCTTTTGGCACCTGTTCAATCACAAATGCAGAGTTCTAAGAAAGAACACCGGAATAGAAATAATGAGTTAGAGGCAAATCTGAGAGGAATGATATTGCCAGTTAATGTAATAAAATTGTTCCCTCTATTCAGAAAAGAGCCAGGCTATACAGATGTGAGAAATTTGAGGATGTATTGCTTTGAGTATCTATAATTACAGGTAAAAAATGGATCCATTGTGTTTTATTTTATAATAATTATATAATATAATCCTTGCTGATAATTATTGCCAAGGGAGGAGGATTAAATTTTCAAATTGACTTGGATGGTGATTAAAAACAGGAATCCTAGGTTAAGAAAGGCTTTTTAAATGATACTTTATCATATCCCTGAATGTTTATAGACTAGGCTGTTTATAGCACATACTGGGGATCTTTTGAAAGCAAATAGAGGAATCAAACTGTTCAGGTAAGCAAAAGATCATGTAACAAATGGGTGCTAATAGAAAAAAAATATTTTTAAAAGATGGTTTTCTACTTACTGAAATTTCTCTTGCAGACAGTACATGGCCATTTAGTAAATTGTCTTTGTGAGAGTTGTCAATGTTTTAGAGCTAGCACCTGATGTGCCTGGCCAGAAAATATCCTAAAATATTGCTAGGAGACATAAAAATACTCACATCCAATGAGTGAGAATTTATGTTCAGGAATGATTATTACATGTAGTCATTGGCTGACCATCTTGATAATGTGCTCTATCTAAATCCGTAGCCTTCAAGAATTCAAATTAAAAACCATCACATCACATACTCTGGGATTTGGGGCAAACTTTTACTTTGCCTTTATTTTCCTCATGTTAAATGAGGACAACTATTCTTAAGTACCACCCCCTCCCCCAGTAATATTTATTATTGCATAGAGTTCACCTTGCACAACTACATAACTTTACTTAAAAGGTGAATTCATAATTCAGTTTACTTTATGTGACCATATTTGAAGACAACTTGAAAGCAGATGTTAGGACTGATTTTCAGTCTCCTGAGACAAAACTATGACTCAAAATGCTATGGATCTCTTCCAGAAGTCTACAGGCAGTATTCCAAGGCTTCCGAGGAATGTCTAATAGGAGACACACACAGTCAGATGTGCAGGAGGCTGGGACAGGTTTTCTAGTTAATTTAGATGGTCTAAGGAAGACTGATGCCATGCCTCATCAACACAAAGACACAGAGAAATGTCTTCTTTGAGTTGTATCCTGTTCCGTATACTAACAAAAACATGTAAAGTTGGATTAAGAAGACTGACATAAAGTTTCCTAGGTTTTACTTATTATTTTATTCCAGGAGCTATTTTAGGGAAGACATTGGCAAATCAGAATGCTAATAGCGAACAATTATTATTAATGTGCTCAGGGGAATGATAATTAGCTTGATGCTTGAGGAATCTCAAGATGTTCATCCTGAAGAAGAGAAGTCTTAATATGAGCTATCCTTTGCTAAGTCATTGTATTTATTTTACTCTGACAGGAAACACGGGGTTTCTGGCTCAGAGACCAGACTTTTAATTACTCACAGAACATTTTAATCAGTTCCCCATCACCCAAACCCCCATGGGGTGACATAATGAGGGAAGATGTCACCATAACATACAGTGAGGACAGGAACTCCAAAATTATGAATCTCAGAGCTTGTTTAGGGGCTGATGGCACAGCTGTTTCCTTTATCCCTGGGAGAATAAAGAGAAAGACATAAAGAGGGAGAGGGCGAAGGAGAGGAAGACATGGAAGTGGAAGGGAGTTGAGATAGCATTTTGCTCTTTAATGTAAATCTTCTCTGGGGAGAAAAGGTGATAATCCCAAGGTTTATTCCCCTTTGAAATGTAAATAAATAGCTCCCCAGGAGGTACCTGTCTTTAACTTTCAAGACTTTTTTTTCCATCCATACAACTTTCAATCTATCATGCCAGTAATATTTGCTCAATAAGCTCTGACTATGCCAAAACACAAACATATGTAGTATCGTTTGCCGATATGCTCAAGAGTCTGAAGAACATTAAAATAATAGATGTGGGTTTGTTCTATCTGAATTCAAGTAGAAAATGGGGAAAATGGGCCAAAGTTATAAGGAAACATATATCAATTCAATTTAGTAATTAATATCCATTTAACAGTGGGTTTGATTCCCTCACCCATTTATACATACTTTTTCCAGAATATACACACATACACTATTCATGTTGGAGAAGCAATTCTTGCAATATATATATGAACTATGTCATCTCCAGCAGTGACATGTATTTCAGAATAGAGGCATTTTCATTGCAGCAAGACCCCATTAAAACTAAAGTTCTATACAATATGAACTAAAAATGTGGTTCTATTTATTTGGCTCTGGCTTTGAAGGATCATGGTGTAGTGTTATCTGGGATGCTTCACTTTCAGCATTCATATTGGCACATTTCTAATAGAATAAATTAGGAACAGCATAAATAAGAAAGGAAGACTTGTCCACACGCAAACCTGGCAATTATGAATTTGAGATAATTTTACAGGCTGATACATTATTCAGTTTAGGCCTACCTCTTGTACTAAATAGTAAACTCGTAAGAACTGTAAGGTCTCTTATATTCACTATGGTATTTTCAGTGTACTGCACAGGCCCCCCACCCCCCACCCCCCCAAAAAAGACACAATAATTTTGTAATAATAAATTAGTTTAAAAACTCTTTGAAAACTCCAAGAAGAAAAGCCATTTTGTTTGTTTATGAGCAAGAAAGGCATTAAGAACTACTTCTGTCTCAAGTTAGGTGAAGACTCCATTGACCAAAGTCATTGGTGATAAATTAGGGGGTAGGAGAAAGCAAAGCAGGGAAATCTCTGGGGTTGGGTAAAAGTAAAATGAATAGACACATACTTCTCTTACATTGGTGGGTATGGGATAGTTAACAGTTACCAATTTACATGATAGCAGTTGTAAGGAGAGGCTCTGTGGTCTGCTGCTCCAGTGGGAGATTTTGCCTGAGGGGACTGGAAAAATGAAATTACCCTGACATTACAAAGGTATGTTACTGTAGATGCAAAAAGACAATAAGACAGGCTCAACCTTTGTCAGGAAAGATAACCGCCCAGGACATAACTACCTGCCATGAATTGCTTTTAATTAGAAAACTTTGCTTTCAGACCATGCTGTGTGGTTACTTTAGTTCTCTGAGTTTGTAGTGCTGCCATGCAAGCCTCTCCCCTGAGCTTCTCAGGTTTAGTATGTGGCTCCCTTTTCATCCACATATTGCCCATTTGCAAGTTCTTAGTAAGTGGATCTTAAATGCCTGGGTACAGCAGCAAAGCAACGATTGCAGCCGGGAACACGAGATAAGCTAGCCAAATGCAGGACTGGGACTAAGCTTTACTAAGGCACGGAATCTCTAGACATGGACTCTCTTTCTGGCTTTCTGATTTTCCCTGGTGGGACAGATGGAGATGGGCCATTGGAGGGGCATCTTTTTGATTTTGCCTCACAAATGAATGTTACCACCAGACCTCATCCTCCCTTGTGGGTCCCCAGAAACGCTTTTCTTTGAGATACTGCAAAAACCGCATTTCCACGGGCAACACTTTCACCTTGCATACATCAGGTCCTCTGAAATGGTACCAAGTGGTGAATTACAGGACTCACTGCCTTGTAGGGAGAGAGAGGGAAATGTGCATATATCACTCTTTGCTTGGGGAAGAATGAGCAAAGAAAAAGTCATTGCAGAGCATAGCTAGCCTAGGGCAAGTACTTACACCTTGTGAATTTAGCTGGAAATTTAGGTAGTCTCCAGGCAGATATGACCCCCACATTCCTGAAAGAACCAAATGCAAATCCTCTCTAAAAGGAAAAAATTCAAACCCAGACTTCAAAAATATATTACAGACAAAGGTGCAGGATGTATGAAGACAAATTAAAAGTCATAAGGGAAGACAATGAATCACCTTGCAGAAGCATCAGCTGGAAGAGCAACTAGAACCATCTGAACTGTGTAGATGGAAGATATCAGAAATAACAGATACACACATGTGTGTTTGTGATAAAATAAAGTATTATAAGGAGTAGGGGAATACAAACATTGACAAGACATTTTTAAGAATCAAAACTTCAATATTAGAAAATATTATACATAATATTAGAAAGTCAGTGAATTGCTAAATTTCTGAGTAGCATGGATGAAGGGAATATTAGTGTTTTCAAAATGAATCTTAAGAAAATAGTCACAGGTAATCACGGGGAAACAAAGAAATAGAAAATGTTAGAGTTATAGAGATATGGAAGGATAAATTGAGAATATCTAAAATACATATCTTCAAGTTCTCAAAAAGGGAGGATGGAGGAGATGCAATATTCAAAGGGAAAATAATCAATGGGCATTTTAAGTGATGAAAAACACCAATTTAACAGATTTAAGAATAGCAAAAGAAAGAGAATGTCTAAAAGTGATCAGAGAAAAAAGAATACTTAAAAAGATAAATAATTAGCCTGATAACTGATTTCTCAGTAGTAATAATAGAAGACAGAAAACAATAAGAAAGCATTTTGATGTGCTAAAAAAGTAATTATCAATGTGATGTTTTACACTTAGTGAAACTGTCTTTAAAGAGAGAGATAAAAATAAAGATGTACTTTACAAAATGAAAACAGGTTATTTCTAACAAGTACTCTCTCATTAAAGTATTTCTAAATAATACAGTTGATTCTTATCATTTGTTGCAGTTATAGTATATGAAGTGACTTTGAAAACCGAGTTAGCAAATTCTTAATCATTTCTCCTAGGGAACATAAATAGTTGTGTTCTTCTGACTCTCTGGTTATAACATTTTTGCCAACCAGTCAATATATAACCTTATTTTATGAGAATTTCTGTTTAAAGACACTTTATGTAATCATTAACATTAAGCTTATGGCCAATAACACTGTAATTCATGCCTGAAAAAAACCCTTATCTAACACATTTTTTTTCTTTTTTAATATATATTTTTTATTGACTTCAGAGAGGAAGGAAGAGGGAGAGATAGAAACATCAATGATGAGAGAGAATCATCGACTGGCTGTCTCCTGTATCACCCCCGATGGGGATCAAGCCCATAACTTGGGCATGAGCCCAGACTGTGAATGGAACAGTGACCTTCTGGTTCACAGGTCAAAACTCAACCACTGAGCCATGCCTGCCAGACTCTGGCACATTTTTTTTTTTCTTCGTAAGGCACATCACAGCCTCCTTGTGCTTGAGAACAGTAGACAGAATCTCAGCACAATGTTTGGGGGCTATTTAGACTGTAAAAACACCAAGGAAAATACAAAAGCTTGGCACTAAGTAGACCATAGAAAGGATATATGATTACAGAATGAGAACTAAAACTATAAACCAGAGGGACACATTTATTCTACCTCAGCTGGAAACGTGTAGATTGCAGAACTCAAACTTTTTGTAGCTCTGAGTATATGTATGTCTCTGAATGACTGCAAAAATACCACACTGATTGACTTGGGGGTCACAAATATAATTTAGCAAGTAGGCAAATTTACAAATACAAAATCCACAAATAATGAGGATCGACTATATAAAGAATACTTGAAAAGCAAAAAGACATGGCAGACCTTTAGGTAAACTGTAAAACAAAAAGTGAGTATGTATGACCTTAATAACATTATCTAATTTGAAGGTATATAAAATAAGCAAATCAACTAAATTATTGTTAATATGTGGTAAAGGGGAACAATTACAGTTTAAGAATACTGTTGAATCCTTTTTAAGGAAACTGGTAAGTAAATTGATTAATTATAGATTTTGTCAAGTTAAGTAAGCATTTTTATATTTCTACTAGAGGCCCTGTGCATGGATGGATTCATGTACCGGTGGGGTCCCTCGTCCTGGCCTGTGGGGATCAGGCCAAAACCGGTTCTCCGACATCCCCTGATGGGTCCCAGATTGCGAGAGGGCACAGGCGAGGCCGAGGGACCCCACTGGTGCACCAATCAATGCACCAGGCCTCTAGTATGCACATAAGATCTTTGGTTACTCTCTTCCCAACCTCCCCCCTCTCTCCTTCCCTCTGAGATTCATCAGTCTGTTCCTGTGGTTTCCACTCCTGCATTGAGTGCCTGCTCCCTGATGGTCAGTGCTCATCATAGCTATTGGTTGGACGGTCGAACGGTCAGCCAGTAAGCCGGTTGCTTAGGCTTTTATGTATATAGATGGTAATTAGAATGTATTACTTCCTTTCTGCTAGATAAAATGGAATGAGAGTTAAAACTAATTTTGAAATTAAAATAAGCAGATAATAACATAAGGCACAAAATAAGATGGTAAAAGGAATCCAAATATATCAGTAATCAAAATAAATTTAAGTATTTATTTAAATGACAGATTTACATATGTTTATAATAATCCAGTTAACTTTTATTTATAGTGATACATAAGCTTGAAAGTGAAGTAAAAATAACCAGACAAATACTAATTAGGCAATTATTGCTATAGGTATACTAATATCAGATAAGATTATTTTGAAGGCAGGAAGCATTACTAAATCCATTGTATATATTAATTAAAGATTCAAATCTCCAAGAGATGTTGAAATTTTAAACTTAGATGCAATTGATAACATAACTTCAAGATACATAAAGCAAAGATAATTGGGAGTACAAGGACAAATTGATAAATTTACGACTGTCATAGGAGATATTAACCCACACTTACTAGTAGTTAATAGATAAAAGAACAAAATGTCAATAAAGATAGATGAGTTGAAGGAACTGATTAAATAACTATATCTAATATATATAAATACAATTATATAGGCAGTATTTGGAAAGAATGATTATTTTCAGGCATACATATATGATGCAAAAGTATTGATCATGTGGTAAGTCATAAAGCAAGTCTGGACTTCTGTCATGTTTGCTATTATACATGCCAAATCATCTTACCCAAAAGAAATTAGTTAGCATCAACTATGAATCAAAATACAAAATGACACTTATTAAAATACCAAAAGTACACTCTAAATAATTTTTCGATCAAAAGTGAAATAATGGCAAATACAAATACAAGTAAGTGATAATGAAAATACTGTATAACAAAATTATAATATGCAGTTAAAGCATTATTTAAATAAAGACTCTTTCTCTGTAAAAGGCCAGAGAGTAAATATTTTAGGCTTCGTTAGCTATATATGGTCTCTGTCACATATACCTTTCTAATATTCTATTTACAACCCTTTAAAAATGTAAAAACCATTATTAGCCCTGGGGGCATAGCAAATAGCTTGTTTTGCCTTGTAGGCTATAATTTGCCAATCTGTGATTTAATGACTAGAAATTAATGATCTCAGAATTCAACTTAAAAATTAATAAAAGAACAAATCAAAGAAGATAGAATAAAGTTGTACAGATAAGAGTAAATTAAATTGCAAATACATCTAATAAAAGGATCAGTATAGCCAAAAGATGGTCTTTTGAATTGACTGATAAAATTGAATTAGTGCATAAATATTTAATTTGATCAAAGTAACAAAGTTAGAAATCACAGATAAAGATAACCATTTATTACATGGAAACATTCTGATGTGAATTTAATCCTAGATGTGTTGTAATTGCAGAATAGACTATTCTGGGTGTTAGGAAATATATATATTTCCATATATATATATATATATATATATATATATATATATATTTTGCTATGAGAAAAATGCTTTACACATGACCTATTCATGGTATAATTGAATCTAAAGTGCTTTTAATATAGTTTGACAACATTATAATCATAATAAATTGTTAGACTTAATTAAAAAAAGTTAGGAATCAATTGCCAAGATTCCCTAGAAAACAGGCTCAAGGTGATTTAAAATTATGTTTTTCAGTATAGCAAATGATCAGCAGATAGATACTGCTTTTCTACCATGTGACAAGCACCGTGCTTTGTATGTCATGGAGAGCTATTATTCATTGTGGTTCCTGACCTCAGGAGCTTATCTCTATTAAATGACTCAACATAGATTTGAAATATAGTTTCAGAGAATGAGAAGTATTAAGAAAAACTCAGAATGTTATGAGAAAGGAAAATAGAAGGAACAAAGCTTTACTGGGAAACTGAGAAGTTTTCTTTGTAGAAGAGATATTTAGGTGGAAAGCCTAAATATGAGTAGGAATTAGCCAAGTTAAATGCGGAGGTGGAGATGAGGGTAGGTCAGAGGTCATGCCAGAAGCAGCAGCTATGGGAGGCTCCTGAGTTGGGACGCTCCTGAATGATTGAGGGTAGTGTTTGATTTATACAGTGAGAGGAGAAGATGGACATAAAATGGACATGAGATTTGGTAGTTAAACAGGAAAAGGATCACACAGACATTAAAGGCTTTGGAAAAAGCTCAGATTATATTCTTACTGAAATGAAAAATCATAGAGTGTTTATAACACAAAAAAATCAGTGTAGATGCTGAGTAGAGAATAGTTTGTAGGGTAGAACATAGAATTAGGGAAGCCAATGGGAATCTCCACAGATCAGGTATGAGATGATGATGGCGTGGGCCAGGGTTGCAGCAGTGGAGAGGGTGAGGTGGGGACACATTTGGAGATAATCCGGAGACAGAATGACATAGAATTGACAGGGTTTTGTGAATTTGTTATAGGAAGATGAGGGAATTCTTATCTGATGGCTTCTTCTCACAGAAGCATGAAACAAGGTCAGTAGCTAAAAGTGGTGAAAGCAGTGATTTTTAACCACTTCTTTAGGTTAGAATCAAATTGTTTAAAGACACATTAAATGTTGCTCAACCTCTAGAGATTAGTTTAATTGGTCTGGGGTCAGGTCCAGGCATCTTAAAATTTTCCAAATAATGTACCTGAGGCTATGGCATACACTCACTTGGGGGCAGAAATGAAATTTGAAGTTGGCACTCACAAATTTAAAGTGCTAAAGAACTCAGTGACTGAAAAAAGAAATGATCAGGTGCTTTGTTAGTCAAGTGTGATGGGAAAAAAGAGTATTTACAAGAGTGTGATTATGCTGATGAGTCATGGAACCCAGACACGGAACTGCTGGCCCATTGGAAAGTGGTGGAATTACTGGAAAAGAAGTCTTGGGAAGGTCACTAAATGACTTAACAAGGAGGTGATTTGAAGAAAGGTCTAATGTTATTTAGAGTAGCAAGGTAGCGACCACTTCTATCTTTTGGAGAGAATATAACAGCTGCAAAAGCTGAAAAGAAAGAAGTGCCAATTTACAATCCTACCAACAGTGTACGAGGGTTCCACTTTTGAGTATTTAACTGGAGAAATCCAAGACACTAATTCATAAAGATATATGCACCCTTATGTTCATTGAAACACTATCTATAATAGCCAAGATATGGAAGCAACCTAAATGTCCATCAAGAGACCAGTGGATAAAAGAGTGGTACATATATACAATGGAATATTACTCAGTCATAAAAAGGGAGTGAAACCTTGCCATAGTGACAGCATGGATGAATGGATAGATGGATAGATGAATTTAAAGGTAAAATGCTAAGTGAAATAAGTCAGAGAAAGGCAAGTACCATATGGCCTCACTTATAAATGGAATCTAAAACATAAGATACATGAATAAACAAAACAGAAACAAACTCATAGATACAGAGAACAAACTGCTGGTTACCAAATGGGAGAGGGCATGGGGGATAGGTAAAAAATGTGAAGTAATTAAGAAGTACAAAGTGGCAGTTATAAAAATAGTCATGAGGATGTAAAGTACAGCATAGGGAATATTGTCAATGATATTGCAGTAATTATGTACTGTGTCAGATGGGTACTAGACTTAACGGGTTGATCACTTCTCAAGTTATGTAAATTTCTAATCACTATTTTGTACACCTGAAACTAATATAATATTGTATGTCAACTGTAATTGAAAAACAAAATTATAAAAAAATAACTTTATTTTAAAAAAGAAGTGCTGTAAGGGAATAGCTATTTATGAATTAAAGCAGGAAAGTGAGAGGGGGCACTTGAGGGTAAAGGGTACTTTGCCTAAAGTATGTTACTTGTTGCTATTATCATTCTCATCATTATTCTGAGATGCTTCCTATGGAAAATTCCTGTAAGGCAGGAGAGCACACTTACCATGCATGACAGAAATCCCTTATTCGCTGGGAAAATGGAAACTAGTAGAAGTTCCAGAATTCATCATACTTACAACGTTGTCTACATAGGAGACAGCGGAGTGAATTCTGTATCAATTCTTTGGAGCACAATTTGTGTTGTGGGTGGAGAGTAGTATCAGTAACCTTAGATTGACTGATAATTGACTTAATGCTGTAGTGTATACCGTAGTGGTTAAAAGATACCAGCACTTCAATCATATTGCTTGGGTTCTAAATTACAGCTCTGCCACTTATAAGGTGTGTTACTATGGGCAAAGTCCTTCCCTTTCTGTGCCTCATCTTTCCTGTCTATAAAGAGGTACAGCAATCATACCTACCTCATAGGGTGCTCTGTAAAGCCCTTGGAATATCATTTGGCACATAGTAGGTGTTCAGTGTATTAGCGATCATATGCATGTATGCACATTAATAGGTAATTAAAAATTTAAAGACATATTCTTTTAATAACATATCAGACCACATCAGACCCCTACTTAACAACCTTGACTGTCTTCCTATTAGTCTTGGAATTAAATCAAATTCCTTCCTGTGACCTGGCTCCTTCCTACTTCTCTGGTCTCATCTCTGCACCATTCTCCCCCTCACCATCCCTGAAGGTCAGTGCTCCAATCTCTCCCAGCCATTGGCATTTGCAAAGGTTTATGCTCTGCAGAACTAACACTCCTCCCTGGCATTCATTTGTGTTCCTAACATCCCTGGTGCATTCAACTGAGCTTCACTTGCCCTTTTTCTTAAGGCTCCACATTTGAAAACACCCCCCAGCTCCACATAATGCATCGCAGCTTGATTCATGAAGTTCTCAGAAGCAGAATAAAACACTTCAGTATTTAAAAGTTAATCAGCATTTTAATTACTAAGCTTTAAGCTTTTTCCAAAAACAAAACAAAAAAGAAGGCAAAGCACATCCATGCTGACAACCAAGTCTGAGTCTGATGTTACTTGACATATCAATTAAAACCCACTGAAAGGAAAATCTTTAGCGATGCAATAGGAAGGTGGTAAGAGGAGAGGAATGCCCTGGGCGTGGAGGGTCCTTATCTGAAGGTCTGTGCTTGCATGTGGGGTCTGGGTTACTGGCACCCCAGGCACAGGAGGTGGGGTTTTACAGCCTTAAGAGCAGCAGATATACTGAACCTGGTTGTTCCTCTGCTAGTAAAGTCCTTTGTTCCTGGCATGCTGGAAAGCTAAATGGGCTGCAAAGGGAAAGTGACTTTAGCTCATGGAAATGTGGGCTCTGATTAAACCATTATTCTAAATAAAGGTGCCTTAACTCTTGCAAAATCTGAAGTTGAAGTTCAGGGAGGAACCCAAGTAGTTCCCCCTTCCTTTGCCACCCTCAAATAATGGTATGTGTGTTCTATCTGCCTGCCTGTCTGTCTGTCTATCTATCTATCTGTCACCTATCTATGGCTAATCCTCACCTGGGGATATTTTTCCATTGATTTTTTAGGGAGAATGGAAGAGAGAAGGAAAGACAGAGAGCAACATCATTGTGAGAGAAACACGTGGATTGGTTGCCTCCTGCACAAGCCCTGACTGGGGCCCAGGTCAAGGAGGAGCCTGCAATCAAGGTACATGCCCTTGACCAGAATCAAACCCAGGACCCTTTGGTCCACAGGCCGACACTCTATCCACTGAGCCAAACCGGCTAGGGCAATGGTGTGTTTTAAATACCCATTTTTTTGTGTGTGTGTGAAGTTTTGACAACTCTCAACCTCGCAGGCAGTTTATGGACAGTTCCCCAGCCCTTTCTGGCCTGAACTGTCACTGTGAACTCTGTCCTGCTGGGAAGTCCTGACTGGAAAATTCTTCAGAGTCACAGAGACCTAAGAATTTTCAGTGTTAACAACAGAGATTTTGAAAGGAAATATAATATGTTTTCTTTTCTCATGCAGTGGAAATATCCCAGGGCTGTTCATTATTTTGTACTTTGTTGATCAATTTTTCATACATAGCCCATTGAGCCAACTTGTTCATCCATTTCCCTTCAGGAAGCTTTGTCATGGCCCTTCATTTACATAGGATAATGTTGTCGTCGCTGTCATTCCACTTACACTAATCTGTTTCTTAACCTTATAAAAACATTCCACAGGGCTAAGCCATCCTCCAAAGAGCGGAAAGGCAAGTTTTTGCTGGTTGACAGAGGATCAATTTGGAAGCTCAATTTCTGGACAGTGGTCTATGAACCTCTCTTGTGACCTAATAATAGTGTTGGGTTTCCACAACAAAAGAAAAATATAGTTTTTAACTTCAAATAATTTAAAGATGCAGGGCTGAGAAAATGAAGGAAAAGATAAATAGCAGGAAATACAACACTAGAAAGGCTTCATGGAAGCTGAGAGCAATCTTAACAATCACCTTGCAAACCAATTTGTTTTGCAGATAATGAGATTAAAGCTCACCCAGCTATTTAATGGTGGAAATGGGCTTAAGTCTTCTAACACCCAGGCTAGTATTCTTGTTTTTTTCTACTATCCCAGTGCTGGTCATTAAATGCTCCAAAGCGCCTCCAGCAAGCTGTAATTGGTCCATATGGCTCTTATCAATTAAAACCAACCAAATCAAACAACAAATTAATCACTTCCACTGCCATGTTCCAATAACATCTTGAAAATCATCAGTTGTAACAATTCCACATTTTACCTATTCATTTATACATCCGCCTTCCTCATTAGATTATCCTAGTGGGACCTATCTTTGTCTTTTGAGTATTCTCAAGGCTTGTATATTTTCTAGCAGGAAGTTTATTCTATGTATTGAATGGCTTTAAATCTTATATACCTATCACATTAGGAATAAGATAAATCTCAGTCTCTATGGTAGATTATTTCAAAGAATGATCCCAGGCTGACTGTCTTGTATGCTGTTGACTCTGAAGTTGTAGAAAGATCTTTTACTTATAAGCTTTTTCTTATATAAGTGAAAAGAGAGAACAGGGGAAAAAGTTTCTCTAAATAACTACTCCATGTCTCACTATAAAAATCCAAAACAAACAAAACAACACAAGAATTTATAAATTATTAAGTGATTGCACTTTGTGTTTACAGAGCATGCTTCATCTCAGGAATGCCTTGTGCTTTGGGAGAACCAACTCCTTTATTTGGAGGTGGATAGGGGGTGATATTCTTTTGCTGAGGGAAAGAAGTGAGGCTCAGCGGGGTTAAATGATTTGTCTGGGGTCACACAGGGCTCACTCTGCGTTTGTTATTTGTTTAGAAGTTGCTTTTGAAAGCATTGCTGTAGAGGTGCTATTAGGTCACCATGGGTTGGAGCCTCATCCCTGGGATTTCCTATTTACAGGAAAAGTGAGGATACTACTTATGGGTTAGGTTACATCTTCATAAAGTTTTCATTTATCAGAGGAACAGAAACCAGAATGATTATGCTTCTCTGACCCTGTTCCCCTTCATCTTTATCCTTTCCTCTAATAGCTGAAACTCTTTGCCATGCATTCTAAAGTCCTTTGTGTTTAAAGCCACTATATAGATTCTTGCAGATAAAATTTAAAATTATTCTTCAAACATACTTTCTAAGTGCTTTCTCCTAGGCGCTATTCCAAGAGAGATTATTCCTGCCCTTTAAATACTTCGCTGTTAAAGCAGATATTATTGATAGCTGAAAAATGGTCATACAGCCCAATCTAGGGATATAGTATTATTCAATTGATTTTGATTCAAAGTTTACTGAATAATTGTTCTGTGCAGGCACAATACCATCAATAGTGGCAATAAAAACATTAATATTTGGTATTACACTATAAATGGTGCTGTCATAAACAATTTTATTTCATTATCCCATTACTCTTGGGAAATGGGCATCATTATCATCTCAATCTATAAATGAAGGAAATAAGGCTCAGAGACTTGGTCCACCTCACTCAGGCAGCAAATAGTAGGGCTAAGATTTTATTTTATTTTATTGATTTTTAACAGAGAGGAAGGGAGAGAGATAGAGAGTTAGAAACATTGATGAGAGAGAAACATCGATCAGCCGCCTCCTGCACATCTCCTACTGGGGATGTGCCCGCAACCCAGGTACATGCCCTTGACCAGAATCGAACCTGGGACCTTTCAGTCCGCAGGCCGACGCTCTATCCACTGAGCCAAACCGGTTTCGGCCAGGGCTAAGATTTTAAGTTTAGTTTAGTTTTGTTTGTTTTTTTAATCCATACCTGAGGATATTTTTTTCCATTGATTTTCAGAGAGAATGAAGGGGAGGAGGGGGAGGGGGGAGAAAGAGAGAATCATCAATGTGAGAGAGACAGATCTCTCAATGGATTGGTTGTCTCCCACACACGCTCTGACAGGAAATCCGGGAATTGAAATCTCAACCTGGTGGAGCTCAGGCCGGCACTCTAACCACAGAGACATGCCAGTCACGGCAAGTCTAGTTTTTTAATTTAGTATTTTTAATATCACCGTCGTGTCATCATACCAGCAACAATGCCAAGATCTTTTGCGTAGTTATCAAATTCTTCATATGTCCTAAGTACTTTGCTAATGATTTTCTCACTCACCTTTAAAGTCAAAAGGATACTATTTATTAAGTGCTATGTGTCTGGCACAGTGCTTGGCACCTGACATACATGCTTGTATGTAATCTTTCCTTTTTTTTTTTTTTTTTTTTTGTTAATCCTCACTTGAAGATATTTTTCCATTGATTTTTAGAGTGGAAAGGGAGGGGGAATGACAGAGAAAGAGAAACATCCCGTGTGAGAGAGACACATCAACTGGTTGACTCCTGCATGCTCCCCGACAAGGGCCAAGGATTGAGCCTGCCACTGAGGTACGTGCACTTGACTGGAATGGAACCGGGACCCTTCAGTCCACTGGTCAACACTCTATCCACTGAGCCAAACTGGGCTACTTTTATTTAATCTTAATAACAACCCCAGGAAACTGAAGTCAGACAATTATATAGTTAGATAATATCAGATGATTTTTTAAAACTATATATGAGTTTTTGACCCAAATGAGTGTTATATAAGGAGATATAGTATTTTCCAGGCATGGCTCTTAAGGGGAAGAAGTCATTGATAGCCTTGTAGCAGAGTTAAATTGTAGAGACTCTACGGTCCCTGACTGGGTAGAGAAAGGAACAGTGCCACTAGCTCTGCTTCCCCTCATCCATGCCCAGAATCACTATAAACGATGAAACACAGTTCTGAAAGCAGCAACCAGCAATGAAATACCAGGGGATAGAAACTTCCTTGTTGAGGACTTTTATGTTCACTCTAAGGAAGGAGTTGTAATAAACTTTATGTACCAGTACTAGATTAAAGGAAAAGAAGGCTTATAATGTGATTTCTGATATGTCTTAAATCATACTTGGGAGTGACAAGGAGGTAAATGCCTTCCATACTTATGGTTCATGAGGCATGATGAGAAACTTCATGTGAATTGATATGAATAATTGTACACAAGGTAATTCTTTAAAAGGACATTATGAAAAGTGTGAAACAAAGAAATTGCCCCTCACACCAACAGAAAGAACATATATAAACAGTGCCTACATAGATGCAGAGATCTTTAACAAAATATTAGCAAACTGAATTTGGCCCCCTTTCCCCCAGAAGGATAAATATAACCAAGTGGGATTTATCACAGGAATGCAAGGTTGGGTTAACATCCAAAAATCAATATAATAAACGTAGTAGACTTTATCAATAAAAGACAAAAATTAGTATTACCTTATTCAGGAAAGAAACATTTGCACATGTAATTAAGTTAAAGATCTTTGAAATGAGAAGATCATCCCAGACTGGGACTATTCGGTTTAATCCAAAAACCTAATGATAAATGTTTGTGTAATAGTGAGGCAGAAGGAGACTTAATTCAAACAGAAGAAGAGGCAAGGTGACCACAGAGGCAGAGGTTGGAGTGATGTGGCCACAAATCAAAAAATGCCACAGTCACCAGAGACTGGAAGAGACAAAGAACAGATTCCTCCTGGAGCCTCCAGCGGGAGATTGATCTTGCTGATACCTTATTTTATAATTCTGGCCTTCAGAACTGTGAAGAATTACATTTTTATAGTTTGAAGCTACCAAGTTTGTGGTAATTTGTTGTAGCAGCCACAGGAAATGAATACACCCTCCCCGCCCCCCCCCCAATTTTTTTACAGATTCAACACCATTCCTATTGAAATCCAAGCTGGCACTTTCCTGAGGTTTGTCTTGTTTTGTTTTGGCAAAACTCATTTGGAAATGCAAAAGACCCAGAATAGTCAAAATGATCTTGAAACAAAACAAAATAAAAACAAGTTGAAAGACTCACAGTTTTTTGATTTCATTATTTACTACGAAGCTATAGTACTCAAGACAGTATGGTACTAACGTAAGGATAGCGATAAAGACAGCCCCGGGCTGGGAAATAATATTTCTAATACCTATATCTAAATATTTCTACTTCATATTCTCTCTATGTATAGAATGGCATATTTTTATAATAGAATTTGGTATCCAGAAATAAACTCTTACATTTATGGTTAATTGACTTTAAACAAAGGTTCCAAAGTGGTTCAGTAGGAAAAAAAATAGTACTTTCAAAAAATGCTGCCGGGCCCGGCTGGTGTGCGGGCTCAATCCCCAGTAGGAGGCATGCATAAGGCAGTCGATCAATGATACTCTGTCATCATTGATGTTTCTATCTCTCCCTCTCCCTTCTTCTCTAAAATCAATAAAAATATATATTTTTTAAAATGGTGATAGGATAACTGAATATTCACATGCCAAAGAATGAATTTGGACTCCTACCTTATACCATGTACAAAAAATCATTCAAAATAGGTCATAAACCTATATGCAAGAGCTAAAACTATGTAATCCTTTGCCAAATGCGTAAGAGTAGATCTTTTTGACCCTGGAATATGTCATGTCTTTTCAGATATGATATCAAAACACAAGTGACAAATAACCTAAATTGGGCTTCATCAATGTCAAATACTTTGGTGACTCAAAGGATACAATCAAGAAAGTGAGAAAGATAGCCCCAGAATGGAAGAAAATATTTCTAATTCATACATTTAGTAAGCTACTGGTATTCAGAATACATAAAGAACATTTATAATGCTATAATACAAGGACACTCAACCTAATTAAAACATGGGTAAATGATCTGAATAAAATTTCTCCAAAGAATATATACAAATAGGCAATAAGCACATGAAAAGATGATGAACACCATTAGTCATAAGGGAAATGCAAATTAAAACCACAATAAGATAGCACTTCATACTGACCAGCATGACTAGAATTAAAAAGACAGAAAATAGAAAATGTTGGTGAAGATGTGGAGAAATTGAAATCCATATACATTGCTGATGGGAATGTGAAGTGTTGCAGTAACTGTGAACAACTGTTTGGCAGTTCTCAAAAGTTAAACATAGAGTTAACCATGCTTATGTATATGCCCAAGACAATTGAAAAACGCATGTTTACATAAACTTGTACATCAGTGTTCATAGCAACATTATTCATAATAGCCCCCAAATGGAAACAACCCAAATTCATCAATTGATGGCTTCACAAACAAAATATAATATATAGTGGAATATAATTTGGATACAAAAATGGATGAACCTTTTTGTTACATTAAGTTAAGGAAAATAAACCAGTCACAATAGAGTAAATTATTGCATGATTTTATTCACATGAAATGTTCAGTATGGGCAAATCTATGAGACAGAAAGTAGATTAGTGATTGCTTAGGGCTAGTAGTTGAAGGTGGACTTGGGGGAAAAGCGGAAGTGAATGCTAATCTGTATGTAGTTTCTTTTTGAATTATGAAACGTTCTAAAATTGTGGTAATAGTTGTGCAATTCTGTCAATATATTGAACATAATTGAGCTATGCCATTTAAACTGGTGAACTGTATGGCACATGAATTATATTGCAATAAAGTTGTTAAATTCAAACAGCTACAATTATACCAAAACCTAACATTAGTCCCTTCTAAGAAAAGCACCCTTACCAGATTATACAAACCTTTTTCTTTTTATGTATATGTTCAAGACAATTGAAAACACATGTTTAGCTGAAACTGGTTTGGCTCAGTGGATAGAGCGTCGGCCTGCGGACTGAAAGGTCCCAGGTTCGATTCCGGTCAAGGGCATGTACCTGGGTTGCGGGCACTTCCCCAGTGGGGGATGTGAAGGAGACAGCTGATCGATGTTTCTCTCTCATCGATGTTTCTAACTCTCTATCTCTCTCCCTTCCTCTCTGTAAAAAAAATCAATAAAATATATTTAAAACAAACAAACAAAAAAAGAAAACACATGTTTATAGTCATCAATTAACAAGCTACTATTTTAAATGAATTTGGGTATTGATCTCAAAAATATATAGGTAATTATCATAAGTTAGTAAGTGAAGCATTTATAATTTTGAGACAGACTTACAACTGTCAGATTTTCTTTTTCTGTCAATCTTCATATCTATATAGTATGGGGCAAAGGTAGGTTTATAGTTGTGAGTACACAAAACATAGTTTATTCTTATATTATTACTTATTGTATTACTAGAGTCCCAGTGCACGAATTCGTGTATGGGTGGGGTCCCTCAGCCTGGCTGGCGGGGCCCATCGGGGCTATCTCGCCCAGTCCCAATCGGGTCTGCTGGCGGCCTGGGCGGTGGGGGTGGGGGACACCATGGGAGGTTGGCTGGCCAAGGGAGGTTGGCTGTGGGAGTACACTGACCACCAGGGGGCAGCTCCTGCATTGAGTGTCTGCCCCCTGGTGGTCAGTTTGCCTCATAGCTACCAGATGGTCATTCGGTCATCTGGTCATAATGGTTGCTTAGGCTTTTATATATATATAGATTTTTCATATGAAAAACTATAAACCTGATTTTGTCCCAACCTGTATATACAGAGTTTGGGAGCCCAGAAAGTCTTTCCCCTGGTCATAGAAATTGACAGCTGTTTTCTATGTCTGGATGTCTGACATTATCTCTAAGCTAACTAAGTAAAAAGATGTCCTCAGTTAGCAATAGAAGATATTTTCCAGTATTAGGCTGATGAATCTTGACGTTTCTATTATTACCTAGAGCCCAGAGCTACTGGCTATAAATTACTGAGTTATCTAGGAATCACCATAATCATAGCTTCACATGTTAGTTAAAATAGTCAGAATTATTTCATCAATACCTAGAGAAACCCAACTTAAACTGGTTTAAACACAAAGGAATTTATTAGCCAAGACATGAACAGGCTTCAGGCATGGATGGGCCAATGTACCCTAATGATGTCAGAAATCTGTCTCTCTCAATCCCTTGGTTCAGCTTGTCTCTGTGTTGGCTTCTTTCTCAGGAATGGTCTCCCCACGTGGTAGGATGATGGCCAAGGTTTCATCCCTTCAGATCAGCCACCCCAGAACAATGAGCACGTTCACTTTCCAATAGTTTTCCCCACATCCCCAAGGAAAATACATATTAAAAAGATTTGGAAAGTCTGTCTTACATTTGAGGCAAAGCTGAATAATTTCAAATAGAGAATAAATAGATGGTTCCCCAAAGAAATTGGGGTTGTTTTTTTGAGAAGAATGGAGAGTGGATGCCAGTCAGGCATAAACAACAGATGTCCACTACATGCCCCAGTCTCCCTCATTCAGAACATCCTGGGTACAGTCCACTGAAGTTTTATCCCTCGAGGGCCCACTTTGTATTTGTTTTCAAAAATGATTTTTGATTGCCAAGTATACAATGACTTTTTAAAAATCAACTCAGAGGGCTGTATTAAACAATTTTAACAGCAGCAGTGTTGTCTCTCATGAATAGAAGAAATAAACCCTACAGACAGAACCTGACCTTGCCAGATCCCCCAGGAAAAGAAACCTGTTTTATGCACAGCTGATGTCGTGCTGCCTAATAATAATGTCATACAATCAAATGTGAGCTGTGCTAAATGCCAAGTTTTACAAAAAATCAGTGTGATATTTCTCCTAGAAATGGAGCTAACAATTATTTTCAAATTCAGTGCTACTTAAAACTAATGGTTATAGAACAATTTCTCTGTATAGTTTTGAAAAGAAATGTGTGTTCTCTTTGTAAAAATCATAATGCATAAAGCCAGAGTGATTTGACATTTTAACTGAATTTTCTGTGGTGAAATGGCTTTCTGGAACTCTGGATAATTCAAATTGATGTCAAATTTTCATGGTACCAGTTACAAATTGTCTGATGTTGGTGAGATTTCTCAATGCCCACGGTCTCAGTGGTCTTATCTGCAAAGCAGGAGCACCATTTAACTGCTTGAATAGAAGAGACTAAACCAGAGAAGGCTTTGAGCATATTTAATATGAGCAAAGCAAAAAGGTACCAAATGCAAAATAAAGCTAAGGGCATAAAATCTCTATATACTTCAATGAAAACTTTGATGAAATGAGGTAAAATTCTATATAAATATTTATACTACTAGAGAGAATTATTAACCTTATTATTCTTATCAAAATGTTTTAGAATAAAAAATCGCTTTCTACAAACCAGTGTGTCATCATAATGGGATGAATAGATGGCAAATATTATTTAGATTATTTTTCTACAAATGGAATAATGAAAATATACATTGACCAAAGACAAAAATATTAAGCTTTAGTCTTGAATTTTCTCTCCAACTTGAAAAGTTATTTCCACTCTATTATGTCACTGAGGACAGTGCTTCCTGTGCTCTCCCAGGACAGCAAGGCAGCAGGGGAAGCAGTACAAATTGTATACAGTTCTTTAAGCTAAATATAAGGAAGTTGTGCATTATAAACACAAGAGAATTTTTATTTTTTTTTGGAGGGAGGATGTTTTCTTTAGAAATACAAATTATTTAGCTTTTTAAAAATTCTGTTTATTTATTTTTTAATTCCACGAGTCTTGCCAAATTAGAGATTTTAAAGTTTCCCTTTTAGTCCACGCTTTGCCTTCTGTTTTGCTGTTCATTTATATTAAATCTAGTGAAGTGACTAAAGACACAGGCTTTGCTATCCGGTAAACCTGAATTTTAGTTGCAGCAACATCACTTTTTAGGTGTGACATTTTAGATTGATTAAATAACCATTCTATTTCCTTATCTGGAAACAGGGGGTAATATTTTTATCTACTGTGTAAAATTCTTAGGATAAAGCAAGGCAACACATATACAATGATTTTTAAAGAGTCCCACACAAAATGAGTCCATGATAAATGATATTTGTTATATTAGGGTTATTATTCTATTTATTTAATAAGCATTATTTCAGCACTTAGTTGAGACAGTGGGTTCAAAAAACCTATTGCACGCAGCCAAGAGGTCATTGCTCGATAGTCGATGCGATCAGCAAGTATTTGCAGAACTACACAACCTGAAATAACGTGACCCTTAGCTGTCACTCCAAGGTACAGGTTGCTCTTGGATACAGTGCACATTTTCTTCTATCAAGGAAAACAAGGTCACATTTGTTAACCACACTGAAATGCAAGGGAAAGAATTGATATTTCTTTTCTTCTAGCACACAGAGTCTCGTCCGTGATCAGGGTGTGATACTGGAAGGAATAACACCCTTTCAGTAATGAATCTGCCTCACTATTCAAATCTCCCTTCCTGCCCATGTCAATTTAGGCCTTTTGAATACATCTCTTTTGAGTGTCTTTATTAGAGGATTACCACAGTGTATTGCAAAATTTTCAGCTTCATGTCTGTCTCCCCTGTTTGATGAAGAACTCCTTAAAGATGTCTAAATGGTAATCATCTTTTATTTCCAGAGCTTAGCATGCAACCTGGCAAATAATAGGCATGCAATAAAAGTTTTTCAAATTTAATTTAATTCATACGGGGAATTTTCAAAGCTCCTTTAACTTATAGGTGAATGATTTTTTTTTTCCTTTGGAAGCATTACATCTTAGCTATTATTGCAAGCAGAATTCTCCCACTTTAGGTGTAAAATGACAAATGTAATTAATCTCCTATACAAAGCATATATGTGAAAAACACGATATATTGTTTGAATCGGTTTAGCCCAATGTTATTTAAAAAAATATAAACATCAACCTTACTGCTTACCTGACACTCAAAACAATAGGATTTAAAATAGCATGTGAGTCACTTGTGTTAGTAAATTAGCCATCATTTTGCTCATGAACAGACCTCCTGAACCTAACACCATGGTAATCTGCTTATGAATGCTTTCATTTAGATTTCTCTTCAATCTTAATATTGTATATTGAAATATAGCCCTTAATATAAGTATTTTCTAATGTGGTTTTTAAATTTTAGTTTCAAAATATTTCTTAGCTTCACAGCAGAAATACTCAAATAAAATATTTCCTTTATAAATTTAATCAGGCAACACAAATATGTGATCTCTCTTCATTAAGCTTCTAATATCCTGGCAGATAGAGAAATCCTAGGGATTTGAGCCTTGCTTAGCCAGCACCCACTATTTTCTTAAAACATATATCTATATCTATCTATATCTATATATCTATATCTATATCTATATCTATATCTATATCTATATCTATATATCTATATCTATCTATATCTATATATCTATATCTATATCTATATCTATATCTATATCTATATCTATATATCTATATCTATATATCTATCTCTATCTCTCTCTCTCTCTCTCTCTCTCTCTATATATATATATATATATATATATATATATATATATATATATAATTCAGAGAGGAAGGGAGTGGAAGAGAGAGATAGAAACATCAATGATGAAGGAAGATCATCGATCTTCTGCCTCATGCATGCCCCCTACTGGGGATTGAGCCCAAAACCCGGGCATCTGCCCTGACTGGGAATCGAACTGTGCCTGCCTAGTTCATAGGTCAGTGCTCAACCACTGAGCCATGCTGGCTGGGTAGACAGCACCCATATTACTTTAGCCAGTTCCTTGTTAAACATCCTAGTGGCTCTACTGTTGGGTTGAAGTCTGATATATAATCAGGTATTATTAATGAACTAGAGGCTTGGTGCAGTCCGGGACCCCTCGGGGGATGTCCACTTGCTGGCTTAGTCCCACTCCCCACGGATATCGGGCCTAAACTGGCAGTCACACATCCCTCTGGCAGCCCAGGAGCCCTTGGAGGATGTCCGACTGTGGCTTAGGGGTGTGGGCCTAAGCCACGTTTGGACATCCTTAATGCTGCCAAGGAGGAGGGAGAGGCTCCTGCCACTGCTGCTCACAACCATCAGCCGGGCTTGTGGCTGAGTGGAGCTTCCCCTATGGGAGCACATTGACTACCAGGTGGCATCTCCTGAATTGAGCGTCTGCCCCCTGGTGGTCAGTGTGCCTCATAACGACCGGTCGTTCCTGATTGTTCTGCTTTTAGGATCAAGTTTCATATTACCCTTTTATTATATAGGATTATTGTACACTATGTACAAACACCAAAACAACTAGAACCATAAGTACTTCAAGATGCTACCCAATGTGGGAATGTCTTCTACAGAATCCCTGAGGTCCTATATCTAGAGATTGGTCTGCCAGTATCTATATTTAATAGAGACTTCTTTTTCCCTATGAGAAAGAGCATAAGGTTAAGAACTGGGAGAGCTCCAGGTTCCAGCCTTCACTCTGTAACTGCCTGGCTGGGTTAATTTTGGAGAATTGTGTAACGTCCATCATACTGTAAAAAACTCTAGATTCACAATGAAGTAAAATGGTGTGATTTCTAGCTCTTTCCTAACTCCAAGAGATGCTAGGAACTCAATGTGCTTATATTTCTAAGTCTGTTAGAAAATCACATGGATGTATTACTTTAGGCATAATAAAATAATATTTTCAATATCAGGAATTATATTCTATGATGCTGATTAAGCTGGATATTGGTATATGGTGGCCCCAGAAATGGTGTTATCCAATTGGTATTTTTATTTGTTTGTCCTTGCTATAATTGTTCTACAACAACAATTATAACATTTTCATTCTCTGATACATTATGACTACAAATATTTGATAAAGACATATTTGCTTTACTAATGTCTACATATTTTTTCAAAGTTACTCATCAGGGGAATATAAATTACAAATAATATGTTATTAAATTAGTTCACAAACCTGGCCATTTAAAAAATCATGAACCAGCCCAAACCGGTTTGGCTCAGTGGATAAAGCATTGGCCTGCAGACTCAAGGGTCCCGGGTTCGATTCCGGTCAAGGACATGTACCTTGGTTGCAGGCACATCCCCAGTGGGAAGTGTGCAGGAGGCAGCTGATCGGTGTTTCTCTCTCATCGATGTTTCTAATTCTCTATCCTTCTCCCTTCCTCTCTGTAAAAAAATCAATAGAATATATTTTTAAAAAAATAAAAAATCGTGAACCAAATGCGTTATAGCAGATATTCAACATTCTTAGATTTTGCATTCTGAGGTTCAATTACTTACAAGTGCCCTTTAAGGTCTAAGAGCTATAGTAATGTGCAATGTTGCTCAAGCAGCATTTAACCACATCACTGACAAGCTCCTTCATTATGGCCTACATGTAAGAAAACAAAATAATGTGGGCTTAATTATTTGGTTAAGCAGTATTCATAACATTGAGATTTCTTGAAATGTCTTATAATTTACCCTTTGGAATGTCAACAAGTAAATGTTTTTCTAAATCTGCCTGGTATTTGTTGACCTATTGATTGGTTTTATTGTGAACTACATTTTGTTAATGGGATATAACATGGCTATATTTTAATAATGAAAGATTTTTGTTCACCCAAAGTGGTTATAAGCATTTGGCGGACACTTTTCTTCATCATTCCACTCTGTTAGTACCTCATCTGATTTGAAAACCCAGAGAAATAATTTGTATTTTTATGCTGCATTGACATAAATTTATTTTAACTTCATCATGTTTTTAGCGCTCTAACTTAAGAATTGAGAATTGAATATTATGGACAAAATGTGTCTATAGTGTGAGGGGGGAAGGAGCCAGAATAGCAGAAACGAGGCTGGGACAAAGAGTTTTAGAAAGAGTGAGAGGACTAGATGGTGTACATCCTTCTCTCTCCACAGTGAGAAAAAAGCCAGCCTCTCCCTCCAGTACATACTGACACTATTTCTGCTTTCATTTCTTTTCTTCTTCAGATAATAACTCAGCGGTGTTATTTTTCTAACATTTTCTGTACATGTTGCAGCAAAAGTAGCACATTGGCTTTTCCTGTTATTTTCTGGGAAGTTGGCAGGGAAAAGTATTCCCTACTGGAAACAGGACCAAAGTCTGAAGTCCCAGTGTCCAGCCTCAGCTCTGCCTCTCCCTAGCAAAGTGATGACCAACTGAGCTTGCTTTCCCACCCCAAATGCTTACAACAAACGATGTTTATGATGCTATGAGAAAGTATCCTGATAAAATATACAGCAACATTAGAAAATTATTACAAACACATGTTCACTGGAATTTTATTTTTCTCCATGCTTACTAGAAAGTAGGGTTCTCTTTCAAGAGATAATTTCAATCCTTTTTCTCCATGAGCCCTGATTTTATATTTAGCTGTATCACCAAAAAACAAACAAAAGACCGTTTTTTTTTTTCTACAGAAAGCAGCAACTCACTGTTCACAGTTTTCAACTCTGTTTCTGACAGATTGTGAGCATATAGACTACACCCATGGTTTCTTTCGTGCCAATCCAAAGGCCTCTTTAAAACTTGCATCTCTCACCGGACTGGCATTGCTCAGTGGGCGCATGCTCAGACTTCAGGCTCCATCCCTGGTTGTGGGGGGTGGGGGGTGGGGCTTGCAAGAGGCAGCTGATCCATGATTCTCTATCATCATTGATGTTTCTATCTCTCCCTTCCTCTCCCTGAAATCAATTTAAAAATAAATGAACTATGCATCTTTCTTGACCTCTCTGTAGGATTTGACACTGTGAAACCTGTTATAATGCTTAAAATGTTTTATTCCTGTGGTCCTATAATAGCATTTCCCACTACTGCTATGGCTGCCTCTTTCATTCTTTTTTAAAAATATATTTTTATTGATTTCAGAGAGGAAGGGAGAGGGAGAGAGAAATAGAAACATCAATGATGAGAGAGAATCATTGATCGACTGCCTCCTGCATGCCCCCTATTAAGTATTGAGCCTGCAACCCGGGCATGTGTCCTGACCAGGAATGGAACCCGTGACTTCCTGGTTCATAGGTCAACCCTCAACCACTGAGCCATGCTGGCCAGGCTCTCTCATTCTTTTTTTAAGAGCTCCTTTTCCTGGGCCTGCCACCCACGTCACAGGTTCTCCGGGGCTCGCTCAACTCTCTTCTCTCCATTCATCTACTTGACACCAATTGGCTTCTTTTCCCCTTTTGAGTTTTTAAAAGGATATATTATTTGTCTTTTGTCAGCAGTTTTATTGAGGTCTACCTGACAAATAAAATTGTATACATTTAAAGTGTAGAATGTGAGGATTCGATATACGTACACATTGTGAAATGATTACCAGCTGACTTATACTTTAGGAGTTAGCTAAGGAAAATAGAGTTAAGAGACCAGATGGCTAGTCCTGACAGGTCCTTGAGGACAGTGGGCCCTCGAGCTTGATCATCTGATAACTTTAGTGCAGAGCCCAAAATTCTCTTTTGGTTTTAGATGTTAGTGTCTGTAGCAAGTATAACAATATCTGGTAGTCACAAGGAGAACTGAAAATGAGGAATTAGTCCTTCATAGATGTGTGCATGCAAATATGTGAGTGTTTGTGTGTGTGTATTAGGCAGAGGTAGTGCAAAAGAAAGGGAAGGAAGCAAATCTATCATAGGTTGAAACTGCTTACAGGGTTGGACAAAAGTAGGTTTATAGTTGTTCGTATGGAAAATAATTACTAAATAATACAAGAGTGAACTCTGTTTCATATGCTCACAATGCTACTTTTGCCCCACCCAGTATACTATCTTTTCATTAGTTTTTGACATTTTAAAATATTTGGACATTCATAATTAGAGAAAATATTCACTGTGCAGAGATAGTGCACTAATTTAAACTTGTACTGGTGTATACATAACTAATAAGATCTCATACTACTTAATTATTTATAACACTCTGTCATATGTATCATCTGCACAAACCTTCACAATAACACATTGAGTTAACTCTTACCTGCATTTTATGGGTTAGGAACCTAAGATACAAAGTGACCTCTTCAAGGTTACATGGCTAATAAAATGTTTGTTTGTTTTTTAACATATTTTTTTTTGATTTTTTACAGAGAGGAATTGAGAGGGGTAGAGAGCTAGAAACATCGATGAGAGAGAAACATTGATCAACTGCCTCCTGCACACTCCCTACTGGGTATGTGCCTGCAACCAAGGTACATGCCCTTGACCGGAATCGAACATGGGACCTTTGAGCCTGCAGGCCGACGCTCTATCTACTGAGCCAAACTGGTCAGGGCTAAAATGTTTTTTTAAAAACTATTTATTAAGGGATGATTCCACCCCACATTATAAGAAACCTGACACAGACATAGCTGCAGATATAGGAGCAGAAAAGTTTTGGGCAATTAATTCTTGGATTCTTAGGAAATTGATACCTAGAAACGAGGAAAATTCTTAGATAACAAGGCTGAATAGTGCAAGGACAGCATTATTAATTTCCTAAAGGGCCCAGAGCCAGCCACGACCCAAATGGATTTCTGAGAGTGAGTTTAAGAGATATGGAGTTATAATTTATTTGCCTACACATATCTTCTTTTAGATGTCCACCAAGCCATCTTTTAGCCTTCAAGGTAATTATTTCTTATAGTCATTTGACATTTTTTTGGTTTACCTTTCTAGACTCTAAATCAGGAGAAAGTTTGTTCTTTAAGATGCCTTGTAATATCTATAGAAACTGGGAAAAAAATGATTTTGTTTGTTGAAGTTTAACGAGCTTCTAGGAGACAAATTTTTGCTGTATACTCAGCTTCAACATCAGGATCTGCTTGTGACAGGGAGGGAAGCTAATGGCAGCAGTGCTGTGCCTTCTCTGTAGGATAATTATAATAATTAGTGTCAGTCAACAGAGACAGCGCTCCTGGGGGAGGATGCTATTGGAAATGCTGTTGCCTGAAAATTTAGACTAACAGAATTAGGTCTAATGGAGCAGGGTCTGGGGGGATAAATGGTGATGGATGGGGACTTGACAGTGTACAGATGATGTGCTATTGCATTGTGCACCTGAAACCTGTATACTGTAATTTGTTAACCAGTGTCACCCCAATAAACTCAATAACAAAATAAATACAAATAAAAAAATAAAATGGAACCTACCTGTGTTAGGTCTATACAGATAGTTCACATTGACTATAGTGTGGTAGCGAATGGATGACCCATCTGCCGCATAGGGACCCACATGTGGTTTTCCTTAATTAGGCAAAGTTGGAAGACAAGGGGAGGGAGTGACATTAGTGAATGAAAGTGTGTCTTCCATATACCCTCTCAGGTCACATTTAAGTATTTTGAAATCTAGTTTGGTCATTGTGTATGGTATAAGTTCTGGGAGACTGAAAAATGATCGACTCGAGGCTCCTAATAAATCTAGATGAAGTTTTAGTGTCCATTCTTCCTAATAGAATGAATTAAAAAAACAACATCTTACAAATATGAAGGTAGTTTAAAAAACAGGACACAGGCTTTTTGTTCACATAGAAATTTATGAGGTTGGGAATTTCGACTGGGGCAGTGGGAAAGGTGTGGTATTATTTAATGGCACTAAATATCCATTTAGTCTGATATTAAGGTTCATCCTAAATCTGCTGTAGATGGCTCCTTGGTCTTTAGTGGGTCTTAGAGTTATCATTATTTTTAGGTAAAATAAAAGACCTGAAATAAAATTAAGAGCTTAGAGCCAAGTAGAATTTGAGACCCATATATGTCATACACTAGCTGGGTAAACTGAGCCAAGTTAGCTTATTCTTTGAGAACCAACCTTCTTATCTGTAAGCTGAGGGGGTAAAAATTAATCCTTAAACTTCTCTGTATGTTTATTCCTAAAGAAGGTAGAAAGGACGGAACAAAGGTGAGAAGGTAGAGTTTCTAGAAAAAGAAGACCAGTCAGGGCTGAAGATTTCCAGCAGAGACAAGGAAGGTTTTATAGAAGTCATTTCTGGAATGAGCAGGAATTTGAGGACACACATGAAGAAAAATAATTTTTAAAGGTTTCCTTATATGTTTAATAATGTCACAGCTTACTTTAGTACAGTTAGAACTGAGACACCCACAGATTTTTCTGGCTCAAGCCCACCATTCTCTTAGGGATTAGGAGGGGAAGATTTTAAAAATTATTTTTATTTATTTATTGATTTCAAAGAGGAAAGGAGAGAGAAAGAAACATCAATGATGAGAATTATTGATTGGCTGCCTCCTGCATGCCCCCTAGTGTGGATCGAGCCAATAACCCAGGCATGTGCCCTGACTGGGAATTGAACCATGACCTCCTGTTTCATAAGTCGGTGCTCAACCATTGAGGCACACTGTCCGGGCAAGGGAGGGTTTCTTTTGTTTTTTTCTATCAAATTATCTTTCTACCTTTTGGCCTGCTCGTGGTTGGTGTAAGAACATCCCCCTGCGTCATCTTGGCCAATGAGGGAATCTTCCAGCACTCCCACTGACTATCTATGGTAACATTTGTGTGTGTGCATGTACTTTATTTTATTTGTAAGACTTGTAAATATACTTTATCGTGTACTAAAGAGTATGTCTCGACATAGATTTCTTTCTGGGATATACATTCACTTGCATTTCTCAATTTGAAGGCTTTTATAGCAATACCACATAGTTATAGTTACTCTTGCTTTATAACATAGTTTATGTTTACATTTATTGGGGTGACATTGGTTAATAAAATTACATAGGTTTCAAGTGTACAATTCTATGATACATCATCTGTATATCGCACTATGTGTTTATCACCCAAAATCAAATCTCCTTTCATTACTATATATTTGATCTCCTTTACCTTTTACTGCCTCCTCCCACCTCCCTTCCCTCCGGTAACCACCATAATGTGGTCAGTGTCTATAAGTTTTTGTTTGTTTGTCTTATTTCTTCATTTGTTGCTTTCAGTTTTATATCCCGCATGAGTGAAATCTTACAGTTCCATACCTTATGTTTTATAAACCCTTTGCATGTGCCTTCTTCTCATTTAGTTGATCCATAAAGAAGTCTTACAAGGTAGTATATTACTTACTAATTGCACCAAAATTTTAGGAAGACCAAGTGTCACTCAATATTGGTCATAGAATCATCAGTGAGATAAATTGTGGAGCTAAAGCAGGTATGAATGTGGACATATCTGAGGTGTGAATGAATTAGCATTCTCTAGAGAAACAGCCAGTAGGATATATATGTATATACTTGGAGAGTTATTTTTTATATATGGAGGTTTATTATTTATTTTATATATATGGAGATTTACCTATCTGAAGATTCATTATTAGATTTATTATTTGTTTTATATATGGGTATATATGAAGATTTATTATTTATTTTATGTATATGGATATATATGGAGATTATATATGTATATATGAATGACTAAATGTATAGATATCTGATAATTCACAATATGGCACTGATTATGAAAACAAAAAAAAACAGTGGGCCAGCAAGATGAGAGTTCATATTGGTTAGTACTCACTATCAACTGGGGTGAAATATTTTATCTTTCTGGACTTAGTTACCTCATTATTAAAACAAGCATATGTGTTGCTGTTGAGTGCTAATATGTGCATGTAGTTGGCAAGCATTTTCTATTTAGTCATCATAACCACCTATGAGATTATACAGCCATTATATTCACCGTAAAGTAAGAAAACTGATAATTAGAAAAATCAAAGTGACTTATTCACGGTCACAGAACTCATGAATAACAGAATTGTCTTTATCCAAACCCTGTGGTGTCACATTTTTCACTACCTGTATTTCTCCATGCCACACGGCATATGGACTGGAACAGTGTTTCCCAGCATGTTTTCATGGATCTATATGACTAAGGAGAGTTGAAAGAGAATCTCTTAAAATAATCTTAGGAAGTACGGATTTATAGGATAGTAAACCCCATTCTTTTAAGATGAGTCTTTGTAAATCTCTTATTATGGTAATGTAAATTACTGCTGGGAAATGTACAAGCAAATATTGTACATGGTGTTGCCCAAACTCATTTGGACCAACCATAGAATTTATTTTCCCAAAATAATTTGTGGGGCTTGTGTCCTATGGAATGTACTTTGTGAATTGCTGTACTAGAAAATTTCTATGGTTTGTTCTAACCCTTTCATTCTACATTGTATAATCTTAAAAGTGCCAGGGGGCCAAATAAGCTTACTTTGTCATACCTCTTTGATGATAATTGGATTTTAGTAAGCATGTGTTGAGGAGAAATAAACTTTCCTCTACCCTAAAGGTTCTTTTGGCTGGTCTAATAGTCAAATAGACATGAGACAGATTAGCAAGAGAAAATGACTGAATTTAATTACTACACATGCATGGGAATCCTGCATATATGAGTCAGAGACCCCACATATATGAGAGGTTCAGAGGGGAGGAAGCTCATTGAAAAATGATAAGAAGAGCAGCTATTCAGTAATTAGAAGTTTGCCCTGTCATATGGATAGGTCAAAAGAGGTCATCTCTGATAATCTCTTATTATGGGCATGTTCCCTAATTCAAATTCTTCTAGGTAGCTAAGTGTGTGTGTGTGTGGGGAGGGGGGGGGCGTGGAGGGGGCAGAAGTTTCTCTTGAGCAAACAAGTTCTAGTTTCCTGTAGTTTAAGACAACCCATATGCCACAGATGCACATTTGGAGTGACCCATTCTAAAACCCTACATGAAAATTTTGGGTGGGTAGGCTTTCTGATGTCCTTAAAATTACAGTAATTCAATTCATAGAATGTTTATGGGTAATCTGCTTTGCAAAAATGTTAAACTGTTCATAGCTATAGAATATGAAAAAATATAAAACATGATCCCTGTCCTCAAAGAGATGCGACTGAGATTTCAAAGCTTATGTAACAGAAATATGAATACACATATTTATAAAACATATATAACTAGTAATAAATGGTATGAGTGGTTATTCTGCCTACAAATAATTGCTCCTTTATTTCACTTTATTTTTTTTATTCTTAAAGAAAAACTGATGGCATCGTATTTAGCTTTTATAATTATCTTCTGCAATCATTGTGCATTTTGGGCATACTGTTTCTCTTTGGCTATTTTTTCCCCATATACTTCTGTTTTTAGAGTAGAGATGATTGCATGCCAAATACTCTACAGAAAGTTCTGCACTTGCATATTTTATAAACTTATTTATATAGGTAGTAATCATGGAATTCACACATTTCAAGAAGTTTACCTAAGCAAGTAAAATGGATTATAAGTAATGAATTAATATTATCTAAGCTATTTTTGCTTTCCCAAGCTTAAGTTTCATTCACTATATAATTGATTGGAATCTTTTCTTGGAAATTTAATTTGTTACTAAAAAAAAAGTCCCAATTGATTACACCATTAGGAACAGCCTTTTAAAGTAAAGTTCCAAACCTTAAGTCTAGCACTCAATTTTCCATGATCAAGTGTTCAACTCCCATCTCCCTCTTTCATTCACAAATTACTTCCCACAATTCACTCTGTCTTACCCTACGTTTGAATTAAACTTAGACCTTTGCTTTTCCTCATGCAAAGACAACGATGAATGCTCTCAAAAATAAATTTCAACCTTAAATTATTTAGTATAGTGGTCATATATCTGAATAAACCATAAGCTCATTGAAGGTAGAATCCATTTTTTTTTTTTTTGCAATTCCTATAGCATTTAGGAAGACTATAATGAATATATTTGATGCTATATAAATGTTTTTGAATGTATTCTGCATCACATGAAAAGTTAAAATGTTTTATGTGCCTTTGTTAAATTTGGCAATTTAATTCACCCATAAAGTCTCAAAGGATTAGAAAATATTTGTTTTTTGCTTGCTAGTATTGGTAATTGCCTCTAATAAAACTAGTGATCTTTTAAAATTATTTCAACAACTCTTCTCTTTCATCAGATGTTAGACATACATAGAAATCACATTATGTGAAAATATTCGTAATGTTGCTGGGAAGTATTCATAATCCACAATTAAATATTTTAATGGGTCCTATCTGCTGGCCCCTACGTTAATAGTAGTTCATTGATATCTTGTTTTTTTTTGGTACTTTGCAATTTGTCTCTTAGTAATTTTGTATCTACTCTAAGTTGTCGTAAGTGTTTCTTTCCCTCCACGTCCCGCGTGGATCAGGGTTCAGGAACTGGAAGCGGAGCCGCACACAAATGAAAGAGAAAAGACACGAGATAATTTGGAAATATTGGGGGACCAGGTGAGTAAATCCAACTCAGGAGGAAGGACTTCCCTCAGCCTCATCAAGCTTTTATTGATCTGGGATACACCCATAGCATAGCCCTTAGGCAGGTGACCCCTGGCAACAGGCAGACTAGCCCATCAGCAAGGATTTACATAATAATAAATGGAGAAGTTGCTTCAGCTACCACTGTCTGGACAAACAGAGGTGGCACCTAGCTCCAACCTTTGCTAGGGCTTCAAAGGCACCCAGCCTTCGGGGGTTCTCTGTCTACACTTATCAGCTAGTGAAGACAATAAACAGTTTCCCCACACTAAGTGATATGTACTTGAGTGTTCTAACGCTAGATTTTAATTAAACAGAATGGTAAAGAAAAGATTTCATTATTGCAATCTTTTAATGTATTATGAAGAGAATAGTATTTTTTATAATATATAAAATTCATTTCTTAAAGAATATTCTCTGGGAAGAGAAAAATAAAATGTAAACTTGAGTCTTTTGAATGCTTGCCAGGTAACATTCAGCCTGCAATGTCTGCCTTCCAGAACTAATTAAGGAGCCACATTATTATCTATACAAGCAGAATAAAAGCTCCATGCAAGCATACACGCAATGTGTGGAAATTCTGTCTGGACCAACTGTCAATTTCTGGGCTCTTTTTTCCCCCCTTTGAAGACTGTTCATAAAATGGAGATAAACACATTCCCTGACTGCAATATAGGTGCACCTATAAATGTTTAATGCAGCAGGGCATTTGGGAGATTATTTTAATGGATTTTTACCAAATCATGTTTTGACAGTCAATTTAAATACAGTTAAGTTACCACTTTCACCTATGCTGAAATCCAGTGGGAAACAGGAACACTCTTGTGAAATGATGGACGAAGCAGATGATAAAAGGCCCCATTCAAAATTAAAAAAAAAAAAAAAAAACTCAGGAAAAGAAACACGAGTTAATCAAATTGCTGTGGTTGAGAAAATATCCTTTCCTGTACAAGTACTCAAATCTAAGTCATGCAGATATAGGGAAGCTGCTCCTACAAAATTCCTATTTAATTCTCTTGATATCTGGTCAAGTTTTGAACCACTCTGCTATAAGTGTACATAAAATAGAAAATATTATCTTTTCTTTAAATAGTAAAATAAAACTGCTGGTTTTTGACAAAGTATTGTTTTGTTGTTGTTTTTTTAGCTTCAGGAATAATATTGATTTTTCTGTTTGCTCACCTAAAATAAAAGCCACAGAACCATTTTAGGATACTTCCACCCATGATAGCATCAGATACTTCATGCTAAGGTTGAGGTAGATATTTATTTGTCTCCATATTGTGAACAATAACTAATTGCTAGGAGGAGGTTACTGACACTTTAAAGAATGAAAACAGTTATAAAATGCTACCTCCTTGGCAGGCTTATTGAAAAAAAAGAAAAAAAAAACAATAAGAAAACTTGAGGAGAAAAATGTGAAATGCCATGGAAAAATGTAGAAGCATAAAAACAAGTTGTTTCCTCAGGATAGTAAGGATTTTAGAAATATTTCAGAATGTCTTAACAAATACTAACTAATAACTCTTTACCCTTTATACAAAGTAACATTATGCTATATGATAAAAGGCTAATATGCAAATTGACCGAACAGCAGCATGACGGGTTGCTATGATGTGCACTGACCACCAGAGGGCAGAGATGCTCAATGCAGGAGCTGCCCCTTGGTGGTCAGTGAGCAGTGCTGCTCAGCCAGAAGCCGGCTTACAGCTGGCAAGTGCAGTGGCCGGGATGGGAGCCTCTCCTGCCTCCGCGGCAGTGCTGAGAATGACATCACGGGGAGCAGTCCTAAGTTGTCAGTTGGACATCCCCCGAGGGCTCCTGTACTGTGAGAGGGTACAGGCCAGGCTGAGGGACGCCCCCCCCACCCCAGTGCACGAATTTTGTGCACCGGGCCTCTAGTTAGCATTATAATTAGTTAGATCAGTGGTTCTCAACCTTCCTAATGTTGCAACCCTTAAATATAGTTCCTCATGTTGTGGTGACCCCCAACCATAAAATTATTTTCATTGCTACTTCATAACTATAATTTTGCTACTGTTATGAATCATACTGTAAATATCTGATATGCAGGATGTATTTTCATTGTTACAAATTGAACATAATTAAAGCATAGTGATTAATCACAAAAACAAAATGTAATTATATGTGTTTTCCAATGGTCTTAGGCGACCCCTGTGAAAGGGTCGTTCGACTCCCAAAGGGGTCGCGACCCACAGGTTGAGAACCGCTGAGTTAGATGAAGAAATTAAAGAGGTGTTGAAATAATTGCACATGGGAAAAAATCCAGGCTGCTGGACCAGTTATACATCAGGACACACCATGATCCTGCTCATTGCTAGCTTTGGGATTGTGTGTGTGTGTGTGTGCGTGTGTACACGTGCATGCATGCATGTGTGCGTGTGTGTGTGTGTTTGTATTAGTTTTTCTTGACCAGTGTAGGTAGGCAAGGGTGTAATCAGGATATGCAACAAAGTGATTTAAGAGCCCTGTATTACGATGATAAATATCTACATTTAGAACTTGTTTATATTTAGTTGTTTAAAAATAAAGATATGAAGATAATACTAAAATTGTGTATACTCATTGAGCTCACAATATGTATCAGCTTTTATGTTAAACAATTTATTAAGCATTTATTATTATTCATAAATTAATTATTTACAAATTAAATGAAGTACTGTTCAGGAGGGTGGCATAATTATTTTCAGTTTCCAGAATAGGAAACAGAGATTTAGGTGTATAATTTGTTCAAGGCCAAATTAGTTGGTAACAGCACTGAGATTCAGGCCTGGGATTGTCTGCTTCAGAACCTTTTTGCTGTACCATTAATTTACAGTAACTTTATTTGTACTTTGCTGAAATATGCTCCTAGTTTGTTTATTACTTTTCAGAAATTATGCTACTTTTTCATGAAATTGCATTATTTCTCTGATATCCTTATATTACTTATTTGTATTATTTCCATAAGAGTAAAACAGAAAAAAATAGGCATCTGTCTTATTCATGCCCTGCTTATGGGTATATTTTTTAGCTTATTCCTCCCATAGTCATCCACTTCAGTGAAGAATTTATAGCCATGTTTCCCTGTTCCATTCCACATGTGCTGAAAATGGATTTGCAGTAACTAAATTTGTTACTGGGTCTCATCCCTTGTTACATGTCAGTGTCTCTTCAGAGCCTCCTAGTAGCAGACCTCACTGGTAACTATTCATAATTCATGTCACTCATCTTTCCTGCTAACTGGACCCAGATAGTATTCAGGTGTTTTAGTTTAGAGTATTTCCTTAAATATTGCTGGCCAATTTTTTATAGCTATCATGTGGCCATTGACAGTTTCTGCTTTCCTATTGTGTCCTCCATTCATGGTTTCCATTACTGAGGCCAGGGCTGCTGGTAAAACCACAGGGCTGGATCCTGTCCCCCGGTTCTTGCGCAGGGCTCCACCTTCTGCAGCATTATGCTTCCCCACAGTGGTACAGTTGAGGGCTGGTTGTTGCCCTTTTGTTACTTTGCAGCCTGCATTGTGCCAAAACTGTGCTGTCAGCAATGTTGAAACGAAAAGAATGCCTTCTTTCTAAACAGAGATACACTGTAGTATATGAATTGTCTTATATCTCAAAGTCTTAGAAGAAATTTTGAAGAAATGAGACATGCCAGGGATGTATGTGTGACTCTCTGAGGAACTGGAACAAATATGAGTAAAAACACTATTTGGTCATCAGATTTGACTTTTTTCTTCAATGGTAGAGGCATTGCTATTGGGAACATTTGAGAACTTAACTCTATTCCAATGCTTCAACCAAGAGAGTTGTTTGTTTTCATGCAAAGAAACTCCTGGTGGACAACGTCACATGTCCACTACTCATATTTAGATGTGTTTGAATTCCAGAGGTGAATGCCCAATAGAGAAAAGCTGAAACACCTTGATATTTACTGTGATAGTTAATTTTGTGACTTACTCCTGGGATGCGCAGATAGCTGGTTGAACATTAGTTCTGTGTGTGTCTTTGAGGGTGTTCTTGGAATCGACTGCCTGTCCTCCCCAGTGTGGCTGGGCCTCATCTAATCCAGTGAGGGCCTGACTAGAACAAAAAAAGGTTGAAAAAGGGATGATTTGCTCTCTTTGCCTGGGACATAGATCTTCACTTGCCCTTGCAAGAGCTCCTGGTTCTCAGATCTTCCTACTCAGACTGGAATTGTATCATGGACTCTTCAGCTCTCAGGCCTTTGTCTTCATATATCTAGTAATTTTGATTGCATATTTGACATTTTGATTAATATAGAGTGAGGCTATTGATTATGTTATCGTTTGAAGGGTGGATAAATTACTAGTGGATATTCTTCATACTAATGAGGCATACTTTTAGGTCTTGTTAAGGTGAACTAGTTTGTTTTGCTCTTATTTCTAGGTACCAGCACTCATACCTAATAGGTGGTTTTTATTCCTATGTTGAGTTTCTCTTACGGTTTCGGAGGGTATCAACTGAAAGGCCAACATATTAATTATGGCCTTTTGACTCAGACCTAAAGTTAAATTCTCTTTGGTACTGAACAGCCTCTTAATTCTCTGCTAGTCTCCCAGTGGCTCTTGTTCATTAGAATATCCTAAGGCTAACTTAGCAATAGGAGTTTGACAAGGACCAAAGGAAAGTTTTTTTCACATATTTTTTGGGGAACCCTGGTGCATTGTTGTTGGAAATGCAGATTGGTACAGCCATTGTGGAAAAAGTATGGAATTTCCTCAAAATATTAAAAATAGAAGTCGTATGACCCATTGATTCCATTTCTTGGAATATCTCCGAAGAAACCCAAAACACTAATTCGAAAGAATATATGCACCCCTATTTTCATTGCAGCATTATTTATAATAGCCAAGATCTGGACTCAGCCCCAGTGCCCATCAGTAAATGAGTGGATAAAATAGCTGTGGTACACTTACACAATAAATATTACTCAGTGGTAAAAAAGAAGAAAATCTTACCATTTGCAACAGCACGGATAGACCGGGAGTGTATTATGCTAAATGAAATAAGCTAATCAGAGAAAGACAAATACCCTATGATTTCACTTATAGGTAGAATCGAATGAACAAAGTAAACTAACAAGAAAAGATAGAAACAAGTTCATAGATACAGAGAATAGACTGACAGCTGTCAGAGTGGAGAGCATTGAAAAGGTGAAGGGATTAAGCCAAAAAACAACAAAAAACAAACCTCATCGACAGACAATACTATGGTAATTATCAGAGGGTAAACAGTGAATTCCTGGTGTTAGAAAGAGACTTGACTTTGGGTGGTGAGCCCTATGCGTATGATGTGTTATAGACTTTTATACTTGAAACCTGTATGGTTTTATCAACCAATGTCTCCCCAGTAAATTCAATAAAAGAATAAATAAAAAATAAAAACACAATCAATAAAGGTTTACATATGTAATCCAGAGTAATTTTCTCATCTCAAATCCTTAATTAAATAATACCTGCAAAATGTTTCCCATGTAAAATAACATTCACAGTTTGGAGGGATCGGGACATAGCTTTGAAGCCCATCAGTAAGTGACCAGCCAAGGGGACAGCTGTGAACCGAGGACCCGGTCATTCCTCTGCGTACTAAGCAGTGTCGCCTTCTACAATTTGCACAATGGATGCTATGAGAACGGAGGACATGTGGCAAACTGTTGGGAAAGTTGATAGACATACCAGAATTGCGTAATGTAAGGTTTCTCCTAGAAGGCATTCCCAAAGAAATAATTGGACTGTAAAGGGGCAGGGAATTACCAAGAAATCTCTGTTTATAGAACACTAAAATGAATAGTATTTAGTAGGGTGGAAAAGAGAGCTTTTTGGCTTTTACCCATTTTTATGCAAACAAAACTAAAATACTTGTATTTGAAATATTAACTTCACTATCTTTTAGTCTCCAAATAAGCATATACCCCTTACTGATTTTTAAGGAAACATCTTGAGGGGAAGCCCATTATTGTAAGCATCTGAAGCAATTAATCAGCTCCTCTATTAAAACTGAAGTCCTACCTTCAGTTAAAACCACAAGGAGTAGTAGGAGCTGCTCTCCTAACAGCTGTTGGTGGCTTAATTAAAGAGGACTAGATTTACAGTTAGAGAAACCCACTGACTTGGCTATACATCTAGCTGTGATTTTGTACAAGTCATTGAACATCTTTGGGCTTCAGTTTTCTATATAATATTACCATATCTGCATCACAGGGATGCTATCAATGAAATAGGATCATAAGTGAAAACATTAAGTGCTACACATAATATTGAAAAACAAAAATTTACATCTTATTTCTTTTTTTCTTTCATGGAAAGAAGACTTATGTAACAACAACAACAACAGCAAACTCAAAAAAAATACAAAATACAGGATATGCCCAGAGTGACCAGTCAAGCAGGGATTCTACAAATAGCAATCCAGTATAGCTCTCTTTTGCCACTTATTTCAATATTAAAAATGTAGATTACTACAAATCGTATTTGTGTGTGTTCGTATTTTTTTAATTGTTTTGTTTTCTCATTGATTTCAGAGAGGACAGGAGAAAGACAGAGGGATAGGAACATCAATGATGAGAGAGAATCATTAATTGACTGCCTCCTGCACACCCCTACGGGGTGGGGTGGGGGGGGGGCAGGACTGAGCCTGCAACCTGGGCATGTGCCCTTGGCCAGAGTCGAACCTGGGACCCTTTAGTCTGCAGGCCAATGCTCTATCCATTGAGCCAAACCAGCTTTAGGGCAGTATTTCCTTTTTAGATCTGCATAGCAGAACCATGCTAGCTCTGCACTATTTCCTTTTTCTTTTGTGCCCACAGTGTATGGCATTGCCCTGACTTGCCTGTATATAGATAACAATGATACTGAGCTATGACCAATAGACTATGGGCCTAAGTTATATATGCCTGTTCCCTTAAGAAATATTCCATTCACTATCTATTCCCTTGCCTGGTAGACAGAAAGGATTCAATAGAGGTCTTTGAAGTCCTAGAGTAATGATTGGCAAACTGCAGTGCATTGGTCAAATCCAGCTGGCTACCCTCTTGTGTAAGTAATATTTTATTGGAATAGACCCATCCCTATTCATTAATGTTGGTTTGTGGCTGCAATGACTGAGTTGAGTAGTTTGGCTGAGATCATATGACCCACAAAGACTAAAATATTTATTATCTGGCCCTTTATAGAAAAGCATGTTGACCTCTTTCTAGAGCAGTGGTTCTCAACCTTCCTAATGCCATGACCCTTTAATACAGTTCCTCATGTTGTGGTGACCCCCAACCATAAAATTATTCTTGTTGCTACTTCATAACTGTAATTTTGCTACTGTTATGAATCGTAATGTAAATATCTGATATGCAGGATGTATTTTCATTGTTACAAATTGAACATAATTAAAGCATAGTGATTAATCACAAAAACAATATGTAATTATATATGTGTTTTCCAATGGTCTTAGGAGACCCCTGTGAAAGAGTCATTCGACCCCAAAGGGGTTGCTACCCACAGGTTGAGAACCTCTGTTCTAGAGGATAATGGATCTGCAAAATGGAAGGAACTTAGGACTCTAAGTGATTGCAGCAGCCCTGTGCAGACTAGTGTTGGTTTACAATGTGAGTGAAAAATATACTTTTATCATGTTAAGATTATTGGGTTTTGTAATTCTGCAGCTAGCATTTACTTTAATACAGAAATTGGTACTGGGAAACCTCAAATATGTGGCATATTTAGGTATGGTATGGTAAGCTTCCCAGAAACTGTTATCAGAAGCTGGCAAAATGTCTGTGTTATTTGGTTAAAGATATGTATTTGGTAAAAGTGTTTCCTATAATAACATGCAAAGCAGACCACATGTTGCCTGGAGCCAGTAATTCTAGGAGGAGTAAGTAAACGAGCAAACTGAAAATGTGTATTGACTACTATTTCTTGTAAAACCATTGGCAAGGTTTTACAAAAAACAAGTGAGCTTAGAAAAGATTTGTGAATTTGCAAGCAGAGATTTAAAAAGTTGGAGTCCATTAGTTAAGGATCTTTCAGTGTCATAAAACTTCCTAGACCACAAAATAATAAGAAATCTGATTTCCAAAAGGCTCTATTCCAACTATATGACATTCTGAAAAATACAAAGCTATGGAGATGGTATAAATGATGATGGGTTGGGCAGGGGGGCAGCAGTGATGAATAGCAAGAGTACAGGAGATATTTTCAAAATACTCTGAATCCTATATAATAAAAGCCTAAAATCCACATTGTCCCCTCGGGAGTTTGCTCGCTACAACGTGCGCTGACCACCATTGGGCAGTGCAGAACATGGCAGGTGTCTGTGATGTGGTACTGGCAGCGGGTGGCGCAGCGGAATAGTGGAGCAGGTGAGCTGGTGGCACCGGGCCAAGGTGGTGTGAGCGGGGGCCCAATCGCACCGCCGATCACCCTGCCGATTACCCCACAGATGGCAACCGTGGAAGAGAAAGGGCAAATAGCAATATTAAAATATTTCTTCTAATTATTTTCCTTTCAGTGTGCATGAATCTGTGCACCAGGCCACTAGTGATACCATAATGATGCACACATGTCATTATATATTTGTTCAAACCCATAGAATGTACATGGCCATGTAAAGTAAGCACTTTGAGTAATTATGATGTGTCAATGTAAGCTCATCAATTTTAACAAATCTATTACTCTGGTAAGGGATGTCGATAATGAAGGAGGCTACACCTGCATGGATACAGGAAATATATGGGAAATCTCTGTACTTTTCCCTCAATTTTACCTGTAATTAAAATTGCTCTAAAAGATTGCCCTTGCTGGTGTTTCTAAGTGGTTAGAGTTCAGCTGGGCAACAAAGGGTTGCAGGTTCAATTCCTGGTCCAGGGCACATAACTGGGTTGCAGGTTTAATCCCTGGCCTTGCAGCCAATTGAGTGGGAGGCAACCAATTTATATGTCTCTCTCACATCGATGCTTCCCTCCTTCTCTCTCTCTCTCTCTCTCTCTCTCTCTCTCTCTCTCTCTCCCTCTCTCTCTCCCTCTCTCTCTCTCATCTATCTCTCTCTCCCTCCCTCCCTCCTTCCTTCCACTGTCTTTAAAAATCAATGGAAAAAATATTCTTGGGTGAGGATTAATAACAACAAAAAAAGTCTTCATAGAAAAATAGTAATGATACAGGAAAAAAATAAAAGTGTCTCTCCAATCCTCCTAAAAAAAAAGAAGTGATGTTAATGTGAAGCTCCCAGTAAGGGAGTGGAGATCTGCTAGGGAGTTCCTGTGGAGTTCTATGGCCATTTGCCACTGCTATCACCTTTTAATACAAAATTTGTGGTGACCTTTTAAAGACAAAAATAGTTCTTTTTTATTCTTTCTCCCTCTCTTCTTTATTCTGTTGTCACACTTTCATGTTCAACTGCTTTTGTGCATTTTTTAAATCTTCAAAGAACTCACCTCTGCACCGCAGCCTCCAGTAAATGCTGCTGGAGGGGGTTGAGGCAGATGTAAAGGGAAGGCACATTTGCCCCAAAGACTGTAAATGTGTATGGCTTAAGCAGCTACAAAATTGGCTACAGTCAGCATCAGGAGGTTTGAAAAGAATGTGAAAACACTTTGGTCTAAAAATAAAAGTTATTTGAAATTCCCTGAGCATTTTGAGAACAGAATGAGCAAAACTGATATTGTAAATTTCTACTTTAAGTGTAGATGCTTTTCATTCTTGTGTCATATTCATTTAAGATTTTTATACTTTAGGATAAAAGTATTGCATTTTACCATTTCCTCTCCTCACCATCTCCTGTTTTTATGTTTCCTTTTATATATCATTTTGTTGAATCCCGAGAATGCAGAATTGAGTGAAAGTCTGCCACACTGGATTGGGTAACAGGAAGTCTTTTAGCATTTTGACAAGCGAACTTTGTTCAAAGAGAAACTTCAATTTTATATGAAAAGTGCCTTTCAGTTAAAACAATAAAACCAAATAACATATAATCTTAATAGTTTTGAATTGCACACTACAGAGCTTTAGGAAGAGAAACTGAACATCCTAAGGTATTTTTCTTTCTTTTCTTCTTTTCTTTTTGCAAACATATCTGAATAGATGGTCCAAATTACAAGAAAGTAAAAATAAATAAGAGGAAACATTAGTCTTGGGGAATTTTGGTATATATACAATGTGATGAAAGCTTTTTGGGCTACTAATTAGCATTAAAATATTATTGCTTTTTTCTTGCGTCTGGACTGTATCTAGCAGGGGCTTGAAAAACGCTTTTCCAACCTTCATAATTAGAGAGTAAAGTTGAGTCACTGCAAATTAAAAAAAAAAATAAATAAAAAGGGAAAAGAATAAAAGGACTTAATTATAAAATACATTTATAATTCGTGGCAGAATTTTCATAGGAAAACATTAAGATTTGAAGGCTATTCACTAATATATTAATGTTTATTTCTTAGCAGTAGAATTAATGATGGTTTCGATTTCCATTTTTTCTGCTTTTCATTATTTTCCTATTTATTCTTTGCAAAGAGGAATTCATTGCTTTTGTAATAGACATACACAGACACTAAAATCACAAAAGTACAGACTCTTGTAACCTAGGCTACCATTGCTGCATTTGAACCCCAAAAGGAGTAATTATTTCATTCAATAAAGACATACTCAGCACCTATAATGTGCTAGACAGTAGATGTACAACAGGGAACAAAACAAACAAAATCCCTGATTGCATTGATGTAAGTGTTGGCTGGCAGAAAATCAATAATATATTAGGTTACAATAAGTGATAAAATAAAGCCAGATGAGAGAAGATAAGGCAGAAAAAGAAGATGGAGTGGAGTGTGGGCAGAACAGGATACTTTCTAGGTATGGAGCGAGAAAGCCTCTGGCCGAGACCTGCATGAATGGAGAGAACCGGGTGGCGCATCATGTGTGAGTGTGCATGTACACGTGTGTGGAGGATGACAGTGGGGGGTACATTAGGTTGAGCAAAAAAGAAACGTGGACAAAGATGACTCAGAGGAGCAGCTGGGGTCCAGGTTTGACAGTGGTATGGACAGGCATTTTTAGGTTTTGAGGCAATGAAAAGAATGCTTTGTGGGAAATGGGCAATCTTGGTGCAAGAGTAGATGCAAATAACAGTAGGAGGCTGCCACAAAAGGAAGGCATGGTAGTAGCTTATAGAGTTGGCAGAGGTGGAGTTAGTGAGTAGTGGTAAAATTTGGGATAAATGAATTTAGTAAAGAATAGTCCTAGTTTGAGGACCCATGAGGACCTACTTAGTTTAAAACATTTAAGTTTTCCATTGCTATTCTGATTTTCCAAGGCTCATTGGTTTCTCTGGGATGCCATTTAAAAGCACAAAGTATCTGACAGGTCAAATATAATAAGTTAATCTAGTTGATATGCACATGTAGATCTAGTTAGAATCACTCTTATCTGGAGGTATGTTATAAAGATGTAGGTAGATACATAGATAGATATACACATTATTAGAGATATAGTGACAACATTGCCATATGGAGAATTTTAAACTAGACATATACACATACATGTACATATATGTATTTCACATATACATACACAATATGTATATGTATATGTGCATGTATAATTTAAAAATCTCCATAGTGCAATATTGTCATTATAAATATAGTTATCTACATTTATTTTGTGTGCATTTCTGGAAGAATATGAAAGGACAACTCAAAACATTTATATTTTGTGTGTATATATCTATAAATTTATGTATGTAAGTATATATTTTAATATGCATATTAAATATGTATTTTCTCTCTTTAAATGTCTTTTTTCCATGTAATGAATCTGAATCTGAATCATTGTCAATAAGATAAAAGTTACCACCAAGGATAGTCCAAGATAAATGCCAAGGCAAAGTTGAATTATTTACTTTTTAGTCTAGAACTTAGTTTTAGTGGCTTAATGCTATTATATTAAAAGGGTTTTATATCATTTAAGACAAATTATTGATTGGTACAATATAATTATCTCTCCTTATGGACAGATATTCTCTTGTACATTATTGAATTATTTCAATGTATTGGGTTCTCAATATAGAGTCAAAATGTTTAAAAGATAAGTTTTCAGTTGGAAGTTTAGAGGATGGAATCTAATTACTTATGTCCCTTTACTTTAAAGGAATGATACTTTCGGTAAATAGAGGTTAATCAAAAAGTAGACTAAATCAATTTTGAAGGTCAGCTACAATAACATCTTTCCCAAGTAAGGTATAAAACATTTATCCTTTTCCTCCCCACCAATATTTATAAGGTTATTGCTATTTTGAGTGCACATTATTTTGATGAATGACATCATTCTTCTTTACTTCCATTTCAGGAGAAAGTACTTTAGTGACTATTTACAAGCAGAAATTAAGGTGACTCACATGCTCATTTGCATTTTCCTCAAGAGAAGAATTACCAAGAGTTTGGGTAGCTTTATTTAGTGTCGACATTTTGCCTCCCATGGTGATTATCATAGGAAATGGTGTATGTAATGTACATTCAAATTGTTCGTATGTATGGTTCAGAATTTGAGACTGCTAATCTGGAATGCAAATCAAAATGAATGATTTGGCATTTGAAAGCTTTTTTTGCGTAAAAGTAAAAACAAGTAACAGTTTTGTAAATTGGTCGCATTTTTTAAAATTATAAATATAAAAAAGGAGACATATGTACTACTCTTTGTAATATTTTAAGCAATAAAAAATGAGAAAAAAATTATAAATATGGCATGAGTACACACTTCAGAGTTTATTGTTATTATTTATATTTATGCTAATCAATTTGTGCAAATTAAATAGCATTTTAAAATTATTACATGACATCCACCATTAATTTCAGTAGAATAGAGTTTTGTCAGAACATAGTATACTTTTAGCCAGAAACAAACAAACAGAGGAAAAGGCAAGATATGTATAAGAAAATAAGTATCATGGTGAATAAGAAATCATTCCTTCTTAAACATAATGCTTTCCCTCTGTCACCTCCTTCCACTCCCTTCTTTTTGGGGGCTATTTCTTTGTAGCTGCCTATGATTAACGACCACAGTATGCTTTATTATCTCAATCCTCTTCACTTTCGGTGACCCAAAAAACTCCATAAGATTCAATCCAGCTGGCCTTCATGGCTCAGTAATTGGTTGCTGACCTATGAACTAGGAGGTCATTGTTGGATCCCAGTCAGGGCATATGCCTGGGATGCAGGCTCAATCCCCAGTGTGGGGAGTGCAGGAGGCAGCCTATCAATGATTCTCATCATTGATGTGTCTATCTCTATCTCTCTCTCTCTCCCTCTCCCTTTCTCTCTCTGAAATCAATAAAACATATTAAAAAAATATTCAATCCAATGGGCTCATTCAACATTTTTTTCCAAGCAGACTGCACTAAATACACATCCATCAAATATCAGTTAGCAAAAGTTTTTTAAAAAAACTCTGCTTAGCAGTTTATTGGCAGGTGATGCCAGCAATTCTCTACTTGGTTCTCTGCCTTTGTGGATATTTCACCATTGATTTTGAATATTTGAGGTTCTTCATAGTCATTGAATGTTATTTGCTGTCAAGGTTGGGGGTGGGGAGAGGGAAATAACTTCATTTTGCCATCATAATCATTGGCATTTTCCTGGATTGTCTCACTTGGATGTGAGAATTACTGTTGCACTGGCAGTATTATAATGATTTTGTATTTTTGTTTTTCTGTATGTATCTGGTGCCTGCAATGTGTTAAGTGAGAACATGAGGAATAAGTTTGTGTCTATATTTGTGAATTCTTTCTGCTCACTTCACATTCCCCATTAGCTGTGATAAACTGTGAATACTTTTCAAACCTAAACTTGCAAATATGTTTCTCTGCTCTTCCCAGAGAGTTGTCTTCCCCTGGGTTCTCTAGTGTAACTTGGCAGCCTGTAGTAATGGGCCGTCCCTGATCCATATTTTTCACTTAGCTTAACTAAAGGGAAAACAAAGCATAGATAATGTTGCTCTTCAGGTGCACAAGAATAAACCATAATGTGGGTGGATTTTAGTAGCCTCATGGCACAAAAGACCACATTTCAACCATTGCTTTTGGAGATAGGCAGATATTTCATACTAGAGACCTGGTGCACGGATTCATGTACCAGTGGGATCCCTCGGCCTGGTCTGCAGGGATCAGTGGACCTCCCTGGCCTTACCCGCCAGATCGTTGGGCTCCAGCCTGCTGTACACATTGATCCCACACAGCACGAAGTAGTACGCCAAGCAGCAGGCGGCCAGGGAGGAGCCCCAGCCCTGGCTGGGCATCGTGCCACTCCTGCTCATCCAGCCCCACTGTGCCGCTGCTGGGGGTGAGCAGGGGGAGTGTCCACAGGAGAGGCTCACACTTCTGGTGCCTGTCTGTCAGCTGAACGTTGCTCCCACTGTGGGAGTGCACTGACCACCAGGGGGCAGCTCCTGTGTTGAGCGTCTGCTCCCAGGTGGTCAGTGCATATCATAGCTACAAGCCGGTTGTCCGGTCATCTGGTAGTCTGGTTGCTTAGGCTTTTATATATATACATTACTAACCAAAGGATGAAGTGCTTCACATGTATATTTTCCATTTTATATTTCTGGTGGCAAAAGTCCACCAGAGAACATTAGATAATTCCTGATTTGATACTGCATACCTGGCACAGTGACATAAAATAAGCTATTGATACATGGGTGTTGGAAGAATGCCTGAATGAAAAGATGAATGCATTTAATTAGGATTCTATTAAAATTACTCAATTCATAGATTCACATGTAAATTCACCAATTATAATGCATCTCTTGAGAACACTGCTTCTTTTCCAGGGAAGTAAGTTTCTTTTAGTTAGTTCATTTATATTTAAACACAGTAGTGACATCAGTTGTCCAAATATGTGTTTCCTCTTTCCCACAAGGCGAGTGCTATATTGATGAATTAAGTGTAGATCAATAGTAGAAAACTCAATCTAGTTTCTCAACAGATATCATTACTTAAGTCAATTCAAAGGACATTTGCTCTGGCAACATATACATGTAATTTAAAAAATCCAAACATCTAATTTAAATTACTTCTAAATTATCTACCATTCTCATTTATCTATCTCCATTTGTGTAGCTAACTAAGAATTGCCATTTTATATTTGTGATTATGGTTTGAGTAAATAAGTGAAATTATCTACTGGAAACTGAATAGGATGCTACATTTTATTTTGTCCACTGTGATGAACAAATTTTAATTCTCTCACTGATTCGCAAGTCATCATGAAACCACAGCTTTTCATATTGTCAGATGGCTACCTCAAAAATCATCTATGAAGTACAATGTACAAAATAAAGAATTATGAGCTTATGAGGGTTTGATGCAGGTTCCCATTATTTTGTATAAATTTCTCAACTAGGATTGTGTATACTTTAAACAACTATCCATGATCTTGTTTTTGGAAATGAGTATTGTGATCAGTCTATGAGGTTATGAATTTACCTTGTAGATATATCATTTAATTGATGAACTAAAGCTTTGCTTAGATTCACTGTGTAATTGATGACTCAGACATAGATGATTAATTACTATTTTTGAAAGTAGAGTATTTGTGCAACTGTCTTTTACAATTCAAATACTTCTAATAACTTTGTAGATGTTTATATCCTATCTCATAAAAGAGAAACATGGTAATTAGCCGTACATCTGCTACCCTTCCCATTGGCTAATCAGGGTGATATGCAAATTAACTGCCAACAAAGATGGCGGTTAACCGTCAACAAAGATGGCGGTTAATTTGCATACATAGGCCCAATGATGGGAGGCCATAGGGGAAGGATGGTGATTGGAAACACAGGCGGCAGGCAAGAGCCGGGAGGCACTGCCCCTGGCCCTGAATCGGAGAACCGGCCGTCTTTGCCTGCCCCCCTGCCGGTGATCAGAGAAGCCAGAGCAGGGCACGGAAGAGGCCGGCACCCGCCTCTTCCCTGGCCACCTCTACCAGGGATGAGCAACCAGAGATCCCACAGCAGGAAAGGGGGGCCTGCAGCCAGCCTCTATGTGCGCTTGCCCCTAGGTCGCTGCTGTGATCCCCTAGCAGGAAAGAGCGGCCTCTAGCCAGCCCCCATGTGCGCCTGCCCCTGGGTCGCCATGGCGATCACAGAGCAGGAAAGGGCGGCCTACAGCCAGCCCTGTGCACCTGCACCTGGGTCGCCACTGCGATCCCTGAGCAGGAAAGAGTGGCCTCTAGCCAGCCCCCATGTGCGCCTGCCCCTGGGTCGCCGCTGCAAACATGGAGCAGGAAAGGGGGGGCCTCTAGCCAGACCCCCTGTGCGCCTGCCCATGGGATTGCCCCGGAGATCATGGAGCAGGAAAGGGGGGCCTGCAGCCATTCCCTGTGTGCACCTGCCTGCCCAGGGGTTCGCAGATGGGATCCCACAGCAGGGAAGGGGGGCCTGCAGCCAGCTCCCGTGTGCGCCTGCCCCATGGGATCGCCCAGGAGATCATGGAGCAGGAAAGGGCGGCCTGCAGCCAGGCCCTGTCTGTGCCTGTCCCTGGGCCGCTCTGGCGATCCCACAGCAGGAAAGGGCGTCCCACCCTGGCCACAGCTCAAGGGAGAGTACAACACGCAGTGGAGGCCAGGAGCCTGAGAGATCAACAGAGAGGGGCGCCTCCCAGTTGTGGCTGGGGGCAGGCCCCTAGCAGACACACACACACACACACACACACACACACACACACACACACACGGGACGCCCGCACCGAGCCTCTGCTGCCAGACTGTGGCCATCAGTAGGACATCCACTGAGGGCTCCTGGACTGAGGGGCAGGCTTGGCTGAGGGAACCCCCATCCCCCAGTGCACGAATTTCATGCACCGGGCCTCTAGTCCATTATAAAATGAAATAATGGGCTGTTTGTACAGAATAAATAGGTTGTGCTTTTGTCCTTTAGGGACTCTATCCTTTTTCTTCTTTCTTTCAAATAAAAACAAAAAAGATAAAGAGAATGGAGGGTGAGGCATACCTAGAGATTGAAATTCTCTCAATACTTCCTGTGTAGCCAGGAGAAAATCACGGCCACTCTCTGGGGGCCATTTATAAAATGAGGTCATTCATTTAGATTTTTAAAAATGAGTTTTATTCAGTAACATGATACAGGTTCACTCTTCAGTCCTTTGCAATATTTGGACAGTATTTTTTCTCTTCTGCTTCTACTTCCTCAGCCACATATTGTGTGATGCTTTACACAAAGAGATAGTCAGGAGCCCATGTGCCTTACCCACTCTGCTCTCCATCCTCAATCTTCCAGAGAAAAGACATACTGTGGGGTCTTCTTAAGTGTACTTATTTGTCTGTTTACCCAAAGCATAGACTGAGGAAAAGAATTGCCTTGTTCTCTACTTCCAAAGAACTCAGCATTTTTGTCTGGCAAATAGGTGCTTTAAAATATTTGTTGAGCCTGGCTGGTATGGCTCAGCGGTTGAGCATCAATCGATGAACCAGGAGGAAACGGTTCATGTCCCAGTCAGGGCATATACCCGGTTTCGGGGCTCCGATCCCCAGTGTGGGGTGTGTAGGAGGCAGCTGATCAATGATTCCCTCTCTTCATTGGTGTTTCTATCTCTATCCCTCTCCTGTCCTCTCTGAAATCAATAAAAATATATGAAAAAAATAAAATATTTGTTGAATGGTGAAACTTTGTCCATGTTTCCTGCAATTTTAATCCTCCTTGTGGGATGCTTTGCTTTATCAGGAGTGCAGATATGTTGTCCTAATTTTTTAAATGGGATGAAACTTACTGCAAATGCATTGCCAGGAGCTCCTTAAAACTAAGAGCAGCAGCTGCATTCATTTAGGTTTGTGCATGATGCCTGTACAAAAGAGAAAACTGGTGAGAAAGAGGGGTCCAAGGTAGCTCTATGTAGAGACATTTCTTTCTCTTTCAATATACTGAATGTCTTTCCATAAGGTAGGCATTTTTTTCTTCACTATATCTATAGCAACTATAAAATATTCTGGAACTATGGGAAATAATTTTTTTGGCATCCCCTGGATCAGTTGACTTATTGCTAATATTTATATTTGATTATTGAGTTCTTCTTAAAATATATAATTGAGAAAGGGTGTTTTAGGTAAATACAAAATATTGGGAGATGGAGAAAAAAACAACAAACAGAATCACTCACCTTTTTTCTTACCATATTGAAAATATAAGCTCAGGTCATTTGAGTCTTGCCCAGAGTCATATAGCTTATCACATTGCAGACAGATCACGAGAATTCTCCTGTTTTCATATTACACAGTGTTTTACAAAGTCTCATACTTTAAAAAGATATTAGCTTGTAAGAACATGTAATAAATAATTTCAAAATGCAATGGGTATTTAATTTTAAGGTGTGTGTCTTTAACATTTATGTAAAACGTTTTTTGTACTCGTTCAATAGAAACTTATCTGGCCCCTGGGTAAAGCTAGCAATAAAACTACTGGTCCGCAATGTGTTATCACCTAGCTGTGCCCCCTTGACTCCATATCTGTCCTGTTAATTCCACATCCTGTGACTAATGTACTTTTGTGTGCTTCTGCAATGTTATAAAAACCCTTTTCTTCTGTGGGATGTCATTTCTGTTGTCACAGTGAAGTCATGGGGCATGATTTCATTCATAAAATTAGATTTACAGACTGCCATTCTATAAAGTAAAATACATTTATGTGTATTTTTCCATCTCAAAATGTGACCTCTTTTAGCAATTGTCACACATTTTTGTGAAGAATTTTGAGGAAGACTGCCAGAACCGGTTTGGCTCAGTGGATAGAGCGTCCGCCTGCGGACTGAAAGGTCCCAGGTTCGATTCCGGTCAAGGGCATGTACCTTGGTTGCGGGCACATCCCCAGTAGGGGGCGTGCAGGAGGCAGCTGATAGATGTTTCTCTCTCATCGATGTTTCTGGCTCTCTATCCCTCTCCCTTCCTCTCTGTAAAAAGTCAATAAAATGTATTTAAAAAAAAAAAGAGTACTAAAAAAAAAAAAGAATTTTGAGGAAGAGAGTGATCTTCATTTGCTAAAGGGCCCTTGCAACCACAGTGGCACTGGCTAAGCATCCTCTGCCCCTTTTACCAAATGTCTGAGTTCAAGGAACCAGGTGCAACCCCCAGTGAGACATTCTGCAATGAGGTCTTTGGCTGTTGTGCCAACCCAGAGTCTCAGCTGGGCAGCAATGAGAAGGGAATCCTGCAAATCAGACCCACAGGCTTCCTTGTAATTGTTAATTGATGAAGCAATGGATGCCTGGGCACTTCCAATTCATTAATAGTCCAGCTTGCCTCCCTTACTTTCATTTGACCCTTCTTAGAATCTGCTTGATTAAATAATTAACATCAGTTATCAGACAAAGGGATAAATATAACATCTAGTTGCAAAGGTATCATCTTCAACTTCCAATTAGAGTCATGTTTGTGATTTCAAGGCAGGGGCATGAATTATGGACATATGTTTAATGTAAATAAACATTAAAATATTTTATTGTTTGGCATGTTTAAAAAATACTTTTAAAAATTGTCTTAACGTGGGATTTAAATAAGAAAGCTGAAATAGGTGGCTGCATGCATATGAGGAATTTTACTGCAAGTTAATGGTGTAGTCTACCACACGTGCTGAGCTCCAGCTCCATGCTCTGAGCCACTCATACATAATCTGCCAGGATTATGTACTAACTTGAGATGGACCATGTGTGAAGTAGCATTGGAGCATGCTGCTTATAAATCACTAAACCCAGTCCATTAGCCATTTTATATTTGTGTTTGTCTTATATGACACAGTCATTGATGTGGATTTACACTAATGGCAGATCAACAGTCTAAATAATTACCATCTTATTGGAATTGAGGAGTCCAATTTTGATCAAATTTAACAAATTTGAGATTTTAATATAGGTTTTTGTAGTCCAATAATTCTCTGGACTGAGGCTCCAGAACTTGCATTACTAACAAGATTTCAGGTGATGTTGATGTTGCCTATCTATGTGCCGTTTTTTGAGTATCACAGGTCTATATAAATTCCAAAAATTGCTATGATGACAGCAATGTCTGTTGAGGGGATTTGAGAAAACACATCCCTCATATAGTCTATGTGTTATGTCCTAGCATTCTTTTTTAACAGATATCTGTTCTCTATGCTGTTTAGTATTCTTCCTTGGAAAGGAGTTTTTCTGAGATTTCACTTTTGCATATCTTTAATCAGCTCTCAAATAGACTCTGGATTATCACATAGAGGATTTGGCTCCTCGCAAGTACACAGAGTACCACAGAATAAATACTAAAATGCAGGCTGCTAATATTTACTTGCATTAAGGAATTCAGGGGTTTTGTGCTAAGAAGCATTCCCTTCCTTGTCTGATGTGTGAGCACAGCACCTGGCCTTATCCCTGGTACACAGTCGGTGATTAAGAACTATTATCGTCAAATGAGAGGTAGGATGACTGAACAGTTTTAAGCATACTGATTAAACTGCTTTGTTTTTAGTTCTCTCTTATACTGATGAGGCAGATAAGAAAGCTCTTTCTCATCCGCTAATAGAAATGTTGTGCTCTTGCTTGGTTAAGTGGTACTCTATTATGGATTTGGTGACGTTGAATACGATTTGAGGAGCTACATCTGGTCTAGAGTATATTTATGACATATGCTCAGGAGCAGATTATGTTTAACAAAGTGTTAAAAATTCCTTTCTCTCTTAGCCTAGCCCTGCCAAAGAACTTGAATTGGACCATTTTTCACCTTTAAGAATGCATTGTACTACGTTTCTTTTGAACTTTCTGCAAACATATTAGAAGCATTATCTTGTTTTTTCTTACAACACTATTCAGAGTGTGTGACCAGGTAGTGTTATCCTCTTTGTACAGGCCCAGGGAAGTTAATTGACTTTCTGCTCGTCATGGAGAACTAGGGAGGCAGCAATAAAAGAAGCATGAGCCTGCTTTTTTCAGAGTTTGAGCACAGCGGCCACCACAGAATTCCTAACCCTATCCTTCTCCCACCCAACACAAAATATCCTCTGTCCACAAGAATTACCTGCGGGAAATGAGGCTTCTTGAAAGACGTCTGTGTGGATTATAGTAGATCCAATTCAGGATCAAGTGAAAGCATCTCTCTCCCTACCCTCTCCATTTGTGATTTCATAAAACTTCTAAAAAAACACCTTTTTTTTAGTAGGTGTGTGTGTGTGTGTGTGTGTGTGTGTGTGTGTGTGTGTGTGTGGAGAGGAGAGAGAGAGAGAGAGAGAGAGAGAGAGAGAGAGAGAGAGAGAGAGAGATATGTATATATGTTCTGGCAATTACCAAAACACAGAGAGGTTGCTTAGAATTTTCTAAGATTTTTGTTTAAAATTTTGCATGTACCCTAGGCTTACACACAAAATTCCATTTCTGATATAATGTGCCCTGAAATATTGGGAGGCAGTCTGCTATGGCCTTCTTATTCTTCTACCTGCCTTGTTAAGTTTGCCAAAGCCATCAGATCCTGCTCATTCTTTCACGCTGGCCACAGATCTGGATTGTTTCTGGGGCTGGCAATTCTCAAAAGTGAGATAATGCCTCACAGAGATGCATCATGTGGCCCTGCAAGCGCTGCCTCTCTGGACAAAGAGCAGGCTTGCTTGCTGCTTGCTCTAAGAATGGCAGATATTTTTAAAGCTCAGAGTTCCTCAGCTGCAGGGCCATCCATCTGAGCCCGTCATGTTGCCCCATAGAATTCAGAGCCAGGGGAACCACTAAAACTGCTGATATGCTTGCTGCTGTTTTTGTCGTGATTAACCAGTTCCTTTGATCCAGGAGTCTTGTGGCTTCTGTAAGCAACCATGGGCTAACTTACGAGCTGGTATGTATCCCAGCGGGAATTCTAGTACTTCTTGTTCCCCTCCACACTGTAAAACATATTTAAGTAGGGCAAAGTTCCCACTACTTTCTTTTTCCCCAGTAGAGTATTCTCAAATTTTAGGTTATTTCATGGAGAAAGCTTTATGTCAGTTAAATTGTGGTTTCCAATGAATTAAATAAGGCTGTAGAAAGAGCAAATCAACATAAAATGAATGTATCAGAAGTGAAAGAGATTTGGCTTAGGAACCAGGAAGACATATTTCCTTCCTCTCATGACATTCTTATTTGAATTATTTATTACTGTGGCAGTAATATCAGGGTTTCTGTGTCTTAGGCAGCTCTCCTAAATGCAAATGTATACTACTGCCCGTAGAAACGAAAGGTGAACTCAGAGTTGGGTTGAGGTGATAAGGGGCAAACTAGCAGCAGCATTTGCTACAGGAAGACATGATTGTAAGGTATTGCTTTTCCATTGTTGTCATTGTTGCAAAGAATTCGAGAGCAAGAGCTAGGTGATATTTATCCGTGTTCCTCTGTGACACCACTTGTAGTACCTGTAATTTAAAGGTATTTGTTGAAGGCTTGTCAAATAAATAAAATCAAAGGCCTTACTGGGAGAGGCTGTATGTTATAGTCTGAAGCAAATCTACTTGGGTTCAAATCTCAACTCTGCCGCTTCTTAGCTGCACAGTTGGTCATTGTCTTTAATCTCTGCCTCAGTGTTGTTATCCGTAAAGGTGAAATAATAACAGTCCCTGCCTCACGGAGTTGTGAAGCTTAGCACTCAGTAAATACTTGGTAGCTGTCCTTCAGTTATTATCTGCACGAAAGTATCAGATCCCCATAGAACTCCGTTTGTAAAATATTCAAGAAAACTCTACCCTTGCTGATTTAGTTGTAAATTGTTTACAGTTTGGTTCAAATGGACTTGTACATTGTGGTAACCATATTTGGCCCTAGAATGTAAAAGTCATCTTACATTTAACTATTTTAAATGTGAATGCATGTAGGGGGATGAAATTTAAATATTAAGCTAGATTTTCATCTCTCATAATTATTACCCATTCTCTGGCAACATGAAGATCTTTCCACTTCTTTATGTAAACATTTCCCCCACATCCACCCCCTTCCAGATGCAGAGTTAATTCTGAGTCCAAATCAACACAGGCTGTCAATTTGGTATGCACAACATCTGGTTGCTTCCATAGTTACTATCTGTGGAGGTGAAGGTGGTATATTTCATTTGAAAAATGTGTCATTGGGTCCTGCCAATTCTGAACACAGTCCTCCTTCTTGACAAAGATGTTTCCAACTCCTGTGTTTCCCACTTGAATTTTGAGCTCTAAAGAAAACTTTGCTACTAAATTGAGACTGTCTCCTTACCCAACATGTAGTTGTTCCATTTTAAAGCACTCTTTAAAAGCATATATCTTCCGTAATATCTACAATCAACACAGATAATGTTGCATTGTCCAAATTGCTGGAAATCTATTATGCCCTATATGTGCAGTAAATGAGCAGCGAATCTACACAGATGCTGTTCACTGCTCTTTTAGACTTTCCTGTAGTTAAGCAATGAATCTTTATCGACTTCCTGAATAATTTACTCCTAAATGCATTAAATTGAATGTGAAAAGAAGATTTACAAAATGAAGACAAACCAGTTCTGGGAGTTGGTAATAATCTTAAAACTTCCATAATGTTCTTCTGCTTCGCCTTTTTTCTTCTAAATAGGCATTATTCAGTTTTTCTCCTATGGTCTGAGCTTTAAGTGATGTAACAGCATTAGCTTTAAGAAACATTAAAATTAAACAACAACTCTGTAGTTACTGTTATGAGTCTAAAATCCAATTGAATATAAACAGAACAGCAGAAATTTCTGTTATTAAATTAAAAATGAGTTGGCTAAACTGATTTTATTTAATTAAGTATTTATTTTAACCTACTGTTTTTAAAGGATCACTGTAAAATACAATAAAGACAAAAAAAAAACCACACACACACACAAAAAAACACGATTTGGTAGAATTGTTAAAAATGATGAAGTAATCACCTCATGAGGGGCTGGTCCTAGACCTAATTTGAATTATCCAAGCTTATCTTTGCTGCGATTATGATCATTTCTCCATTTTCAACAGCTCATTACTCTCCTGTTTCTTAATGATAATGTTCATGATATTCAAAACTCAGATTTGGAAGGGTCTTGAAAGTTCATTGGTGATATTTCTTCATTTTCTGATTAAGAAAATGAGGCCCAATCAAGCAAATGACATATATAACCTAAACTAGTTGGCTAGATGGTGGCAGAGCACAAGATTGAAATTAGGTTTCTAATTCCTAATCTGGTTCCTTAAAAAAAAAAATCAATTCTTCATCTAACACAGAAGTGTATCAAATAATTTTTTTTCTAGAGAATCTTGGCAGAGTTCTGACTTTGGTACCCAGATCAAGTGTTCTCAGATGTAGTATCTAATACCTATTCCTTTGAACTTGGCTTTCCCCACATGTCCTTTGTTCTCAAGGTGATGAATAGCTAATAGCATAGAATGGACAAGTTGTCGCTCACAGAGTCTATACTTATATTTTAATAAGGCCTTCTGGAGATACAGATATTTAATGAAAAAAGAATGTATCTCCATTGTCATTTCAGGTAATTTGATGATTCTACAAAAAAGTAATTTTGAGAAGGCTACCTATTCAGTTACTCTCAATTTATAACCATCAGGAAGCTAACTGAGGCTACTGAGGTAAGTAATGAGGCTATGCATTTAGCCAGCTTCACAAGCAAGGGTTAGTGCTGTGTTGCAATAACAACAAGGAACAATTATTCACACAGTACAACGGAAACTGTACAGCTCAACAACTTTAATCACTGGACCCTTTATTATTTGGTGGACTGATTTACTCTCTTTATGAAGGATGAGGGGATCTCTAAGAGTCAAATACTGAGTTTTAAAAGACCTGAGTCTAAAAACAAACAAAAAAACATGGCAGGAAATTAAATCTTACTCATAGCTTTAACAGAGAATAGAATCATCGCCCATTGTTGCCTAGATTCTTGTCTGTTTCAATTTTATTTCTATACCATCAGTGAAATCTTTGTAAAGCGATATTTGCACAATAGCCCCATTACATCACTTATCAAACTCTACTGTAACTGTCTGTTTTCTTGGCTGTATTTTCCCAACAACTATGAGCTCTGTGAAGATTGGCACTGGGTGGATTATTTATCTACAGTGTATGGCACAGAACTCTGCAGAGAGTAGAAGCTGCTGAAAAGTTTCTGTGTGAAAAAGTAATATATAATAAATATTTTGGTAAATAAAAAAATACATCATATAAAATATCTTAAGAGTACAGCTTTCTTTCCTTTTTAATATTCTAGTTTTATATTGGTTTCTTTGAGAAACCAATAGTGTTTCTACTTAAACTGAAAAATATGCCCATCCCTCATTCAATAGAATAATTTCATTTAGTTATTCACTTGTTTTCACTTATCAAACATAGACATACCAATTTATCATGAAAAGTGAAAACAATTATTCTGATTTAGTAAATAGAACAGAATATAATTTTGTTTTCCAAAGAGAAAGACAGAAAAAATTAATAAGCAGTAGGCTTTAGATTCTTCCAGTTTTTTTTGAGCTTCCACATTATAGCAATAAAATGCCCTTTTCTCAACAAAAGTTATTTTGGTATCAGAGCAAAGAATACATGTCACAGGCAAATAGCACTCAATGATGTATCTAGATATCTATAATTACACAATAGCAGTTTGTTTGGCCTATGATGAAATATAGGAACAATAACCTGTCTTTAAAAAAATAGACTGATCCCCAACCGGTTTGGCTCAGTGGATAGTGCTTTGGCTCACAGACTGAAGGATCCCAGGTTTGTTTCTGGTCAAGGGCATCTATGTGCCTTGGTTGCAGGCTGATCCCTGGCCCTGGTTGGGGTAAGTGCGGGAGGCAACTAATCTATGGATGTGTCTCTCTCACATTGATGTTTCCCTCTCTCTCTCTCTCTCTCTCTCTCTCTCTCTCTCTCTCTCTCTCTCTCCCTCCTTCCCTCTCTCCCTCCCTCCCTTCCACTCTCTAAATATCAATGGAAAAATATCTTAGGGTGAGGATTAAGCAAAAAAAAAAAATAGGTTGAGAAGATTATATTCACAGGTAAATTTATCTCTTAAAATAATTGGCAAAATTTTAACACACACACAAACCAAACTCTCTCTCTCTTTCTTGTATTTCTGCCATGCAACAAATCAGTGGCTCGGCTGGTAACTGGAGGCAAAATTTAATATTGACATTAGCAAACTGCATTTATCTGTATGGAGAAAAATAATTGAGTTTAATTACAATAAAACTTTTGTTAAAAGGAAACCCATAAAATGTATTTAGTTCAAATGGGTTTGTTCAAAAGCAAAAATGGAAGGTTTTGAGGGGAAGTCATCAACAGTAATAGGCAATTTTAAATCCCTAATTTGAAATCTCTATTTGAATCAAACAATAAGAAATGATATAGGGCATATAAAAAGGAATGGGCTAGGAGTCAAGAAACTTAATTCTAGATACATCTCTGCTACGAATTGAGTACAAGGCCTTGAGCAAGTTACTTAATTTTGTTGGTCCTTACCAAGTCCTGCTGATTCTTTTATGGTACATATGCATTTCCCGGGCCTGTGCAGATCATTACCGATTAATGACTGCTATCACCGGCGATCATCCACTCTCTCTCTTTACAAACTCTGCCCCACATCCCAGGGCTGTTTTACATACCTCTGCCAGGATGTTTTTTTCTATAAGGAAATTCTCACTCAGCAATTTAAATCCTTTAAAGGCATGCCATTAGCTACGAGGTACATGGCAACCTTTTCACCCAGGCCTCCAAGTGACCTTAATGGTCCCTGCCCACACCTTAATGTTCCAGTGTGTAATTTACCTTATGCAGCAAGTTATGAGCTCCCAAGGAATCACTGGAAATATTCGCCATTCCTTTTATATTTCTTGTGACTTGTGATTTCTTCTCCTTAACTCCTCTATCATTTGCCTGGCTAAATTGTTTTCCATCCTTCAAGATTCAATCTAAAAGCCTTGTTTTCTATGAAGTCTCCCCTGACCTTTTCAGGAAAATCACATTACAGGTAGACTGAAGCTGATCTTACATCTCTGTTCCCATAGTTTTCTGTATAAACTGTTCCTCCAGATGGTCATTTTTTTTTCCTGTTATTATAACAACTAGAGATCTGGTGCATGAAATTTGTGAACTGGGGGTGGTGGGGGGATGTCCCTTAGCCCAGCCTACATACTTTCCAATGTGAAACCCCTTGGGGGATGTCCGACTGCCGGTTTAGGCCCAATCCCATAGGAATCGGGCCTAAACCGGCAGTCGGACATCCCCCCCACAATTTGGGAATGCTGGCTCCCAACATCTCACCTGCCTGATTGCCTCTAAACGCTTGTGCCTGACAGCCTGATCACCTCTTAACCACACCCCTGCCAGCCTGATCAATGCCTAACTGCTCCCTTGCCGGCCCGATGATCCCCAACTTCCCTCCCCTGCTGGCCCGATAGCCCCCAACTGCCCTCCCCTGCCAGCCTGGTCACCCCCAACTTCCCTTCCCTGCTGGCCTGGTTGTCTCCAATTGCCCTTCCCTGCAGGCCTGGTTCTCTCCCTACCCAAATGCCCTCCCTTACAGGCCTGGTTGCCCCCAACTGCCCTCCCCTGCAGGCCTGGTTGCCCCTATTGCCCTTCCCTTTAGGCCTTGTCACTCCCAACTGCCTTCCCCTGCAGGCCTGGTTGTCCCTAAGTGCCCTCCCCTGCTGGCCTGGTCACCCCCAACTGCCCTCACCTGCAGGCCTGGTACCCCCCAACTGCCCTTCCCTACAGGCCTGGTCACCCCCAGCTGTCCTCTCCTGAAGGCCTGGTCCCCCCAAACTGCTCTCCCTTGCAGGCTTGGTCGCCTCCAACTGCCCTTGCCTGTCAGCCTGGTTTCCCATAACTGCCCTCCCCTGTTGGCTGTCTTGTGGTGGCCATCTTGTGCGAGGGTGTCATGGTCAATTTTCATATTACTTCTTTATTATATAGGACTAGAGACCCAGTGCACAAAAATTTGTGCACTCAGGGGGGCCCCTCAGCCCAGCCTATGCCCTCTTGCAGTCTGGGACCCCTCAGAGGATGTCTACCTGCTGGCTTAGGCCCGATCCCTGGGGGATCAGGCCCAAGCTGGTGGTGAGACATCCCTCTGGAAGCCTGGCAGCCCTCGGGGAATATCCACTTACCAGCAGGGAGCAGACCTAAGAAGCAGTAGGACATCCTTAGTGCTGCTGAGGTGGTGGGAGTGGTGCCCGCCACCACCGCTATGCTGGCAGCCATCAGCCTGGCTTGTGGCTGAGCAGAGCTCCCCCTGTGGGAGTGCACTGACCACCAGGGGACAGCGCCTGCATTGAGCGTCTGGCCCCTGGTGGTCAGTGTGTGTCATAGTGACCAGTCATTCCAAGTCGTTCTGCTGTTAGGGTCACTTTGCATATTACCCTTTTATTATATAGGATAGAGGCCTGGTGCACGGGTGGGGGCCGGCTGTTTTGCCCTGAAGGGTGTCCCAGATCAGGGTGAGGGTCCCGCTGGGGTGCCTGGCCAGCCTGGGTGAGGGGCTGATGGCTGTTTGCAGCTGGTCACACCCCCCTCAGTGTAGGGGTCCCCACTGGGGTGCCTGGCCAGCCTGGGTGAGGGGCTGATGGCTGTTTGCAGCTGGTCACACCCCCTTCAGTGTAGGGGTCCCCACTGGGGTGCCTGGCAAGCCTGGGTGAGGGGCTGAGGGCTGTTTTCAGGCTGGCCAAGCCCCACAGTGATGGAAGCTCCCAGCCTTTCATTTTTTCTTTTTTTTTTTAATTCTGGGATTTATTTACCTTCTATAACTGCAACTTTGTAGCCTTGAGTGGAGCTCAGAGCCAGCCAGGGCAGGCGAGAAGTTTGGCTTCCTCCATTGCCAGGGGCAACCCAAGCCTCCTGCTTGCTCCATCTCTGTGGCCACAGCCAGCTGAAAGCAGGTATTTATATTCTATAATTGAAACTTTGTTGCCTTGAGTGGAGCTCAGAGCCAGCTGCGGCAGGCGGGAAGCTTGGCTTCCTCCATCACTGGGGCAACCAAGCCTCCTGCTTGCTGCAGCTCTGTGGCTGCCAGCCGCCATCTTGGTCGGGTTAATTTGCATATAGTCATTCTGATTTGCTGGTGGGTGTGGCTTAAGGCATAGCAAAGGTACGGTCAATTTGCATGTTTGTCTTGTATTAGTGTAGATGATATTGTTTAGTCCAGGGGTGGGCAAACTTTTTGACTCGAGGGCCACAGTGGGTTCTTAAACTGGACCAGAGGGCCGGAACAAAAGCATGGATGGAGTGTTTGTGTGAACTAATATAAATTCAAAGTAAACATCATTACATAAAAGGGTGCGGTCTTTTTTTTTTTTTTAGTTTTATTCATTTCAAACGGGCCGGATCTGGCCCGCGGGCCGTAGTTTGCCCACGGCTGGTTTAGTCTCATGTCGTCCTTATTAGACTGTATGATTTTTGAATGTAAGGTATTTGTCTGTTCCCCATCCCCCCTCTATTCTCATCCTCTTGAAATAATACAGTATGTGGCTCAATGTAGGCATAACATATGTTACTATAATAAATGAATAGAATCTGTTTTACATTTTGGATAATACAGGGGTGTTGGGAGGGAAATTTTTTTCTTCTAGGTTCTTTGGCTGGTGTAATACTCAAATTAACATAAAATAGAGTAATAGGAGATAAATTAATTTAATTATTTGCATATAGAAGGGCCCTATAAGGATATGAGATCCAAGGACAAGTTGGGCAGTTGATATTTATATGCAATGACAAGCTAAGAAATGGGACAGAGGCCTAGGGCTTTAGGGGGAGGATGATAATTCACAGGTCAATAAGAAGAGCAAAGATGTGTCTTGCCACACACATGGGTCATTCGGATAAAATTTATTTCAGACAATTAATAACTCTTTTTCTGGACCAGGCCCTCTATCTAAATTCTTTTAGGTCCTTAAGACAGAGCTAAAGTTTTTCTTGAATCTGGTAGGTCTTGATTACCTTTAGTTCAAAATTGTCCACATGCCAAAGTAACACATTTTGGGGAAGCTTATTCTGAAACCCTTCCAGGGTATTATGGGAACATGATCTATGGTCCATGGTTATGTATCCTAAAGTCCTTAAGCAACCTAAAATTTCCTTAATGGTAATGCACGAATACTTATATCCTCAGTATTCCCAGTGTTTCATCAGAATTCCAAACACACCCACTACCCAAAGATTGGATCCAGTTCAGATAGTGGTTGAGTATAAATTCATGAGTAAAAAAATACAATATTCAAATTTTCTCCCAGCCAGGCCATTCCTATCTATAGTAAAGAAGCCATCTAAGCTAGTGGTCGCCAACCAGTGGTCCATGGACCACTGGTGGTCTGTGAGGTCTGAAAGATTGACTACCACTGTTTTAAGGAAACCTTTGGAGCAGTGGTCTCCAACCAGTGGTCCACAGACCACTGGTGGTCCGTGGGGTCCAAAAGGTTGGCAACCGCTGATCTAAGCCATTCCTGGCTCTCCAGTCTTCTATTGAATCTTTTGCTTGCCACATTTTGAGCCCTGAGAGGCAACAGCTGAAGCAGTGCTAAGCTTTGCACTCTTTATGAGCCTTTGAAGATTAGTATAATCAAACTGTGTTGCAGAGAGATTTGAGCAGAAAAATAAACTGAGAAACATCAAAATAAGAATCTGAGCAGTTAGAATTTGTCTTGTGTTGGTCAGTTTGCTTAAAAGCATCTAACTCTGTATCTATAATTTCCTACTTGCCTTCAGACATTTCAGAGAATTCAATGAATATTCTCTAATTGACCTTTAGCATTTAAGAAACTAGATTCTGTCTCCTGTTCTGAATTGAATATTTTCCTTTGTTGACTTGTCTTAAAAAATGGAATTTTCATTAACAAATGCAGCAACTTATATATTTTGAAATTCTTAAAAATCTACTTCTAGACACATTTAAAAATGTATTTTAGATCTCATTTTTTTGGTAGTATAGTCATATGAGTTACACGTGCATTGTGTGTTTGTGTCATGATTATGTTTTATTTGAGCTTCTTTAGTCTTATGGCTAAATTAAATTATTACTATGAATTAAATTATTACCCATAACCTTTGGGTGAAAATACGAATTATTATTTAGTGACAATGAAAGCATTCTTTTGGAAAAATGGCTTGAAATAGGGTGGTTTGTTCGAAATTATAAAATAATAGAAAAAATATTGATCTCTGCTTCAGATTCCAGAAACTCATGTAGTTTCCTAAGTGATAAGAGCACTAGGAACATTTTTTTGTTCTAGTATTTGGTCTTTGATCCCAGTTTCTGACACAGGATTCCTGAAACCCTTGTAATTTGTAGTGAGGTGACCCTGGGTGGCTCCTGAATGGGGCTGGTCACCCCAAAGACCAAGACATGATGAGAAGCTTGGAATTACTAGTCAGGAAGCCTCCATAAAATCCCAGTACTATGGAGTTTGGGGAGTTCCAGGTTGGTGACCATATCCATGTACCAGGAGGGTGATGCACCCAAATCCTTGAGCGACAAAAGCTCCTGTGTCCAGGACGCTCTCAGACCTTGTTGTATATATTTCTTTAGCTGGCTTTTCATCTGTAGCTTTATTCTAGCCTTTAATAAACTGATAAATATAAGTTCTTCCCTGAGCTCTGTGAGCTGCTTTAACAGATAATTGAGTTGAAGGTGAAGAGGTCATGGGAACCTCCAATTTGCAGCCAGGTGGAAAGAAATTGTAGAAAATGTGGGGGCCTACTACTTGTGCATCTGAAGTAGGGGGAGGAGCCTTGAGAGGTGGAACTTTTGACCGGTGGGGATTAAAAGTTAAATTGAAAGACACCCAGCTGGTGTTGTGGAGAACTGCTTGCTGAGGTGGGATGAAACAAAAACCAAACACATACATGTGGTGTCAGAATTGTGAGTGTGGGTAGTGGTGTGAGAGTAAAGGAGAAACACGGGTAGTAGACTAAGTGATTTTTCTAAATAGAAACATAAACATTAACTATATTATGTGTAGAAATTATAATGCCATTATCAATTGATGCTCTTATATTAACTATCAATTACAAAAACACAGCCTCCATAATGATGCTAGGATAATGTAAAGAAAAAACATTATCTATGCTGTTATTTAATATTTTTGGAAATGCAAGGTCATGTTTATATGGTAAAATTTTATATCTTTACCAAATGCCGCCTCATATTTTGTGAGCAGCTCCCAAGACATGACTGTTCTTTTTTTTTTTTTCTTTTCTAAATTTTGTTTTATTGCTTAAAGTATTACAAAGAGTATTACATAGGTCTCCTTTTTTTCCCACCCCTTGACCTTCCCCTGGCCTCCCCTACCCCCCAGTGTCTTGTGTCCATTGGTTATGCTTATATGCATGCATACAAGTCCTTCGGTTGATCTCTGACCGCCCTCGCCCCCAACCCTCCCTGGCCTTCCCGCTGTAGTTTGACAGTCTATTCGATGCTGCTCTGCCTCTGCATCTATTTTTGTTCATCAGTTTATAATGGTCTTTATTATCCATAAATGAGTGAGGTCATGTGGTATTTTTCTTTCATTGACTGGCTTATTTCACTTAGCATAATGCTCTCCAGTTCCATCCATGCTGTTGCAAATGGTAAGAATTCCTTCTTTTTTACAGCAGCGTAGTATTCCATTGTGTAGATGTACCACAGTTTTCTAATCCATTCATCTGCTGATGGGCTCTTAGGCTGTTTCCAAATATTAGCTGTGGTAAATTGTGCTGCTATGAACATAGGGATGCATATATCCTTTCTGATTGGTGTTTCTGGTTTCTTGGGATATATTCCTAGAAGTGGGATCACTGGGTCAAATGGGAGTTCCATTTTTAACTTTTTGAGGAAACTCCATACTGTCTTCCATAGTGGCTGCACCAGTCTGCATTCCCACCAGCAGTGCATGAGTATTCCCTTTTCCCACATCCTCTCCAGCACTTGTCGTTTGTTGATTTGTTGATGATAGCCATTCCGACAGGTGTGAGATGATACCTCATTGTTAGTTTGATTTGCATCTCTCAGATGATTAGTGACTTTGAGCATGTTTTCATATGTCTCTTGGCTTTCTGAATGTCCTCTTAAAAAGTGTCTATTTAGGTCCTTTGCCCATTTTTTCATTGGATTGTTTATCTTCCTTTTGTTAAGTTGTATGAGTTCTCTATAAATTTTGGGGATTAATGACTGTTCTTAATTAGTATGTGGGGTAAGTGTATGGCTATTTTTGGTCTCAGAGTGGGAGAAAAAAAAAACTACAGAAAACAACTTTGGAATACTCTATTTTCCCACTAAATTTATAATATTTTCTTACATTAAAAATATTAATGTTTTCTACACATTTTTTGAGTGTGAGTTTTTTAATTTGGAAGGAATGTCACACAGAAACCACCTTGTAAAACAGGTGACCGTGGCTGCCCTGGTTGAAGCACCTGGTTGAAGCACCTAGGTTGATGCTCAAAGCCATTGGTCCCCTTACCCGCTCCAGTCCTTTCAGGCTGAGGGCGGGGGTTTTGTGTGTTAGGGAACAATTTGAAAACACTGGCATGGATCAGTGATAACTTCTGAGTGGTACCAAATTCTTACAAGCAGAAACACGTAACAGCCTTTATTTAAGTAAATTCAAACTTTTAGGTGCCAGTTAAAATTTCACCTTCATGAATCCAACTCTCTCAAATTAACTTAATTTTGATTTCTCTGCCTACTCTATGAAAAATCTTTATTCCTACAATATATTCAGATGCTGAAAAAAATTGTAACTAATGATCTCTAAATTGCATCCTAGGAAACTGTAGAATTTACGTTAAAAACCCTCAAAGATCATTCTGTATTGCATGGTAGTATTTTAATCTCTCTATATTATCTACTCCAGAGTTCTCCCCTGAAACGAAGCAAAATTACAACTAATTTTCCCAAGTCCCTATAGGATCTTTGCAAACCCTATGATGTATTTTCTGCTTGTTTTAATTATTTATTTATTCAGTACACATTTATTGACTGTTGACTATTTTCCAGATTCTATTCTAGGCACTAGAGTATGACATTGAACAAAATATTTAAAAAATTCTTGCCTTTATAGAACTCACATTTGAATAGGAAGAGATTGTCAATAAACAAACATAAATTTTAAAATATACTTTGCATAATTATACATACGTACTATAGGTATTTATAGTGAATTTATACACATAGTATATACAGAAAAATAAGTGCTATGGAAAAAAATTAAAATAAAGCAGGGAAATAGAGAAGGTTGTAAGAAGGAGAAATTGTGTAATTTAAAATAAAATGTCCTAGTAATGTCTCACTGTGGTGACGTTTGAGCAAATACACCAAGGAAGTGAGCTATGTAGGCTATTGTGAGAAGAGGATTCTAGGCAGCAAAGCCAGTGACTATAAAGACCATGAGATGGTTGGCACCTTGAGTGTTTATGTTCCAAAGAAATCTGAGAGGCCACTGTGCCTGAGTGGACTAAGGGCCTGCACCTTAGGAGTAGAGGCTGTGGAAGCAAAGGGAGGGGTGTTCAAAGGTATATTGAGTTGGGCCTTCTAAGCCACTGTCACGACATTATCTTTTGTTCTGTGTGACCTGAGAAGCTATGGGAAGATTATGAGCAGAAGAGTAACACATTTTAACACCTGTTTTAAAAGGCTCATTCTGAATTCTGTGTTGGGGATTAAAACCAAAATAGGATCAGGGTAGACAAAGGGGACTAGTTAGTAGGTTATGGTAGTAATACAGGACAAAGGTGTGGATGACTTAGGCCAGGGTAGTAACAGAGGAGGTAGGTCATAAGCCAAGGTCAGATTCCAAATTTATTTTGAAGAAAGTCTGTAGGATTTTCTGATGACTTGGGTGTGAAATATGAGATGAAGACAAACTCTACTTCCCACCTTTCTGCTCAACTTTATAAAACACTAGAGGCCCAGTGCACAGATTTGTGCACTGGTGGGGTTCCTGAAAGGATCTGGCTGAAACTTGCTCTCCAACATCCCCTGAGGGGTCCCAGATTGTGAGAGGGCAGTTCTTGGGTGACACACCCTGGAATAGGGCTCCCTCCTTTCTTCTCCCAATATTATGTCACTTTCTCTCTGTATCTGTCTCTCTTCTTTCATCTCACTTTACCCTAAGTTTGGTGGTAACTGATGACTTGTGGGCATTTAGCTGCAAAATGCAATTATTTAGCAAACAGGATTTACTTAGCCTGGAATCTAGTCGGCCTAGGGCAGAACCCTGCTCAATGTCAGGCTCTCTCCCGCCCTCCCCCAGCTCTCCCTGCAGACCCTTCCACCCAGGCGGAGTTCTATGGTGGAGGGAATTTCCTTCTTTCCACCTGAGCTGCTCCTTTGCCTTCTTCCCTCCCAGGAGGTTGCCAGTTGGTGCTACTGTCCACCCGGAAGGAGGGAAGCCACATCTGGTTTCCCAGCTGAGAATGGTAGCGGGGAAAATTTGCTACCTCCACTGGAAATCCATATTAAGCGGGTGGGCTGGCACAGGCATTAGATGTCGGGGCCGCAGCCAGTAGGTCCTGCATGTCTCATCATTTACCTAATTGAGTTGAAAAGTTTCTGTAAGGGCCAGATCCATGACCTCTGCAATGGGCTAGAGGCTCTGTGGGGAGCCAGACCTGAAGTGGGGAGCCAATGGGCTAGAGGCCTGGTGCATGTATTCATGCACCAGTGGGGTCCCTCGGCCTGGCCTGCCGGATTGGGCCAAAACTGGCTCTCTGACATCCCCCGAAGGGTCCCAGATTGTGAGAGGGCAATGAACCCTGGAATCAGGCTCCTTCCTCTCTGGTTCTGGGTATGTCACCTGAGAACCACAGCTGCCAAGTCACCACAGCTCAGCAGCTCCTGTGTTGAGCATCTGTGTGGTCATAGCTACAGGTTGGGTGGTTGAACAGTTAGCAGGTTGGCTGGTCACTTAGGCTTTTATATATATAGACTAGAGGCCTGGTGCATGAATTTGTGCAGGGGTGGGGTCCCTTGGGTGGCTTGAAGAGATCGGGCCCCAGTTCCTGTCCCCAGCCTTGCAGCTCCAACTCACACCCTCAGTCTCACAGCCCTGCAGCCCCACCTGGCATCCTGCCTTGGCCTGGTGCCACCCCCTCACCTGCTCCACCATCTTGCCAGAGTCTGGCAACTCTGATTGGGGGCCACTCAGACCAGCATCATCAGTGTCACTTGGATGCTCCTTAGAAATGCAGGACATCAGGCCTCACCTCAGACCCACTGAACCAGAACCTGCATTTTAACAAGATGCCTGGCCTAACTGGCATGACTCAGTGGTTGACCATTGACCTATGAGCCAGAAGGTCATGGTTTGATTCCCGGTCAGGGCACATGCCCAGGTTGTGGGCTCAATCCCCAGTGTGGGGCATGCAGGAGGCAGCCAACTGATGAATCTTTCTCATTATTTATGTTTCTATCTCTCCCTCTCCCTTCCTCTCTGAAATCAATTAAAATGTATTAAAAATAATTTACATCAACCAAAAGTGGAAAGATAAGAAAAGGAGCAATTCCCAGGCTGTGGTTAGGGCATCTGTCCACACACTGAAGGATCATGGGTTCTATTCCCAGTCAAGGGTATGTACCAGGGTTGTAGGTTTGATCACTGGCTCCAGTCAGTGTGCATGTAGAAATCAACCAATCTCTCTCTCTCTCTCTCTCATTGATGTTTCTCTCTTTCTCTCTCCCCCTCTCCCCCTTTCACTCTCTCTACAAATCAATGGAAAAAATATCCTTGGTGAGTATTAAAAAAAAAAAAAAAGGAGCAGTATGAACACACTGAGTTTTGTGTAGGGTGTTCAGGAATAAATTTTCATCATGTGGTTGGACAAGTGGATATATGAACTTAAATCAGAGGACAAGTCTAGACGTGAAATAATGATTTGGAGTCAGCAATATGTGTGGAGGAGGTGTAGGTTGAAACCTGACAGTAAATGAGAAAACCAGGGAGATAATATGGAGTGAAAAAAGGTGGAGGAGGGTGAGGGAATCCAGTTGAACCATTTGGTAAGCGAGAGTTCAATGGAGAAGAATGTTCACTCTCTTTTGGAAGCACTTCTTTTATAGATTTTTTTAATAAATCCAGAATATAATGTGAAATTACAATTCTGTGAAGGCATTTATTTAGGTAACTCAAGTACTATTTCTCAGTTACATGGTTTTCTGCAGACTTGACTTCCAGATAAATAAATAAACAATATTTCCTGTGGGTTCTCCCATGCCAATCATTTCAACTGAATTTTTCACAAGAGATAATTGCATAGTAAATGACTCAAAACTAAGATGCTAGTCAACAATATAGATATGGGTTTCCAAAGTTCTGACTCAAGTGGTGACAGGAGCATCTTCATCCCTAGATCAGTATCACCTTAATATAATTTCATCTGGGATAAATAATTGAAAAGTACATACAAATTTGCTTAGGGAACATTTAAATTTAATGAATTTCTTAGTAATGCTCCACAAAGTCTGTTTAATATCCTCTTGGAAACTTTTCTGTGTGTTTCTTGCTTCCTTTCAATCTTTCAATAAATTGTATCAGCAACTTTTATTTCTCAGTTGAAAGAATTGTTAGACTCTAAGCATTCTGAAATACATTTAAAATAAATACTAAAGAGTTATAAAATTTATAGGGCAGACTGAGCCATGAGTGTCTAGTATATATTACATTTTAATAAATCATTATTAATATTAATAGGATATCCAAATGCTCCAGTTTGCCTGGGACTGGGAGGGTCCCCAGAATGGGGTGACTTTCCCAGGGTGGGTTTGTTGTTTTGTGAGGGAAGTTCTCTCACAAACTGGGACAAGTTGGTCACACTATTAAAATATCTACAAATGCTGGAAGTTTTATTTGCTCTCTGTGTGTGTGTGTGTGTGTGTGTGTGTGTGTGAGAGAGAGAGAGAGAGAGAGAGAGAGAGAGAGAGAGAGAGAGAACGAGCTATTTTGCTATCTTCCCACAAAACCTATACTTACCTTTTAGTTGGGCATTTGGTAACAAACTAAAAACATTTTTCAGTCTCCCATGAACCTGTGTGTGGCTATGCAGCTACAGTCTGGACACTGATTTGTGAGCAATAATGATTTGTGAAAATTCTGGGTTATCTCTTCTGAAAGGAAGCTGCTGGCCCTCATTATCTTTCTCCTCCCTCCTGTGAGCTGAGAAATGATTCCACCTGAAGCAGTTATTTTGGATTTAAAGATGGTAAGGGCATGTGGTCAGAACAGAAGGGCTACCCCCGTCTGCTTTGGGTGAATCATATTTAAATACTTTTTATATAAATCAGAAATCTACTCCATTTTTTTTTTTTGAGGACTCTGTTATAGCAACTTATCTTCTACCCTGAAACTGATTTCCTTGATCCATTTCTATTTGTCATCTCCTAACTCCTTGGGCGCATTGTGTGAGCTTCCTTTTCTTCCTCTTCTTTGTTAGGAATTGTTTTATTAAATTATATGTATCACAGGGTCAGTTTCTTAGATATGTTGGTTGACAGAGATAAATAAATTTAGAAAAAAAATATTTTTCTATCTTTTGCAGAGCCTGTCTTACAAAGTTGCTGGCTTGCTGAGTACTGGAATATCCTATCTTTTGTCAAGCTTATTCCTTGCATTTCTTTTGTATTACAATTCCTTAAAATGCCATTGCTTCATTCCAGAAAAAAAATACAATGAGGATCTTGGGTTGGGGAAATATTTCTGTGACAACAGTACATGGAATTCAGAGATCCTTGGGGTAAAATATAAAGAATAATTGGGTAGGAGGATTTTTGTCAAACAGAAATGAAGAACAAAGAAAAATTTTAAAGGCAGAAACTAGGAGGATTTTTTAAACTGATCTACACAGACCTCTTTCCCCAATTTTGATTGTGACCTAGGCAGCAACCTTTCATATCTGAGAATGTTCCCATCTCTTGGGAGGAGAGGAGTCAAGAAGCAAGGCTTTGTCAACAGGAGTCTCTAGGCCTGGGCAGGTGGATGGTGACCTTGAAAAAAATGTTTCTGAGTCACCAAGACGCAGGCTGAGAGCTGTTCCATATTTCAGAAGCCTCCCTTGGAAAAACAAACAATGTGAGTGCCAGCAACAGATGGGTAGACAAAATAGGTTCACCAGAACTCATCTTGTTACTGTCACTATTTTTTGCGTCAAAGAGGTCCCAGGTCCAGAGCTTCCGAATGTCCAGCTGAGGAGTGAAGAAGGATACAGAGGGCGAGGCCATGTATACCTGATAAATGAAGACTTTCACTACCATAAACTCAGGTACACACACATGCAACTGTTCTGATTTTTCTTATAACTGGGATTCATTTCTATTTCAAGCTTCCATTTGCCTTTATTGTAGAGAACTTGATCTTTTAACAATCATTTCAGCATTTTCCTTAGAGGGATTCTCTTTAAGATTATTTCAGGAGTCCTTCTTCCCTACTTTGCTGCAGGGGCATCTGGGTTCAATAGCATCGCCCCTGATGTCTCAGCATTGGGAGGACAATGTCTGGTCCTCTATCAGTGTCTGTGCTTACTGTTTCCTGCTGTGCCATACCTTCTCCTGTCTGGTTGGTCCTAAGCTGTTCACATCTCTGCACTGACATTGACTGAAATAGTCCCTGTCAACCCAGTCACAGACTTATGGAGGCATCTAAGCAGCATCCTTGGTTGGCTGCAGAATCCTCTTGGTGAAGCCATGACAATGGCTTTTCTTCTTTGGCTCATCTGTTAGATTAGCTCAGAAGATCATCTGTTCTCATCTCTCACCAAGAGCCTCTGGATCTGTGAGACCATCACCTCAACACCTCATCTGGCTGCCCCTCCCCCAAATACACGTACCCAGGGGGTAAAGGTACATATTCCTTGTGTTCTGGGTGTGCCAAAAACTATTCCTTAATCACATGTCGTAACTATTACTTTACATGTACATATTATTCCAACTTGCTCCAAAGGAGATACTTTTATTGCTTCATTTTATGGTGGGAGAATTTGTTTTACAAATTATTTTTTCTATTCTACTCTTTATGTCAGGACCTGGCTCTTAAAAGGCGAAGGGAGGATGACATCTAGTTTGAATGCAAGAGATTGCCAATTATACTAAGAATTTACAAGTTCAGAAAACTACATTGCTATTTCATAAGCCAGTCCACCACACGTATTTCCTATTTTGATCAATTCACCCTAATAAATAGATCTTTGTCCAAAAGCTCAGGTCTGTTTTCATCCTTGCTCAGGACAGTCAGATGAGTAGAGATAGTCCTCTCTTGACACAGAATCCAACCAGGACACCTGTCATACATAACTAGGGTAGATTTTATTTTTATCTATAATTCTTTCCTCCCACTCTTTATAGTTATCCTCTGTCAACAAGGGATTAGGTTAAATTTACAGGTACTCAAGTCATATTCACTCCATAAATGAGAAGTTGAAATTTATGTTGTTTTATGACTTATGAAACTTATGTTGCTCCTTTTCAGTTTAAGGAAATCTAAATATAGACATGCTGTTCATTCCAAGGGGAACATTTATTTTCTCTTTTCTGTAACAAAGAACCCTCAAGCCGCTGGGAATAAGGACATGCATAGAACCTAAGAGATGATATCCTAGTGACCATTGGCTCCAGTGTATTCACTTTATTCTTGGAGGTTAAGAGCAGCCATGAGCACTGGGAGGGGACATTACAGTGATTTATAGAGAGATGTCTCCACCTCCACTGCCATACACATATACTCGAAAAAGAGCACACTGCTTTATCCAGCTCTTTTTTATTGGGATTCTGACTGGTAAATTTTCTCTCTACCATATTTAAAATTTAGACAACTATAATAATTTAACATTGAAAAAAGAGAACTTTTCCTGGTCAATGTTACAATATAGTTTACTTGAGTTAAATCTAAGTTTCAAGATTTAAATAGGGTTCATAGGGAAAAATAAACAGTAAACTCTATTATATTAATTAGTGACTTTAATTAGAATTATTAATTAGATTACTTTAATTAGAGACAAAAGTAATCTTAAAAATATATGACTTTAAATCATTTCTCCTTCTGGCAAAAAAAGTAGTATCTACCTAAAATGATAGAACTTAAATTACTAATTGGTCCTGGCTTTAATTTACTAGAGATCTAGTTTAACTATAATTAAATTGAAAGTCAATAGCTAAAATAATCAGAAAACTTGTTAATTTAGGAACAAAACCGATTTTAGTCTCTAACTTTTTATATTGTTAATTTACTAACCTAATTGTATTCATTTAGGCTACCTGATTTTATTTTTATTCTAAACAAAATTTACACAGACAGTAATAGACATACTATCATTATTTAAGTTGTGTGAATTATAAAAAGTTAACTACTTAATCTTTGAATTAAAAAAAGTTAATACAGATGTGAATGTCAAGGTAAACACATAATTCTGAACTAAGGATTGAAAATGTCTGGGTATTCCTGGATCAGGATGGGGTTTTTAAATAAAACATCACAAAAAAATTATACTATTGCATGTCAATCCTATATAATAAAAGGGTAATATGCAAATTGACCAAATGGCAGAACGACCGGTCACTATGATGTGCACTGACCACCAGGGGGCAGATGCTCAATGCAGGAGCTGCTCCTTGGTGGTCAGTGCACTCCCACAGGGAGAGCACCACTCAGGCAGAAGCCAGGCTTACAGCTGGTGAGTGCAGCAGCTGTGGCGGGAACCTCTCCTGCTATTGTGGCAGTTGGACATCCTCAAGGGCTCCCAGACTGCGAGAGGGCACAGGTTGGGCTGAGGGACCCACCCACCCACCCAGTGCACATATTTTGTGCACTGGGTCTCTAATATATTTATAAGCAAAATAGATATATTGAAATAGTCAATAATATTCTCTAAAATTTCTTGGAAATAGAGAGTAGACAGTTTCAGAATTCCTTTAGCGATAAAGTGTTTCAAGAGTAAAACTTCTTTAGAAATATGAGTCTAGGATGTAATTGCAAAGACTAGTATTTATCAGGTTGGGCTAGGTATGAGGTGAGTAAAGTAATTTCTTTTATTTGGCGTTGAAATCTATTAATTTAATAGCCATTTTATACATTAGTAATATTAATCATTTGTGCATTTATAATGGCAGCTCTTCTTTGCATGGGACTTGCCCAAATACAAGCTTCTTCTGAATTCTCTTTCATGAACCTGTGGGGGAGGAAGGGACTTGCTTCTTCAATTCAAGATGCTTTCAGCTGGTCTAATTAAATCTACATGTGGCAAATTGATGATTACATAACCAAATTTAATTGCATACACATGTAGGGGAACCCACATACATGACAGGTTCAAAGACAGAAAGGTAAAATGAGGCATATATGACATTCTGAGCTAAGGGTGAGGTAAGGTGCTTTGGGACATTGAAGAGAGGAAGGTCATTCACTGGGTGATAAGAAGAGAGATGTTCAACCCTGGCCGGTGTGGCGGTGTGGCTCAGTTGGTTGAAGTGTGTCCCATACAGGTGGCAGGCTTGATTCCTGGTCAGGGCACATACCTAGGTTGTGGTTTAATCCTCAGGCACATCAATGTCTCTCTCTCTCTCTCTCTCTCTCTCTCTCTCTCTCTCTCTCTCTTTCTCTTTCTCTCCTCTCACTTTCTCTTTATCTCTATCTCTATCGCTATCTCTATATTTCTATCATCTCTCTGTCTCTCCCCTTCCTCTCTCTCTAAAAATTCAATGAAAAGAACCTAGTTTATGGCTCAATACTATGCTGTAATTAAAAGAATTATGATGGAAACTATGATAATACTAGCCACAGGTTTACATTTTGCTTTAGTTGTGTGTGTGTGTGTTTTTTTTTAACATAAAGGATTTCATATAAAACTAACTTCAACTTTATGATCTTATCAAATTTTATTAATGAGAAAATTAAGACTCATAGAGGTTAAGTTACTTTTCAATATCACACCTTTAAAAAGTATATGAACCAGTTCCTGAAAAATCCTTTGGTTCTAAATCCAGTATTCCTAGGTATTAAACTTTATTGAGGAGATCATAGAAATGAATGAACATTATGAGACAGAGTAGCCATATTAACACCATGAACTAGTAGAAGCCTCATTAATTCATATTAACTTAAAAATAAATAAGTATACTATTTTGATTTTGGCATTTCATGGGAATTGAATGTTTTAGTCAGGTAATAATTTCTTGCCAAAATTTATAATTTTAGATGTAAGACTATTTTATTCCTTTTATTGTATCTGGTGCATGAAATATTCATTTATTCGCTGAAACATAGAATCAAGAAGTAGAAAAATGTGTCTTTGTGCATTCTCAAGGAAGAATTTCACTATTGGGAAAGTAGTAGTGGCTTATGAATAATTGTGGGCCTTTTGAAAGTACTTCACATAAGTGTTCAGCAGCAAATCTAAAAATGTTTAAATGGGTGCTGAAAATGATCTTGAATAATTCAATTTTATTTCTATTCTGTTATCTCAAAGAAATATATAAACTGATATAAATAAATTATAATGCACATGGTTAAAGTAAAAGTCACCTACTATGTAGGTTACATATACATAGTGTTGCATCATTAAGACATGTTTTTTTTTAAATTCCAAGAATGAATAGTGCTTCCCATATAGCTGTTTACCATACAGGTTTTTGTTGTACGAATGGGTACCAAATCCTGAAATGGGTCAAAATTCTCTGTTTTATTTTAAATGTAATAAATTACTTGTGATGTCCTTTGAAGTTATTATAAATACTTTTTAGTTACCTAAGATTCTTGAATATATCAACTGATATTTTCATTACTTACCATAATAGTTTAAAACGAAATACATTGTATAACAGGCACATTTCAGTAACTTCAGAATATGTATTTTCTTATAAGAAAATCAGTTTCTATGTAATCTTGACTGTGTGTGTTACGGATTATTCTCTGCAAAAACTATCCGCTTAGGTTCCACACATTTATTTAGGGTAGGAGAGTAAGAGAACCTCTAGATTTTATCATTATCAAATGGTCCATGGACCTTAGGAAGGTTCTGATGCCCTTTCATGGGGTCTGCATTGTCAAACTGCATTTCATAGTAATAAAAAATGATACAAAATAAATGTCCGCTCTGTTGAAATTTCCAGTGAAAATGTAAAAACAATGGGGAGTAAACAGCTGCAAAAATCAAGGCAGTGGCACCACTGCCAAAGAAAGGAACTAATATGAATAAAGTATGAATAACTGCTGTTACATTTTGATAATAGTTTTGTAAATGTTTGCTTAGTCCCACTTGCTGTTGTTGTAGCTCTTTTTTTAAATTTTCTAATTGTTATAGAACTATTGGAAAAAATTGAATATTTGTCTTAAAAGCAGCAAAGAGAGAGTGCTGAGAAAAAAGAAAAGAGAGACTTAACTGGGGGATATGGTTGAAGGAAGATTTATAGAGAAGTTACATGTGTCGACGGAAGGAGATAAAGTCCCAAGATCAGCCTGAGACTTAGCTTTGTTTAGCAGCTACCATGTGGATTTCCCTTTCCAAAATCTCTGAGCTAAAGCAGCCCAGTGTCATGACAGGAGGGAATGGTTGCCAGTCCTTGGGCTCCTTTTCCTGTCTGTGCCCCAATTACTCTTGTCTGTCTTTTCCCTCTCACTGTGCCCTCATTGAGTCATGTGGATAAAGGCAGGAAAAGCCCTAGCCGCTCCATCCGGTAGCATTAAGGCAAGCCTTTTAGCTTCAAACCTTCCATATATACTACATGCTATAATACAGGGATGTTTTAGCCTCTAAAATTTCTCTTGGGAAATGCACTGCATATATCTATAAAAGAGGGAAAGGAGGACCTAGAGGCTATAAAAAAGCAATGAAACTATTATTTTCTTAAGAGAGTATGAACATATAATGTTTATACTTTTGTTTTTGTCTTTCTATACCTGGAATTGAATTTGGATTTGCAATTTGGGAGTAGGAGCTAGAGCCAAACTGTATATACATTGTATATATTGTATATACAATATATATATTGTTTTTATTGATTTCAGAAAAGAAGGGAGAGGGAGAGAGAAAGATAGAAACATCAATGGTGAGAGAGAATCATTGATCAGCTGCCTCCTGCACACCTTCTGGGGATTGGGCCCGCAATCCAGGCATGTGCCCTTGACCGGGATTTAACCCAGGACCCTTCAGTCCACAGGCCGACTCTCTATCCACTGAGTTAAATCAGGTAGGGCTTGTTTTATATATTTAGAAGAGAGAGAAAACTGAAAGGAGGGGTCAGGAGATAGAGCCCAGAGTAAAGAAGGACTAGAGGATAGCAAAACTTGGTAATGAAAGAAAGGGCTTTGGAGATCAGAAATTACTTCTTGAGTAGTTTTTAATTTGTTTGCTGTATGTAATGTGAAATAAATGTTCTTTACCATCTTCCTTATAACAAGTCTTCAGCAAAATGCACACTTTTCTTTAATGTATTTGTGATTAGATTATTTTAGAGGACACTCAGAAAAGAGTTATACATCTGGGTTGATAAGCAAAAAGAGGCTGCTTATAAAAATAGAAGATTGATGGGGGATAGCTAATGTTGCAGTTCTAATTCCAGTTTTCAGGAAAGGACTCTGATTGGTTCAGCTTGCCATACACTCCCTTCCTGCACCAATAAAATGTGGCCCCAGGGTACAACTGTATCATTTTGTACAAATATGATTTCCCTCCTCCTGCATGCATATGGATGAGGTATTGTTCTCAGACAAGCAGGACTTGAGGAAGTAAACACTTAAATCGATTGGAGTTCCGATTGCTTTTTTTTTTCTTACAATACTATTACAACTAATAGTATATTAAGGTAGGATTCAATTTTAAACATGTGTGATTTCAAATCAAAATCATTCCCATCTTTCTCATACTAAGAATAATTGTATAGAAACAAAGAAAACAATAGAACATGCAAAAATTGATGTTGTAGATGTGCATTTATATAAGCAATGACTGGACAATTGGGTCTTCTAAATTTGGAAAATTATTTTAGGGTCATTAGTTTTGACTGCATGAATCCTTTGTAAGAAAATTGATGTTTTGCAGCAAATTATTTTATATAGGTAAGTATTATTGGAAACAGTTGAAAAGTAATTACAGAAATAAGAATTTATTTGCATAGAGCAGCGGTTCTCAACCTGTGGGTCACGACCCTTTGGGGGTTGAACAACCCTTTCACAGGGATCGCTTAAGACCATTGGAAAACACATATATAATTACATATTGTTTTTGTGATTAATCACTATGCTTTAATTATGTTCAATTTGTAACAATGAAATTGGGGGTCACCACAACATGAGGAACTGTATTGAAGGGTTGCGGCATTAGGAAGGTTGAGAACCACTAGCTTAGAGGGTAATTGCATGAATAAAATTTCCTTTTAATTTTTAATGAGGTTACAATTTTTAAAATTTACTAAAAAATATTAATAGTAGGCTTAGACCCACCAATCTGTGATTTGTTTGAAGGTTTGATTATGTGTTTCTTATGTTGTTTTCTCAAATCACTTGTGTGATTTTATTTTTATTAAAATGCTAATATTCTAATTAACAAGGTCTTGCTTCATGTTGCTTAAAAATAGCAATTAAATCTGCTCCAAAATGTTAAAAAGTCAAATTTCCCAAATTTTAGCATGGAAATAATTAGCAATTTACAATACTACATAGAGCAATAAAATAAAGAAGGGAACATGTAAAAATATAGACTTTGTCTCAAAGAAGAGTATTTCCTGAGTGCAGCTGGATAGTTTGACTAAACCAATACTATTATAGCCTTTCAGTTAGAAAATTATGAGTAACAAAGACTTTTAATAATGTCATAAAACAATTATTTTCAACCTTTCACACTTCAATTATTTTTGTTTTCACTTGTTCTCTCCCTTTTTACTTTATCATTTTCCCCTGCAAAAGACAAACTTTTTTAGTTCCTTAAAAGTGGACCTAAAAGTTCAAGTAAGAGAAAGTATGGTTTCTAATAATGCTTTGAGTGCATCTGAGAGGACTTAACTAGATTATTTGGAAGGATGCAGAAGCATCTCACTTTATAGTATGATGTCAATTTATATTCTCTTTATTGAAAAAGAAAACAAATTACTAGATCCACTATATTATGTCTGGGTACATTGGCACCATTATCATCTACTAGAGGTCCGGTGCATGAAATTCGTGGACTGGGGGGGGAGGGGTCCCCTCAGCTCAGCCTGCACCCTCTCCAATCTGGGACCCCTCAGGGCATGTCCGACAGTTGGACATCCCTCTCACAATCCAGGACTGCTGGCTCCTAACCACTCACCTGCCTGCCTGCCTGATTTCCCCTAATAGCTTCTTCCTGCCAGCCTGATCACCCACTAACCACATCCCTGCCAGCCTGGTCTACCCCAACTGTTTCCCCTGCCAGCCTGGTCGCCCCTAACTGCCCTCCCCTACAGGCCTGGTCCCCCCAACTGCCCTCCCCTGCTGGTGTGGTCACCCATAACTGCCCTCCCCTGCTTGCCTGATCACCCACAACTGCCCTCCCCTCCTGGCCATCTTGTGGTGGCCATATTTTGACCACATGGGGGCAGCCATTCTGTGTGAGGGCATGATGGTCAATTTGCATATTACCTCTTTATTATATAGGATAATGCCTGATGAACAAAGGTGTGATGTTCACAGGAAATAAAATATATATATATATATATATTCCTTGCCCTGCCAGCATGGCTCAGTGGTTTAGCATCAACCTATGAACCAGAGGTCACAGTTTAATTTCCAGTCAGGGCACATGCCCTGGTTGCCAGCTCCATCCCCAGTGTGGGCTGTGCAGGAGGCAGCCAATCAATGATTCTCTCTCATCATTGAAGTTTCTATCTCTTTCTCCCTCTCCCTTCCTCTCTGAAATCAATAAAAATATATTAAAAAATATTCCTAGTGAGTAGAATTTGAGAAATCATAGAATTGAAATATAGAAGGGTCTTTGGAAATCTAATTCAACCCCCTCTCCTCTCACAAGTGAGGTGGCTCTTTAGAGAATTCAAAATGCTCGAGGTCACACTGATAGTTCTGCTTCACTTTTAAAAAGTATATATTTTCATTGACTTCAGAGAGGAAGGAAGAGACAGAAACATCAATGATAAGAGAGAATCATTAATCAGCTGCCTCCTGCATGCCCACACACTGGGGATCTAGCCTGTAACTGGGTCATGTGCCCTGACCAGGAATCAAACAGTAACCTCCTGGCTTATAGGTCAGTGACCAACCACTGAGCCATACCTGCTGGGTTCTGCTTCACTTTTAAGCAGCACATTGACAATGACTTAATTGTATGAAAGGGAAGTGTTTATTTAAAGACTAGAGGCCCGCTGCACTAAATTCGTGCTCATGGAGGGGGGTTCCCTCAGCCCGGCCCCTGCACCCTCTCCTATCTGGGACCCCTCAGGGGATGTCCAACCCCTGTGGGATGAGGCCTAAACCGGCAGTTGGACATCCCTCTCACAATCCGGGACTGCTGGCTCCTAACTGCTTGCCTGCCTGCTGGCCTGATTGCCCCTAAGCACCTCTCCCTCAGCGCCCACCACCATGGCTTTGTCTGGAAGGAAGTCGGACTTCTGGAAGATGTCCGGTCACCTGGTCTAATTAGCATTTTACCCTTTTATTAGTTTAGATAATGGCATGAAATTCAAAGAGTTGAGGGGTTGGCAACTCTGAACTGCAACGTATCTGTGAAGTGACTCTTTGTTTCTAGGCTACAGGGTTAAGGGTCATGTTGTCTCTTAAAATAAATAGGGGATATTTTAAACCTTGTCACTAATTTTCATTATGGCAGGTAGGAAGCAGTGGTTAAGTAATCTATATCACAATGGAAATTGGTCATCCTGTGACTTTGGTACCCAAGCCAAATGTGTTCAACATTTACATTATATTTTCCAGCTAGGCTGCTTTCAGAAACAATTTAGGGCATAATGTTTTATGATACTTGAAAGCAGGTGTTTCTAGGCTTTTAACATTTACATAAATTAGGCACTATGATCTAGCAAACAAAATTTTAGTGCAATTCCACATGTTTAAACACTTGTGTTTCTAAAGTACAGTTAAAAGTTGTATATATGTATGTATGCATACATACATATATATGGCTTATCAAAGTGACACACGCTTTTGATTAAAATATCAAGTAATACCTACTTACCATTAATTTCCACTCTCAAGCCTTTTAATTATTGTAGTTGTTTCTCTTAGTATTCCCTCCACATATTTTGTGTTTACCAATTTTAGTTGATAACTATTTGTTTTCTGTACAATGAGGCATTGACTACACATGTCACTACCTATTCCTCTTCTATCTTCTATTCCCCTGTTGTAAATTTTACATTTTTTGTTGTTTCATGTATACTTAATATTATGACATATAAAATTAATCACTGGAATACCCGAGAAAATGATAATCCATCCTTCCTTTCTTGATTCCTTCCTCCCTTCCTTTCTTCCTCTTCCTCTCCCTGTCCCCTCTCTTCTTTTTCTTTCTTTCAAGGTTCTAATTGTCTTTTTCAAATGTTCTTCTAATACTAAATACGTACATAGTTCTTTTTATTGGTCAGGTACTGTTTTAAATGTTTTATATATATTTGCTCAATTTATCCTCACAATCACCTTATAATGTAAACACTATTATTATCATCACTATTTTATAAACAGAAAAACTAAAGGCCAGTACAGATGAGCCAATGTACAGGTCACACAACTACTACAGGGTAGAGCTAAGATTGGGACCCAGGCACTGTGATTTCAGAGACATGATATTAAACACAGTATTAGTTTCTTGCTATCTTTACTGTTTTTTAAAATATATTTATATATTTAGTATTTTAAAAGCTTAATTATATGAGAAATTTCTATCATTTATTTCCCCTAAGGAAAAAATTGTCTCCCAGAATTTATTTTATGTTTTATTTAATTTCCCTTTTCTAGTTGTTTAATTTAAAGTCAGCATTAGAAAAAGAGAAAAGAAAAAGACTATTATACTATGTTACTAGGTGGTTCCAGCAAAGGAAATGATCATTGTGTGGACCTGTTACTGCTTCAGGAAGGTCATCTGATCAGGACTCCAGTGACATTTGAGGAACAGAAGGAAGTTTGTTTTAAGTTAAGAGAAAAACTTCGGGGCCTTTCTGCATATATGCATTCCTTTCCTCATTCAACACTAGAATCGTTCTCTCTGTTCCCTGTGTTTTGTCGATGCTGAGATCTCAATTTAACGTCAGTGCATTTGTGTAAGTCACTATTTTCATTGTTTTATAGTTTCTGTTTCCTCTGCGCTTTCTGTTTTCTGGCTGTGACTCGGCTGCCCATCTGGCTAATTATTTCTATGTGGTCTTCATTTCAGACCTTCCTGCTTTTTCCTCTGTCTTCTTCCCTGCTGAATCTCAGCATCCCTTCCTCACACTGAGAGGCAAGGAGGGCCCCCTGCAGTCATACTGTTGACTATCTCTAATCTGAGGGCTCTTAAAATCACCTGTCTCCAGGTGGTCACCCTCAGGAATCTGCAAGGATGGACTCCGTGTCAAGGCTCAGGTATTAACCATTCTGTTCTCAAATGCTGACACTTTTATTTGAGTAAATGCTAAAAGAAAATTGCTTAGATTAAAGTTTATTGTTAAGGCCTGGAGGGGAGAGGGAAGGTGCAGGGTGGAGAGGGTCAATGCAAGGGGTGGAGGGGGAGAAGAGGGACATTTGTAATACTTTCAATAATAAAGATAAATTAAAAAAAAATAAATAATAGATCTGACTTTATGATGTAGGAACTTGGGAGGCCCAATTTCCTTAATTTAGATGAATTCACTTCATTTCTTTTCTGTACTAGGAATTTACAGATGAATTGAACCATGGGGTAAAAAGTTTTAGTGGTTTTTATAGTACAAAAAGGAATCTCACCAGATCTTACATATACACATCTTGCATTTCTGGGTAAATGTTATTTCATATGAAAACTTGATAAAACTCTCTACTCTCTATCCTTTCTGTTTTTGTCATATGATAGATATTTTTTTATTTGGTTCCCACCTACTCAAATTCTAGATGCTCTTAATTTCAAGCTATTGGGAGGCTATCAAAATGCACTATTCTTTCAGGTAGAACATAAAGCAAACTGGAAGTGAAGGAAGTTGGGGTCATTATGAATTCATCAGGCACCATGAATTCATGAGAAATAAGACTCATAAAAATTCAGTGGATATAAGAAAAATCCAGGAATGCTCTGGACAAGTGTTGAGATCCTAAGAATCAAATCCAGAGAATAAAAATGCGATGAAACTTCGGATATGCTGGAGAACATGGTGACAGTAACTTCCACGATCATCCATTTACCAAGGATAGAATTAACCTTTGGGAAATAGAATTAAAAAATTTGAGATGAGAAAACATCCCTCTAGTTGGCTGGAGACAATGGGACTCTCTCTTACCGGAAAATCAAAGTGATCTAGTATGGGGTGATAAATGCAGATGTGAGGGAGAAAGAAAAACAATAGGACCCTGGTGACTGTAGAATGGTAACTCCCTTTCCCCCCTTCCTCCCAGCCCTGGAAACCACCATTCAATTTTCTGTTTCTATGAATTTCACTACTGTAGTTATTTCATCTAAGTTGAGTCATACAGTATCTGTCCTTTTGTGACTGGCTTATTTCACTTGGCCTAATGTTATCAAGGTTCATTCATGTTGTACCATGAGTCAGAATTTCCTTCCTTTTTAAAGCCGAATAATATTTCACTGTATGCATATATCATATTTTTAAAATCTTCTCATTTGTCCATGGACACTGTGGTGGCTTCCATGTTTTGGCTATTGTGAATAATGCTGCTGTTAACATTTATGTAGACATAACTATTCAAGTCCCTGCTTTAATTTCCTTTGGGTATATACCCAGAAGTAAAATTTCTGGATCATATGGTAATTCTTTGTTTAATTTTCTTGAAGAATCCCTAAAGAACCTTTCATAGTGACTGCAGAATTTTACAGTCCCAACAGTGATGCAAAGGGTTTCAGTTTCTCCACATCCTTTTGTATTTGTTTATTAAGTAATAGCCATCCTAATGCCTGTGAAGCAATAGGTATCTCATTGCCTCATTGTGGCTTTGTTGGCCTAGTGTCTCTTAGGGGCTAAGTCCATAAGACATTTTCAAAGACTTCTTCATGCTGTAACAACCATCTTAAATACTTTCAGAAATAATGTGTATTATAAAAAACAATAAAATGAATAAATAATAAAAATGTGCTAGAACCACAGGTATCTTGTCTACAAAGGGGAGAGGAACAGACAGTCGAGGGTTTGAGTTGTTTTGAAAGGGTGAGTGGAACTGATGACTTTAATGACACTGGTCATTTTTTTTCTCCCATAAACATTATTAATCGTCCAGTGTCCAGACTGGGGTTGCATTATAACCTTACCACATTACTCAGCTCTTATTTATATATGGCCTCACACTGTTTTCTAAACATTTAATGTCAAGTTTATTGCTTTTACTAGAATTTGAACTCTTTGAGATCAGAGGCCTGTGTCATGATTCTTCTGAAAACTTCATAAGACAGATATTGCTGAAGAGAAGACAGTTACGTAACTTTGTTTGCATACGTTAGCTATGCGATTATAAAATAAGATGCTTTTTATTTAATTGAAAATAAAAAAGAACAAAACTGAAAGAGACCTCACACTCTTGGCAACTCTGTCAGGCTGCTTTGGGAACAATGGAAAGACAAGCAGCATAGATGAAACTGAAACTACTTCCCTATTCTTTTTTTTATATATATATTTTTTTATTGATTAAGATGTTACATATGTGTACCCTCTACCCCCCCACCCCCCTCCGCTTATGCCCTCACCCCCCCGTTGTCCGTGTCCATTGGCTAGGCCTATATGCTTGCATATAAGTCCTTTGGTTGATCTTTCCCCCTTGCCCCCACCCTCCCCTACCTTCCCTCCAAGGCCCGACAGTCCAATCAATGCCTCTCCGTCTCTGGATCAGACCTTGTTCATCAGTTTATGTTGTTCATTATATTCCACAAATGAGTGAGATCCTGTGGTATTTATCCGCTCTCCAGTTCCATCGATGCTGTGGCAAATGGTAAGAGTTCCTTTTTCTTCTTCCTCTTCTTAAAGAATACCTTTCAGCATTTCATATAATGCTGGTTTGGTGGTGATGAACTCCTTTAGCTTTTTCTTATCCGTGAAGCTCTTTATCTGACCTTCCATTCTGAACAATTGCTTTGCTGGATAAAGTAATCTTGGTTGCAGGTTCTTGCTATTCATCTCTTTGAATATTTCTTGCCACTCTCTTCTGGCCTGCATGGTTTCTGTTGAGAAATCAGCTGATAGTCGAATGGGTACTCCCTTGTAGGTAACTGACTGTCTTTCTCTTGCTGCTTTTAAGATTCTCTCTTTATCTTTTGCTCTTGGCATTTTAATTATGATGTGTCTTGGTGTGGTTCTCTTTGAATTCCTTTTGTTTGGGGTTCTCTGCGCTTCCTGGACTTGTAAGTCCATTTCTTTCACCAGGTAGGGGAAGTTTTCTGTCATTATTTCTTCAAAAAGGTTTTCAATATCTTGCCCTCTCTCTCCTTCTGGTACCCCTATCATTCTGATGTTGGTACGCTTGAAGTTGTCCCAGAGGTTCCTTACACTATCTTCATATTTTTTGAATCTCTTTTCTTTTTTCTTTTTCGGTTGGGTATTTTTTGTTTCTTTGTATTTCAAATCTTTGACTTGATTCTTGGGATCCTCTTGTCTGCTGTTGGATCTCTGTAAATTATTCTTTATTTCAGTCAGTGTATGCTTAATTTCTAGTTGGTCCTTTTTCATGTCCTCCATGGTCTCACTATACTCCTTGAGGGATTCATTAAATTTATCCACGGTTTCCATAAAATTCTTGAAAAACCTTATAAACATGGCCTTGAACTCTATATCCAGTCATTTGCTTTCCTCCATTTCTGCCATTCGTGACCTGTTTCTTTGTCTCCGCATTTTGGCTGCTTCCCTGTGTTGATAGAGTGGCCCTGCGCGCCAGGTGTCCTGTAGGGCCCAGTGGCTCAGCCTCCCCAGTTACCTGGGGTGGACACTCTTGGTGCACTCTTGGTGCCTTGGTTGTTGTAGGATCACTGGGAGGAATTGACCTCCAGGCCAACTGGCTGTGGGAATCAGCCGTGTCTGAAGTGGGAGAATGGTCCCCCTCTGACCACTGGGCACAGTGGCTCCTGGATCTAAGGAGGTGCTAATTCAGCCTCTGCCTGAGGCCACACAGCAGGAGCCACGAAGAGGCTCAGCTGTGAAGCAATGCAAGCCGCTGCGGGGCCCTGGGCCTCCTCTTGGAAGTTCCGGGTCTGCCTGGCTCGGCTGCAATTAGGTACATTCACATGCAAAAGCCTCTGCCGCAGCCTGGGTGGGGCGGGGTCTCAGGGAGTCAAAAGGGAGGAGAAAGAAGCTATGGCTGATTCTCCGCCTGGAGTAGCGCGTCTCAGTGTCCCGGTAACGGCTGCAAGCACCTCTGAGGGAAAGCTGCCCTCAAGTTCGCCCGCTGCTGCCTGACAGACCAGCTTCTCCCCATATGAGTCCTGGGTCCCCAGAGACTCGCCGGAACCGGAGTTCAGAGCAGTCGGGAGCTTGTGATTCAAAAAGACAGCCGCGTCCTCAGGTGCCACCCCCTTTCCGTGCGCGCAAGCCGCCGCCGTACCTCTGCACTTCACCTCCGCAGCTCCTCTGGCTCTCAGCGTGCCCCTCTTTTCTTCTAGTTGTAGAATTTACACTCAGCCAGGCTTCCTGTTGTTCTGGACGATGTTTGCTCCGTCCTTTTCGGTATTTTTCAATTGTTGTGTGAGGTGACAATTTCCCGGTGTTTATCTATGCTGCCATCTTAGTTTCTCTCTACTTCCCTATTCTTTAGTGCAATGGTTTTCAACCAGTGTGCTGCAAGACTCTTTAAAACATGCAATGCCTATTTACTTAGGGACACTGACCTCTTTTCCCTTAGACCAGCCGTGGGCAAACTACGGCCCGCGGGCCGGATCCGGCCCATTTGGAATTAATAAAACTATTGAAAAAAAAGACCATACCCTTTTATGTAATGATGTTTACTTTGAATTTATATTAGTTCACACAAACAATCCATCCATGCTTTTGTTCCGGCCCTCCGGTCCAGTTTAAGAACCCATTGTGTCCCTCGAGTCAAAAAGTTTGCCCACCCCTGCCTTAGACTGTCAAATAAAAAAATTTACAACAGCCAAAACAACAATAGCTATCTAATGTAAATGAATCAGAATTATACCTATATTTTTTGTCAGGCCAGCAAAAAATATATTTTGTGCTCAAATCAATATATGTCTGTGCTTTTACTTTGCCCTGATTTAACTCTAGGGAAATTCATGACTTGGCAATTCTTGCCCATTTCTTCTCTTTATTTTATTGTTTTAATAACCTGGATTATGCATTTCCCTCTCATGTTTATTTATTTATTTTTAATTAGGTTGATTTGGGGGACGGGATCCAGAAACCATGTTTTCTCACAGTAGTATCAGGAACCCAAAATCATGCCTCTATTATATATTATTTTTCTTCTAGGGCTGATTTCTATTATTTGTAATCTTCTTCTCTTCTTTTCCTCTTCCTCTTCCTTCTGAGTTTTCAAATAATTATTCTGTATAATTTTTTGTAAGAAATGACAGCGATACTACTTAAAAAATTCTGTCAGTATTTTCTTTCTATAGGGTTTCATTTATAAAGGAACTTAGGAAGAACGGAACCTATCAAAGAACATTCATTTAGTTCTTATGTTTTCTTTATAATGTTTTTAAAATGTCTAGTAAATCTTGATGTATTTCTTGATGAGTTTATCTGATACTTTTATTATTTATTGTTATTGTTATTCAAATAATATTTTTACTCTTCTAAATACAAATGCTATTGATTTCTTCATATCAATCTTGAATTTAATTATTTCACTGTCTTATCTTGCTGTCAGTAGTTTTTCCACTTGATTTTAAGGGTCCTCACGTATTTAGCCAATAAAAAATGATATATTTATTGCCTTTTCAATTTTTATACATCACATATTTTTCTCTATTTGCAATGGTTGATATCTCTAGGATAATGTTAAATAATGGCAGTGAGTCTGGCCTTTCTGTCAGTTTTCTAATTTTAGTGAGAATAATGATATTTTCCATGAAACATAATACTGTTTGTATTTTTATAGATGATTTTTTTTCTATTTCTACTTTATTGGTCATTTTAAAATAATGATTATTAAATTTATCAAATGTCTTTTCTATGTCTAGGAAAATAAACGTATGTTTATATGTGTATATGTATCTACTTATTCATACCAGTTTATTTTCCCCCCAAAGGAGCTACTTTTGAATGAGCATGAACACTTTGTATGCTATGTGCCATAGAGTCAGCTATAACTCTTGGCAACCTTATGAATGAGTAATGTCCAAAATGTCCTGTCCTCAATAGCCCTGCTCAGGTCTGCAGACTCATACCTATGGCTTCTTTGAGTCCATCCATCTAATATTTGGTCTTCCTTTATTCCTGCTGCTTTCCATTTTCCCCAGCATTATTCTCCCCTTCCCCCAAGAATCTTTCCCTCTTACAATGAATGTGTCCAAAGTAGGTCAGTTTCAGTTTTGTCATTTTTTTTTTGTCTCCAAGAATGTTTCAAGCTTAATTTTATCTAGGACCTACTTGAACATCCGGGGTTTCTGTAGAGCTCTCCTCTACACCATATTTCAAATGAGTCAGTTGTTAACAGCCTTCTTACTGTCCAACTTTTGTACCTCTACATAGTAATTGGGAATATGAAGGTGTGGATGATCTTGGCCTTCGTCTCTAATGGCACATCTTTGCTCTTAGTGATCTTTCCTAATTTTTCCATCGTCTCCTTTCACGTTGAACCTTCTCTTGATTCTTGGCTGCAGTCTTCATTTGAATTGATGACTGAACCAAGGTAAGCAAAATCTTTAACAATTTCAGTATCTTCCTTGTCTATATTCTACTTGTATATTTCTTTGTAGCCATGATTTTTTGTCTTTTAGATATTCAAATGCAGTCCTGTTTTGGCCTTTTGTTCTTTCACTTTCATCGGAAGTTGTTTCAAATCATTGCTACTTTCTGCTAGAAAGATGGTGTTATCTGCATATCTTAAGTTATTGGTATTTTTCCACTAGTTATTACTCCTCTTTCCTCTGAGCCTAGGATATATCATGTGATATATTCTGTGTACAGATTAAACAAATAAGGAGATAAATGCACCCTTGTCTGACACCTTTGCCTACAGGAAACCACTCTGTCTCTCCATTTTCTGCCCTGACCGTGGCTTCCTGTTCACAACACAGATTGCACATCAATATGAATAAGAGCTGATGTACAACCACCTCTTTCCATGCAACTCATAGTTTTTCATGATCTGCAGAGTCAAAGGCTTTACTGTAGTCTAGAAACCATAGACTAACCTTCTTCTATAATTTTTTGGATAACTCGAATAACAGTTCAAAATTAAATCTTGAGTACATCTTCCTTTTCTGAACCGAACTTGAACATTAGCATTTCTTGCTTCATGTAAGGTAGAACATGGTTGCATCATCTTTAGCATCACTTTAATTGCCTGGGAAATTAGGGCTATGCTCTGACAGTTACAGCACTCCTTGGCACCTCCTTTCTCAAAGACTGAGATATATATTGATCATTTCTAGTCTGAGGTCATTGTGGGTTTTTTTTTCCCATATTTGTTGAAAATTTCATAGTTGGGAATTATCAAATTAATTCTCTGTGGCTTGAAATAATTCTATAGGTATCGCATCTCCCCCAGGTGATATATTTCTTCCCAGTACTTTCAGGGCAGCTTTCGCTTCATTTGCTATAATTATAGATCCTTCCTCCTAGGAATCATCTTCAAAGGTATCTGTCAAAGGTGGTCTCTTCTGTAGAGATTTTCAGTAGTCTGTTTCCATCTTCCCTTCATTTTCCCCTGGTCAAATAATGTGCTTCCTTGTTAGTTGTTCAGCATTGCTAGTCTAGGTTTGAATTTCCCTTTTATTTATTTAACCTTCTGATAGAGATCTCTTACTTTTTCCTGTTTTGTTTTCTTCTCTCACCTTTTATTTATTTATTTTTAATATATTTTATTGATTTTTTACAGAGAGGAAGGGAGAGGGATAGAGAGTTAGAAACATCGATGAGAGAGAACTGCACACCCCCTACTAGGGATGTGCCCGCAACCAAGGCACATGCCCCTGACCGGAATCGAACCTGGGACCCCTAGGACGCAGACCGACGCTCTATCCACTGAGCAAAACCAGTCAGGGCTTACCTTTTATTGAGGATCATAATATTTCTCTTTATCTGTACATGATAGTTGTTGAAAAACTGCTTTTTACACATTTTACTTCTGTGTCTCGCCTATCTTTAATAATTTTTAGAGATTTCATCCAACTCAACTTTTCTTTCCTTTTTACTTCTGGCATTGCCTTTTCACATTCTCCACTAACAGTATTTCTAGTTTCAGCCCATAGTTATACTGGTTCTCAGTCAGTTAAATTTAACAATGCAAACCTGTTTTTACATGGACTTTAAATCCATCAGGAATGCTGTTACATTATATTTTGTCACTACAATTTTTTAGTGTTCTTCTTCAGCTTTACTCTAATGTTTGATATTAACAGTTCATGGTAAGTACGACAATCTGCTCTTGGTTCTGTTTTGGCAGAGAGAACAGAGATTTTTCAACTCCTGCTTGCAATTACATAGTCTAGTTGATTTCTATATTGGCCATCTGGTGATGTCTGTTTGGTTGTTTGAAGCATGCATTTACGATGGACAAGTCGTTGGCTTTGCAGAAATCTATGATCTCATCTCCTGCTTCATTTCTGTCCCCTCGTCCAGATTTTGGTATGTGATCAATTTCTTCTTTGATAATACCTACATAAAAACTTTCAATTTTACATCTGCAGCCTTTGTAGTTGGAGTATAGACTTGAATAATGGCTATATTAATAGGTTTTCCTAGAAGTCTGATTGATATCATTCCTTCAGACCTTGCACCCTAACTCCCAACTGCCTGCTACATCTTGCCTCAGTATTAAAGCCACTCACCATCTTCTAAGTTTGTCATTTCCAGAGTAAAACACTTTATAGTTGCCTGACTGGAAATGTCCCTTTCCAGTTCACTTTAGTTCACTACCACCAAGCACTGCGATATTTATTTCTTTTTATTTTTTCGATTGCAACCCTTCTTCTTTCATTTATTATTTTTCCATAGATTTATTGAAGAACAATTGACAATTAAAATTGTATATATTTAAAATATACATTACTATATGTATGTCCACATTTTTATATAAATTATTACCACAATCAAGTTAACGCTTTTATCACCTCATATAGTTGACTCTTTGTGTGTGTGTGGTGAGAATGCTTAAGATCTACTCTCAGCAAATTTCAAGTATACAATACCATTTTATTAATTATAGTCACATGCTATACATTAGATCCTCATAATTTATTCATATCTCAAAGTTTGTATCCTTTGGTCTACACCTCTCCATTTTTACCATTGTTATGCCCCAGCCACCACCATTCTACTCTGTTTCTATGAGGTCAGCTTTTTTGTTTATATGTTTTAGATTCCACCTAAAAATGATACCATGTAGTATTTGTTTTTCTCTCTCTGGCCTATTTCCTTTAGCATAATGCCCTCCAGGTTCATCCTTATTATCACAGATCAGTACACCTTCCTTAAATGCACACTCAAGACCTTAAACAAGTCATTTCTTTTAAAAAAAATCATTAGATAAATTAAACATTTATAAACAAGTCATTTCTTTCTGAACATTGCAAATCAGATCTTAAAATACTGGACTACATTAGCTATCCCAAATCATGCTTCATAGAACACTACATGTGTACACTTCTCCATGGATGGAATAAAAAGATATCTGTAGCCAAATACATTGGGGAACTTATTTTCCTATTAGCACATCACAGTACCCTTCTACCATATTAAAGCTTCAGGGATACCAAGTAAAACATTTCTTTAACTTAGTATAATCTAGCATTTCTGACACTTAGATTTCATTTTTCTTCCCCTCCCTCCTCCTCCTGCCTCCCTTTAACACTGCAATGTTTAGAGGTCCCATTTCTTGCTTTACAACCTCCAGGTGACCTTGGTTCATGCTTTTATGTTCCCATTGTGTGTGCCATGCACACTATACTTTCACCTTTGTGCACACCAGCTGCTAGACATCCTCCCGGCCTTGATCTAGTTGTGTCATTAGAAGCAGTGCTATTCATACTTGGTCTCTACTTCCCCCCAGTAACTATTTGAGAGCTCTCAGACCTGGGAGTCTCATCTTTCAGCACTATCTCATATTTCATTTTGGACTGTCTGAACAATGGATTTTCAAGGCAAAACAGAAAGACAAAAATAAAAAACAATAAGAAAAAGTGCATGAGTGGCTTCTGCTACACAGCGTGCGGGTCCAAAACACATGCTCAGCTCCTTGGTCTTGCAATCCCCAAACACCTGTGCGATGTAAGTGTCCCTGTGGGACATGGATACTCCATCCTTGCATAAACACGTTCGTGTTTATGTTGTATTACATGTTTTATTCTAGTAGGTTGTGTTACCTCTTTATCTCTATCTGTCTTAGGCTCTTCTCTTTTAATCGCAGTACGCTGTATTTTCAGTTTATGTTAAAAATTTGTTCCGTAGTGTTATGTGTTTTATTAAGAGCAGAACACTGAGACCCTCTGTAATTGATTTCCTAAAGTAAATGATATTTGGTTATTTTTTTCTATATGTACAATATATTCTTTCTTTGTCTTTTTTTTCACTTACATTTACATTTATTCATAAACTAGAGGCCTAGGGTACAAAGTTCGTGCACTCGGTGGGGGGGGCGTCCCTTCAGCCTGTCCTGTGCCCTCTCGCAGTTCAGGAACCCCATGACAATCAACCCAAAGAGGTAGGCCCTGCCCACCTGGCTGGGGTCTGTGATGGATCACCCCCCACAGAGAGAGGCCCCGCCCACCCACCGCAGCGCTGCCGCAGGGTATCCTGGGCCTCCCTCTTTGGGGTGATCATGGAGTGCCCCGGATTGATTGCCCCACCGACTGGTGGCCTGGGCCTCCTTCTGCAGGGCGATCATGGGGCGATGACCGGGCCCCTACCCACTTGCATCACACCTGCCTTGGCTAGCCTGGCACCAGTGGGTGTCATAGCATGGTCGTCCAGACAGAATATATTGTACATATAGAAAAGATATATTGTACATATAGAAAGAATATATTGTACATATAGAAAAAAATAACCAAATATCATTTACTTTAGAAAATCAGTTATAGAGGGTCTCAGTGCTCTGCTCTTAATAAAACACATAACACTATGGAACAATTGCATCACTCCTACCTTGGCTAGCCTGGCACCAGTGGGTGTCATAGCATGGTCATTCTGCTTTTCAGTCGTTCAGTAGATTTGCATATTACGCTTTTTATTATTAAAGCTCTAGCTCAGTGGTTCTCAACCTTCTGGCCCTTTAAATACAGTTTCTCATGTTGTGACCCAACCATAAAATTATTTTCGTTGCTACTTCATAACTGTAATGTTGCTACTGTTTTGAATCGTAATGTAAATATCTGATATGCAGGACGGTCTTAGGCGACCCCTGTAAAAGGGTCATTCCACCACCAAAGGGGTCGGGACCCACAGGTTGAGAACCACTGCTCTAGCTACATAGACTAAAGACCATGAGTTTCAGTCTACCAATACATCCAACTCTAATCCATCATCACAAGAGGCTTACTCTAGTTTCCTCATTTCCCTTCTCTGACAATAAATTTTGTTTTAAATCGCTAGTTCTAATCATTCTTTTTTTTTTTTTTTTAATAGAATTCTTAGGAACAGGAGAGTAACTCCATACTCTGCAGTTTTCTAAGGGTGGAGATTTAGGGCCTGCCTAAATCAATTAAATAATATTTTTTAAAAACCATATTGTTGAATCTTTCTTTGTCTTTTTAATGCTACATTCTAGTCCTGATTGTTTAGGAGTTTTAATATAGTTCATGTTACTTTCTGCTATTTTTCATTTATTTTTTAGTTGTATCTTGCAAGAGAATCTTATTCAGGGCTATTATTTGCCTTCAAAATAAGTAGGATGGTTGTCCTTGTCTTGATCGTAGGATCTTCTCAGATCTTAAGCCGTTTTGTTTTTATTTTTAATTGGCAAGATAACTAATGTGTGAAAAAATGTGTTTGATTTTGTGGATAATACCATTAGGTGAATTAACTGCGTTCAATTTGGCAAGAGGCATTTAGGATGAAAAAGAGCTCAGGATTTCACTTCTTTTCCTCAAATATATTACAGAACAGAGAGCTTATTGCCAGGTTTGCCTGGGTTCCTCTTTTTATTACCCTTTTGCCATTTTATTAGGAATAGTTGAGGAGATTCCTGTGCTCAACATGCTAGTTTCAGAAAATCATATGTATAGTCTCAGTACAGCTCCCGAAATACTCTAAATGTTTAATAAATGGGAGTTGCTGTTATTTGTATTCATTTATTTGACCAAGTTTCTTATTTAATATTTGATTATATTGCAGTTCCAAACTAAGTTATTGTTTCATATTCCATTTACCATTACATAACGCATAAGATATTTTTGTTATCATTCTAGCTCTAAGGTTTTGTTTGTATGCTTTTACTCAAAATTACCTTTCCTGACTGTTATCTTTTTGGATTCTGGTTGTACTAACCATATTTATTCCTTTATTACTTATATTCTGTTTTCTTCATTGGTCATGGTGCTCTCCGGCTGACTAGAATCAAGTGGCCTCACTTTTTTTGCCATTGATATTTAGAGAGTGGGAGGGAGGGGAGAGACAGAGAGACACATCAATGTGAGAGAGACACATCAAGTGGTTGCCTCCCACATGCACCCCAACCAGGGTCAGGGCTCGAGCCTGTAACCGAGGTACATTCCCTTAACTGGAATTGAACTCAGGACCCTTCAGTCAGCAGTTCGACACTCTATCCACTGAGCCAGCTAGGCTAGTGGCCTCACGGTCATCAGCGAATCCTCCACTCCCTTTCTCTCCCTTCTTTCTGTAATCTCAGTCTTCAGAAGGCCTCTTCACTTTTGCATAATACCAACAGCTTGAAGTATATCTTTAACCAGATACAAATCATTTCATCCTCTTTGATGATTTCATGCAAATAAAATATAAACGGTTTAGTGTGCGTGGATGAGAACATACTTTTCTCCCTATGGGCTTTCTGATGCCTCAGAATTTTAGATCTAAAAGGCATCAGAGACAAGCAACATACCATCATTTGTCAAATCTCAGGCTGGAGACAGTAGGTCAGTGACTCAGTCATACAGAGTGGCTGATGCAAAGACTACCTAGTTTGTATACATTTTTGGAATTTTCTGATTTATTGAAATGCTCAAAGTTCAATTTTCTAAATCTCCATCCACAAACCTGGGAAAGCCTCCCAGGTCACAAGAACTTTGGAAAGAAGGCCAACTTCAATAGTTTTCTTTTAAAGAGAGGTTGGGGTTTCCTCCGGTGAAGAATCAGCATTAACATTGTAGCTTTAAGGCTCCATGTGTGAGTTACACAGAGACTACATTTCTCCTCTGTGCTTGAGTAGAGCGTGTCTAGTTCCTCTCACATCCTACAAAAAGAACTGACAGAAATGTATTTCATATGAGAGCAATTGCTAATGATTCATAGAATAGCTTATGGATAGAATTTAAGTTAGTATCAATCATACAAAATATATTTATTAAAGTTACCATAAGAAGTGTATGCTTGCACAGATTACATGTATAGATATATGCATATATACGTATATTCCATAAGAATTTCCCACTTATGCCTCTTACATATGCATACACACCACACATTTGGACGACAAGAGAGATCAGTCTGGCTCAGCATTGCTCAAGATTTTCTTTGTACTTGTGTGATTTTCAATAAACCACACTTCATTATTTATTCTCTATTTCTGTACTTTTTCATTCCTTTCCCAAAGATAATTATATATTGATCTTATCTTTATTTCATTAATGTTACAGTTTTAATCGCCTGGGTAATCTCATTCTAAATAATTTCCAAGTAAATATTTTGGCACAAAAATGATAGATATGCAGCAATCACTTTAAATTTATTTGCAGTTATCACATGACTCCTAACACTCCACCTACAATTAATTGGGTTCTTAAAATGATTCTCTAACAGCTACGATTATTTTAAACATCCCACTCAGCACATTTGCATGGCAAGCACCTCTAAAGAAATTTATAAATGTCTAATCTTTTCTTCTCTAACATCATTATAAATGACTTCATGACAAGTGCAAATTTTCCTCCTTGTTCTTTGAGAAGTACCAATCAGACGTGGATTTGAGTGACATCTCTTTTAAGGAAGAACAAAGGATACCAGCAACTCAAAAAAATCATAAAATACTGACTTGTTACTGTCACAATGATTGCCTGAGCTTTAAAAAAGAAATGGTCCATTAATGGCACAATGTAAATAATTGTGTAGACTCTGAGATGATTAGTTAGCAAGGTGGCAGAATTATCTTGTCAAAAATAGAGTATTTTTAAATATTTAAAAAGAACTCTATAATATCAATCCTAATAATGAAAATCATGACATCCAGCAGTACGGTGCCCAGAATAATGATAACTAAAGATAGGATTCTGTATTTTTCCATAAAAAATGCTTATAAAAAATATTAAGGTTATTCTCTCTGTCTCTTAATCTTCAGTTCACTATAAAATTTCTCCTAGCAGTTGAGCTGTGTCAAAATTGAAATGTCACATCTTTGAATCTGAGGCATTCCTGCTAAAACAAGTCCCATTTGGTTTATGAGCCATTTCCATCATCATTATTGCCACTGGTATAATAGATTATGTAATTGATCACTTATTTTGTGCTAGTCATTGTTCTGAATGTTTTACATAAAAAAATCTCAATTATTTCTCACAGCAACCCTATGGAATAGTTACTCATTTTGTAGATGTGAAAATTTTGTTTTGGAGACTATAAATAACTTGGCCAAAGTCACTTAGCTAGTATGGGACAGAAGTAGGATTTGTATACAAGTCAGTCTTCATTGCCTTAAAAAAAGTCTCAAAGGTCATCTTTTTCCCCCTATATTTTTATATACTATTTGAAAACAAAATTCAGTGATTACATAATGTTTCATCATTTAGACATACATTTTTCACAATCAGTCTGAAATTTCCCTTAAGGAATGTTGCTAGAAGTAGTATTACTGGTTGAAATGAATTTATTTTTTTAAAAAAGTTTTTGATAAATATTGCCAAACAGCTTTCAGATATTTATACTCTTACCTGCAGCACAGGAAAGTATTCTTTTTACTTCCACCTACCTCATAATGAGTATTTTCAGAATTTGATTTATGTGGTAGGCAAATATTTTTCTATTTTCTTATTGGCTATTTTTTGAAACAGAATATTATATATGAAAGCAAAAATAAAAATACATTTTCTTTAGATTGTTGGTGATTAACAAAAACTCTCAACATATTCTCTTACCAGTATGTATTTGTCATTTCAAGCTTTAATGAGCTTTATTCTGTTTATCAGAAACCCTGCAAGATTTTTACATTCAATATAAATAAGGCCCAGTTTGGGGGCCGAGGAGCCTTGACAGGAAACTATAGGATAGCAGTAATGCTACTGCGTGTTGTGTCTTATACTAGCAGTGAAAAGGTGCTGTGGAGTCCTGAAGAGCTCCTCATGGAGGCTTCTGTTGTCCAGGAGAGCTTCATGGGGGAGATGGCATTTGCACTGTATTTATAGATGATTAGGAATTTTCAAAGTTAAAATAGTTAAGAGATAAGAGTGTTGTAGAGAATACATAGTGCATAACTGAAGGAGACATGAAAACAAAACATCAAATTCACTGGGTGCTAAAAAATGAAGTTTTATTTATTTTTTGGGGGGTTATATATTTTTATTGATTTCAGAGAAGGGAGAGAGGGAGAGAGAGAGAGAGAGAGAGAGAGAGAGAGAGAGAGAGAGAGAGAGAGAGAGAGAGAGAGAGAGAGAAACATCAATGATGAGAGAGAATCATTGATTGGCTGCCTCCTACATGCCCCCTACTGGGGATCGAGCCCAGAACTCGGGCATGTGTCCCTGACCAGAATAGAACCCAGGACCCTTTAGTCCGCAGGCTGACATTCTATCCACTGAGCCAAACCAGCTAGGGCTAAAAAATGAAGTTTTAAAGAGCATTGAATGAATGTTCTCAGAACTACAAAGAATGGTGCATGGAATATTGTAGCAAGGCATGAAAAGCCTCTTTTGGTGTTATAATGAAATGTCAATAAATGAAGTCACTCTTTAATTGTAATAAACTATTTTAGCCTTGACAAGTCATTTAGAAAAGTATATTCATAATTAGAAATTCAAAATCTAGTAATTTCTTTTAATTACTCCAATTTTGCAGCAAATTATTTTTAACTATCCTGATGATGATAATTGGTACCTTCTATTGAGCGATTTAAAATCTTATTTAATAGCCACACTTGCCTCTTCCAATTTTATGTCTCACAACTCCTCAAAAATGCCCAACAGAACATCTCTTTATTTTCTGTAACAAACATTACACTGGCTTCAACTACAACATTTTACTCATTTTCCACTCATATGAAATGCCCTCACTCTGCTCTCCTCTCCACTCTTCATATTCAACTTACTCATCAAGACTAAGCATAGATACCTGCTCTTCTGTAAATCTTCCAGCTCCTATTGGAGTGATTTCTATAGCTCTAATACTCTCTGTACCCCCAAATTTGGATTTTATGCAGCTTTCCCCTCTGATTTCAAGTTCATAAAATTGAGCTTTTAGGAGTTTATGTATTATTTTCCATTTTTACAGACAAAGAAAAGTAGACTAAGAACTAAATGCCTTACTGATAGAATTTTATTCATTGTTCATTCATTCGTTTTTCAAGTAATTATTATGTACCTCAGTACATGTACTTCTCAGATACTGAAGATCAAAAGTGAACGTGGTTCATGTACTTCAGATGGAATTTGGAGTTGAATGGAGAAGCTAGATATTTAAACAATTTTTTGAGTTACTTATATGATGGAGGAATATGTCAACTCATTAATTATGGCTGGATATGGGAGGTGAGATCTATGAAATTTTGTGAATACTTCATAGGATGAGGAAAGCTTTGCAGCTTGCAAAGAATAAGGTGTTTAACAGGCTAATATGTGAGATATAGATTTCAGGACAGAAGAAATAGCATATACTAATGAGCAGAAGAAGACATATCAGGGAACTTCAGGTGTAGTGATGGTTAGATTATAGATCTAGGAACGGGGAACAACGCAAGATGAAATAATAAAGTAAACTGGGGCCTTTAAAACTTGAAATGGAGTTTGGAATTTATCTTGAAGTTGAAGGGATATTTTTGAAACATTTAATCAGTAAGGAGCCAAGATCACATTTGTATATTCAAAATATTACCCTTTTGGAATGATAGAAAATGGATCAACAATAGCAAAAAATAAAAGGATAAAATTATGATCTATTTTAGTTGTCCAGGTGAGAAATCTTTAAGACTTTATGATTGGTAGTGGGAAGAGACAAAAGAATATTTATTATAATTTTTTTTTTTTTCAGAAAGAATAGACAGGATTTTGTAACTCAATATAGCAAGTGAGGGAAGAGAAAACCAAAAGATGAAACCCTGATTTTTTATTACTAGAGGCCCGGTGCATGAAATTTATGCACTGGTGGGGGGGGAGGGTTCCCTCAGCCCAGCCTGTGCCCTCTCACAATCTGGGACCTCTCAGGGCATGTCCACCTGCAGACATCCCTTTGGCAGTCCGTGGCTCGCTCTTGTAGTCTGGGACCCCTCGCTCCTTAACACCCACCTGCAGTGGAGGCAGGAGAGGCTCCTGCCACCACCACTGCACTTGCCAGCCATAAGCCCAGCTTCTGGCTGAGCAGTGCTCCCCCTGTGGGAGTGCACTGACCACCAGGGAGCAGCTCCTGCGTTGAATGTCTGCCCCTGATGGTCAGTGCACATGGTAGCGACCGGTCATTCTGATCATTCAACCTTAATGGTCACTTAGGCTTTTATTATAGAGATGTTTTTTCTTAATCAAGTGGTGCAGTAAGCAAGAAAAGGATAGGATGAGAAACTATTTGAATGATGGATACAATGACTTCTGTTGATTTAGAGACCCAGGAAGCAGTCATGTAAAACAGGCTATTGCATATATTTGCTTTGGTTTTAGAAGAAAGTTCTGGGCTGAGGATATAAATTTTTAAGTCATCAGAATGGAAATGGGTAAAAAGCACTCAAGAAGACAATAAAGAATGAAAAGCACAGCTGGCCAGGCATATGCTCTGGCTCTTGAGGGACATCGGTGTTAAGGGGTCTCATTCCTAGTATTACAGACATCTCTCATTTTCCCCACCTTTATCCCCCTCCTCCCAACCTCCAACAGTAGTCTTCACTACCCTATTGCCCTTGTCCATGGACTATGCACATAAGTATATCAGTTCTTTGGTTTATCTCTTCTCTTCCCCCTAACCCCACATCGAGGTATAGTCAGTCTGTTCCATGCCTCCATGCTTTGGGTCTTATTTTAAGAGCAACTAATTTTAGATTGACCGCTTTAATAGCCCCTACTAACACCTTTTCCTTTTTAGAACTTCACATAGTGATGAAAAGAAACTCATAGGAAACTTGGCTAACTTTTGTTACTACCTAACCTTACAGCCCTCACTAAACAAATTTCAGGCTTAAAAAAATCCTTCTACCCATTAGAGGTGAGGTGAACCCTGACTTGGACTAAGACTGATAAAATAAGGAAGAGGTACTAGAGCTAGCAGTGAAAATTGAGGCAATGTGCCAAAACACTGTCACATGTTTCAAAGAGTTCATGTAATGTAAGTAATGAAATAATTCATTTGCTAGTGGGCATTCCTGTAGGAGTCCTGATATCTGTGGGTTGAGGACTGAATGTGAGGAATGTAATTAGAGGGAGCTATATAGACTAGATAAGAGGAGTCCAGGGGGGAAGTAAACACTGTATATAGACTGTAGTCATAGGAATCAGTATTCTCACATTTGTTCCTTATCATGTTTATCTTTCTATTTCTGCTGTAATACTCCCTCCCGCCCACTCCTCCTCATTTGCCTTACAGTTTTTAACACTGAGCATGCATTCTGGTTAATACTCATAAATTTGAATGAAATATCTTAATCACTTAATGTTTTAGGGTATATGCAAACTTTGGCTCATATTTACAAATAAATATGTAAGGTTTTGTTCCTAATTTCATTTCTTCATATTTCATATTCAACTTTTATAACTTTCTGTTAACTTTTTTAACTTCAAACACTAATAATACATTTACTTATAAGCCATTTGAAGTGCTTAAATTCCGAAAAATAGACTGATAACATTTTGCTAATAAAAGAATGCTGAGGTGTAGGAAATATGTTCAGCATAGTTATTTAAATTTCTTCCTATTTTAAATTTATGAAAATTGACAGCTCAGTTTTTTTTTAATCCAGAGGCAATGCTTCAGGCATTTTTTCCTATTTTCATCATTATTCACAGAAAAATATAAATGTATTTATCTTAAAAGTATTTGAAGTTCCTTGTGCTCACATTTCATTCTAATTTTAGGATCTTCTTTATTATGTGTACAGAAGCTAACTGTTCAAGTACCATACCATGTTAAGTGTTCTGAGAGTATTTGGGTTTCTTAATAAGTTACTGAAAATCTAGACTAATTCTAGAAATAAAGAACTGCCTCTATTATGCTCTACCTATTACTTTCAAATTAAGAATAGAGATACCAATTTTGTACAACAAAATAAATGTTAGAATACTATGCTTTGGATTTGGAAAAGGTGAAAAATGCTTGGTTTCTATGAGTGAGTTCCACCAAAACTAGATATATGCCCTACATTTTAGTTTCTATTGCTGTATAACAAACTATTTCAAAATGTAGTGCTTAAGACAACAACCACAGTTCTTGCTAATATTCAGATAGAACTTGGGTGGTTGTTTTTCTGCTCCATGTATCATCAATCTCTCAAATGATTGGAGTAAAGCACTTACTACAATCAGGATGCTGGGCCTGAACATTCACTAGGGCAGGGGTGGGCAACCTTTTTGTGAGTGCATGCCAAAACCAACAAAATCTCTGACTGAAAATTCTTCTGCGTGCCAACCCTAATTTTTGAGAACATGTTATGCCTACTTGATATCTCTTAAGGTATATGTATGTGAAGAACCTTGAAGAAATAATAAAATTCATTTGAGCGACAAAAACACAGTATATGATGATGAAAACTACATTTATTTTTTAATGTATACATGTACACTGGTAGTCCGACAGAAAACTTTATGACTCCGTTTGATATTATCAGTGGGACTTTTGCTGTTGCATCACTGATGACAGAGATTTTACATCGGGTTTATATTTCGTGACCTTCAGAGATATGCACGAGCTACTACTTTCATCCATCAGGCTACTCCTATTACGAGACTTAACAAAATTCATCACTGAGAACAAAGACTCACAAGCGTATGTGGATGAAACCAAAACACTGGTTGAATCTAGGAAGGCAGGGAGAGTTAAGGCAGAGGCATAGAAATTGCTCTTCCCCTCTCTTGTCAATCCATGTCTATGGTCTTTAAGATAACTTGTTATGTAAAATTATTTATTTATCTAAGATGCACCTACACTGAATTTATGTGAAAAATAAAAAAGTCGATATTAAGAAAAAAATTGTAAATGGAAGATTATAAGAGAGGGTTTCGCGTGCCAGCAAAAGTTCCTGGCGTGCCATGTTTGGCACGCGTGCCAGGGGTTGCCCACCCCTGTACTATGGCCTCACTCGTCTAGCACTTTGGCAAGGATGGTTTGGACACTGAGCCTCTCTCTCACTCTCCATGTGGCTATCTGCACATGGTCTGTCTGAGCTTTCTAACCTGGGTAGGTCCCAGGAGCAAGTATATTCTGAGCAGCAGAGGAAAAACTGCAGATCCTTTCCAGCCCAAGCTTAGAACTTGCACAGCATCACTTTGGCTGCATCCTGTTCATCAAAACAAACCACAAGGTCAGTCCAGGTCCCAGGGAATAGGATCTAAACTTCATTCCTTGATAGGGGACTGGCAAGGCTCAACTGCAAATGGAAACGTTTTTGTGCCCATTGTTATAAAACTGATTGATTATAATCTGGGTTAGTTTCCCTCATTTTATTGGGGCTAGATTTTCTTCATTTGTAAAATGATGTGGTTAATTCATTTGTGCATCCTATAAGTAATTACTAGACAGTTATAAGAGACTGTTGAATAAAACAGATACAGCTTTTGTCCTATGGAACTTATCTTTGGATTGGACTACTGAAGTTTAAGATTTCCTCTCTTGGAATATTTAATGGTATTTAAAAATGAAGAAAAAGTATAACCGTAGTTTCTTCCTGGGAACATGCTGTATCCTAAAGAACATTTTATTGTCCAAGGTAGAATAGTTTTCTTATTTAGGTTTTTAAAAAGGCAACCTGATTGCAACAGATACTGTTTACTTCATTATTTTAGTTAGTTCTATCTCCATATACACCAAATATAAAGGAGAAGCTCAAGCTCTGAACCGTTAAAACTTCGGTGAGTTAAGTAAGGTGCATTGGTTGGAGTTCTAAAAACTAGTTAAGAACAAAATAAGGAGGCGATTGTTTTTAATTGAGCTGTCTTTTCATTTCCTAGGTGGGTAGTTAGACAATAAATGACAGGAAAAATACTAACATTTTCCCCATTTTTCACGAACTGTTAGTAATGAAAACACAAAGTAAAACAACCCAGATTTTTTGGTGGGACCAAATATTTAGGGACAAATTTATGCTGTCCAATCTATCAACATCACCATTTATAATAAAATGAAAGTGGCCAATCTTGTATCACACCTTTCCCTCACCATTGTATTTAGCCTTTCAAAATCTCATGGCTGTAGTTTCAAAAGTCAATTACCCAGACAAATGAAGCTGATGAATTAACTAATTTGTATTCTCTCTGTTTTGATGAAACTTCATAAACATGCTGTTAGTTCCATTCCTCTGAGCTTTAAATAGTTTACTGTTTGTGACGATAAAAGGACGACAGGGAATATTTTAACATATGCCATATTCAAACTGAGTGAAATATGACAGTTTATAATCTGTGAGAAGATTGATCTTTGAAAAATATTTGCATATAAAGTACCTGCTATAACACCATATTTTAAAGGCCCAAAGTGCTATCACTTACTATGCTGCATAAATGACATGCTGTGTGTATTTTTTCTTGTTTGCACATGAAAATACCTTTCCCTTCTCAGACTATTTTTGTAGGTATTTTATAATTAATAATGTAAAGATAAGACCTGTGGAGATAATAACCAAAATAAAATTGCAGTTGCTCAGCTTGAGGGAAAGAAATGCTATAGTAATTTATTTGAAAGATATAACTTACACGTAAATATGTTAGTGTAAAAAATGTACTTAGAGAGTTTTCTTACACTGTTTTCATTCAGGATTTTCCCTTTTGAAGTATAGGGAATGGCAGAAAGCTTTTTAAATTTTACTCATGAAAAGTTCCGTGGTGATATTTTCTTTATCATTTTGTTCTGTCTAATTTTAATATTAACATTTAGTGAATAGACTTTCTTATGCAGTCCTATGGATTTAACATCTGAATAGATTCATATAATCACCACCACAATTAGGTACAGAACAATTATATCACCCCCCAAACTGTTTCCCCTTTATCATCACCCCCTCCCCTCTCTCTTCATCTCTGACAATCGCTAATCTGCTTTTTGTCATAATAGTTTTATTTTTTAAGAGAATTATAGAAATGTAACCATACCTCATGTAACTTTTTGAGACTGGCTTCTTCCACTCAGCATAATGCATTTGAGATTCATTCAAATAGTTGCATATACAAGTAGCTTATTCCTTTTTCTTGTTGAGTAGTATTCTGCTGTGTAGATAAATACCACAGTGTGTTTATCCATTCACCCACTGCAACACATCTGGATTATATACAGTGTTTAGTGCTTAACGATAGAGCTGCTATAGAGATTTTATATAGGCATGTATTTTCATTCCTCTAAGGTAAATACCCAGAGTGGGATCACTCAATTTATGGTAGGTAATATGCTCAATTTTTTCAGAAACTGCCATGGTGGCTGAACCATTTAGCATCCCTACCAGTAAGATAATTCTACTAGAGGCCTGATGCAGCTCCTCACAGCCTCAGCAGGCCCTCATAGCCCCAGCTGCCTTGGCCGGCCCTCGAAGCCCTGGCTTTGTCTAGAAGGTTGTCTGGACGGTCGACCAGAAGGATGTCCAGAGAGTCATTCTGCTATTTGGTCTAATTAGCATATTAGCTCTTTATTATATAGGATTTGCTCTAAGTTCTTATCAGCACTTGCCATTGTCAGTACTTTGCATTCTAGCCATTTTAAAAGGCATGTAGAAGTATCTCATTGGCATTTCCCTAATGTTTAGTGATATTGAACTTATCCTTATGTGTGTGCGTGGTTTTTTTGTTTGTTTGTTTGTTTTTCCCATCATATATCTTCTTTAGATAACCCATGCTTTCTTAAGTAGAAATTTAAAGAAATAAAAATTCTCCCAATTCCAGAGGAAATAGACCTGGACTGATGTATTCAATAATTGTGTACTAATACTATCTAATAAAAGAGTAACATGCAAATTGGCCATCACTCCAACACACAAGATGGCCACCCCCATGTGGACACAGGGTGGCCGTCACAAGATGGCCAGCAGGGGAGGGTAGTTGGGAGGAAAAAGGCAGGGAGGGGAGGACAGTTGGGGGGACCAGGCCTGCAGAGGAGGGGACTTGGGGGGGACCAAGCCTGCAGGTGAGGGCAGTTGGGGGGGACCAGGCCAGGAGGGGAAGGAAGTTATGGGAAACCAGGCTGGCAGGGAGGACAGTTAGGGGCAACCAGGCCAGCAGGGGAGGGCAGTTGGGGGTGTCCAGGCTGACAGGGGAGGGCAATTGGGGGCAACTGGGGGCATTTGGGCCAGCAGGGGAGTACAGTTAGGGGCAATTGGGCCAGCAGGGGAGTCGTTAGGGGGTGATCAGGCTGGCAGGCAGAAGCAGTTAGGGGAAATCAGGCAGGCAGGCAGGTGAGCGGTTGGGAGCCAGCAGTCCTGGATTATGAGAGGGATGTCCAACTGCCCCTTTAGGCCCCATCCCAGACAGTTGGACATCCCCCAAGAGGTCCCAGATTGGAGAGGGTGCAGGATGGGCTGAGGGACACATACACCCCTGTGCACGAATTTCATGCACCAGGCCTCTAGTTTTCTAATAAAACCACGTGTCTATTTTTCTTTCCAAAGAATGTTAATAGGTAAACTTATCCCAAATTTTATGCTTTACTTGCAATAGTATATAGCTACAGTATTTTTTCAATACTATTGTAAGAATATTACACAAATAGATGATATAGGTATAGATGTTATTGAGATACATTTACCATTGGTTCCAGATTTGCAGAGCTTGTAGGTGTGCTTTCTATAATTAATTATTCTCTGACATTGATACAATGGCTTCTGCCAAATAGGCACTGGCATTCACATTATAGGTCATTTTTCCTCATTGGCATTTTGTTTCCTGAGTAATTTATTTCTCTCATAAGATCATTCTCTGCGAAAATATGTTCTCCTTATACTACATGTAATTGATAATGTTTATAAAGTCCATATAACGATATTAAAACAAATTGTTTTTTCACAATATTTAATGATGTACTACCATAGTAATGGTTATCACCTATAATAATAGTTAATGATTTTTTTAGAGCTCCCAGGGTTGAAACATCACGTTTAGGCAATGCATTTTTTTTCCTTTTATCTTGCAGATATGTGAAATATGTGTACATATCTATATAATAAAGGAATAATATGCTAATTGGTCCTAACGGTGTCCCAGTCACAACCAGTCAACAGGCTGCACGTGCACAGGAGTTGGTGGGTGGGGACGGGGGTGGGGACTTGCCCCACCGGGACATGAGGCTGCCGCCGAGGGCGGCCCCCCAGTGGAGGCTTGTGCAGGCCCGCCGCAACTCCTCCAGTGGAGGCACAGCATCAGGACAGGGGCAGCCCACCCGGCGGAGGCATGCGCAAGCCTGCTGCACCACTCAGCCTGGAGGGTGTTGTCAGGACAGGGCCGGGGCCTTGGCAAAGAGCTCTCAGCACTCCTGCGCCAGGGTCTGAATATGCAGAGAAGGGAGAGAAGATAGGCAGTTAGGGGAATCAGGCCAGGAGGGGAGAGCAGTTAGGGGGATCAGGCCGACAGGAGACAACAGTTAGGTAGTTAGGGGGATTAGGCCAGGAGGGGAGAGTAGTTAGGCCATCAAGCTGGCAGGAGAGTGCTTAGGAGCCAGTGGTTCTGGATTGCGAGAGGGATCCTATATTGGAGAGGGTGTATGCCAGTCTGAGGGACCCCTACCCCCCATCCACAAATTTCGTGCACTGGGCCTCTAGTCCTATATAATTAAGAGTAATATGCAAATTGATTCTCAGGCTACACCATCATCACAATGCCAGAACCCCTGTGAGGTGTGCATGGGGGGCTGCTGAAACCCCAGCAGAAGCTGCACGAAGTGGCCACCGGAACCCCTGAGCCCCCACAGGGCTGCAGGAACCCTGGCGGAAGCCGCGCGGAGTGGCCGCCAGCCCTGCCCTCACTGTGCGCGGCTTTTGCCAGGGTACCTGCAGCCCCGTGGGGGCTCAGGGGTCCTGGTGGCTGATTTAAGCACCTTCTGCTTTGGTTTTTGCAGCCCCTTGCGTGCGCCATGGGGGTCCCAGTGTTTGCTTCGCATAGCTTCTGCCAGGGTTTCCGCATCCCCATGTGCACGCTTTGGGGTGGGGCCTGGTGGCTGCTTCAAGCAGCCCAGAGGCAGGGCATCAGTGCAGGACTCTGGGACTTGGGGCGGTCCCATGGTGTGGTGGGGGGAGGGGTCCCGGTCTCATATGATTTCATGCGACGGGTCACTAGTATATATATATATATATATATATATATATATATATATACACACACACACATAAATATCCTAAATAATAAAAGAGAAATATGTAAATTGACCATCCCTTTGCTACCCCCACCAGCCAATCAGGGCGAATATGCAAATTAACCTGACAAAGATGGTGGGTTAATTTGCATACATAGGTGCTGGGCAGAGAGCAGAAGTGGGAGAGCCGGCAACGGGGGGGCGGGACGTGGCCCCATAGTCACTCCCTTGAGGGGATGTGGCTCCCTTGGTCCCTGGGCGGAGACCAGAGCAGGAGAGCCAGAGGCTTGGGGGCCCCGTGGCTCCCTTGGTCTCTCCCAGCTCAGGGAGCATCAGGAGTTCTGGGAATAGTAGTTCTGATGGCAGCCCCAGGACCAGAAGCAGAAGCCCAGAGCGTGGGGAGCACCAGGAATGCTGGGAATCGTAGGTCTGGATCTCCTAGACCAGTGATTCTCAACCTTCCTAATGCCACGACCCTTTAATACAGTTCCTCATGTTGTGGTGACCCCCAATTTCATTGTTACAAATTGAACATAATTAAAGCATAGTGATTAATCACACAAAAACAATATGTAATTATATATGTGTTTTCCGATGGTCTTAGGCGACCCTTGTGAAAGGGTCGTTCAACCCCCAAAGGGGTCGCGACCCACAGGTTGAGAACTGCTCTCCTAGACACTAAAGCAAAGTGAGCCTGGAGCAGGTTACTGTTGTGGTGGGGGATGAATGGAAAGCAAAGGTGAGAGATATAAGTAAAATCAGAGTGTCTAGGAAAAGTTAAAAGGAAGATATACTAAAACTTCCAGGAAATCTCCACTAATAAAGCAAAGAAAAAAAAAATGCCTCTATTATTCTGTGAGCAACAAACCAAATTGGGTTGGGTGTCTCAGACAACTCATTCATATGATTGCAAAGACAGACAGAAACTCCCAGGATTGGAGAGGGCTCCCCTGAGAGCTCCCAGATTGGAGAGGGTGCAGGTCGGGCTGAGGGACTCCCCCACACCCCGTGCATGAATCTTCATGCACCAGGCCCCTAATATATATATATATATATATATATATATATATATATATATATATGAAATTTACTCTAAATGTTGGCATAATGTAAGCATTCAGATATATAAAAATCAATGGATTATATTTTTAATGATATTAACTTTTAGGGATTCAAAACTATTTATGTGAGATCAAAGCTGTCTTTTAATCTTACTTTCTCAAGATTGGTGTAGTTTAGTAGTGGGTAGTATTAGTAAAATAAAATGTGGACTGTGACTCAATTATTATTGAAACTTAAGTAGGTAAAAATGTAAGGCAGAGTTATCTAAAATTTAGTTTTAAAATTGGAATATCACCTAAAAGAGATATTATTAAAAAATTAATAAATATATTTTATTTTTTGTTAGAAGTACTTTCTAAAGAGCAAATATACTTATTCTAGCTGCCCCCTAAGAACCCAGCTCCCACTAGTGAGGGAGAAATGTGACTCCCCGGCAACACTTGGACAGTTTCCTAGAAACAGGAGTCACAGTGCACCACCCAAGGAGGCCACACTGGGAAGCACTTAGATATCAGGAGGCAGAGGGAGTGAGGGAAAATTGTGGGTAGCGGTGATACAGAATTTTTGGACTGAAACCCGGATTCTTTGCCAGCCGGAGTCAAAGAATGAATCCATGGACAGAGGGTAGTATGGCAAAGGTGGCGATTTATTGAAGAGCAAGTACAGACTCCCACGTGGGGAGAGGGAAAGAGTCCCACAGAATGGACTCCCACGTGGGGAGGGGGAAAGGGTCCCACCCCACCCCTTCTTCCACAGTTTATAAAGGCTGCATGTCCCTGTGTTCGGATGTCCCCTTTGATTGGCCACTACCCCCCTTTTTGGGTCGGTCACTATAGAAACTCCTGAACTCAAAGGTCAGCCACATGGGACATGTGATGCCCTCCTCCCTCCTTGTTCTTTTCTTTCTGGGCTTTCTTCCTTCTTCTTATTTTGTAAATACAGAGCTTTTTGGCTACTTCTAGCTCCCTTGTCTTATGTAAATGCAACTGTTGCTGCTCCCTGCACCTGGCTTCCTTGTGTTATGGAGATGTAACTGCACCTGGCTTCCTTGTGTGATGGAGATGTACGTTCTCCCAATCTGTAGCTCTGTGTTTTTCCATGGACCCCAATTCTAAAAATTCCCTAAGCTTGCCTACATTCCCTCAAAATTCCTGTTTCAGCAGCCTCTGTTGTCATTTCCTCAGAAGGAACTAGCAGAGCAGGGCAGCGGGTTTAGGATTGGCTGGTTTGAATATCAGCGGGCTCTGGCGTATAGGCCCTGGATGTCTGCCACCTGCCACTGTGATGATTGGAGCAGGTGGATAGGGCCTGGCGTGAGAGACCTGATGAAGCAGGTGGTTAGGGTATGGGCCCTAGATGGACTGGTTTGGATCTGAAGGTGTGCTCACCAGCCAGCGGTTTACTCTCTCTAGGAACTTGCTAACCCTGGGAGGGGCAGTCTCTCCAGAGCGAGCAATGCACCATGATACCACAACATTGAAATAGAAGGAACAAAATAAATAAAGCTGTGTGAAATGAATCTCAGATGACAAAGTAACAAATAACCTTCTCTTGCTGTAGGCAAGACAAATCTTTATTTTCAACTGTTTGTGAAGCGGAATTTTTGGACTGGAACCCGGATTCTTTGTCCGCCAGAGTCAAAGAATGAATCCACGGACAGAGAGTATGTATAGCAAAGGTGGAAATTGATTGAAGAACAAGTACAGACTCCCACATGGGGAGAGTGAAAGAGTCCCACTGAGTTCCTTTTCCCTTCAGCTTATAAAGGCTGCAGATCCTGGTGCCTTGATATCCCCTCTGATTGGTCACTATTCCCTTAGACTGGTTACTACAGCAACTCCTAGGCTCAAAGGTCAAACCTCACATGGGACATGTGAAGTCCCCCCCACCCCCCACCTTCCTTATTGTTTTCCTATTCCCTTTGGGCTTTCTTCTTCTCCTTCTGGATGAAGGACTTCCTTCTCTTTATTTAGTAAAAGGCGAAAGATTTATGTGATCTGAAGAGAAACCGGAGTATCCTTCTCTTTATTTAGTAAATATAGACTTTTTGCGGTTCTCAGCTCCCTCATTCTATGGAAATATACCTTCAGTTGCTCTGCAGCCCTGTGCTTCTTCCATGGTCCCCTTAATTTCTAAAATTTCCTAAAACCCGTCTTTTTCACCCCCCCCAAATTCCTGTGTCATTTGGCTGTTGTGAACTTATGAAGTATGCCAGCTTGTACCTGCAGCTGAGAGAAAACAGCTCTGAAAGGAGAGGCTTTGCTTGCAAACAGCTCAACTAGCAAGACCTGAGGATGGAAAATCTGAAAGCTTGCTCTCAAGCACAGCCGGAGCAAGCCCTCCAGCTGTGAGTGGCAGAGCCAGTTCACCTTATCCACGGAAAATGACTCTCGCGCATTAGTCAACTGCTCTCCTGGCAAAGGTCCCGGAGACCCTGGGAGAGGGTGAGGGAACGGCAGGGGCGGGATGATGTTTATTTCCAAGCCCTCTGTGACCTGGTCAATCCTTTATCAAATTATCGACTATGGTAAGGTGCATTCACTTGTATTTTGCTAGAGATAAAGAGTGATGGATTAAACCTTTGAAGCAAGGTAGGGTGGAAGATGGAAGAATATTTTTTCAGCCACTCTCTTTCAAAGCCATTTATAAGCCCTGCCTGTCTGGCCTGTTAGCCCATCCATCATCCTCTTAGGCAATTCATCAATGCAGCTTTGCTCGCGGATAAGTAGTTACCTTCTATTTACACTCCACGGAGGTGTTAGTACCAGGGACATTGTGGGGTCAGCTGGTGGATTCTGGCAGGTTAATGCCCAAATGAGGGTCACGGATTAAGTGAACCACAGCAAGCCAAGCTTCTCTAGCTTGAAGGATGCTGTCTTAACTTCTCAGGAGATTAGGACAGTTAGAAAACAAGTGCGCCCCTATTGAAAGTGATTCTCTAACACTGGAGACCTGTTTCAGTGAAAAATCATATAAGTGCATGTTTTTTAGTCCCCATAGACAATTAAATAGAAATGTGTGGCCAAGTCCCTTTCTTAGCCAAGACGAGGAGAACCGTATAAAAGCCGCTACCGGTGCCCTTCCTATAAAAGAAGATACGGTTGGCAGCTGTGAAATCACAAAGAGTTTTGGATTCTATTAGCTTTTCTTCCTTCTGGCCTGCTCTGAACGTGCACCCAGCTTGGCTGGAAGTCCTCCCCCTCCATGCAAGAGAGAAAGCACATTAGGCTCCTGCTTCCTTCTCATTCACTACTTATTTTGGAGACTTGGTAAAGCAAATGAGAATGCTACAGAGGAAAAGAGGAAAGCTCTGAGTGTCCCAGATTAAATTACCGCAGTCTGGAGGGTGGGAGGAAGAGACAGAGGGAGTTATTGGGTTAACAGCTGGGGGCTGAAACTAAAAACACCCCTCACATTCCCAAGCACCAGTTGAAACTTGAATCTGTTTTCCCGCTGCTGATGCCAGGGCCTCTTGCTTGCAGGTGAGCTATTCAGACTATTGCTCTTAAGCAATTCAGAACCAGCAAATACTTCTTCCTGTCCCAGAACTTACCCCATGTCACCTGTCCCCTATTTCTCCCATCCCCCATCTATAGCCAGTGTAAATTCTTTCAAAACAACGTATATCTTTCTTTCTTAAACTCAGGTAGAATCTGAGGTCATTGATAAGTACTTTTGTTTGCCTCTTTATCATTTTTTAAGGTATCGTTTAGTAACACTGATGGTTTTTCTTCTGGTGTACAGTTTTGTGAATGTTAACACCTTTATATTTGTGTACTACCATCACAATCAAGATACAGAACAGTTCTATTAATGCCAATAAATAATTCTCTCTTGCTATCCTTTATAGTTACACCTTACCCCCCTCCCCCACCCCCCACATCCACACATATAACCCTTGACAACTACTGATGTCTTCTCCATACAGTGGTATTGCCTTTGGAGAATGTCAGATAAATAGAATTATATAGTTATGTAACTTTGGAGACTGGTTTCTTTTACTCAGCAATAATGCCTCTGAGATTCATTGAAATTGTTGTGTGTATCACTAATTTCCTCCTTTAACATTCCATTAAACAGATACACCAATACTCCCACTTGCCCACTGAAGGATATTTGGGTTGTTCCAGTTTATAAATAGAGCTGCTATGAGCATTCATGTTCATATTTGTGTGTGAACGTAAGTTTTCATTTATCTAGGGCAAACACTAAGGGATCAATCTGCTCAGTTATTTGGATAGCGTATAAGAACTGGTCTCAGAGTTCTTTTATTTTTTAAAATTTATTCTGATGTTTCTTTGGATGGGGTAATAGATTGGGGATTTAGTTGGGTAAGTTTAGCAACTATTTCTTCAGAGGTTTCTCAGAATATAAGAGGCAAAAGAAATTCACAGGTAATTTAGACTTTGGAAAATTCAGAGTGAACGAAAGGACTTGGAGAACCCTATTTCGAAGGTTAAGTGACTGAATTCCCTTCCTGGTATTATTTCTGCATCACATAATTTAGTCACACTGTCCTCACCTGCAATGTTCTCAGGCCTTACAGGGTTTATTATGAAACCACTGTCAGTTTTTATTGCAGCTGTAACCTTTCTCCACAGGCTTGAATGTTCATTGGGCCTGGAGTAGGGTATGAATCTGAATCATTCATTTATTGATGTGATCAGAATAGTTTCTCCCTTCCCCCTAATGCCAAGGCTTTGCTCTTAGCTCAACCTGGTCATACCTGGATCCCTTACTTCTTCAGGATTAGTCCTTTCCCAAGGTGATTCTCACTCTCATGCAAGGAGAACTTGTGGCCGGCACTACCAGCTCCCCAGACAAATGCAGACACATATGAGTTCCAATAATACACACAGCCCAGACAAAACCTTCCCCAGTCTGTCTCCATCACTTCACAGCCAGTTTCTTAGTCCTGACGCAAATGATCTACTCTCTGACACTTTTTTATTTATAAAGTAAACTAGAGGCCCGGTGCACAAAAATTTGTGCACTGGGGGGGGGGGGGTCCCTCAGCCTGGCCTGTGCCCTCTCGCAGTCTGGGACCCCTCGGGAGATAACGACCTGCTGGCTTAGGCCTGCTCCCGAGTGGCAGAGGGCAGGCCTAATCCCTAGGTGCAGCCCCTGGTTGGGCTCAGAGCAGGGCCCATTGGGGAATTGGGGTGCTGCCCCCTGTCATGCACAGAGCAGGGCGGATTGGGAGGTTGCGATGCCACCCTCAGTCACGCTCAGGGTAGGGCCGATTAGGGGGTTGGGGCACCGCCCCCTGTCACACTCAAGGCAGGGTTGATGGGGAGGTTGCGGCGCCACCCGCTGTCACGCACAGAGCAGGGTCGATCAGGGGGTTGGGGAGCTCCCCCCTGTCACGCACAGAGCAGGGCTGATCAGGGGGTTGGGGAGCTCCCCCCTGTCACGCACAGAGCAGGGCCCATGGGGGGGGGGTTGGAGAGCTCCCCTCTGTCATGCACAGAGCAGGACCCATAAGGGGGTTGGGGAGCTCCCCCCTGTCATGCTGATCCCGGGGCCGGGAGACCTCGCGGCTCCGCTGATCCCGGTGCTGGGAGGCATATTACCCTTTTACTATATAGAATAGAGGCCTGGTGCATGGGTAGGGGCTGGCTGTTTTGCCCTGAAGGGTGTCCCGGATCAGGGTGGGGGTCCCCACTGGGGTACCTGGCCAGCCTGGATGAGGGGATGATGGCTGTTTGCAGCTGGTCACACCCCCTTCAGGGTGTGGGTCCCCACTGGGGTTCCTGGCCAGTCTGGGTGAGGGGCTGAGGGCTGTTTTCAGGCTGGGACTGAAGCTCCCAACTGCTCCTTTTTTTCTTTCTTTCTTTTTTTTTTTTTTATTCTGAGCTTTAGCTCTGAGGCTCCAGCTCTTAGGCCTCTGCTCCTGAAAGCAGGTATCTGGTTTGTTTAGGTTCTACAATCGGAACTCTGTATCAACTCCAGGTCTGAGATCCCGGCTAGCTGAAAGCTGGTTTCTGGGTTTTTTTTTAGCTTCTATTTTTGTAACTATGTTTCAAACTGCCAGCTCAGAGGCCTGCAGCAGCAGGCAGGGAACGTTGGAGTCCTCCATCACTGAAGCAAGCAAGCCTCATGTTAGTTTCAAGCTGCCTAGCTTCCGGCCACCATCTTGGCTGGCAGTTAATTTGCATATCTCGCTGATTAGCCAATGGGAAGGGTAGTGGTCGTACGCCAATTACTATATTTCTCTTTTATTAGATAGGATATGTTATTAGCACCTAGCATAGAGTTACTGTGAGGAGAAACTGAGTCAATAAACATTTTGATTTAAAAAATATTTTTTAAATATTTTTATTAATTTGAGAGAGAGAGGAAGGGAGAGGGAGGGAAAGATAGACAAATTGATAGGCTGTCCCCTTCATGCTCCCTACTGGAGACTGAGCCTGCAACCAGGGCATATGTCATGACCAGGAATTAAAGCAGCAACCACTTGGTGTATGAGACTATGCTTAACCAATGAAGCCACAACTGCCAGGGCTTAATATACCTTTTGAACAGCATCTAAGTAGTTGGTGCATAATAATGTCAAACTTCATTATTATTACTATCACTTACTCTTCGTAAAGCAAGCTTGGTGTTAGAAATGGTGTTCTTTACTCAGTGATTTGTGTTTGAGAAGTTTCAAGGGCAAATGTGAGACCACCCAAATTCCACTGGCCTCTACTCCCATGTTTATGATAAGTCATTCAGAAACTTGTTTCTAGTTGTGTCTTATATTAAAACTAGAGGCCCAGTGCATGAAATCTGTGCACAGGAGGGGAGTATCCCTCAGCCCAGCCTGCACCCTCTCCAATCTGGGACCCCTCGGGGGATATCCGACTGCCGGTTTAGGAGGGATCGGGCCTAAACCGGCAGTCGGACAGCCCTCTCACAATCCGGGACTGCTGGCTCCCAACCACTCGTCTGCCTGCCTGCCAGATTGCCCCTAACTGCTTCTGCCTGCCAGCCTGATCACCCCCCAACCACTCCCCTGCCAGTCTGATCAACTGCTCCCCAGCTGGCCCAATTGCTCCCAACTGCCCTCCCCTGCTGGCCTGGTTGCCCACAACTTTCCTGTCAGCCTGGTCACCCCTAACTGCCCTTCCCTGCAGGCCTGTTCCCCCCAACTGCCCTCCCCTGAAGGCCTGGTCACCCCCAACTGCCCTCCTGTGCTGGCCTGGTTGCCCACAACTGCCCTTTCCTGCCAGCCATCTTGTGGTGACTATCGTTTACCATGTCGGGGTGGCCATCTTGTGCGAGGGCATGACAGTCAATTTGCATATTACCACTTTATTATATAGGATTCCATTGGGGGGGAAAAAAAACACTGTATAGAATTAGCCACACCAAGTGTCATTTGTAGAATAATATTAATAAATATTCATTTAAATACTAATTTAAGTTTTGGGGGGAGTTGCATTAATTTCTCAGGAATATACTAATATTGGCTTTTATTTTCCCACTAGAGGCCTGGTGCACAAAAATCTGTGCACTTGGGGGGGTCCCTCAGCCCAGCCTGTGCCCCCTCACAGTCTGGGACCCCTCGGGGGATGTCCACCTGCTGGCTTTGGCCTGCTCCCCCAGGGATGGGGCCTAAGCTGGCAATCAGACATCCCTCTGGCAGCCTGGGATCCCTCGGGAGATGTCCACTTGCCAGAAGGGAGCAGGCCTACGCTGCAGTTGGACATCCTTAACACTGCTGAGGAGGAAGGAGAGGCTCCCGCCACCACCGCCGTGCTGGCAGCCATCGGCCTGGATTGTGGCTGAGCAGAGCTCACCCTGTGGGAGTGCACTGACCACCAGGGGGCAGCTCCTGCATTGAGCGTCTGCCCCCTGGTGGTCAGTGTGTGTCATAGTGACCAGTCATTCCCAGTTGTTCTGCTATTAGGGTCAATTTGCATATTACCCTTTTATTATATAGGATAGAGGCCTGGTGCACGGGTGAGGGCTGGCTGGTTTGACCTGAAGGGTGTCCTGGATCAGGGTGGGGGTCCTGCTGGGGTGCCTGGCCAGCGTGGGTGAGAGACTGAGGGCCGTTTTCAGCCTGGCCACACCCCCTTCAGGGTGGGGGTCCGCACTTGGGTGCCTGGCCAGCCTGGGTGAGGGGCTGATGGCTGTTTCCAGGCTGGCCAAGCCCCCTGGTGGGGACCCTCACCCCATGGGGGTGTGGCCAGTCTGGGTGAGGGGCTGAGAGCTGTTTTCAGGCTGGCCACACCCCCTTCAGGGTAGGGGTCCCCACCCTCCCTTCAGGGTGGAGGTCCCTGCTGGGGTGCCTGGCCAGCCTGGGTGAGGGGCTGAGGGCCGTTTTCAGGCTGGCCACAGCCCCCAGTGACCCAAACTCCCAGCCTCTCCTTTTTTTGTGGGATTTATTTATCATTTATAATTGAAACTTTGTAGCCTTGAGCACAGCCCAGGGCCGGCCAGGGCAGGCTGGAAGCTTGGCTTCCTCCATCGCCAGCAGCAACCCAAGCCTCCTGCTCACTCCAGCTCCGTGACTGCTGCCATCTTAGTTGGGTAAATTTGCATACTCGCTCCTGATTGGCTGGTGGGCGTGGCTGGTGGGCGTGGCTTGAGCATAGCAGAGGGATGGTTACTTTGCATGTTTCTCTTTTATTATATAGGATGTTTCCATTGAAATACTCCAAATAAATTTCTCCCCAAATGGATTTTCAAAAATTTATAGGAAGTTTTAAATATGCTTAGGGATACCTTCCAATTTTTTGCTAAATGTATGGTCTTTCATCACACTCCTGTGATAGCATTGTAAGATAGGATATAGCTATCTGAGAAAGTTTTATTTAACAAAAATGAAGTCCTAATACTCCGTGATGAACAACTATGTAAGTGTTATTAATTTGGTATTCATGATCCATAAAAGTATTTATATATGTATGGAAGGAGATGAATTAGGGAAAATAAAATTCTATAGTGACCTACTATAATGCATTAAAATGCCTTTTAGTATATATTAATAGTTTATTTTAAAGGAAATTGCTTTTATGTAACATTGGAGAGAAAAGCGATTGATATGTTAGCACTAATCCAAAATTAGCATTTTCCCATTTTCCATTTATGGCTAACCATATTCTTAGAGAACTAGTAATAAGAGGAATTGTGTGAGTTGACTTTTGTGGATCTGTTTGTTTGACATTTGATGAGAGTAGTGGCATTTGATGAGAGTAGATGATCAAAACTTCTTTTATTTAAGTTATTTTGAAGATTTTTAAAAGAAGGTTAAAAATATGGCCTCCAACAATTGATTGCCAAAATAAAAAAAAATCATCTTATAGTTATGTAGTCTTCTCTCTAACTGGACTTATGGTGTTTTTATAAAGCAATGGCTCTTCAAGCATGATTAGCAATACTTTTATTTAACACAAGAAAAAGAAATGGATTTTATTGCACTGTGTTTTATGGATCATGACTTTAACTGAACTAAGTAGTCAAAGGCTGTATGAAAAATATAGCTGTAGTGGGCTCTTGACCACATTTGTTTCTGTAGTTTACTAATGCTATTTTTCATGTAGCCAAGTCACATTTTCATAGAATTAACACCTATCCCTAAACACCTATGTATCACCACAAAACAGCACAACAATCAACATATATTTACCTCAGCTCATTGAACAACACTTTACTTATCTTTTAAAATATGTGTGTCTGAGGTAAGCCTAATTCAGCAAAACAGAGAAACAGACTATTGATTCATATTTAAAACATAAACTATCCCCCTTAAAATGTGAGAATTATGAAAAGATAGTATTGCAGGCAATATTAGTAGCTTATTTTCTCCTTTCAACTAGACTTCCTTTCTAAATTCCTCTGCTGCTTAATCAGATAAATTGGATGGTCTGGCCAGACAAACCACAGTTCATTACTTTCTCACTATAAACATGTTTTTATTTCACAAAGGCCATGTGTTGTCTACTTATAATCACTTTAATTCTAATACCCTTAAATTCAGTAGCTGTTTCAAAAATGTAGAGCTATAAATCCAAGTTTCACAGTTGACAAAGATAAAGGAAATTCTTCTTTAGTGGTGGGTTGGGACATAGTAATGCTCCAAGAAGACTTTATTTATGGATCACCAGTCTTCCCACCTATAACTTCTTATTCTTGAGTCTTGTCCCATATTATATGCATATTTTAATACTAGGGACATGATTTTGCATATTTATGAAGCAGAGGATTTTCTGCTCAGAGCATCCAGTGGTAAAATGATCACTTCTGGTGTCTCACTCAGCCTAGGGTGCTAAGCCAAATCACTGAGTTTGTGGAAGTTCAGATAAGATACTATTCTGTCATCCAATGAGTTTTGCTTCTTTTATAGACTATGTATTTCATCCTACTTTTCTGAGCTAAAATGTTGACTGTTAATGCTAAATTGCTCAATGAAATTGCTTTAAGCCACAAATCAAAAGTAGGTGGCAAGAATTATCATTTAGTTGTGGTTTCTTTGGGAGCTGTGTTTACAAAGCTTTGGAGGCCACAGGTGACTTTGAGGGGAGAAAATGTTGGGGTAATGGTTTAACCAGAAGGAGTTTATATTGTGATGGGGAACTTTTGGGTGGAAAATGATTTTAGAACTCATAACATGTATTTCAAAGACAAAGTAAAAAAAAAAATTACTATATGCTTGTTTTTTTAAATTGATGTGTATTGTTGAAAGCATTACAGATGTCCAATCCCCCCACTGACCTCTTTGACCTCTTCTAGCCTCCTCCTGCCCCCTGTCCCAGGCCTTTACCACAATATTGTTCTGTCCTTGGGTTATGCTAATATGCATATTAAGTTCTTTAGTTAATACAATAGTTAGTGACTTACAACTGCTTGGATGTATGCAGCCTGTGCAGAAGGAAACCTTACCTTTCCTCTCAAAATTGCACACTGATAAATGCTTCCTTTCCTGATTTTTAATGTAGTTAAATATATTTATAGATGATTCTTTACAATTCTGAAATCTTCCCCTTTGATGAGGATCACACAGGAATGTTTGAATTCACTTATTATTTTCAGCTCTATCATTTTATAAATTAGAGTTTGTGATCCTACGTTTGTAGAGTCTGGGAAAGAACTACCTTATGGTCTAATAAGTAGACACAAGTTTGGCAAATTAAGTGACTTAGATTTCAAAGTTCTTTGAGGACTCCACTACCTTAAATTTACATCTTGATATCAAGAAGAATACATTATGACCACAGTGGCCTTCCCTTGATGATATCTATGTCTGTGGTTGGTAATTTTTATTAAAAACATTACTTTAAAAAACCATGTGACCCCTTTTGTTTTCAAATAATAAACAGTTTTTACTAGCATAAAAATGTCTTAAAATAAAATGCCTAAGGGGCCCTTTTAAAATTTGTTATCAAAAGCATGTTACTTGAATTTGAAATAGTTTTTATTTATCTAAAGATCTATTCTATAAACTGATGTTATTTTAAAAATCAAATTAAAAGTGAGTGCACTGAGAATTTAATTGATATATATTTGAGTTAAAAAAAGAACAAAAAAACAGTACAAAGAGAAACAAAATTATAGCCCTAGCTGGTTTGGCTCAGTGGATAGAATGTTAGCCTGAGGACTAAAGGATCCTGGGTTTGATTCTGGTCAAGGGCACATGCCCGGGCTGAAGGCTCAATCCCCAGTAAGGAGCATGCAGTTAAAATGTTTAACTGTATTTTAACTCATTTGGTAAAATACAGTTAAACATTTCTGAGATGTCTTACAATTTGTAAGAACATATATGGTTAGAATTTTTATGCTCATTTAAAAAGTGAATTGTTAAGTTCAGTACTGTCCATCATTGACTGATTGAATGCTTTGACAAAGAAAAAGTAATTGTTTTCTGAGCTTCTGTCTGACTCATGACATGAAATCATCAGGGAGTTAGCTCTAAGCAACATGAAATTGTTCTAAAACTTGAAAGAGCCCAGCAGTGTGGCTCAGTGGTTGAGCATCTACCTATGTGCCAGGATGTCATGGTTTGATTCCCAGTCAGCGGACAGGCCCGGGTTGCTGGCTTGATTCCCAGTAGGGAGTATGAAGGAGGTAGCCGATCAATGATTCTCTCTCATCATTGATGTTTCTTTCTCTTTCTCCCTCTCCCTTCCTCTCTGAAATCAATAAAAATATATAAAAAATAAAATGTGTAAGAACTGTAAAAATTGCCCCCGCCCCCTTTTATTTCTTTCTTTTATAATGAAGCTATTGTTTTATATATGCAGAAGGGAAAGTTTAGGCAGAGGAAAATAAAGACAGACACGTGTTGTTGCTTTTTAAGCACTGTGATTTATAAATGAAATTGTACTGTATAGTGTTTCAAATGTTCCACATTCCATATATTTCCTTTTCTCTGAATCTTCCCCCCTTCCCATTCATCCAGCTCAGGTAATGCTTAAGAAGGGGTAGATTGAGGAAAAAGGGCAAAAACTCTCCCTAGGAGTTCTGAGTGTTGTGTTTCATCAGCTAAAAGTGTGACTTATTTATTCTTCTACAGCATGTTATTAACAGATTTAAACTGTTTTTCTCATGTTCTCATCAGTGCCCATGGCTCACATAAAAATAAAATATAGTCTTTGAGGAGCATTCTTATACTCATTCACTCATTTGCTTATAAGGCAAATATTTAATGGAAATTTTCAATGAACCATGGTATAAATGCTCCCACCAATTTTAGGTACTGCAATAGACACTGTGTATTTGGTAAGGAACAAGATGAACACAGACCTTCTCCAAATGGCTTATATGTGTGGGTATTGGAAGACCTATATTAAATAAAAAATTATGCAAACCAGTTATAACTGTCATAAATGCTACCAAAAGAAGTACTAAGTGAACAAATGAAATATAGGTTAGAGACATTGGAACTGGGGACTTGAGTAAGGTTTGTAGAACTAATTTAGTTATAAAGAATTTTATCTACTTCAACTAAACATATAAAAATTATGTACATACATTTTTTTAGGCTTAAATTTATTTCATGAATTTTGATAACAAGAATATAGAAAGAATTATATATGTATGGAAATATAAATATATTATAAATTTTAGACAGATAAGGATTGTGATTTATACTTTAAAAATAATTAACACAATATTCTTTGTTGTAAATTCCATATAACCAATTTATTCTTTCAGAATGCTTTCATTGATTTTTTTCTGAACTCTTATATAAGTAGCTAAACTGTGGTTGTAAATGACAAATGAGTATAGTTGTAATATAGATACTGGTTGATATTTTCCTTTACATTGACAAAACAAAAGTGAAATAAATGAAAATATTTGTTGGAACTTCATTAGTTCTTCAATTATATGAGCAACTTTTTTGCTGAACCAGATAATAATTTTAGAAATTGGAAGGATATTTTGAAATTTTATGCCATTCATAATGTGAGTATAAGCATGCATACTTTTAAGTTTAACTTGCATTATTAACATTTTCACCACTTTATTAAGTCTAGACCACCAACAAATAAGTCAAGCCAGGATTTGTAGCATTTTATTTTATTATTTTTTTTATTTTTTTTTAAATATATTTTATTGGTTTTTTACAGAGAGGAATGGAGAGAGATAGAGAGTTAGAAACATCGATGAGAGAGAAACATCGATCAGCTGCCTCCTGCACATCTCCCACCGGGGATGTGCCCGCAACCCAGGTACATGCCCTTGACCGGAATCGAACCTGGGACCTTTCAGTCCACAGGCTGACGCTCTATCCACTGAGCCAAACCGGTTTCGGCTTGTAGCATTTTAGTTTCCATGCTGTTAACACTCCTACAATATCCAATTTAAAAACAATGTGGTCACTAAATGTAGAGTTGGGGAAAGACATGAAATAGCATACCTTTATGTTGTTTTTCCACCATACACATGCAATAGCAAAAATAAGTTCAAGAGCATAGATGATACAAAAAAAAATGTAGTAAAATTATTATAAAGTGATGTTTTGATATTTGTGGTTTTACTTAACTTAGCAAATGCTTAGCTACATTCTTGAAATTTTAACTATCGGTAGCTCTAGGCCACCACTAATGGGTATTTAGCAAAATAAACTATTCTGAAAAAATTTATCATTACACACCTCAGGTCTAATTCTAGGATTTTATAACTGGTGGTGTTCCTAGAGATAATTTGTTTAGGAGATAGGAAATGTGTTCATAGGCCCTAGAAAACGAAATGATGTTCAGACTTTGTTCTCCATGTTCAGGATTTTGGCTTCAGGTTTCTTGTTTCACCTTCAAATTCCAGCAATACTTCGTCTTCTTCATGAGCAGAAGTCACCTTCACTTTGGTCATTTATACTTGAAACAGACTCACTCTGATTGTGCAGTTGTTCCACACATTCCAAATATCCAGGAGTTTATACTCCAAATGTTGCCACCATAATCTAAATGCCACATTTACTAACTTCTTAATCACACCCAGGAAAAACAGACACTTCTTTCCATTGTGTCCTCATTGCATCCCGTGTGCACATCTAGCCCTTTATTTTGTTGAAGACCTTCATTTACTGCTTCCTATGGTTGGCTGTAAAATCCATTATGGAAAAAGTTTGGACACTATATTTATTTCACACTTTAATTAGCAGTATATTTAAAAAATTAAATATATTTGTGAATGGGTGGCAAAAAAAAAAATAGTTTTTCCTGGTCTGCTAAGTGTCTGAGCAAAGACTATGTTCTACGGGGCTGTCATTTTTAAATGCACTGAAACTATTGGTCCAAGTTGCATGTTTATCACTCATCTTCATTACTCAACAATAAGCTGATCATTTCACATAACCATTTTTTATAGACTAGTTCCAATGTTAAATGTTTTGTTTCTTTTCTTATCAGTCAAAGCATCTTGTCTTCTGACTCTTTCTCAACTGAAATCTATAGTTGTGTTGTAGTTGTTGTTAACTCCATGATCAAAGACATGAAGTTCATTTTTATGCCTTAATAATCACACTCTTCATTTATATATTAAAAACACGTTGAGTATCTGTTATGTCATAAATGAAAGGCCAAGTGTAGGAGTCATAAACATGAATAAGGTCATGTCATTGTCTTTTAGGACTCGACAACCCAATGATGAGGGAGACCAAAAGGCACATAGGTAAATTATAAAATATAGTACGTGCTATTGCAGAACTATAAACAAGTGTTTTAGGAAAAGCAACAGGTTTTATTTTATTAAGGCTATCCCCAATTTACAAAGAAATTGTAAAGGGAGAAAATAAGGATGTTAGGATAAAAAAAATAATTCCCCAAATATTTTAAAACATCATCTTTCAGGTTTAGAAGGTTTTAAGATTTTGTTTTTGTCTATGTCTTGTAAACAGAATTCTTGTAAGTCATTCAAAGCTTCATTTTACATCTTTAGTATTTTGATTTCTATGAACATTGTCTTCAATTCTATTTTTAAAGTTAAAAATAACCTCATTTATAATATTTTCAAAAAGTCCAGAGTCCTGGGAATAGTTGAAGCAGTGTCACATTCCTCAGTAAATATAGTTTCAACTGCTTTTCAGAAGCTGTTAGACTACTACTAAATGGAAGCTGTACACAGAAAAAGTGAGTGAATAAAGGAAGGAAGGAAGGAAGGAAGGAAGGAAGGAAGGAAGGAAGGAAGGAAGGAAGGAAGGAAGGGAGGGAGGGAGGGAGAGAGGGAGGGAGGAAGGGAGGGAGGAAGGAAAGAAGGAAGGGAGGAAGGAATAAAGATGGAGAGAGATCTTCCACATTGAATTTCACTTCCTATAGTTGAAGGAGTAGTTTATTGAACCATAGCTATTTAAATTTCTAAGTGCAGAACCAACATAATTAGGCAACTAATGTTATATTGTAACATTGTACAAATTAGAAACTGAAAGAGGCTGTACACTGTATGTTCTGCTCTCCTGCCTATACAGGACAAATTTCCACATTCATTAAGCATTTAAGTTTTGGGGCAAGTTTTAAATATATCAATGTTATTTTTAAAATTATATTTTATTTATTTTTCCCATCACCTTTTATCCCCTCTATGCCCTCTACTACCTCCACCCAACCCCCTCCACCCTCACAATCACCACACTGTTGTCCATGTCCATGAATTCTCTCCCCCCCGCCCCTTAGAAAAGAATAACATAATACTTTAAACAAGAAAATAAAATAAAAAAGAATAACACATTTTTTATTCTCAGGCCCTTTTCCCACAACATTTTCAGTCACCTCTCAACTGGAGTGTTAATACAAACTATATCATCTATGTATCTCCTCTTCATCTATCTATCCATCCATCCATCAAACTATCCATCCATCCATCCATCCAACTATCCATCCATCCATCCATCCATCCATCCATCCATCCATCCATCCAATCTACTACTTACCTGCTTACCTACCCACCTACCTACTTACCTGCCTATCTGTCTGCCTGCCTCCCTCCATCCCTCCCCACCCACCTAGCTACTTATAGACCTGTTTATCTAATGATCCGTCATCTATCTCTGTCTCTATCCTATCTCTTTCTGTTTCTTTCTTCTGATTCTGGATATTATTGTCATTAAAACATAATTTTCTTATTTGCCACATCAATAGAAAGGGAGAAATAAATGCCTGTCAGTTGAATGAGATTACAAATGACCCTTGAACAGCATAGGAGTTAGAGGTGCTGACCCTGTACAGTTGAAAATCTACATATAACTTTTGACTTCCCCAAAACTTAATTTTAATAGCCTATTTTGCAATAAAGTAAGCTAGAGAAAAAATGTTATTGAGAAAATCTGAAGAAAGAGCAAATACATTTACAGTATTTATTTTTAAAGTCTGCGTATAAGTGGACCCACATAGTTCACAGCTGTGTTGTTCAAGGTTCAACCTTGCATAGTAACTTAGAAAAAAAACCCCAATACTTCGTTGTGATGTAGAGGCTGGGGAATTGATCAAGTCTGCTAACAATGTGACTAACTCCCTAGCATAAATTAGCTATGCGTCAGACAGAGAGTCAGCATCAGCCAAGCAAAAATTTACTGAACCTTTAGTATGTGCTAAGGACCGTGCTAGGCATTATCTGACTAATAATCACAACACAAACATATGAGGTCAATACCGTTACCAGCTATAAGAAATAGACACAGAGAGGTTAAATAACTTTTCTAAAGTCATAAGGGTAAATGGATGCGCTGGCATTCAAATGCAGGTACTTTGATTCCCAGGTCATTCATTTTATTGAATTTGGAGGTCTTAGTCTTCTGGGTATGCAAAATCTCATGCTTGTCTCAACAACTATTTTTCTAGTTTAATGCAGTGTCATATCATTTAAGTCACACAAGAGATAAATATTATAATATTAATTTATATCTATAGTTTATGTAAATATGCAAATAAATGTGAATTTCTTTTTAGCTCTAATTTTTAAGGGAAGCACAATTTGGAATATTCCATCTATGATATTTGTTGAATTAAGCATAGCATGATATTGAAACATTAACAATGTAAAATTAAAATTTGCTGGTCATACACATAGAACTGTTTATTTAAATCATGAATAAAAAGGATAAATAATCTGTAGTGTAGATGATATAGCTATATAGATCAATTAGTTAAGTAAAGTAATATTTTAAAATATCATTGGCAACCTGGTCCTATAAGGTAAAAACATATAAATAAGGTTAAACAAAGAGATAAAATTGAATGTGATTCTCAAAAGATTCAATTGGTCCTCATGTATGACTTTTACCCAGAACTTTTCTAGTTCTGCCATTTCTGCTCACAATTAGCACATATAAATCAGTACTTCAGCAAAATTTTAAATTGGTCTAGGGCCATAGATGATGAAGTTTCTTGGTAATTTCTGAAATAAATAATTGTTGAATCTGTGAAAGCCAAGGTTCTTGAGTAACCTGCATTATAACACAAATATCATCAAATTTCACAGTAATTGTGTGACATAAGAAAATATTAGTATCTTTTCCAATAATTAATAAGTAGTGAATATAAGCCCTTAATACCTTATTTGTTTAAGCTATTGAACAATAATTCTTCATTATCCCCTCCCAACTGTAAGTTTTAATATCTACCGCTTCTACCCATGTTTTGTTAAAAGTAAAATTAGTTTTATTACCATTAATCAATTCTTGGGATTTACTCCAGTATGAAATAAAGATATATATATATATATATATATATATATATATATATATATATATATATTTTAGAGAGAGAGAAGAAAAAAGGAGAGAGTGAAACACTGATCAACTGCTTTCCATACACATCCTGACCAGGGATTGAACCAGTGACCTTTTGGTGCATGAGATGATGTTCAACTAACTGAGTCACACAGCCCAGGGCAAAGAGTACATTCTTATTTATTTAAATATGTTTTATTGATTTTAGAGAGAGAGGGAGAGAGAAACAGTGATGAGAGAGAAACATCAACCACTGTCTCCTGCATGTGCCCTACTGGGGATCAAGCCTGCAACTTGGGCAGGAATCTTAACTGACAACCTCTTAGTGCATGGGATGACTCTCAACCAACCAAGCCACACCAACCAGGGCAGAGTATATTTGTAATAATCCTATAGATTTAGGGCCTAAGGCCCTCCAATAAAGTAAATACTTACATATGTCTATTGAAACATTGAACTATCTTTTTTTTTAACTGACACTTAAAATAGGATTACAACTCTTAAAATTTATTTGTTTTTTATGTCCTGTTTCAACACAAAATAAACTTGCTATCTTCATCCTAAATTTGTTTTAAAATGTGGTCATGTTCAAATTTTATTATATATACTTCTCTAGTATAAAATGTACTCTGTTTCTCTGTAATTCGGGCTTTCTATTTGTGTGTGTGTGTGTGTGTGTGTGTGTATGTCTCTGAAATATAGGGTATTTATAAAATACTACTTTAGAGGTTGCTTAGCTCAGTGTTGAAATATTGACATCTGAAGTTCTATAAATGCTTCTCACAGTGTCAAGTACAAAATACAAGACTTCTCATAGGTCAAAACAATTCTCATCAGTATCAAAGAGTGATGGAGTTGTATGAGGTTAAGTGTGGAGATACTGAATTTAGGTACTGCATGCTACACAAGATAGAAGACAAGGTCTGTTGACTTCAACTCTTTATTTCCTTCCTCTGGTCACCTTTTTTTCATTTTTATCTTTTTTTTTTTATATATGTATCTTCACCACTCAAGAAATTTCATTCTTAAAGCCCGTTTCTGTAGCTGTTTTTAAAAATGTGTTCCAGAATTACATGTTTTCTTCTTTTTGGAAATTTTATTACAGAAAAATCTCTGATTTTAATTAAATGTTGTTTCTAGTCTTATTTAAAATTCTCTTTTCAAAAAAAGAAATTATAATTATTGAGTCTATGCAGAATGTTTTTTAATTGCAATGTTTAGATGTTGAAAAAATGTTCAGATATGTTATGTTTATCTGGAAATAAATACTTCTTGCATGATATTTCATTCATTCTTACATAAAGAATTTCTAATTCAATTGGTATTGCTACCTCCAAAATAAATGTAGATGATAATCCATCATTTCTTTATCTAGTTCCATAAGAAGCCAGGATTCATTAGGAAATCCTCTTTTTAAATTTCATGCACTTAGAGTGCATATATATGAAAGGTTAAGTGACCAGCAGGCCGGTAGCTATGATGCACACTGGCCACCAGGAGGCAGACATTCAATGCAGAAGCTGCTCAGTGACAGCAACTTTGCAGACTGCCCTCTTGCACTCCGGGAACCCCCAGGGGATGTCAGACTGTCAGTTTCTCCCTGATCCCTGCAGGCCAGGCTGAGGGACCCCACCTGCCAGAGGGACCCAGCTCACTCTGCATATGCCCTTCGAGCCCTGGCACCACCCCAGGTGTGGCCAGTCAGGGAGGGACCACAGGAGGTTGGCTCCAGAGTGTGTCCGACCCATTTCTCGCCCAATCCCGCCCCACTGGCCACCTTCAAATTAATTTCCTTTCAATGTGCATGAATCTGTGCACCAGGTCTCTAGTATAAATATATTTTCAAGCAAGAAAATTTGGGGAAGCAAGAGTAAAAGAGCTAATCTTAGGATCCTTTCTCCTTGCTTTACTGCCTATTCTTGGTACGAATCAATAAAACTATTCAAATTTTTCTATGTGACCAACCTGATTGAACTGTTTTGACTAAATGGATCAATAAAAACAATTAACCTAAGTCACTCACAAAATATTTAGCCATGACATTTTTACACACAGCCTCATTATCGCCAGAGATATTTCTAGACTTATGATTGTATAGTACAAAATATTACTAACACTATTGTGATTAGAAAGGATTTGATACAGTTAAAATCCTACCTTAATTATATCATTTGTGTTTTATGGATTATTCTCATGCTTCCTGACTTCTATATGTTATTTCTCAGGTTTTCTTTCTGGAAAACTCCTTTATTTTTTTTATTCTTCCTCTTGATTTATCCTTTTTCACTTATTGACTTTGTGCCGTTGGCCTTCAAAGTCCTCTTTTATTTCATTTTCTCTATCTTTGCTTACAGATTTTCTGCTTATGTTGTTAGAAACTGTATGATTGTCATTCAGTCCCTTTGCTCAAATTTGCAATACAGCACAACAGGCAATAAAAGCTTTGATACATCTATTATTAATAGACAAAAACTAAAACAATATGCCAAAGTACTTCAAAAGCATGAGCTTTGGTAGCAGTGTCTATATAAAACAGGAAATCATGAAGGTTAAAAAAAAAAAAACACACAATAATAGTTGTTACAGAAATAAAGTGAATTGGCCAGCTCAATGAATCCAAATGTTTCTATGGAAAGATATTATTATTGAGGAGTTTCTGTCTCACTAACAAAATATAACATTATTTATCCACATACTAGAATGGAAAATTTTTCTTGTCAATTAACTGCATGGTTGTCCACTAAAATCCAATCTCTATTTCTTATACAGTAATAGTACCTTTCAATATTTAAAAACATATTTTCTATTGATTTCAGAGTGGAAGGGAGAAGGAGAGCGAGAGATAGAAACATTAATCATTGATCAGCTGCCTCCTGCAGGCCCCATGCTGGTATTGAGCCTACAACCTGGGCATGTGCCCTGACCTGGAATCAAACCATGATTCTATGAGTAATGAGCAATCATTTTGTTGATTCTTTGCTCCTATATTATTAAGGATTTGGAATAAGGAAGTATCATTCATTCTATTAATAAATTAGCTACATGTTTATAGTGCAAATGCTAATTATTCTGTAGAAAACCTGTATAGAACTGCAAGTGAGATTTCAGTGCTTCAGCAGTAAGAGTATATGAATGTTTTCCTAAAACTATTTAACATTTATTGTTGGCTAAAACTTAGATAGTGTGATGGCTATGTTTATTCACCATTGTCATCACTTCCTTAATTCCCTAATTCATTCATCACTGATTTATTTTCTTCACTTATTATTATTTTGGGAACTATTGGGAACTATTCAATATTGTTAATTCTAGGTCTGTATGCTGATGGAATTTATATTTTATTTTCCCGTTGTAAGAAGGGGAGACAAACCAGTAATCCAAAGAGAGAGAAAGAGAAAGTGGGGTGGGCAGAGAGTGCATAATTACAAGATAAACAGGCCATATAACTTAAAGCAAAAAGGGGTCAATTTGAATGACAGATACTGGTGGGAGTGGGGTTGAGTTTGGGATTGGAGATAGGGTATGATATCTTAGTTTATAAGAGCTAAAGGGATGAGAGATACTGTTTCAAAGTACCAAGAAAGGTTTATTTTCTCTATATCTATCTTTGTTTTTTTCAGCATATTTTGGGGGAAATGGGTGAGTTAATTACTATACAGGTAGACACAAGATTGCCATTATCACAGCAAATTTAATGAAGAGACTGTACATTATTTGAAGACTATATCTGTTCCAACCTAAAACATATAGTAGATTTAATCAAGCCAGAAAGAACAATAGTTTAATGAAGGACAAACTTTTATTTGAGAACTTTTATTCTCTTATTCATTCATATAAAAACACTTTTAAAGTGTCTGTTTTCTGTGCAGTTCAATGATATTACATTCTCACTGATTTTATGATTGTAGGTTTATTTGTTTTGTAATATCAAGCCATTCATCCAATCTTTTATATATTCTTAAAACTGCATTAGTTCACATCTACTTACAAGTAGCAGGAACCACTATTTAAAGTGACACAAATTGGCATTAATTTATCTCTTATAGTAAGTAAACCAGAGGGAGGTTGGCTGGGTGCTGGCATTGAGCTGGTATCCTACGGAGACATCCCTCTGGCTTTCTATTGCATCATCCTAGTAAGCTGGCATTTTGCTTCTTGTCCTCAACATGGCTGTTGCATCTCCAGGCATGAGAGGGGGAAGTGCCAGAGCTGTTATTACCATCTCGCAGGGAAGCAAGAGCTCTCCAAGAAATCCCTTAGCAGGCCTTTGCTTCAGTCTCATTGCCTAGAACTGAGTTTCATGGGTGCTAAAGAAGTGGGCAATAAGATTGCAAATGTCTTAAAATAATCTTTAAATATTCCCCACATCTTGATACACCAATGCTCCAAACAAAATCAAGGAATGTAGGTAACAATAGATACTAGGTAGCCAGCTATGAGTAATATGCTGCAAATGCTACTTACATTATAAATCACTGAAAAGAAATAATCTATTTTCTCCAATGTATTCAAAAAAATATTCTCTGAAGAAAGTTTGAGCTGTTCGGCATTTTCTCAAAGTTGCATTATCTTTTTTGAACTGGGCTTTTCTAAATAATTGACTATAAATGGATGATTGTCAACATTAATTGGGATTATAATAGTAAACACTTATAATTACTCAATATTCTATATGCTTTACATATAGTAATTAATTTAATCTTCATAATAACTTTGGAAAGAAGATACAAATAATTATCTTCACTTTATTGGAAATCCAAGTCAAGGAGATGTTAAATAACTTGCCCGTGGTCTCACAGCTAGTATTTATTGGACCAGGATTGAAGCTCTGGTAGTTAGTCTCAAACACCACCAACTCTAAGGTGGAGCAGTGGGTGGCATCCAGCTGCTGAGAGAGGCACCTGCAGATCAGGAGCAAACAAATAAAGACCTCAGTCAGCCACAAGGAACTGAATTCTGTCAGAAAACTCTCTGAGCTTGAAAGAGGACCCTTAGCGCCAGCAAGGAATGGAGCCTGTTCAATGCTTTCGTCGCCTATGCAGGGGTGGGGATCCCTTTTTCTGCAAAGGGCCATTTAGATACTTATAATTTTATTCTTGGGCCATTCAAAATTACCAAGTTAAAGATTAGTCTGCTATATTTGGTCAACCATTTCATTAACTTACCCCTAAAGCCTGTAGGCCTTATAAGGCCTACAGGCCAGACATTCCCTACCCCTTCCTTATAGGATCCTGAGTAGGAACCCAGCTAAGCTATGGCTGGAATGCTGACCCACAGAAGTTATAACATATATGTGTTGTTTCAAGCCACTGAGTCTGTGGCATTTTTTTACAATGTAACAAAAAATTAATATAACATTTGTGCTCCAACACTTGTATGTTATATCTTAAGTGGGATACTTACTCATTTTGAGCTTTTTTTCATGCATTAACTCAGAACAATTAATAATATTAATAGCCATGGCTGACAGTAACTGAGTACATTGCTTCATTCCAAACAACTACTCTCTGTTTCTAAAAACATTTATTCATTTAATTCTCAGAAGTATCTTGATGTTGATACTATTATTATACAGTTCAGAAAACTGAGAAAGAGTGAAACCTGAGGCAGAGTAACTTCTGTAATGTATGCAAGCTAAGTAGCAGATCAAGGATTTGGCTCCACAGATAGGAATCACCAGCACCTGAGCTCATGAACCACTATGTTCCCACCTTTGGCCTCTAGCTTTGGAGTTCAGAACACCGATGTTTCCTTTCTTGGAACAAAGCCTTCAAGGGGAATTATCAGGTGAGCTCCAAATATGTTTTCCTAAATTATAACATAAAGCAAATCAAGAAAAGAAGGACAGATGAAAATGGTTAGATTTTTTATAAGCAGAATGAGGATCCTGACTATGAATTTTATAGAACAGCCATATGAAAGGATATCAGCATGGTTTCTTTTAAGGTGAACACAATTTTCATTGTCAATCAGACCCCAATAACACTGAAGAAATTTATAAATAAGTACTTAAGAAAAGAAAGGATAACAACTTTGAGAAAGCAGCAGGAAATAACATTGGGTCCATGATTGCTTTGTCATTTAAATGAATTTTAAAGAAGTTTTAAAAATTGTACACACATAACAGCATGTTTACTTTTTGCTTTGTAACTTTGTCTAATGATTTTTATTTCATTGTCCACTTTTATAAAAAGAGATGATTGCAGGAAGAATTGGTGCAATGCTTTTACCATGTATCCTGCTTCACTATAGTTCATTAGAGCATAAGTCTCCTCAGATCCTTCCTTGGGCTTATTTATTTATTTATTTATTTATTTATATATTTGTCTTTCCAAGAACAGTTTAGGAGACATAAGAAAACATCAACTGTAATCAGGGAGATCACACTTTTCTTGGGCTTTTTAAATTGAAAAGAAATATTTTTTGTGCAGCACATGAAGTTTTTGCCATACATAGCTTCCATTTCACATGAAACACACCCAGAATATCTAGGTGTCTATGTGACTTTCATATTTAACTCTTCTTTATAACCAAAATTATACCTTCAGAAATGGTTCTTGGAAGGAAGGGAACTATAATGGATTGAAAATCAACAAGGTGCCAATCGTTTCATATGATACTTCCTACAACCCTCTTGTGTACTGTGTGAGTTTTATTGTTCACATTCTACATATGGCAAATATGAGAATCAAGAAGATTTAATAATTGCCCTAGATTACCTAATCACTTGATGGCCATTTGGAGACTTGAATCCAGGTGTCTCCGGCAAACACTCTGCTCTTTTTCCTATCAACAGACTGCCTCTTCCTCTAGGCGTTAATCTATCTGCTTTCCTCTTTCATTATTGACAGTAGCCATCTGCCAAATAAATTTCAAAGGATTGTCCTGAAAAGAAAAATGTTGTTTATTGTATGGATACATGTCTGTACTGGTTGCAACACACACTACAATCCCCATACAAACAGGTTTTAATCACACCACCTGCTTTACTTTTGGAACTCATCATACCTAGGTTTGAAATCACTATCCTACTTATTCATTGTCGTAAAGATACATTTCCCATCACAAAACTTCATCCACTGGAATATCTATAGCAAACAATTTAATTTCAGGATTTGAAATGATTTGCAAAAGTAGAGTTTACAGTCACTTTTAATCTTTCGTTGCGTAACTGAAAAAATATGTAAAATGAGAAAAATTCACTTTAGTGTATATTCTATGATTTTGTTTTCTCTATGTGTCTATTTTTAGTTGTATATAATGCCTTTAATAAGTTTTGATACCTTTAGATACTGAATTTCCTGAACATTGAAGAACTACTTTCATGTAGAGAGAAAATGACTGGTTTCTGTTTAAGAGAATGCTATTACAATTAATTATCTCTGAGTTAGGAATGTTTAAAGGAATAAAATCTCAGGTGTGCAACCTAAGGAGAATCATCTAAAACTTATTTGCAAATGTTTCTCAATATGCCAGATAGTGGTTATGTTAATTTATTTTTACATTTACACAGTTATGTGGTTTATGTAATGCACACAGTTAAGAAACCTACGTTGAAATGGCCAAGCTCACAATGGATGCACCAGGTTTAATTTCATTCCCTTCGAGAACTGAAGTAAGATGAGAGAAAGGGAGGCATGAAACTCATTCGGTTAAGAAAGACAATCTCTGGAATAAATACATGCTCTGGAAAAGGAGTCTCATACTCCCTTTAATACTATGATTATTTAAAAGTCCTAGGAATTTAGGTGTGAGAGGCACCACGTAGGGAGGAAAGGATAAGCACAGATTTTATTTAAAGAAGATATTTCATAAACTCATAATTGTTTCATTCTTATTTATACCTGATATGTAATGTTAAGAATGTCTCTTTCAAAAATAATTCCTTTTACTTTTAAGTATGTTTGTTACTAAAATATAGAAATGCTGTTATAGGAAGTGCCAGTGACTCCATATCACAAATCTCAACCATGTAGACATAGGTGGACAACAAATTAGGGCCGCGTTGCCACTTTTACCCTGTTTAGCTTTAGATTTTGCCTGAAGACATTTCCTTTTTAGTTGGTCATTTTTGCAGCAAGCAAGAGAAAAAATAGATTTTTCTTGAAGATTTTATTGCTGCTAATTCAAAGTGATGCAGCATAAGAAACGGTAGTTTTGGTTTACGAAAATATACTTGACCTTGGAGTTTGGAAATGAATGCTCTGCACTAAATAAAGGGATTCATTCTGTCATTGAAGATATGAAGAGGCGGTTTACCTAGAACATCAAGCTGTCCTTTTTACTATATTTTTGGTTGTCCTTTTTTTTTTTAAGGTAGGAACATTTTGGAAGATATCTTTTAAAAACAGCAATCTTGAGACATTTTTCCTATAACTGTCAAAGCAAAGCCTGTATTCAAGTTCTAGAAACAAGAAAGGACAGCACAAAGCCAAATTAAAAAGCAAATTATGTCACAAAAATACCACATTGTTGTGGTTGTTATATAAAAATGGAATCCTATATAATAAAGAGGTAATATGCAAATTGACCCTCTCGCCCTCACAAGATGGCTGCCTATGACCAGGCCAGCAGGAGAAGTTAGTGAGTGATGACCAAACGACTGAACAAGCAGGCTGCGTGGGGTGACCAGGCTGGCAGGGGGGTTGTGAGGGGCAACCAGGGCAGCAGCGGGGAAGTAGGGAGTGACCAGGCCAGCATGGGGGGCAGTTGAGGGTGACCAGGCCAGCAGGGGGGCAATTGGGGGTGATTAGGCCAACAGGGGGGGCAGTCAGGGGTTACTAGGCCAATGGGAGAGCACAGTTGGGAGTGACCAGGCTGGCACTGGGGGAAAGTTAGGGGTGACCAGGCCAGCAGGGGGGGAAATTTGGGGTGACCAGGCCAGCAGGGGTGGCAGTTAGGGACAACCAGGCCAGCAGAGGGGCAGTAAGAGGTGACCAGGCTGGTGGGGAAGAGCAGTTAGGGACAACCAGGCTGGTGGGAGGGGTGCAGTTGGGGGAGACCAGGCCAACAGGGGGTGGAAGTTGGGGGTGATTAGGTCAGCAGGGGAGGCAGTGAGGGGCGACTAGGCTAGTAGTGAGGGGGCAGTTAGGGGTGACCAGATTGGCAAGGGGAGCAGTTAGAAGTGATCAGGCCAGCACACAGAGGCATTGAGAGGCGATCAGGCCAGCGAGCAGGTGAGCGATTAGAAGCCAACAGTCCAGGATTGTGAGAGGGATGTTCGACTGCTGGTTTACGCCCGATCCCTGGGATCAGGCCTAAACTGGCAGTCTGACATCCCCCGAGAAGTCCCATTTTGGAGAAGGCTTGGCTTGGCTGAGGAAACCCCCCTCCCCCCCCCACCCGTGTACAAATTTTGTGTACTAAGCCTCTAGTATTTTTATAAAACTGCTCTAATTTTATTATTGTTTCTCTTTTAAATTAGTGTTTTGTTTAATGTAACGAACATGGGAAAAGTCATTTAATTATCGTTAATCTTTTTACTCTAAAGGGATACACTTGCCCTCACAACATTAACCTTATATCTATTATCAAATATCTTAACATCAGTTGAAGAATAGGCTATTATTATAGTATGCTGACTTCCTCCAAGCTTATGTAAGTTTCAAAAATGTTAACAGTGTTTTTGCAGTTTATATGACTAGCATTCTGGTTTATTTTTTAAAAATACAAATGTTTCTCTTAAAAAAATCTATAAAGTCTTTTCCTTGAAAATTGTCCTTTATTTATAATTAATGTGAGGGATAGGAAACAAAACAATCTTTTAAGGGAAATAATATTGTCCAAAGAATGAATTATAAATTGTATCTCAGTAAATAGCAATGCTCAAATTCTTTCAAGCTCAAAGCTATAATCTAAATGGGAAATAAAAAAGTAATAAAAAACAACAACACATGTGAACTCCCATTATAAGACTTAAAGGAGTAGTAAGAAGACATATAAAAAGACCAATTTTGTATCAACTAGCTGTTCTTATACCATAAATAAGCTTGTCTACAGCAATGTTTAAGTCAACTTCATTACAAATGAAATACTGAAAAATTCAATCAATAATATTAAAGGTAATGTGATGAGCAAGTGTAAAATTCAATGAGTTGGGAGATTAAGCTACTATTGTGAGACAAACTTTCACTGTAGATGTCAGTTGTCTCAAATTTTTTGGCTGTCAATGGGACTTCTGGTAAGAAACTAGAAAAGTAGGAAGGGAAAGTGTTCTTTAATAAGAAATGTTCTTTTAACTTAGAACTGTGCCCTAAATGATTGGTTTGATCCTGGAACTCATCAAGTCTCTGAAGAGTTGCTCTTGGAACCAATATAAAAATATTACCTGAGGATGACCAAAGGGTTACTACAAAAGATAGTTGGGTGTTTTAGATATATTCTGCATATATTCTGCATCAAATTGTATAGTAGCAACAGGAAAAGAAGCATAGTAGAAAGATGAGCAGCAGTAATGAAACCTGTATAGTTAAGAAAGAAAATATTTGTGTTTTATTGATTCAACTTTGAATAGGTGCAGGAGAAATACTGAAAAATTTTTCACTAGTATTTTCTTTCAGAAATTGTAAGCAGATGAATATTGGAATACATCAAATTTATATATATTTTTGCATTTTTCTCTTAAAATGGGTTACGTTTCACAATAAAAGTGGAAACATACATACTCCTGCCCTCTCTAGTCCCCAGCTGAGCTACTGAGCCAGGGCCTAGCTGCAGTTTCATGTGGACAATTCAGTTTTATTCAAAGACTGGCATACCTGACTAGTAATACAGTATAGACAGATGCTGTATAAATTCTTTATCAAAATTTTACTGTTCTTAAGAATTCTATAATACTTGATTCAAAAGCAACAAGTGTTAATCAGCATGTATAACATTAATTTCCTTCTAAATTGATTTACAATTTATCTGCACATTTCTCAGCTGGGAAGAACAATTACTCTTTCTCTTGAGATAAAAAAAAAAAAAGATATACTACCTCAAAATTACCTTAACTTTTGGATTTCTTTAGATGGCTATGCTTACTTAGGTTTTTCCTAAGTAACAAAGTGAAATGCTCAACTTTTCTGACTCCAAGCCTCCTTTGTTCAATAGCTACTGCTTAGCCTTGCACATATACATGCTAATCATTAGAGGAATTCTGCTTGCAGCTTGAATTTTATAAAAACAACCCTTGATCAGAAAGTGCCTCTCCCGAGGATATAAGGGAAGGATGTATTGTTTATTAAATAATTGCAGGACTACACAGTGACTAAACTCACATCAACTAGGGTCAACAGACTAAGCAAAATCTTTCTGCTGCCACCCAGATGTCTGTGGTCATCAAGTCACTCTCTCCCCTCCCATTTCTCTTTCCCTTGACATAAAATAAGCCTGAACTCTGGACTTTCTTAAGATGGATTTGAGGGGCCACTAAGTCTACCATCTTCTCATTTGGTACCTTCTCAATCAATAAGCCTTCCGTTATTCCAAACTCTGATGTTTTGAGTTTGGCCTTTCAAAGCATCAGGCACAGGGACATTGGACTGGTGATGCTCCCATAGGATGGCTTAGGTATTGAGGACCATCTTGGAAATGCTGAGGAATGTGGCTATAAATAGCCATGCAGTTTGTCTGAAGGAAGTCTCAACCAATTTAGGACATGCTGCCTTCAGGCAGAGCAAGGATTACTGATAGAGAAGTGGTGAAAAGTAAGATAGAAGTTGATTTATTAAATTAGTTCAGGAAACTTAATGTCTAAATATTATTCTGAAGTAGCCACTTATTCATTTCTTAACGTTTTCAAATGAAGCACATTCTCAGAAGATGAGATTTTAGACAAGAAATATTTTATTAGTTTAGCTGCAACTTAAGTCTAGGCATTCTTTCATCCATCTCTCCGATTATTCTTTATCATCCAATGCTATCCTAGCTTTGATATGAAGTCTGGAAAGTTTATTTTTGCCTTGCTTTACTCTGGCTCATTTTTGGCTCTTTGAGGGGGTGGAACATTGGAATAGAATCTCTATAGAAGTGAGAGGAATCCTCTGAATTCTTCCTTAACATCAGACTAAATCATAAAATAAAAATTCCAAAAGCCATGATTGTGAAAGTCTCAGTTACCAATGGGAAAATCAGGGCTGTTAGAAAAGGATAAAAGAGCTGGAAATCATAATATTTTTGAAGTTTATATATGGTGAAGAATTTTTAAAGAAATGTATTAAAATATTGGTTAGCTAATATTAAAATAAAAATCATCAGTACTCTTAAAGAGAAAGCATCAGGCCCAAGTGGCATTAGCCCATTATACCCAACCTATATATAATACCTGACTTAATTGTTGTTTCAACCTCTCCCAAAAACAGTTTTAATTGACCAGACTAGAATTTTCGTGTAGCACCTGTAAGATAATCTGTCACTTGGGCCCTCTCTGCTCCCCATGGAAAGAAGAAGCAATCTGCATAATAAAAAGAGGGCCTGTTGTTTTCCCCTCCAAAAGATGTACAGGCCTAAAAATATTCTGTTTTTTTTCCTTTATTTAATAGCTTCCTTGTCCCACCCTTCTTTTCTATAAAAACCTCCCATTTTGTTCAATTCGTGGGAGTGAGTGCCCTTCTAATTTAGATGGGATGCTGATATTGCTGGTGGATAGAGGTTCTTCCACGGAGTTCCAAGTGAAGCGTTTTGGGAACCCACCTGTGGGAGAATGAGGTGCAGCGGTAAAGTTTCTTGAAGCTGGAGCAACCACAAAGGACTATCCCCAGGGACCCAGTGCCTCTTCACAGCCAGGCGGCTTGTCTCTGTCCCACTGTGGAAGCAATCCTGGGCCTGGTGAGCCTACGTGGAGCCACATCGCTTTGCACTCCAGGAGTCCAGCATAGTCCCAGCTCCCAGACAGCACTGCTGAGCCAGGCCCTGCTCAAGCTTGGACCCTCCTATGCTGGGGGACAGGGAACGCCCAAACGAATAGACAGGTGAGCATACAGAGGAACAAGTGCTAGCAAGACAGGCCTTTGCTAAACTGGGATTATATTGGGAGAGAGAGGCTTTGCTTTTAAGCTAACGAGTCTCTTTCCTGGCCCTTTGTGGGCTGGTGCGGGGTCCTCCTCCTATCCAATCCGATCTTTCTCCCAGGCTGGACAGGCAGGCCTTCTTCACTCCTACTAAGCATGATCCCAGCAGAGGAATTTTCCCTTCATTGTTTTATCTTTCCCGCATAATCCCAGACACTGGCTGGTTGTTTCCTGGGGAGCCCACTTGGTGGGATTAGTTCCCCTCCAGCGAGGATGGCGTGGTTCCTGGGGAGCTGTGAATGTTATAGCTTTTTAATAACTCAAGCTTAATGTCTGACTCTGCTCTCTACTCTATTAGGCTTACTGTCTGATTCTATTTGCTCCCTTCCTTTATTAATATTAACCAACTACCTATGCTAACTCTTCCACATTCACATCTTCATGTTTACTCAGTTAAATGTTTTTGTTTTTAATATTCACATCCTCAAATATACTCAGTTAAATGTGTTATTTATTTATTTATTTATTTATTATTTATTTATTTTAACAATACTTGTCATTCAATTAAGAATGAGAAGATGACAGGAAGAAACAAAAATATTTCCATTCTTTCATTCTAGGTTCTTTGACTGGTCTACTAATTAAATTAATATAATACAGATTAAAAGGGGAGACAAGCAGAAGTTTATTAACAGGTATTGATGGGAGAGACCAAGGAAAAATGAGTAACTCCCAAACTGGTCAAAACCATTACCTTAAATATCCTCCTCAGCTAAAAAATAAATATCAATAAATTAATAAAAAATAAGATGTTGAGGGTAGGGAGAGTCAGTTTTGGGTGGTTACCAGGAAAAGTATATTAATGAAACGTGGAAACCAAACTGAAAGGCGAGGTTTTCCTCTGGGCAGGATGCAAAGGTGATTTTTTTCCCCTCAGGTTCTTGTCCAGGTGGATTCAAAGAATGAAGCCACGGACAAAAGGTGGTATATGGAAAGATGGAAATTTATTGGAAAGCAAGCACAGACTCCCACGTAGGGAGGGGGTTCCCAAGGAAGTGGCCCACTAAGCCCCTTTTTCCTAAGGTTTATAAAGATTGAAGTTCATTGTGTCCTGACATTCCCCTCTGGTCTCTATAACAGTTTCAAAGCTAAAACCCTACCTGGGTTCCCCTCTCCTTCTCCCCCTCCTGTGGTAGAATTCTCTATTCCCTGTGAAAATCTGTTTTCCTCTTTCTTCCTTTGGTTTCTCTACTCCCTGTGGCTTTCCCGGGTCTTCTGTGAATGGGTGTCTTCCTCTCCCCTTATCCTGTGACATCTCTTTTTTCTCTGTGAATGTGTGACTTTTGGCAGCTTCCAGCCCCCCAACTTTGCAGTCCTCCCCCATGGACCCTCTTTATTTCTAAAACTCCCTAAACCAGCCTCTTTTACCCCTAAAACACCTTTCATTAACAAGGGTTAGATGGTTAAAGAAGACTTTAAATCTTTACTTTCTCCATTAAAGGAGTTTCTAGAGATTGAGTCATTCCCCTCTTCCTGGTACAGCAAATGAGACACCTTACAAATGGAGGATTTCCTTGTACAAGGAATGTCTGTTATAAAGGGTAACTTTTATGGTTTTCAGAGTTTCTCCCTTGTCTGTTCTTCCTTAAAAATAACGAGCATAAAATATTCCTTATACTAAAGAGACATATTTCAGGGTGGCAAATTCTGCTCCCTGACAAAGGCATACATATTTCTTAGAAAGGTAGCTTTGTTCTCTGTGCATTTTTGTGGTTGACTCACATAAAATGAGAATCCAACTAATTAAACTCTAAATGAGAATTCAGTATATAACTGTTCAAATGTTCAAAAAAAAAAAAAGCCTAAAGGTATAAAAAAATACATTTCACCTTTCTTTTATTTTTATGGGGTTCTTAATCTCACTCAACTGTCAATCATTCTCATTATTTTGGACACATTCTTCAAGCAATCTAAATTGTTCCCACAGTGGCAGCCAAACCAAATAAACAGTCAAACACTGAAGAGCGTGTGATTTCACCAGAGACCTTAAACAACAGAGTGGCCCAGAAAATTCCTATTAAGTGGAAAAGGGTAGGAAACTACAATGACAGCTTTAGCCATAGAAGGAAAATATTCTCTGTAGTTTTCCCTCATTACTCCCCATCAAAAACAAAACATCTTAACTGTTACGGAATTTACCAGGCAACCAAAAAATACACAGGAGTACCTGGAGATACAGGAAAACCCCATTTATTTCCAGATGTTTCACACTACTAGTACAGTGACTCAGGCAGTCAGTTCTCCAAATCCTGAGTAAACCCATATGGAGGAAGCTTTCTCGTTATACCCTTTGGTTTCTTTGTCCCCCATATATGGATCAGATCTCCGGACCTTTCGCGGGCTTTGCAAAAAGCCCCGTGTGTTGGGATGGGGGCCGTGAGACCACACCTAAAGGCCTGGCCTGGCGCCAGCGCTGATAACCCCCTCCAGAGGTTGTGTATGGTTCATGGTTTATGCCTCTGTGAAATGGGAGCATTTAGGTAAACAGGTCTTGCAAGACCAGATAATTAAGGAAGGGGCAGTGACCAGACTATAGGCTAAGAGGAATATACTGATTAACTAGGTACAGAGTCGGGCTGCTTGTATCCCCCCTAAAAATGTCTTATTTTCCTCATCAGACAGCACCAAATCAGTAAAAATAACAATGGAAATCATCTTGCTATGCACCAGATAAGAACAGTATTACAATAGGCAAAAAGTTGTACTTTGAAATGTAATCTAGCTCCATTAAAGTTAATTATGCATATATTTGAGAGAATACAATTTTCTAGATAGAAAAGTAATAAATATGGTCAGGTTTTATTTAATATTGTTAAAATTGTAATATATATATATATATATATATATATATATATATATATACACACACACACACACACACTTAACTGGAATTTTTTCTAAGTTTCTGCTCTATGGCATGTGAAGCATTACATATTTTATAAAGAAAAATATCAGCTTTAATGGGTTTAATTTTTGAGTTCTTAAATTGTTGAGTCTCATACTTTCCCCCCAGAATTCTGAACTTATACCTTAGCATATTTTCCTATTTGCACCAAAAGCCAAACTAAAATAAATTTAAACCTATTTTTTTGAAGTTATCTATTCCTAAAATATAAAAATACAATATATTGTAGGGGAGATATTTAAAGAACTTAAAGTTTATGAATTCTTGACTAAGGAACAAAACATTAGATTCTTAACACTGCAACCTATTCACTTGAAGTGGGAAAAAAAATTCTATGTTATTATTAGGGGATGTTAAAAAAAAAAACACATACACACACACAAAACAAACAAACAAAAAACCAGACTCAAAACAGAATCACTGTGATAAACCCCACCAAGTCTTAGCACCTAACCTACTTGCTGTTTTACTGGGGGATTTCCTGGTCTGCATCAGTGAGGTCATCTGCCTCATGAGACCCCCTGCTTTCCACTCAGGGTAGGTTATCTTGCTTAAAATAATATACTCTTTCAACTTTCTTATTCTTCCCACACTCTGCCTATAAAGCCCTTCCTTTTGTACAACTCCTCAGACCACCTTTCTATTTACTACTTGAAATGTGACCTGATTTATGAATCATTCAATAAAGCCAATTAGCTCTTTAAATTTATTCACTCTGTTGAAATTTTGTTCTTTTATAGTGACACTAGAGGCCTGATGCACGAAATTTGTGAAAGAGTAGGCCTTCCTTCCCCCAGCTGCTGGCACCAGCTTCCCTCTGGCACCTGGGACCTGGGCTTCCCTCTGGCTGCCGGCAGGCACCCAGGACCTGGGATTCCCTCACAGCCCTGGCTTCATACGGAATGACAGAAGGATGTCCAGAAGGACGTCCAGTCTAATAAGCATATTATGCTTTTGTTATTATAGATGATTTACAAACTAAAGTGCATGGATTCATTACTTTACTCAGCTTCTTACTACAAAATATGATGGGGGTGGTACCACTTTATATTAGTACAGATGATAAATTTTTCTATAAAACCTACAGTGAAAGTTTTTAGGGGATTATTTAAAGAAACAGATACTTATATACTAAAAGACATTATTAGAATCTTTTAGAACTTGGATTCTTAATTTTCCAAGGTTTAATTTGTTTTTAATACTTAAAAGTAGAGTTTTTTTAAGTAACAGTTTTGGTAATCTATATATGTAAAAGGCTAATATGCTAAGTGTCCAACCGTCTGACCAGTTACTATGATGCGCACTGACCACCAGGGGGAAGATGCTCAGTGTAGGAGCTGCCGAGTTGTAGGGACTGGGCAGTGGTGGTTCTTGGGTGATTGGCCCTGAAACCAGAGAGGAGGGGGCCGATTCCTCTGGGGGCTGTGCGGTTCCACCTTTGGCCGTGGGTTATGTTGCTGCCGGGCACTGTCGGCCCTGAATCTGGTTTACTGCACACTTGCCTTTGTGTTCCCCACCCTGTACGACGGCAGCTTTGCAGAGCGCCCCCTTGCACTCTGGGACCCCTTGGGGGACGTTGGAGAGCCAGTTTCGGCCCAATCCCTGCAGGCCAGGCCAAGGGGCCCCATCTGCCATTGAGTGTCTGTGGGAGGTTGGCTCCAGGGTGTGTCCGGCCCATCTCGCCCAGTCCTGCCCCACCAGCCACCTTCTAATTAATTTCCTTTCAATGTGCATGAATCCATCACTAGTTTAACTATATTTGATAGGAAATTAAAACTTGTTTCTAGTTACATAATATATATTAAAATGTATAGTATAATTTATTAAATAATTGTGAAACAGATTTTTTTCTCCAATGAATTAAGACAGCTTTAATCTTTTGGGGAAGGGTAATCCATATAGCACAATCTCAAATATTCTTGCTTATATAATCAGTTTTTAAACACATTTCTAACTGGCAGTGATTAATCTCTTTCAATCTTACTACCGGAATAAAAAAAGCAATCAAAATTCTGTGTCAAAATAAGTTTTATTTTGAATGCAGTGGTCAAGTTTGTTTATATTAACTTTTAAAGAATTGATTAAACAAGTCGAGAATAGAAAAGGCCGGGTAAAAACCACAAGACTGCCCTTTATTCAGAACTTATTAAATAAACAATTGAAAGCATTGTCATTTACCTAGGTGAGGAAAGAAAGCGAATGAAAGACATAATGATGAAGGCTACACAATAGACTACAATTATAATGAAAATCAATGGGGTTTAATTTATTCTGTATCATATTATGAGGAGAGGGAGTTTTCTGAAGTAGAAGGCAATAAATTTGAAGTAGATCTTAACTTTTTTATACAGTGTAAGATAGCTAAATATTGATTAAAGGGAAAAACAATTAAAACTCAAACATCATTAATAGTTAATACTGAAAATCTTGAAACACTGTGGAAGGGAATTCTTTTCAGTTAGTTCTTTGCATATAATCAGAAAGGAAGTATAATAGAGAATGTTTGCTTGGCATTTAGGAGGCCACTGTAGTTGATAGTTTAATATGAAGACTTCTATATTTGGAGGGGATTATTCCAAATTAAATCAAGAAAGAGTTCACAGAGTATGGTTTTTGGCAGTCATGAAAGAATTCTAGTGCACCAGCTTAGGAACATTTTCCCCTTGTATAAAGGTGTCTGCTATTTTGCTTAGTTTGTGGTAAGTAATTTGCATAAATCCATAATGTAGCTGTCAGATTCTTTTCTTTCTGGTAGCATTATAATGCTAATAGAGAAGTGAAAAACAGGATTTTAAAAAATCTTTTTAGGCCCAACACCATTACATCTGACATCTGTATACTCTCTGTGATAAATATAGCACTGGCTTTTCTATGGTAATGCTTTCCTAATCTTAGCTTCTGGGCATTAATGCTATACAGGGTTTGCATAGGACAATAATATTTTACTAATGGAAGTTAGAGTTTTGTAGTGTGTGAGGCATTCTCCTTTCATTTGAATGAGTGGGAGCAGATCATAGATAGTCAAATTAATATTTGAAAACATATAGGCATCATTTGCCAATCCCTTCCTCAGCCTTTTTCACCTAAAAGTTTCCAATTAAAACGTTGTAGTTAAAGTGAAACTGTGAAATGGAAACATTGACTTAAAAATACCTTATCGACTCTTCAAACTGTATTTTCCAATCTAGAAAAAATAATCCAATAATTCATCCTAGAGAGATAAATCTATGAGAATCTTTTTGGCTGCTCATCATTTTTGGAAAGCACTAGTGACCATGACCAGAAGTTTGTCTTTCATACATGTACAATTTATTCTAACTCAAAGCAATATAAGAATTATTTCCAAATTCTAGAAAAATGCAAAACAAACATCCAAGTCAATAAACTATGACCGTAGGCCATTAGGTTTAGAGCAAGTAGTCATATTATAGCAAACAATTTCTAGAGATCTAATTAGAAATTTTCTTTGTACATTCATTTTTCTTGTTTTAAAATAAAATTTGATCTATAAAAGGACTACAAGCTGTGTCTATAAATATGTCACATTGACATAAAGAGGCAGCCAAGCTGTTTATTCTACAAAATGCCAGGAAAAATGTGAGGCAGCACAATTCAGAAGCAATTCTTAGGAGAGTATCTGAAAAGCCACCTTCCTTCTCACTGACAAGGAAGATGTTTGCATACAGGAAAAAAAATAAAGGAAATTTCAGAAGGGAAAACTATCTTCTATAGAAAGAAAGTGGTAAACAAAAGCAAGAATACAGTCAGAAAAATGCAAATTGAAACCACAATATCACCGCACACCTGTCAGAATGGCTATCGTCAATAAATTAACAACAAGGGTTGGTGAGGATGTGGAGAGAAGGGGACCCTTGTGTGCTGTTGGTCGGAATGCAGACTGGGGCAGCCACTGTGGAAAACAGTGTGGAGTTACCTCAAAAATTAAAAAAATGGAACTGCCTTATGACCAAGCAATTCCACTTTTATGACTACAGTATATCCAAGGAAACCAGAAACACTAATTTCAAAGTGTTATACACATCCCTATGTTCATTGCTGTGTTGTTTATAATGGCTAAGATTTGGAAGCAGCCCAAGTGCCCATTAGTAGAGGAGTGGATAAAAACAAATAAACTGTGGTACATTTACACAATGGATTACTACTCAGCCATAAAGTAGGTAAGAAATTTTACTTTTTGAGACAGCAAAAAGTTGCATGTATGCTAAGTGAAATAAGCCAGTGAGAGAAAGACAAGTACCAGATGATTTCACTTATATGTGGAATCGAATGAACACAATAAACTAACAAACGAAGTGGAGAAAGAGTCATGGATACAGAGAACAGACTGACAGCTGTCAGAGGGAGAGGTATGGGGACTGGTGAGCAGGGTGAAGGGATTAAGCGAAGAAAAAAAAGCCACTTATGTACCCAGACAACCTTATATTGATTGCCAGAGGGTAGGGGAAGATGGAGGGAGGGAGAAGAGTGTAAGGGGGGATAAATAATGATGGAAGGAGACTTGGGGTGGTAAACCCAAAATATAATAGGCAGGTAATGCATTGTAGAATTGTATCCCTGATACCTATATAATTTTATTAACCAATGTCACCCCAATACATTCAATTAAAAATACACATAAAAATTACTTTCTGGAATATAAAACTTTATGTTTCAAATTAAAAAACTCAGTAGATAAAATGGCGAGGAGATTTACTCTTGAGATTTGAGCTAATAAAATGCCCAATGTAGGGGCCACTTCTCTATCATCAGCAATATAATTGAAAACCAGATAAAAAAAAATGTTCTCCTGGGATTCAGTGATATATCTGTGCTTGGACTATATTGCTGAAACGGGAGTACACTGAGAAGGAATATTGTTAGTTATTACCCAGATTATAAAGGCTAAACATATAGAATACATCCAAGAAGAAATTAGATTTATGAATGAGCTAAAACAATAGTTTGTAAAAGAAAATAAAGATAACCATGTCCTTCTACAAAGTGTCCCTAAACACCATTGTTTAAAGTGAAGATACTTTTGAGTGAAACAAGATGGGACTAGATTGAGTTTCTCAAACTTTTTTTTTTTTTTTAACTGTAGAATTATTTGTTCAAGTGCACTGTTTTGTAAAGGGGTGAACAAGGTGGATCAATCAGAGATGCTGACTTTTTGGTTCCCTCATCTTCTGGTCTTTGGTGGTAACCTTCAGAAACACTCTCTAGATAAGAATCTTACATCACCCTTTACCTTTCTCAGCTGTATTAAAACCAATACAATTTAAGTATTTGTCATAGCAGGCTGGTTCAAAGTAGAGAAGTGATCTAAGAGGAACCCATTTGGAGACTGTCCCGAGTAAATCTGTTGTTGCAACAATTTGTCTCACAGTCACACGGTGCCTTCAGCAATGAGAACTAAAGACACAGACCAGCAGGAGCAGCCGGAGCTTAATCTAAAAGACCACAAGGCAGGGAAATGAAAAAGCTAAGGAAGCCTGTCAAGAGGGAGAGGGGAGTGGAGCCAACACACATGTACACAGACAGAGGTGACAGATACCGCAAGGTCCCCTCCCTGGTGGAGGGTGGGCGTGCCCCCACTTTCCAGTGAAGCGCCTGTTCTTTTCGTTGAGTTTGCAGCAGGCCTGACGTTACCATCCTTTGGAAGATTTTAGAGATCTGCTTCCACACACAAAACTATTACTTTTACTTTGTCAAAGTTTAGTGTTTTTTTTTTCCTCCTTGTAATGGAAAGATTCTATACTGGGGGGGAAAACACACCGTTAGAGCTATGAGTGTGGTTGTGAGCAATAGCATTTAGAGCATTTGAGAGCCTGGTTAAGGTGCCATGGCTGGAAGAAAGCTTTTGGTTCCTGGATATGTGATAAGAAAAATGTTAACACAAACTTTTAGAATCTAGAGAATAACACTACTTAGGGAGAAGAATTGGGGGATTTAGGAAAGTATCAGTTTGGTGGTATTTATTGTTCTTTCAGGTTACTCCTTATGGCTGTAAGAACATTGAGAACACAGACACACTCCTGTTTTGGGGCTGCTTGGCTGGAAGTAGACCATGAAAAATGAAAATAATTACATAAAATTGCTTTATGAAGCCATTTCTACTGGTTGCTAGCACTCCAAGGCCGTTGAAGTTCAGGTACAAAAATGCAGCTTGCCAACTGAAGCTGATGTCCCAAATGTGCTGTGTTTTAGGTTCCCGTTGATGCTTTCATGGAAAAAAAAAACAATGAAAGAAAAAACTTCCTGGCAATTGCAGCTCAATATCTGGAATCAGCAGGATTCCCTGTGTTGTTAGAAAACTCTTCTTGAGAAGTCTTGGGGTGAGGGTGTGCGGGCTGCCAGGCTACAAATCCCCGCAGACTCCATCATTTGGAGTCAGCTGAGGTTGTTAATAAATGTTGGTTAGGTGGGTGCTCTAATAAAGAGGGTGGCAGTGTTGTAATGTACCCCTCGAATCACACAAGGACGCCTTAAGAAGTCGAATTAAGGAGTCACATTTGTTGCATATCCGGGACTACGAGGGGGCATTTTGGTCTCTCAAATCTCGTAGTGATAAGATGGCCACAACACCAGATTTATATAGGCAAAAATCACAAAGGTATCGATTACATCTTTGGGTTTGGAATGAGGGACCTGGTTTGCAAAAAGCAGTTACAGAAGCGAAATTAGGCCAATTAGTTATCTACAAAGATTAATTATAGTTTTGGGTCTTCGGACCACTGAGCTGACAGAAATACATTGTCTAGAGCCCTCGGGTCTTGGGACCACTGAGACAATGGAAACACATTATCTGGAGCCATCGAGGCAATTTAGGGTAATTGTGCTGTCCTGGTCTTGGGACCACTGAGTCAACTGGAACGCATTATCTGTGGCCACGGAGGCAATTTAGGATAATTGTGCTGTCCTGGTTCCCAGGTACGGAAGAATGTGCTTTCTCAAACCAGTATGACCACAACCAATGGAGTATTCACATTACAACCAATAAGGTATTCAATCGAATGGGATGATTTATATAATTCAGAAAATCAAAATAACTCTTCTATTATTTTAGCAAGCAAATAATGACAGAAGCCAAGTCAGCAGGGTTAAAATATTAAACATTTACCCAAACATGGTTGCTACCATGCTTCAGCAGGAAATACATAACTGATTTTGGATTTTTACAAAATCCCCAAGAATTAAAATATGAGCAAATTCTATGAGAGTTTTATCATCAGCAAATCCTCTTGGACAGGCACATGTGCCTGACACAGAGCAGCATGGGAGTGAGTCCCAGGCTCTCAGAAAGTGCTCAGCACTGATGGAAAGATCTGGGATGCTGACAGAATTGCAGCTATGAGACCCTGAAAGGAGAACTCTCCCCTCTTCCCTACTCAAGACTGATTCTCAGGAACAATGGAAGGAATCCGCTCTCCTGCCTCAGCTAACTAAAGAGGGATTCATCTGGAGACTAGGCTAACCCTTCAGATGATCTAACATGGAAATCATTATAGTCAAATACTGTGGCTAGTTAACAGTATTGTGGGTACTGAAAATATTAATACTTTTCTCCCATCTCCTAAGTTCTTCTAGGGTGGGCTAATAACCAAATTAACAAAGACAAATTAGCAGGAAAATCAAAGTTTAGTACATGAACATGGGGGATTTACATAGGCATGATTGGTCCATGAAAATTCAAAAGATAGTGAAGCAATATTGGCTATATAAGACAGAGGAAAAAGGGAGGGGAATGAAATCTTAGATTTCAGAAGTGAGAATGGGCAATTCACAGGTAGTTGAGGAAGAGAACACACATGGCAGACAAATTCTTACTAGTGACTCAGAAACCTTGGTACACAGGGAATCCAGCTAATGGGTTCCTGCCTGAAGCCCTCCTGTTTACCATCCTTAATGCGAATGCAAATTAGGCTAAGTGAATCCTTGGTCTGTGGTAGCATTCCTTTTCCAGGTCCCAGGAAGCTAGCCTGGGCTTTGGGATCCATGACTTCTCCAGCTGTGCCCTGGAACCTCTTTTTTTTTATTTTTAAACATATTTTTATTGATTTCAGAGAGGAAGGGAGAGGGAGAGATAGAAACATCAATGATGAGGGAGAATCATCAATGCTGCCTCCTGCATGTCCCCTACTGGGGATTGAGCCTGCAACCTGGGCATGTGCCCTGACCAGGAATCGAACCATGACCTCCTGGTTCATAGGTAGATGCTCAACCACTGAGCCACGATGGCTGGGCTGGAACCTACTTTTCTGTTAAGCTCAGGTGAAAGGGGTTCTGTTCCTTACATTTGAGACCCAGTAGAACAGTTGGAGGACTCATAATTCCTTCCTTTATTGTCTTACTAGAGGCCTGATGCATGAAATTCATGCAAGAGTAGGCCTTCCTTCCCCTGCTGCTGGTACCAGCTTCTCTCTGGCACCCAGGACCCTGGTTTCCCTCTGGCCACCGCAGGCACCCAGGACCCAGGCTTCCCTCACAGCATTGGCTTTATCCAGAAGGTCGTCCGGAGGATGTCCGGTCTAATTAGCACATTACACTTTTATTATTATAGATTTAGACTGCATGTCATTGCACTGTGATTGCTGCCACCTGTCCTGTAAAGCCTTTGCATTTCTTTGAGAACTTTGGAAACAGAACCAAATGCAGTAATTTATAGACTGCAGACCTAGAGCTTGCTGAGGACTCCATCGCCCTGCCCTGCTCCAGGGCTTTTGTGTATGAAACCCTAAATTACTTCAGTGCCTGTGGATGGCTATATCCTATCTCAAGCGCATTTTGACATTTTAGATATTTTCTTAGTTCTCTCTGACATTTGAAAAACAACTAGCCATTGATTTTTTTCATTAGTTATGTCCCTCAAGCCCATGTGACACTCAGTGCCTGATCTGGAGCACCCTATATTCAAACAGAACAGCTGACAAGCTGCAAGGGCAGGTCTTGGCTGAACAACCTCCCTTTACTCCCTGACAGGATGCAGTAAACATTATCCTGCCACAAAGCTGAGGAGCTTCTTGTATCCTGACACCTATTGAGAATATACAATGTGAAGCCCTCACTCTGGTGAACAGCAGATACATACTCTGGTGACTAGGGACTCTTGACTAATAATAGCTTAACAGAGGGTAAAGGCAAGTATTCATGCTGAATAATGAGTATTTACTATATGCTGCTTGTAACTAAAGGTACTTGTTATTGTCATTTATGTGCAGATTATCTTTGATAAGGAAATCGAAGCAATAAAATAGCAGCTTATGCATAACGAAGCAGCACACTTAGATCTGATACCTCTTATTGAGATAGAAATTTAATATTTATGCAGTGTATTAAAATGCTATTTTTGTATATACTGCTCTAGGGAAGTAATATTACTTTGTGTCATACATAGAGTTCAGGGCTTCTGTGATTTTTTTAATGAATTTTTAAATTATAAATCATTTCTTACAAGGTCATCTTTTAAGAGATTTTAAAACCTAGCACTACTGATGAATACTAAGTGACTGGAAGGAACAGAACAGGAAACTCAAGTTTCTTTTTAAACTCATCCTGGCGGTCCTTTAAGGAAAGGTTTCTGGTTGATCTATTTCCTGATCATGATATTAGTTCTCATGAATAGTAAAAATATTCTACTGGCAAACCAGCTCCCGTTGAGGTGAGTTGGTTACCTATGTTAGCCAACTCAATTTATTTCTATAACCTGGAAGATGCGGAAGGAGGGAAAGGAGAGTGCACAGATATTTTAAAATGACTCATTCAATCAGGAAAGAATCCGGGATATGAAGGAGTCACCTGACAGTTTAAAGGTCATTTTCTACATGGTCTTGGAAGGTCCTGAACGTTTGAGAACCTTTCATATCTATGCCTGTACTTCCAGGACATGCCTTTTGTTAAATGTCTTATCCCCTCATTTTATTTTCAGTTCATCTTTTAAATCAAGAAAATGTTTCCAATTTGACTTGAAAGTCATTGATCAGAGGTTTTTTTCTGTGTATTTGTGTATTTTTTGACAAAAACAAAAACAAAAAACAGTTAACAGAAACCATGTTATGGAGAGAAGACAAGGAAAAGTGAAGATTGGGATCAGTAGAAGGATAACCTGATACATGGATATATGAAAAGCTCTTGCCCTAGCCGGTTTTGCTCAGTGGATAGAGCATTGGCCTGTTGACCAAAGGGTCCCCGGTTCAATGCTAGTCAAGGGCACGTATCTTGGTTGCAGACTCCTCTCCTGCCTGGGCCCTGGTCCAGGCTCATGCAGGAGGCAGTGAATCAATGTGTTTCTCTCACATGGATGTTTCCCTCTCTCTAAAAAAAATCAATGGAAAAATACCCTCAGATAAGTATTAAAATTTAAAAAAAGCCCTTGTTTCATTTGATAGCAACTGATTAAACTCTCAAAACTTAATAAAATTTAATAAGCATAAATATGCATATATGTAGTAGATGATGATTCCATATTTATCTTATGTAGAAAATGTAGAGTAATACTCAAAAGGTATATATGATTGTAAAGAAAATTATTCTGGGTTCCTCACAAATGTTTATGTATAGAATAAAATAATTCTTTTACCTTTGGGTATGTAACAATCAATTAAAAAGGATTTGATTTATACCTGTGTTACAAGTCCCACCGCACTGCGTGAGCTGCGAGTCCTACCCTGCCACCATAAGTGGCTCGCGGGCTGTGGCAGGGGGGAACTGAGAGGTGCTCCATGCACCTCCTGGTGACCAGTCATTTGGTTGTTCCGGCATTCCGGTGTCTTCCCACTGGCCTTTTATAATATAAACTAGAGGCCCAATGCATGAAATTCATACAAGGGGCTTGGCCCTCGCAGCTGTGGCAACTTGCCTCAGCCCTCCCAGCCCCTACTTCGTCCGGAAAGTCATCTGGCTGCCCTGACTAATTAGCATATTACACTTTTATTATTATAGATAAAATGAGGCTTTAATATCTTTGAGCCATAATTCTCCTTAAAATTATGCCTTTATTTAAGAAATACAGTATATGTACAAAATATCATAGAACTTGCTGTTGCCATTCTACTAAATCCCAGAATATATTAATATATTTGATTACATTAAACAAAAAAGCTGGCAATACATATCTTTCTTTGATTGAATATTTATAACTATAGTTAGCAAAGGAATAATTTCTAATATGCAAGCATTGTGTGGGATATTTAAATCTGGTAATGCATGTATTTTAATAGCTATGCTAGGGAAATATTCCTGAAGAAAATATTCATCTGAACTAAATATTATTGGCATATGAATAGTTAGTATTTTAATTAATTGTATGAGGTGCATTTCAAGGAGATTTAAAAATGTCTGTAGAAATGTATAAAATAGTCTGTGCAATATTTTGTATGTGTGTCTTTCAGAATTCAGGGATTAAAAAAGGAGGCAACAGTACCATATACATAATGCTGGTTTTCTAAAGAAACAAGAGTCCATATATTGCCTATTCTATGGAAATTTCTGTTTCAAACAAGTCATGTCAGCTCCTGTATTTTGCTCAGGCTTAATTTCATCAGTTGTAAAATACAAAATTAATATTTGTGCTATAGGGTTGTTAGAATTCAATAGGCTATTATATAAGAAAGGTCCTATAAGATGCTTAAAACATAGTCCCTCTCAAAATTAAAAAAAAAACCCTCTATATAATATACTATATATAATACATTTAAAATAATTCATTAAATATTTTAATTTCAAGGGTTCAAACATTTTCAATAGTAATATACTTTAATTTTGAGCAAAAAAGAAAAATTCAGCAGAAGTTAGGTAGCTATAGCACACACATAATATATACTTTAAACTTCCTGAAATCTTTCATTATTATTATCCAAGGAGTTTTGTTTTATGTAGTTGGTTGGACTTGTAATCTTTTTCCTGAATTTTTATTTTCACATTTATTTCTTTGAAGATTATGCATAAATCCAAAAGGAAATGTGTTTCAATTTTTAATATTATGCAGCCAAAGACTTAGTATAAATGACCTATGATGTATATGATTTAGTTAGTATTAATCAATAAATGTTTAAAATCTGGCATAATTCATATAGCATATTACAAATAAATGCCATATCATAGATGCAACAATTTTTTATTTCACAATATTTATTGACTAGAGGCCCGGTGCACAAAAATTTGTGCACTTGGCAGGGTGCGGGGGGGGGTCCCTCAGCCCGGCCTGTGCCCTCTCGCAGTCTGGGACCCCTTGGGAGATAACAACCTGCTGGTTTAGGCCTGCCCCCAGGTGGCTGAGGGCAGACCTAATCCCTAGGTGCAGCTCCTGGTCAGGCTCAGAGCAGGGCCCATTGGGGAGTTGGGGGGCTGCCCCCTGTCATGCAGAGACCAGGGCAGATTGGGAGGTTGCGATGCCACCCTCAGTCATGCTCAGGGTAGAGCCGATTGGGGGGGGGGTTGGGGCACCGCCCCCTGTCACACTCAAGGCAGGGTCGATGGGGAGGTTGCACGCCACCCCCTGTCACACACAGAGCAGGGCCAGTCGGGGTTGGGGCACTGCCCCCTGTCACGCACAGAGCAGGGCCCATCTGGGGAGTTGGGGCTCCGTACCCTGTCACACACAGAGCAGGGCCGATCAGGGGGTTGGGAAGCTCCCCCCTGTCACTCACAGAGTAGGGCCGATAGGGGAGTTGGGGCACCACTCCCTGTCACACACAGAGCAGGGCAGATCAGGGGGTTGGGGCACCACCACTGTCACACTCAGGGCAGGGCCGATGGGGAGGTTATGGCTCTACCCCGTCACACACAGAGCAGGGCCCGTGTGGGGTGGGGGGGTTGCAGCGCCTCACCCTGTCACACACAGAGCCGCAGGGCGATCAGGGGGTTGGGGAGCTCCCCCCTGTCATGCACAGAGCAGGGTCAATCTGGGGGTTGGGGAGCTCCCCCCTGTCACGCACAGAGCAGGGCCCACCAGGGGGTTGAGGAGCTCCCCCCTGTCACTCACAGAGTAGGGCTGATAGGGGAGTTGGGGCACCACCCCGTCACACACAGAGCAGGGCCCGTGTGGGGTGGGGGGTTGCAGCGCCGCACCCTGTCACACACAGAGCCGCAGGGCGATCAGGGGGTTGGGGAGCTCCCCCCTATCAGGCACAGAGCAGGGCCGATCAGGGGGTTGGGGTGCCTTCCCCTGTCAGGAACAGAGCAGGGCAGTTAGGGAAGTTGTGGCCCCGCCCCCTGTCACACACAGAGCTGCAGGGTGATCAGGGGGTTTGGGCGCTGCCCCCTGTCACACTGATCCCGGTGCTTGGAGGCATATTACCCTTTTACTCTATAGAATGGAGGCCTGGTGCATGGGTGGGGGCTGGCTGGTTTTCCCTGAAAGGTGTCCTGGATCAGGGTTGGGGTACCCACTGGGGTGCCTGGCCAGCCTGGATGAGGGGATAAGGGCTGTTTTCAGCTGGGACTGAAGCTCCCAACTGTTCCTTTTTTTCTTTTTTTCTTTTTTTTATTCTGGCCCATCTTTAGCTCTGAGACTCCAGCTCGTAGGCCTCCACTGCTGAAAGCAGGTATCTGGTTTGTTTCGGTTCTATAATCAAAACTCTGTATCAACTCCAGCTCTGAAATCCCAGCTGGCTGAAAGCTGGTTTTTGGGGTTTTGTTTAGCTTCTATATTTGTTACAATGTTTCTTAAACTGCAAGCTCAGAGGCCTGCAAGGCAGGCGGGGAACGTTGCAGTCCTCCGTCACTGAAGCAAGCAAGCCTCACGTTAGTTTCAAGCTGCCTGGCTGCCGGCCGCCATCTTGGCTGGCAGTTAATTTGCATATCACCCTGATTAGCCAATAGGAAGGGTAGCGGTCGTATGCCAATTACTATGTTTCTCTTTTATTAGATAGGATATAATTGGAATGATTGGAATGTTGTGTTTTATTTAATAGCTAACATCTTGACTGATCCTTATAACATCAGCCATATGACAGGTTGCAAAAACCTTATGCCACAAGTTTATACAACTGAATTTCTGGGCAATTGAAACCAATAGGGAAGACTTGAGTGACATTTTAAAATTGTTTTTTTTTCTCTGATGGTTTTCATTTAATCACAATAATGCTCTGAGTTCTATCTTAGGTCCTTAAGTCTTTTGAGGGAACACGGCTAAAAAGACATATGTCCTTTTATATTATTTTCATTTGTTAATGTCATGGGCTTGTCTTCACATGACCACAATAAATTTATTCAAGGAAATTAAATTCAGCTAGAGGAAAAACTGAAGAAAAAACAAGCTGGTAATGGAAATAAAATACAGCCCAAGAGAAGCTTTTGGCAAATAGATTTATCACTTTTGTCAAACATTGTTAAGGTAGTTATTTGGAGCATTGGCTGTGGACAGTAAGTATATTGATGCTTAAGGCCACTAATGAAGCATATTGCCTGTGGAAACATCTCCCACAGTCTCCTTCCAGCTTTACCCCTAGGTCACTTCTTGGTCTCTCACCAGCAAAATGAGCTCACCTTTTCTCTCACGGGCCCGTTCGTGTAGCCTATGTTGTTTTTCCCATATGACTGATAATCTAATCTATTCTACAAAGTCCAGTCTTCCTCTCTAAAACTGTAGGGATAAGGGCATCAAGCTTCAGTTCATTTCAGTGCACTTTCTTATACCACCCTCCCAGCCCACTTACCCTCCCTTTGTACATGTTATTGCCTTCGGTGTACAATTTTGGTAGAGAGGGGAAGTACTAAGGGTTCTCACTGGCTTATTTACTCCAACTCTGCTTTCAGAAACTTGGGAAATTACCCTGAATTGGGTTGCCAAACCCCTTGGGCACTCTGAGAGAGAGAGACTCAGGACATAACTCCGTTTATCACCAAATTCCCATAAACCTCAACTATAACCAATTGATCCCAACGGTATTTTGGGTCCTCAGATTAAATGAAATCACGGTCAGTGTCTATAAATCTCTAAATGTTGTGTTCTTTCCTTCTCCCAGTGTGCATTTAGCTTCCCTGATAAATAGCCAGAGGGGTCCCATCAGGGAAGCTTTAAGGACAGTTCACAGGGCATTCTCGGCATGGTATCGTAGTGTCCTTCAGGTGGACCTGGCCTCTTTTTCAGAATCAGAGGATTCTCATCTGTGATCTGGCTGTGGTGAGAAGAAGACTCTTCATTGCGGTGAGTGAAGCCAAACCTCTACGCTCAAGCCCTAGTGTTTCTCTGTAATTATATATTGAAAAATTATTTGCAAGAATGACTTCTGTTTTTTTCTAGTGATCATTAAACCACAGCCAAAGATGTCAAATATTCTGACTACTGCTTTGGACCAGCTCCCCATTATATAGCTGTGACCACCCTGCCTCAGGGGGTCAGCTGCTGCCAAGTGGCCTCTGCCAGCCCAGAAACTCACATTTCAATGGGAGCATCTCCCACCTTTGTCTCTGATGTGCAGGGAGCAACCATGGGATTTTCTACGAAGGCAGGGGCTCCCCTTCATTAATGCAGTGATCAAATTTGGGAGATAATTAGGTGATTGGTGGATGGGGTGCACATAACGCAGTTATGTACTCCTATATTTGTAGTTCCTTATGCCTTTCAGTCTTTGTGTGATCATCAGAAAGTTCTGGCATCTCAAGTTCATTTGATGTAAATCACTGTCAAATCCAGGTACTAGTCAATCAACCCAAAATCGTTAAAACCACATTGAATCGAGGAACTTTGGGAAGTTAATCATACTGGTAAATTCTGACATTTAATATAGGGACTTGATTAGTAGAGCAGAGTGCAAGAGGGCAAGGTAGTTTTATTCAGAGCTCATACATAATTACTCATACGTAATACACTGAGGCTCCCGGAGCTATGCTGCTGCTGCTGTTGCTGCTGCTAACACTGCAGCCACTGACACAGGGCAGGGAGCCTGAAGCCTGCAGTCCCACCGACAGTGTCTTTGTGCTGACGTTGCTGGGATCTTTAGTCCTCTTTGACCCCGGCTACCATTCTCTTGGCCATCTTTACTATGTTAGGGGCACAGACATTTCTCCTAGCCTGCAGTTGCTCCCTGCTGCCACTACAGCAGTCAGAGCAGGAACAATAGCATCTCTTTTCCTTTTATTCTCTATTCTCCAGCTACTGCCTCTTATCAACAGAACCTTGAAGGCCAAGCGCATATGAAGAATTCAGATGAAAGGTTTCTAGGACCTAGCTCTCTAGAGGAGAGGCAAGCTACCAGGGTAACAAACAGAGCAATTAAAAAGTTTTAAAAAACTTTCAGAAATTTAGAAATGTTAGGTGGCCTTAATTCATTTTTGGCTTCACAGTTTAGCTGGTACTGGAAATTTCACTTTCTCCTTTCTGAAGCCCTTCTTTACCTGAGAATGGAATCTTTCAATTGTTTTTTCTCATTCCCCTAATAATTGCATTCTTTGTGCTTTACTTAAAAAAGGGAAATACAGTATTTCATCATACTGTTAATAATTGAATATTTATTAATTTATTTCAAAAATATACTTATACAATGAATACATTAATCAAGGTTTATTAGAGAAAATAAACACTCTAAAATAGATTTGAATAATTTTTAAAATTTTTATCTTGTTTTTAGTGTGTTGAGGTTCCTCATATTTTATATTAAATGTCATCCTTTATAACTATTTTATTGAGGTATAATAAACATAAAATAATATTTGTTTCAGATATACAACATGATCATTAGATATTTGTGGTATATATGTGAAATGATCACAATAAGTCTAATATCCATCACCACCATAGTTACAAGAATATGTTTTTCCTGTGATTAGAACATTTAAGGTCCACTCTTTCAGCACCGTTCAAATATGCAATACAATGTGATTAACTATATTCATAACACTGTGCATTATATCCCCACAACTATTTATTTTATAACTGGAAGTTTGTTCCTTTTGTTTGGACCTCAAGTTTACAGCGAAAATGTTCTTATATTACAAAAAGAAATAGATCCTGCTTACCATTATTTCCTTGTTGTATATAAACATATAAAATATTGCCACATTCCCCAGTGTAACTAATTAAAATTATCATATGAAAAATGGAAAAAAAATCATCTGGCATGTGCTTTCTTATTTTGCGAAACAAAATGAAAAGATTCCTATTTTCTCGGATGGAACATTTCCACTGGTTGACATCAATGATGAAATGTAGTGGCATGCATTTCTCTCCTAGTCCACATATTTAAGTAATCTGATGTTTTTGTGACAGCTAAAGTATGATTTTTAAACTGTCACTTCTGCAACTTGACTGTTTAAATTTCTCAGTTTTACAGAAGATCTGTGTTTAACAGACTTTTCTTCTAATTCTTCTGTTTCTTAAGGTCTGTTTGAACATTGTCTTAGGCTGTTTCAGCTGCTGTAACAAAATATAGATTGGATGGCTTAGATAATAATCACAGTTCTGGGGTCTGGGAAGTCCAAGGTCAAAGTGCAAGGGTCAGAGCCCGCTTCTTGATTTATAGTTGGTGGAAGGAGAGCTGCCATGTCTCTTTTCTTTTTAAAGGGACATCAATTTCATCATGAGGGCCCCACCATCATGACCTAAACTAACTCTATTTACTTCCCAAAGGCTCCATCTCCAAATACCATCATAGATTAGGGCCTCAGCATCAATTTTCAGAGTACATAAACATTCAGTCCTTAGCAGTCACCTTGCCAGAATGGGTACAGAAGAGGAAGCTCTGTGTGAAATTGTTCTCTTATAGAGGCTTTTGCTAGTCATTCTTAAGGGGAGTGGTCATTGTTTCCTGGTTTATCTTAATGATGATGAGTTTGTAGTTCTCAAGCTCTCTTATACACACCAATTTCTACCTTCTTGATAAGATCTAGAATCATAGGTTTATCCTCAAGATTGATTGTTCCTTGAAACTTAGCATCGTACACTGTTGCTTTCTTGGGAAAGAAATAGCACTCAAGTTCGATTAACATTAGTCTCTTTCACTTGTCTGTCAACTACGTAAGGATAGGATTGACTGGCATCTGTTCTGGTTTACCATGGAATTTTTTGGAACCTAACACAATGTACCATGCTTGGCAATCTATATATATATAAAAAGCCCGTAGCCCTAATGCCGTAACAACCAAAGACCAGCACGGGTGGTCAGGGGTGCGAGCACAGCGGGGTGACAGGCTGGTGGGTGGGGTGCATGTGGGTGGGCAGGGCTGAGAGTGTGGCGGGGTGGTGGGTGGGTGGGCAGGGCATGCACAAGTGTACGGAGCTGTGCGATTTCACGCACTGGGCTTCGAGTCTATACATAATTTTTACATGAAAATGTGAAAAGGAAATAGATTTTGGAATAATAAAGTCAGGTTCAGAAAATGTGTAAGATTTTCACAGGCAAAGGAAGGAAGGAAGGAAGGAAGGAAGGAAGGAAGGAAGGAAGGAAGGAAGGAAGGAAGGAAGGAAAAAGAAGAAGGAAGGAAGGAACAGAGGGAGAAAGAAAAAAGAAGAAATAAAGGGAGAAAAGAAAAGAATGAAATTTGGAATGGAATAGAATAGTACAATATGTTTTCATGTGATGTCAAATAATAATAACAGTGTGATCCAGGGAGGCCAGATGTCGGTTGGCTTGACAATGTAAATAAAGAACAAATGGGGCCTCATGATTTTAGCAAGGTCAGGACAATAACAAGAAGTGGCAAAAGTCAAGAGAGACTGGGGAGGATTCAAGGGGTAGGACTTGTGGGTGTTTGGTTGTCGGAGGCTTTGTGCACAATTTAATCAAACTGAAGAGCTGATTTGGAGAGATGATTATTTGTTCAGCTTTTAATGTGTTCCATTTGTGGCGTTGCTGAGATACCCAGTTGGTTGATCGTTTAAGTTTATTGAAGAGAAGGTGGACTGGAATGTAATTGGATTCAGATTTAATTGTGCTACTGCCTGGATTTCAGAAAATCAGCATGGGCCTTTGTTCTTATCTGTTAATTAAGGAACATGTTGGGGGGCTGGATGATCCATTAAGTCTTTTTTGTTTTGAAGTTTGCCTTCCCACCCTTCTAGAATTTGCTTTGCATAAAATATACTTTTTTATTGTGGCAAATTATACATAATATACAATTTACCATTTTAACCATTTTTAAGTGTACAATTCTGTGGCATTACGTATATTCACATTTTTGTACAGCATCCCCTCTTTTCTTTTCCAAACTTTTGCATCATTTCAAACAGAAACTCTGTTCCCATTAAACAAGAATTCCTCTTTTCCTCCTATTCCAGACCTGACAACCTCTAGTATACTTTCTGTCTTGATCAATAAGGTACCCAGAATAGGCACATTCATAGAAAATGTACCTTTTTAAATTGAGTTTTTACTTAACATTCAGAAACTTACCAAAGTAGAGTGTATAAGTAGATATAATATCAGGAAAATTAAAATATATGATTATTAATGGTCAAGGAGGTTGTTTAGAATGCTTTTTAGGAGTGCATTTAAATATAAATATTACAATTTAGTTCTAAGAACACATTGTCACTTCAAATAATTGTACATATAAAGGATAAGTATGTTCCTATGTTTCAACAATGTTCTATATATTCCCAGAGATACCTTATTTTTTATGTCTTGGTGTAATAATAATTTATCAGAACAGAGTTCCTTTGGAATTGAAAGGATTATAATCAAGGTCAAGACAAACAAGTTGTTGCAGTAAGACCAAAACAAAGAGGCTTCACAGAAACTCTTCTATAACAATATAATTCTTCAGTAGCTTGACTTTTGCCTTTGTCAGACAGTAAATAAATGCTGTATACAAAAAGCGTAATGTTGGTGGTTTATAGCTAAAGCTCTAAAATATCAAACATGAGCCTAAAGCTCATGCTTTATAGTCAGAAAATGAAAATGCCTTTGACATTGCCTGACATTGATCATTCTAAATAGGTTTGTGAGTTCTTTTTAATATTCATTCACAGAAAATTTTAAATCTACTAATTATTTATATAATTATCTTCTGAATAGGCTTTGAAAATTAATTTCATCTGGTGATTTTTCATGTAGATATTTTATTCAAGCTGATTCTAAAATATACATGTTTTTCAGATTTAATTTTATGTGTTAGTTATATGTGTCTGAACTTCACCTTTTGTCCCTGAATGTTCAGGAGCAATTTCTACTTATTCCTATTTCAGTATCATAGGCACACATGTGTGTGTATGTTTCTGGGGGTGTTAGGAGACCGGCACAATTCAAATATATACTTTCCAATAATTTACAATTTGAATAAAAAAGAAATAATTAAACATCAAACTAGTAATTTTCACAATATATTTAAGAGAGTTTTGGAAATAATATACTAATGTAAATAAGAATAATATGGGTTGCTCTAAGCTGAACTCATAGTAATGATTTCAATGCCATTATCCTTCTGGGTTCTTTTTTGAAAGAAAATTATTTCGTGTCCCCCTTGTTATATTACCTCTCAATTTCCTCTGTCAGGAACAGGTCAGTATCTATCTATTCATTCCTTTACCCAACAGATATTTCATGGACATTTCTCTAGGTCCTGGGAATATAGGGGTGAACAGGATGACAAATGTTCTGTCTGCAAGGAGATTGCATTCTAAAGAGAAAGATAACAAATAAATGAAAAGTAATTCATTAATAACAAGGCCTCAATGTTGGATTAAAACACAGTGATATGTTAGTTTATAACTAATTGGGTGACTAGTTAGGCTAAGCTTCTTTATGTAGGTGAACTGCACGTTGAGAACTGAGTGACTAAAAGTAGCCTCCCATGTGATCAAAAAGGGAATTTCAGATGCAGAAACTAGAGGTGCATTAAGTCCCGAGGAGGAGGGACAACAGAGATTAGGCATAGAGCAGAAATAAGATTTAGATGAGAACAGTGCATTGACCAAAACTGAGGTTGCAGAGATGGATAGGGCCCATTTCACATCTGATAAAACTTCTATCTCTGGTTGAGTATTTAAAACCCAAAATAAATGGCCCCAATCTATTAATCTGGTTGAACTTCCACTATGCTCTACTCTTCTGGTCACTATTTCACAAGCAATCCCATGTACTTGCCATTGCTGTCATTTTATACTAGAATTCCATCCACTTAGAATGTCCATTTTTTTTTCATACCAAAATACCAATATCTTATCAAAGCCTATGCTTTTATGAGCAACCAAACTGATGTTATTTTTAATATAGAAACCAATAGAAGATTTACAGAAGTTTTTTTTTTTAAATTTTACCATATAGAGTATTTTGATATATTGTTTAGATTGACTCAATTATACTTTTTTTTAAACAATTGCCTTTTCCTTGTTAGAAATGATATATATATTTCCGGCAAGAAATTTTGAAGCCACAGATAACAAACAAACAAAAAAACAAAAACAAGGAAGAACAAAGAAATATTACCATCACCCAGAGATATTCACTGCCAACATTTCAATCTGTTGATATATTTATCTTCCTATCATCAGTTTATCTATTTCTGTTAATTTATTCATATATAAAAGCAAACAACTTAATAATTTTGAACATTTTCATGTGATTTTTTTCATTTTATATAGATTATTTCATTTTGTGGATAAAACATATTTTATCAGTACTATTTAGTTGTAAATTTGATTTTTTTATTATTCACTAAGATAATTAACATACCAATGAAAAAAATGTTTGTTAAATTTATAATGAGTATGCTAAATTTATAATGAGTCATGAGTGAAATGACTGGGTAAAATATTTTATGAAATTTTAAGGCATTTGATACTTATTGCTGTACTGACTATACTGAATTAAATATGAGTCATGTAACTCTTCACTGTTATCTAGTTTTGCACACATTGGCAGCTTATACCCTTTATTAGCTACTTGAGAGTGAAGTTCACACTTTTAATTTGAATCCTACATATAACTTAGCAAAGTGCCTTTTTCAACAGCAAACATTTTAGGACCTGATTTTGAGGGGCTGAAACAATGGGATTGATCTGGAACACCTATGGGTTTTATGTCACGCTGCTTTCTCTGACACCAGCTCTGCAGAATGATGACCTTGATAGTACACGTTGGCTTACTGCAGGCATTAGATTTGAAGGCAATGATCAACCTATGTTCTTACCATAAGCTGGGATGCAGGAACATGGTCTTACTAGGAAATTAGTCGAACCATACTGTTTATGTTCTCAATAATGCTGTATTATTTTGAGTCATAAAAACAAAGTTTCTCTTTTGCAATGATAACTCACAATTGAAAATATGTCCATAGAATAACATTTAATTTTCTTTTTTTAAATATTGTTTAAAGTATTACATATAGTATTACATATGTTTCCTTTTCCCCCAATTGACCTCCCCCCTGTTCACCGCCACCCCCCAGCATGTGCCCTCACCCCCCTAGTGTCTGTGACTATTGGTTATGCTTATATGCATGCATACAAGTCCTTTGGTTAATTTTATTTTCTAGGCAGTGTTTCCCTAGCTGTGGTTTGTGCATTCTCAAGTTAAAGAGTTGAGATACAATGAAAAATAGATTAAAAAGTACTTTTAAAAACAATCTGCCTTGTTCCCAGTTAGCATTAACCTATAAATGTAACCAGTATTTTCATATAGTTGCATCTTCAAATTTAAAAACTTTTATATCCATTCAATCATTTAAATATTATTAAATAAAACTTGAGTCAGAATTATTACTGAGAGATATTTTAGGAAATTGATAGGAATATTCTGCCATCAACTGTGACAATACCCACTTAATGAACAGTATTAGAATTACAGTGATTTTTTAAAATGTTCACATAAATAAATGGCATCAGCAGAATTAAATTAGAAATTAATGATTAAGGAAAGAAAGGCTTTGATTTCCTTCCCCTGTTGAGAACGGTACTTTTGTTGATGATGATACTACCTCTACTGCACTCAAGTAAATGTCCACCCTAGGGGTCAGACAAATATAAAATAATATATTAAAATAATCACAAAAATATTGTAATTTAGAAGCATTTTAAAATGTCTCAGAGATTACCTGCTGCCTCTCTATGCCCTTTTTTGTCATAAGACACTTTTTTAAAACTGAAAACATATTAGCCAAAGAAAATATTGCCTTCTCATTTCTCACATATAAATATTTTTGACTTTATTTTTCCCTTTAGAATTAGAAATAAATGACAATTTCAGGAATAAAGAAGAAAATGAATTTGAAATGTTTCAGTTTTCTGATATTATATATTTCAGATCAACTATAAAATGAGATAATTCTAAGAGATACATAATATTTTTTTACATGTAACCCGATAAAGCAATGCCAAAGCACATTATCATATGAGTTTTGACCACAATAATAATATCACAAAACAGTGTAACTCTACAGATCATTAAATTGCAAATTCAAAAGCCAAACCAATGTGCATATGCATACAGTCTAGGGCAGATTTGGATCAACTCACTGTCAACAAGACCTTTATACATTTAGACACATTAGGAGAACTTAATATTTTGCTGCATGCAAATGTCTGACTTCTTTTTCTCTATAGCTATGAATTTTCTAAAAATACCTCATAGTATTGTTTTTCCTAGATTGTTTAAATATATTCACTGTCATACACACTAAGCATTAATGTCTATGTTAAAATATCTGCAGATTCAGTTAGCAATCTTATTTAGTATCTCACAGTCATGATAAAAAAAGTACTTGGGTAAGTATTTAGAGGATAAATTTGAACTAGGGTCATGTTGTCAAATACCTATAGCATAATATCAATGGTACATCATAAAGTAACCATATGTAAAACACCCCAAGAACACACTTTAGAAGAGAGAACACATCCAAATATTTAGGTAATTTTTTTTCATTCTCATTTAGATATTTGGTACTGGGCCCAAAGCAAAACTAATCATTTTTCCTCTTTCAAAACAGCTTTTTCCTATGACTTCCAAATTTCTGCTGGAAATGTTACTGATATTTAATTTATTCATATGTATAACCAGGAAAGTATTCTTTAATTATCTATTCCCTTTCCTCTCCCATTAAATGTGTCATGACATTTTGTCTAACTTCTATGTTATTTTGCCATTGGATCCATTTTTTTTTCCATTCCCATTGCTAGAATTCCCACCACATATGCCTTGAACTCCTGCAATTTATTCTTATAATCTCTTTTCATTTTGGCACTATATCTTTTATACAAACTTTCTGATTAATCTTCCTAAAGTAAGAGCTGATCATACTTGTTCTTCAAAAAGTAGCAGCATCTTCATTTCTTACCTAGTTAAATGCAAGCATCTCTTATTTTGGTTATTATCAATCAAATGTCAACGAAGATGGTTAGATTTATTTCTTAAAATTTTCTATACTCTATACTCAGAGCAAACTGTATGACATCTGTTCACAAGGAAAAACCACACATGTTCCATCTTAGTAACTGGAACTTGCACTGAACAGCCAACTCCTTTAGGGTGGGGATTTAACTTACTTATCTGGAACATAGCACAATAGATAATAGATACAGATGGTGAGTCCAATAAAATATGTAAAGAGAAAAAATGTGAGTGGTATAAGAGAGATTTTCAATACTAGTTTTCTTTCTTAAATAATCATTTACTACCTAGAAAATTAACTCACAAAATGATCTCTTATGATGCAAAGACATTTTCCCAATGTACATATTTTACAGTGCTATAAATCAGAAGTCTGAAATGGGTCTCACTAGATTGAAATCAAGGTGTCTGCAGAACTGCTTTCTTTTCTGGGATATCTCAGAGAGGATCTTGCTCATTCAAGTTGTTGGCAGAATTCAGTTCCTGTGTTTGGAGGACTGAGGTCCTCATCTTCTTGCAACTGTCAACTAAGGGTTGTTTCTAGATTCTGGAGGCTGCTACAGTCCTTGGTATATGGGCCTCTCCCTCATATGGGTCTTCAGATCCAACACTGGCAGGTCAAGTCTTTTTCATACTTTGCTTCTCTCCTGCCTCTTTTCCTAACTTTGAATCTCTCTGACATTCCCTTCTACCTTCCTCTTCTATTTTAAGGACCCTTGTGATTAGGTTGTGCCCACTCAGATAATCCAGGATAAAATACCTGTCTCAAGCTCAGTAACCTTAATTGCATTGGCAAAGTTGTATTTACCATATAAGGCAGCACATTCATAGGTTCTGGAGGTTAGGGCCTGTGCATCTTCGGAGAGCTGTGATTCTGCCTACCACAGTGGTCTATAAGATGCTTGGAGAAGCTCTTGGAGAGGTGAAAAACTAAAAAAATAATTTAGGGGAAATTAATAATGATCAGGACCTTGACGTATGGAACTTGATGTATGTACATTAAGTCAGATGAAGGCATTTAGGGCAACGGATATAATGTATAGGTTCAACAATGGGGAATTTGAAGGAGTGATTCAGAAATAGTAGCGGCTAAATGTAGCTGAAGATAAAGAGTTAGCAAGAAAAGAAGCTCTAATTAGAGATATAGTGAATCTTCACTGCTTGCAGATGCTGTACTTGAATATTTACGTACTCGCTGACATTTATTTGCAACCCCGAAATCAATAGATGCACTGTTTACACATACATTTGCAGACATGCGAAGAGCAGCGAAAACTTTGAGTTTCTGGACACTGAGGCTCCCAGCTGAGGTCAAACAAGGTGGTATTCTGCCTTCTTGTTTCAGCTCGCATCCTGTAAGCTTGCTAAACGTCCTACAGGCAAGCAGTGTTGTTAGTGCAAGTGCAGGTTTCAACACCGATGAGAGTGGCTTGTTTATAAGGACATTAGTGAGTTAACAAATAAAAGGCAAATGGCCTCCAAAGCCTCTGGCTTTGAATTATTCAAAGACCATAGAACTAATTGTTTCTAAGAAATGTATATTAAGCAAGATATCTTCAAACAGGTACATGCATAAAGCAAGGTTAGATTAAGTCTATGTAAAGGAATAGTTTCTCACTCCATGCAGAAGAAGCTCATAACCCTTCAGAGGGGTGGTCTGTTCTCTTCAGTTTATTCACTTTATTCACAATAGTAATCTTCTGCATAGCCTGGCTGGGTTCAAATCCTGACCTTTGTACTTACTATCTGCATAGTAACTCAGTATTATCATCTCAGATGAGATAATCATAAACGACTTTTTGCGAGATATAGAGATAAATTAATTCACAAAAGCGTTAACTTGTATCTGGAATTGCTAAGCATTAAATAAATGTTACTTTTATAATTTGAGTGGAATTTGTTTCCACTAATTATAGGAAACTATATTACTCTTTGAACATAGAGCAAGAAAGGTCAATTAGTTATGCTGATGAATGAAATACACTACTTTTTCTGAGTGATTTTTAAACATTTTGCATATTAGCCCTAAAAACATACTTCATTGATTAGCCTCAAATTTTAAGAGGCAAATATGATACATAATACTGGAGACTGGTGGGAACGAGGAAAGCATATTTGTGTCAACTTGTTCTTATTATCACTTGAATCTTTAAAAAATATTAACCAGGGAACTTATATGCATTTATGCATAGCACATGGACACAGACAATAATGTGATGAAGGCCTAGGAGGGGTGAGTGCAAGGTAGAGGGGGTCAATTGGGAAAAAAGGGAGAACAACTCTAATACTTTCAACAATAAAGATTAAAAATTTTAAAAATAAAAACATTATAACAGTAAAAACTAAAGAAAATAAAAAATAATATTCTCCTTAGGGAGTTTCTTTTAATCTTTTAGGACTTTAACCTTTTTTTTACTTGTTTTGTAGAGGGATATGTTTAGACCATATAGAGTACAGTATTGTATTTTTCTTTTTGCATTTTCTTCTTTTTTATTCAGAATTTCACTTCTGAAATAGCTTGAGTAAACTGCTTTACCAAATCAGCGTGAATATTTGGTCACAGGCATTTAACTCATCAAAACAATTTTTGAGTTCCCACGGCCTCATTAGCAGGATATTCAATAACTCCCCTGCAAGCTCATATCTTCTCTTCTAAATTATCCAGTAATACTGAAGTTTTCCATAGTTCAAAAAAATGATCACTCTGACATCCATGCCCAAGCAGAGTATAGCTGGAATCTTTCTTCAGTCACATGACATCTTTGTGGAATGCTCGCTAATACAGTATGAAAAACACCTGTGACCATACTATGATGCTATGCCCCTGCCAGATCCCTGATAATCAGAGAGCCCCCTGTGGCTTTACTGAGCGAGGGGATGGTTCCTCTTCTCCGTGCTAGTGAGTCCTGTATTTATATCTCGAGATTATAGTCTTAGTTGTCAGATTATTTGATCATCATTCACAGTCATCTCCCATCATCACAGGCTGCACATTGGTTCAGGAGCGCAACATCTAGCATGTTAGGTAACATCTAGCATCCGACCTCTCATGGATTTAATCTCCATCCTCCTTTGTGTCTGACTAGGGATTGGGCAAATTTCCCTTAATAATAGTCTTATAAAATAAGATACCATTTTCTATGGACAGCTGGGCTATTTGTGACATTTTGAATTGCTTTATTTTAAGTGGCTGCAAGGAGATTTAGTCTTTCTATGTAATTCTCAGATAACCATACAGCCTTCTGCCCATAGCGGCCCATTGCCTTTATTGATTCTAAAGAATTTTCAGATTACCTCTTTCCTGCCATGTGTGTATGTACCAGTGTTTGTGTGTATGTGGATGTTTGTGTAGTGTGCATTCTAGCAAGTTATTCCACTCAATAAAAAGGAAGATAATTTTTTAAAATGTGCTTGTTGCTATAGATGTGCATATTTGTACACGAAAGGTTTTTTTTTAGACCTCAGAGCATATTGTACCCATTATAATATACCTTCCACTAATTACAGGAAATTACACCTCTGGGTTTAATTTTCAAAATTTAATTTTAAAAATAAATTTTAGCCCTAGCCGGTTTGGCTCAGTGGATAGAGCGTCAGCCTGCAGACTCAAGGGTCCCAGGTTCGATTCCGGTCAAGGACATGTACCTTGGTTGCGGGCACATCCTCAGTAGGGGGTGTGCAGGAGGCAGCTGATCAATGTTTCTCTCTCATCGATGTTTCTAACTCTCTATCCCTCTTCCTTCCTCTCTGTGAAAAATCAATAAAATACATTTTAAAAAAATAAAAAAATAAATAATAAATAAATAAATTTTAATTGAAATTGATGATTGATTTTTAAAAATTATAGAACCTTTACATTTTACTTTTTTTTTCTTAGGGCTAAAACTTTTACTAATGCCGCAAATAAAAATAAATAAATAAATAAATAAATAAATAAATAAATAAAACCTCTTGTCAGCTTTGTCTCTGATATGAAGATTAGGACACATGGCATGTAGTTGATTCCTATCCACTGTTCAAGTTTGAGAAAATAACGAACTCTGTAAGTCATATTTGTCCTTGCCAGGAACTAATCATCTGTGGGACCAAATGTAGATGATATGGAGACATGTTTTATTTTTTTTAATTTTTTTTTAAATATATTTTATTTTTTACAGAGATGAAGGGAGAGAGATAGAGAGTTAGAAACATCGATGAGAGAGAAACATCGATCAGCTGCCCCCTGCACATCTCCCACTGGGGATATGCCCGCAACCCAGGTACATGCCCTTGACCGGAATCGAACCCGGGACCCTTCAGTCCGCAGGCCGACGCTCTATCCACTGAGCCAAACCGGTTTCTGCTGGAGACATGTTATAAAGTCAGCCTGGGGACATCTAGATTTGAGGATTTGGGAAATTACTCACTCCCTGCGGGGAGAATTAGAACATAACATAAGGTAAATATCGAAGTGGCATGTTAGATTAAAATCAAATGAGCATCAGAGTGTAGCTATTTCATTCCAACCCTATTTATAATCAAGCATAATATACTAAAATAGCAGTGTGAGTGCACAGCCTTCTGATGATAAGGAAGATGATTAGAGCCTTATAGGCAAGTTGAGATAATCAGTGAGTCCAACCAAGATGAGGCTGGGGAAAATGAGAACCAGATTCAGCTCTAGGACTGGGGCTGGCAGCGAGGAAGTGGAAAAGCACTCCTCAGAGACCAGAGGGATCATGATGAAGCAAATACCAGGATGCTCCTGCTTTAAATCTTCCAAAGACTCTCCATTGCTTTGTTGTGGTTGTTGCTGTTAATCCTCACCTAAGGATATTATTTCCATTGATTTTTAGAGAGAGTGGAAGGGAGGGGGAGAGACACACAGAGAGAAAAACTTCAATGATAGAGAGACACATGGGTTGGTTGCCTCTGCATGCGCCCTGACCTGGGATCTAGCCTGCAACCGAGGTATGTGCCCTTGATTGGAATCGAACACAGGACTGAATCCGGGACCCTTCAGTCTGAGGGCTGATGCTCTCCACTGAGAAAAACAAGCTGGGGCTCCATTGCTTTTAATACAATGCAAACTTCTTTAACATGCTCTCCATGCAAGTTTGTCCTACATCTCTGTCTCCTGTCACCACAAGCCCACATGCCTTTTGTTTCGTTTGTTCTTTCTGTTTTAGGGACTTTGCATTTCCTGGTTTTTTTACATGGCATATCAACCTCAGAACTACCCCCATTTGTTTGCAAAATGCTTTAGGGATGTATGAAGATAGTACAGGCTGTGTTAAATATACAAAATGTGAGATTAAGCAGACAGATACAAATAACCGAAAGGCTTTGTGGGGCCCATATAGGTGAAATTAGTTTGGTTATCAATGACTCGTGAAGAGAATATAAGAAAAAAAATGGGAGAGGAAAATAATGTTTTCTAGCAAGTAATTCCTATAAAAATAATTCAAAATTGCACCTTGTTTTTTGACAGGAAAGGATCATCTACAGGACACTGGGAAACTGTTTTATGGCTGATGGTAAGTGAATATTTATCAACAGCATTTACAAGCATTTTCAAACGATTTTTTCCAGTTATTTATTGAACAACTTCCGTATTTTATGTCTTGAAAACAACATCCATTTTATTTTAGCACAATTTGGGGGGTCAGGAAACCTTGGAGAAATTACGTGGGTAATTCTTCCACTCTCCATGGAGTTTGCTGAGACCACTTGGTGTATTTAGCTGTGAATGGCTGGTCTGATGAGTCCCAGATGGCTTCACTGATGAGTCTAGTCTAGTTCTTGGCAGAGACAGTTGGAAGGATTAGCCCAACTGGGACTGTTCACCAGAGTGCTTACGTGTGTCTCAGCACAGCAGTCTCAGCAGAGTCAGATCTATAATAATAAAAGTGTAATATGCTAATTAGACCAGACAGCCAAAGGACCTTCCGGACATCATTCTGGACATCCTTCCAGACAAAGCCGTGGTGGCGGGGGCTGAGGCATCGGCAATTAGGGGTGATCAGGCAGGCAGGCGAGTGGTTAGGGGTGATCAGCAAGCAGGCAGATTGGTTAGGGGCAATCAGGCAGGCAGGTAGGAGAGCGGTTAGGAGCCAGTGGACCCGGATTGCGAGAGGGATGTCCTAAACTGACAGTTGGATATCCTCGGAAGGGTCCTGGGTTGAAAGAGGATGCAGGCTAGGCTGAGGGATCCCTCCTCACCCCCGTGCACACATTTCATGCACCCGGCCTCTAGTTTATTATAAAGCTGCTCAGGGCTTCCCATGACAAGAAGTGGAAACTGCCGGTTTCTTAAGAGCAAAGCTCCAAACTATAATAGCATTACTTCCAACATACAGTGGAACCTCAATTTTCAAACTTAATTCATTTTGGAAGCCTGTTCAAGAAGCGATTTATTTGAAAACCAAATCATCTTTTCCCATCCTCCTATATAATAAAAGCCTAATATGCAAATTGACCGAATGGCGGAAAAACTGGTGGAATGACCAGTCGCTATGATGCGCACTGATCACCAGGGGGAAGACACTTAACGCAGGAGCTTCCCCCAGCCTGCAGGCCCCAGGCCAGCCAAGGTGGGTGGCAGCAGTGGCCCCCCGATTGCAACTCCCCCGGTCACCCTGCAGAGGCAGGTGACCAGTAATGGCGGCAGGGGCGGGGCCAGTGAGCAAGTGGCACCAGGCTGGCCAAGGCAGGTGCCAGCAGGGGCCCTCAATTGCCCTGCCATTTGCCCCACAATATGGCCCTGATCACCAGCCAGGCCTAGGGACCCTACCTGTGCATAAATTTCATGTGCCAGGGCTCTAATTAGAAATAATGTAAATTGAATCAACCTGTTCCAGACACCCAAATGATTCCCTATTTTAACTTTTCTTATATGCAGTACATGTCTAATGTACTGGTTCAGCTATAAACAAACACTTCTTTATTTAAATTTATTGCACCACCCCCTACTAGCCTTAAAGGAATCACTTTTAGCACTCATTTCAGGGGTGTTTTTCAGGTCAGCATGCAGCATCTTTGCTTGTTCAGATACCACTGCCTCCTAAATGCTGTCACCAGGTAACTGCTTTTGTTCATCTGAAGCAACACCAGTTTTTCTACCTCTTTAATTGCCTGTGATCTTTGCTTCTTTCACACCCTTAGCAACATTAGCACATTTGATGGCTTCTTTATGTTTTAAAATTGTGCTAATCATCCATTTTTCCAGCAAGAAAAGCATTCTCTCCTTTGTTTATTTCCTGAGAGATGCTTTTTGTCATGCTGGGATATCAGCAGGAAAGGATTTTTAGAAGGAAAAGCAAAGTTTGATTTGAAAACCAACACATTTTCCTGTGAACAACTTGGTTGAGAACCGAATTGTTCCAGATGGGAGATGGTGAAGAACTGAGGTTTGACTATATATTCTGTTGGACAATGTGGATACAGCCTCTCCAGTTTCAAGAGGGAGACAATGGTGTCAATTCTCTGTGAGAGGAAAGCGAATACATTGTGGCCTTATTTAATTTGCCTAAGGACATTAGGTATTCCTATAGCATTAGCAAGGCCATGCATAATACGAATATGGCTGCAGATGGATTTCTAGATATACTGGATATATACCCAGAGGCAAAATGAAAACAATTTTAGAACTTTGATTTCCACATTAAAAAAATATTTATAATTTCACCTTCCCAATTCCATTCTTCTCTCTTCAAATGAATTAGTTTGTGTTTATTATGATGAACTGTTTTAACTTTCATATGTATGTAAATTACTAAGTAATAGCATGATTTGGCAGTATTTAAAATTTGATCGGTATATTAATTTACTTCCTGAAATCTGTTTATTTGCCTAATATGGCAATGGGATTTTGTAGATAGACATAAGTATTTTCTTTTTTTTCTTTTTTTTAATTTAATTTAATTTTTTTTTATTGCTTAAAGTATTACAAAGAGTATTACATATGTCTCCTTTTTTTTTCCACCCTTGACAATATTTTCAATACCACCTCTCACTTATAAAGTTTCTAGTACACTGTTGTGTGAAACAAGTGATAGGGAATATCTTTGCATAGTTCTGATTTTAAAATAAATTCTAACATTTCACTAATATGTATGATGTACAGATTTTTAGTAGATGTTCATTTTTTATTAAAAGAATTTATCAATTTTTAGTTTAGTATTTTTTTCAAAAATCACACATGGATATTGTTTTTTAAAGTTATTTTAAATATCTTGAGCTAATTATGAGTTTTTCTCTAATAATCACTTAATATGATCAATTATATTAATTTTATAATGTTAAGTTTCACTGAAATTCTAAGATAGACACAACTTAGTCATGACATATTGCTAATGTGTACATTGCTAAATTCAATTTATTAATGTTATGTTTAGAATTTTGCATTTATTTTCACAAGTGATATTGGCTTATAATTTTTCAGTTTCATAGAACTCTCACTGAATTTCAACATAAAATTACTTTAAAATGAATACTTTTATTTTTTTTGATTCTCTAGAAACATTTACTTAAAACTAGATTAGTTGTTTTTTAAAAACCGAGTATAGCAATTGATTTTTGTCTATTAACTTGCATCTTACAACTTTGCTATAATCACTAATAAGTTACAGAAAGTATTTATTTTGGTGATCTTTTTTAGCTTTTCTACATAAACAATTATGTCATCTATGAATAAGAACAGTTTTATTTTTTTCATTCCCAGTCTGTATACCTTTTATTTCCTTTTCTTATTGCATTAGCTGGGACTTCCAGTATGATGTTGAAAAGCAGTGGTCTTTGCCTTCTTCTTGACATAATGGGAAAACTAGGAGCTTCTGACCATTAAGTGCGATGTTGACTGTAAGATTTTTTGTAGATTTTCTTTACCAAGTTGGGAAAGTTGCCCTCTATTCCTAGTTTACTGAGAATGTTTGACATGAATGGGTGGTGGATTTGTTAACTTCTTTTTCTGTATCAATTGATATGATCATGCGATTTTCCTTCTTTAGTCTGTTGATGTGATAGATTATATGAATTTATTTTTGAATGTTGAACCAGCCTTGAGTATTTGAAATAAGTCCCACATGGTCATGCTATGAATTCTTTTTATGCATTGTGGGATTTAATATGTTAATGAGTAGGGTGGTTTTTTTCCTGAGCAGGATGCAAGGGTGATTTCTTTCCTGGGTTCTTGTCCAGATGGACTCAAAGAATGAAGCCAAGAACAAAAGATGGTAGATGAAAAGGGTGGAAATGTATTGGAACCAAGTACAGACTCCCACATGGGAAGGGAGTCCCAAGAGGGTGGCCCACTGAGCCCCCTTTTCTAAGGTTTATAAAGGCTGAAGTTCTCTGTCTCTTGATAGTCCCTTCTTATTAGTCACTATATCAGCTTCAAAGCTCAAACCCCTGTGGTTCCTCCCTCTTTTCCTCCACCCTTCAGTGGTAGAATTCTCTATCTCCTGTGAAAATCTGTTTTCCTCTTTCTCCCATTTGTCAGCATTTCTCTATTTCCTGTGAAAGTTGGCTTTCTCTTTCTCCCCATACCCAGTGGCTTTTCCCTATCTTCTGTGAATGGATGTCTTCTTTTCCCCTTATCCCGTGGCACCTTTTTCTCTCTGTCTGTGAATGTATGCCTTTTGGCAGCTCTAAGCCCTCACCTTTGCAGTCCTCCCCCATGGACCTCTAATTCCTAAAACTCCCTAAACCTGCCTATTTTACCCCTAAAACTCCTTTCATTTACATTTTTAAGAGGATTTTTACATCTATGTTCATGAAAGATATAAATATAACGTTTATCTGGTACTGGTTATTCAGGTAATATTGGTTCCATAGAATGAGTTAATTTCTTCCTGAACACTTGGCTATAATTTATAAGTGAATTCATCTGGACTTGGTGCTTTCTGTTTTAAAAGGTTTGACAGTTTATTCCATTTTGTTAGCAAAAGCTGGTCTTTTCAGATTATTTATTTGATCATGTGTGAGTCTTGCCAATTATGTTTTTAAAGAAATTGGTAAATTTCATATAGGTTATCAAATTTATGGACAAAGATGACCACAACATTTGTAGTGATTGCTTATGTTTCTTTTCTTATATTAATAGTTTTTGTCTTCTCTCTTTTATTTCTCTTTATCTTCATTAGGCTGGCTAGAAGCTTATGAATGTTATTGATATTTTCAAAGAACTAGTTTTTTATTTTATTTTCTCTATTGATTTCCTATTTTCAATTTCGGCTTTATTTATTACTAGTAGCCCTGCACATGAATCCACGTGCCAGTAGCTCACTGCCACTCTCCTGTAGCTTTCTGTCCTCTGTCCTGTAGCTCCCCCAAGCCTCCTCATAGCTTGCTGCCCTGCCCCCTCCTGTAGCTCTCTGCTGCTTGCTTGTAGCTTGCTGCCCCACCCTCCTGCTGATCCGTGATCCGGTCCTTACACAGTTGGTTGTTATGTAACGACCATTTCCATATTACATATATATTATATAGGATTTCTTTTCTTCTGCTTACTTTGGGTTTAATTTGTCTTTGTTTTTTTTTTCTTCAGTTTCCTATGGTGAAACTTAAGATGATTGATTTTAGATCTTCTTTTCTAAAATACTAGAGGTCCGGTGCACAAAAATTTGTGCACTGGGAGGGGGGGGGGAGTCCCTCAGCCCGGCCTGTGCCCTCTTACAGTCTGGGACCCCTCTGGGGATGACCACCTGCTGGCTTAGGCCTGCTCCCTAGGGGATTGGACCTAAGCAGGCAATCAGACATCCCTCTGGCAGTCCAGCAGTCATCGGGGGATGTCCACTTGCCAGCGGGGAGCAGACCTAAGCTGCAGTTGGACATCCTTAGCACTGCTGAGGAGGCAGGAGAGGCTCCCACCACCACTGCTGTACTGGCAGCCATCAGCCTGGCTTGTGGCTGAGCAGAGCTCCCCCTGTGGGATCGCACTGACCACCAGAGGGCAGCTCCTGCATTGAGCATCTGCCCCCTGGTGGTCAGTGTGTGTCATAGTGACTAGTCATTCCCAGTCTTTCTGCTGTTAGGGTCAGTTTGCATATTACCCTTTTACTATATAGGATAGAGGCCTGGTGCACAGGTGAGGGCCAGCTGGTTTGCCCTGAAGGGTGTCCTGGATCAGGGTGGGGCTCCCGCTTGGGTGCCTGGCCAGCCTGGGTGAGGGGCTGATGGCTGTTTGCAGCTGGTCACACCCCCTTCAGGGTGGGGGTCCCCACTGGGGTGCTGGCCAGCCTGGATGAGGGGCTGATGGCTGTTTTCAGGTTGGCCACACCCCCTTTAGGGTGGGGGTCCCCACTGGGGTGCCTGGCCAGTCTGGGTGAGGGACTGAGGGTCATTTTCAGGCTGGCCAGCGACTGAAGCTCCCAGCCTCTCCTTTTTTTCTTTTTTTCTTTTTATTCTGGTATTTATTTACCTTCTATAATTGAAACTTGGTTGCCTCACTGGAGCTGAGAGCCAGGCTCCTGCTCGCTCCAGCTCTGAGGCCTGCTGAATGCAGGTATCTGGGGTCAGTTTAGCTCCTATAATTGAAACTTTGTTGCTTTCGGAGCTCAGAGTCAGGCCGCGGCAGGCGGGGAACCTTGGCTTCCTCCATCACTGGAGCAAGCAAGCCTCCTGCTCGGTTCAGCTGCATGGCTGCAGCCGCCATCTTGGTTGGGTTAATTTGCATATCTTGCTGATTAGCCAATGGGAGGCATAGCAAAAGGTACGGTCAATTACCATGTTTGTCTATTATTAGATAGGACTAGAGGCCTGGTGCACAGGTAGAGTCTGGCTGCCCCTGATTGGGGTGGAGTGGGCGGATCGGGGGTGGGGTCGGCCAGGGGAGTTATTAGTATCAAAGATCTTTTGCAGGGTGTATACACAATTGCTGTTGGCTTTCAGATGAGTTGAAGCTTCAAAGACTCTTTAGTGTCAGGGACACTTAACAGCTTTCGTTTCTAAACCTCTTCCCTAGACAGGTAATGTGGTTTAGTTCCCTCTGACAAACCCTCTAAAGAGAGGCCATGGTGTGATGTCCTGCCCTCTTTGGTAGTAAGCAGTGGAGAGAGGACGCAGGAAGATGGTGGTTGTGCTGGGCACCTCTCCTGGACACCTGACTGACAGTCCAGACCATGAGCAGTTTTCCTCCTGATCACTCGTCATTCAGGTTCCTGGTCTATGAAGGCTGGAGAGCTTTTACTTACTTAGAATCACTGAAGGTCACACTTCAGTGATTGGGTTGGGGAAGCTGATTAGGGGTGGGGCAGGGGGAGGAGCCACAGGCAGTTGGCTGGTCAACCCCACCTCTGGTCGTTCCACCATTCGGTTGCTTGGCATTTACATAGAAAGATGCATTCAATGTAATAAATTTCCCTCTATGTACTTCTTTTACTAAATCCCACAATGTCTATAAGTTGTTTTTTACATTAATTTTGTTCAAAATTTCTCTTGCAATTCTTCTTTGACCCATGAGTTATTTAAAAGTGTGCTGTTTACTTTTCAAATATTTGGGAATTTTCCATCGCTAATTAATTTTTAAACCAATCAGTAGAACTCTATCTCTTTCTGTCTTCCTGCTTTAGTTATTTTTTGTTTGTTTGTTTTTTACTTACAGCCAGTTTCTTCGTTTTAGGTGAGATGTGATCTTAAATAAAATAGTTTTATGTGTTTTCCCTGTCTATTACTGTTTATATGAATTTTACCTTTGAATTTTGAAGGCTTTCTGGATATTAGCCTATGACAGATTTGAGTACACAGTGAGCAATATTTTTTTCATTAAAACTTTGTGTATGTACTTGGTTTAAATAGATTATATATTAAAGATACTTCTTAGTAAATCAAGTAGAGAACGAACTTTCTAATTATTGCTGCAAATCAAATGACATTCACCATTTTCTCATCTTGGATTAATGATATACACCTCTAATAACTGAATGTGTACTCTAAATGGTAGACTCCAATAAGTATTTTAAGGTGTAAAAGAAATATATCATTTTCATTAGTCCTTACATTTTTTTTTTCATAAAAATTGCCAGATTTTACAGTTTCTTAAAATTTAAATCTTGCCTGTATTTTCTCCAAAAATCACTGTTCTTTCTTTTTTTTTTTTTTTTCTACAAATCTTTGTTCCTTCTCAGGCATTTTTAACTGTCAAATCTTTTTTGTCACAGGTAATTGTAGTTTTTTTTGTCCAGAGAAGTATTAAGTACCTAATTCCATATTATAGATCCAGTTTCTTTGAGTAATAACTCATTTTTACTTTATGGTTAGGTCATTTAGATGTGCATTCATTCATTCATACACAAATATAATTGTGTATCTACTATGTACCAGATATTCTATTAGGGGCTTGGTATACCATGGCAGGCAAAATTCTTGCCTTTATGGAGCCTAAAGTCTAGTGCGAGGATGGAGAATGTCTGCAGGCCATTTCAGGCCCATGAAATCATTTTTTCTGGCCCTGCTGAGCAAACTTCAGGAGGGACTTGAAATTAAATAAATCTAGGAGCGTTTTTCATAGCAATATAAATTTATATTAAGTGAATTATATCAAGCAAATGATATTAAATATCCAAATGGCCCTTGGCAGGAAAAAGAGTCTCCGCCCCTAGTCTAGTGGGAAAGATATTAGGCAAGTACTATCATTTCAGTAATGTATATTGGCCTTGATGGAATTAATCCGAAATTAATGTGTTCCCCAAACATGTCCCTTTGCTATTGATTGCACTCAACAGAAATGTCCTCTTTCCAAATGTTCTTTGTGCCTTTCTAAGTCCCACACAGCATTCAAATCTAAGCTCAAACCAAACTTACTCCATTAGTTCCCCCCCTCGCAAAGATAATAAATATTCTTCCCCCTGATTATAAATAACATTATGTATTACTACACCAAGTACTATGTATTTGTCTGTCTTTCATACTAGAATTTTCCCCATTTATTTAACCTTAACATTTCTATTTTCCTCATAGAAATACATCTATACTCCTGTTTATCTACTGAAGGTATAATTGTTAACAACAATTATACATGTGAGCCAGAAATTGAGCTTTAAAAGAAATTCCAATGTCCTCAGTGATTTGCTGGGAAATGTTTAAAAACTTGTTCATGGGAGAAAGATGGAAGGAAGGAGAGGGAAAGGATCCCTGATGTATAACATTTGTGGATTTACGTGTTATAAATACTTCCATCACGGCCAATTTCAATCTACCAGGATGACATTACTGACTATGGAGTAAGGAAGAGCTTTGCAGTAGCAAAACATTGTATAGTATTTTATACAAATTCTTGGGCTCATCTCACACCTACCAATTTAGAAGCCTGGGGAGAACTAGCACTCTGTGTATTAACGAGCCTTCTCAGTGATTCTGACACACACTAAGCTGGAGAGCCACTGATCCCATATACTGTCTGGCATGTAGGAGAGCTCAGTATCCATCCTTTTAATTTGCTTGCATCAGTAAGAAGGTAACCACTTTCATTAACATTATTTTCTCTACATTATCCACTTTATCTGATCCTGTGATTTACATAATAAAAGAGCATGTCATTTAAATAAAACTAAGAAGATATAAATTTGTGTGGTGTGGACAGTGAGATCAGTGTTGTATTAGAGCATACATTAGTCAATGCAGATGGGAAATGTGCACTGTGTAAATTCATGTTCTAGTTATGGGGAAAGCTGCATTGTGTGAGGTTAAATATTCTGGCTAAAGGTAAATAGTATCATTAAGTATCTTCAGTACGAAATCACAGGAAGTAAAATGAGCTAACAAGCAAAAGACAGAGACACAGACAACTGTGAGCCTAGGTTTTAGGTAAACTGGGAAGGATTTATTATTCTATCTTGGTCTATCTAGGACAACAGCAAATATACCTGTTTTCGTAGTGGTTGAGCAAATGAATGTCATTTAATGAATGCTCTGTGCAACTTGATTAGTCAGTAAATCATTATTATTGTGAGTAGCACACACAAATAGAGCAAAAGAGGAAGTAAAAGGTCCAATCTAATTCGATAGCTTTCCATGCTCATTCATCACAGCAGAGCTGTTTAAACTTTTGCTCCACTGGCCTCCTAAGTTTTATACTCAGATTTGGTAAACTGGCCTTTGTGTTTATTCCCTAAAACTCACCCCCAGATTTATTTAACCTTAACATTTCTATTTTCCTCATAGAAATACATCTATACTCCTGTTTATCTACTGAAGGTGGAACAGGTGTCTAATCTCCCCATAGCCAGTGGAGTTGTATGACTCTAAGCTGCCTCTTCCCCAAACACACGTACAAGCAAACATGCAACAACTCTGTCCCCGCCACCATCAACTGTGCTGTGGCCACCATGCAGCACTGGAATGTCCTCTTTCTCCCCGCCGGTTACTTAGAGTTGAGTTTGGTGAGAGTCCCCCATTTCTATCCTGCCAGCAGAGCTCAATCATTTCCAATCCTGGCTATACATTAGAATTAACTTGTGAAGTGGTTTCATTTTTAAAAAATACATTTTTATTGATTTCAGAGAGGAAGGGAGAGAGAGAGAAACCTGGTTTTCCTCAGGTTTCTACAGTGTGACATACCTGATCAAGAAAAGAAGTCCCGCTCAGCTGGACAGCCCAATATGGGCAGCCAGCATTGTCATGACCGAAGTTAACTGGATCCTCTCGCTTGGAGAAGGGCTTTTAAAAATGAAGGGATTTCTTTAACTTGAAGTATTGCCATGCCAACTAAAACATGAGTATATACTGTGTGAATCACATTGTGAAAGCAATTCACTGAATTATGTCCAGTTCACTGAAAAGTAGGCTTAATGGGCTTAATCTTCCATGCCAGGTACTTAGTGGTAGGAGCTTAATAAATGTGTTGAAAAATAAACATCCTACAAATATTCCACAACTCTTTTTTTTTTTTCAGTGAGATCACCATAATACTATTATTTACATTTTTTTTTTTTATTTTTTTGGCTCCTTCCTTATAATGTCTCTGAGCCACGAATGGCAAGAAAAGGTTTTGTGTTTTTATTTTGTTTGCTTTGTGGTGGCGGGTTGTCATTTTTGTTTGTTTTACTTACTATTTCAGGAGTCTGTACACATTCTACTGCTATAACTCTCCTAACGCCTCTTCTAATGCCATCCATAAAAATCCTATCACAAAATGCTCTTATAAAAGCCTGTGTTCCCTGAATGAATGCTTTGTGTGACTATAAATGGGAAAATACGATCTTCTAGGTTCACTGCCGGGTTGGAGGCTGCCTCCAAAGGGGGTGAAGACCTTCACTCTGTGGCTGTTTATTCTGCTCAGTGGTGAAATGTCCTTTCACTTTTCCTTCACATGCCCGCTTCCTCCCTAGGCAGACATTAGGAGCTATTTCTGTCCTCGCTGGGTGATTGTTATTTTATTGTCGTGTAGGTGGTGGTTTGCCAAAAATAAAGGTTTGGATCAAAACAACTTAGTCAGTGATTACATGTAGACAGCCAGCGTTTTCTTTCTGACCTGCTGTCTTGTGTACATTTAATTATCCCTTATGACTTTTAGCTTATAAGCACTCCAACAAAAACTTAATTTCAAGGCTTGTAGGGAGGCTTTATTTCTGCAGGAACACTTTAATGCTCTTGGCAGACCATAATATCTAGGATTAAAATGTAATAAAGTAACTCTATTAAGTTTTCTTCATGCCAACGTTGCGGCCACATGAGTATGAGAAGCAAAACATTTGCTGAGGATGATATTGCTTTGGTCGTCCTTTGAACCACCGATAATATACATAAATGGTTATTTTAGTTAAACTGTAACAGAATGAATTAATATTCACAAAACAGAATTAACCTTACAGATATCTGAAGAGAAAATTTCTAAATATTTTCAACCACCCTTCTCTTACAGGTCTGCAGTGGGATTTTATGTAGTCCATCAGCATATATTACCGATACAAAGTGAGTGCTAAAAGGTGTTATTGTATGATCCTTTTCAAACCCAAATGTTTCCAAGCAGAATATCTTTAATATTGAATATATTGAGACTTATCTATTCCATTCTTCACAGGGTTTCGTTACTACTGTACATGTATCCCCTCATCATGCACAGGATCTGCCCCAAATTTCTCCTCACAGAGGAATGGTCCAAAAAGTCTCCAGGGCTTTTTTCCAAGTAAGTGCTGTTTTCTCGGGGGAAAAAAGATAAAAAGTCATGTAGTCCGCTTTGTCCATATAATTTGCACAACACTTAGAAGAGGAAATAGAACAAGTTGAAGGCTACCACCCATTTCTAGGGGAATTAAGGCCTTTAAAGAGCTAGTGAAGCTCTTAAATAATGCAATGTATTATTTTTTAGTTATCTGTAAAAGGAGTAAATTTCCAGAGTCCCCTGCCCTTTCCACTACTACCACCTTTGTAAGCAATGTCATTCCATACAAGCCATTGTATTTCTGAGAGGAAACTCAGGTTCTGAGGAAACCAGGGACGAGGTTATGCCAGGCGAAGATAGTCAAGGGTCAAAAGAATTGGTTCTTGAAAATTTTCTCACTTATTCATGTATATTAGAGGATATATGAGATGATTACCATTAGAGACTGCAAATGATATCATCTAGGTTCCAAAATTAATTTTCAGCTGTTTATATCTATTAAGCTCCTACCACAAGTGGGAAGAAAATCTTGCCTCTGGGCGTGGGATGGGAAGCACTTCTGAACCTCAGCCTACCACCATCTCTAGTTTGTGTCTCTGACCCTTACCTGTTTGAGCAGAGAAAAAAGAGAAGTGGCTAATATAACTGAGCAGAGTAAAGGGTCCAAATTGGGTCACAGTTAATGACTGACATTTTAGTTATAGTGACATTTTCCTTTGGAAAATGCAACTTTTCATCCCAGCAAGACCCTGGCTTTGTTTTTGCTTTATTTCTTCATGGGAGGCCATGGCATTGATGAAGTTTCTATCACGTTTTCTTGTCTTCTAAGTGCATTTATTGGAAGAAAAGAGGATTCTCTAGGATCTGGAGTTGAGGAAGGAAATGGAATTTATTGGGTTTTAGGTAAAAATGCATGTATCAACCCACCTTGAGCAAATTTTTCTTTTTATGGGGAATCAATGAGAGAATGTTGATTCTCTGTTGTACATTGTATTTATAGAATACTTATGGATTCCCAAAGCAGGGTTCAAATAATCTGTGGGCTGTCCTGAAAACTACTTGGTCTTAATATTATCAGAACTCTTGCTTTTACCTATGCCCTCTGTGTATTTTGCTGGTCTTGAAAAGAGTAATAATTCAGACAATCTCTTTAAGGAGTGTCCTCAAAGCCCTAACCGTTTGGCTCAGTGGATACAGTGTCGGCCTGTGGACGCAAGGGTCCCAGGTTCGATTCCGGTCAAGGGCATGTACCTTGGTTGTGGGTACATATCAGTAGGGAGTGTGCAGGAGGCAGCTGCTTGGTATTTCTCTCTCATCGAGAGAGTTTCTAACTCTCTATGCCTCTCTTTTCTTCTCTGTAAAAAATCAATGTTTTTTAAAAAAGAAATGTCCTCAAAAAGTTTAAAACACTTCCTCCTTTCTTCCATTCTGTTTTTCTTCCCTTCTACATTCCTCCCTTCCTTCTTTGTTTCCTTTCTTTCTTGTTTCTATTTTTGTTTGTTTCTTTTTTTCTCTCTCTTCTTTAATGAACATAAAGAGAAATCATGATGAAAACCATTAAAAATATAACGTGTCAGAATGTGATATGTAATAGAGGAGAGATCCAGAAATCTGGCAAAGACTTCTTATATTAAGAAGAGATTCCTCCCATATTTTGTGGTGAGGAGGGTACAAGAAAAGACATGTGAAAAAGAAAAGTAAAAAATGACTTAACTTGTTAATTGAGTGGAAAGGGTGTTTGGGATAATAGAGACAATAAGTCAAAATATACCATAACATTTTAAGTGTGGGGGCCTGAGAATAGTGATGTATTAAGTGGAAATACAAAAGGCTGGAGGCCTCATGAAGATAATGAGCTCAGTTTTGGGACAGACTGAATTTAATGAGGTCACAGATATCCAGATGGAGATGCCTATAAATATTGCTCTGGTGTTAGAGCTTATCGTCCTCACCTTCTGTGTGCCTGCCAGGTTTGTTCTTTTACTTTAAGGAAAATTAATCACCCACAGCTCTTAAATGCACCGCCCCTTTTTATGGCCCCTCCAGCATCACTGTTGCATAGCCAGCTGGCATTGTGACTTATCTCCCAGGCACAGCTAAAGAGACACTTGGCCCTGATTGGGTCAAACCAGAATATTTCCATCACTGCCAATAATTTGAATTTGCATTTGATTTCTTAGGGTCTAGTTGTTACTTGAACTTGTATTAGGATACCATATGTATACTGAGATAGAAAAATATAACTAATAAATATACAAATATAATTAAGCCATGTACAGAAAGATACAGAGATGAGTGAACCCATGGAATCAGGGAAAAAGGATATGGGCAAATTCCGTAGGATAATTGAAATTCAATATAGAAAAAAAAAATCGATATTGGCTAGGAGTACAAAGCCAAAATTGGATGATCAAAATAATTGTTGCTCAATTATAGTAGTCTAGAGACCCGGTGCACAAATTCATTCGTGCACGGGTGGGATCCTTCTGGGTGACCTGCAGAGATCGGGCCCCAGCTCGTGCGCCTAGCCTCACAGCCCTGCAGCCCCACCTGGCACCCCGCCTTGGCCTGGTGTCACCCCCTCACCTGTTCCATCACCCCACCTGCAGGGCGATCAATTGGGGCAGGGCCCCCCACCTGGCTCCCTCAGCACCTGGGAGCTGAGTGGCAGCTCCGCCTCCTGCCACCACAGCTGGTCACCATCTGCAGGGTGATCAGTGGGGCGATCAGGCCCCCACTCGCACCCGCCTTCACCTGGCACCACCTGCTCACCTGCTCCACCATCTCGCCACAATCTTGCTCTCGTTGGGGTCCATCAGGGCCGACAGCTCCTTCACTCCTGCCCACTGCCAGTGCCACATTGCCAATGCCCACCGTGTTCTGTACCGCCCCCCTGGTGGTCAGCACATGTCATTACGCGCAGTTGAATTCCTGGTCAAACGACTGCCTGGGGGGACAATTTGCATATTAGGCTTTTATTATATAGGATACTTCTTGAGATAATGCTCTGTCTCATTGATTTTGCCCTCTTGGACCTGTCACCAACATATCAGTCTCAGGAAGTGTATTTCCACTATGTGATGCTGACAGATTCAAAGTTAGACATTTTACCCAACATTTGCCTTGGCAGAAATGTGAAACTATTTGAACTGAGTAACCCACAGAAGAAATGTGATTTTGGTCATGTGACATTGCTCTCTAATGAAGCAAATATGCCAAAGTCTCTAGTGAGTAGCTTGGATCCTGCTCATTCTGATACTTGGGCAGGACTTGGATTGTGTTATTTAATTCAGTTCTTCCCAGGCTTATTTAAACAAGAGTCATTTTATGTTCCATGCAGCTAAAACAAACTGAACTAACTCAGTCTATGACAGCAGCAGAAAAAGAAAGTTATAATACAAATGGGCATTGGGCAATGAACAGGTGACATCCAAACACTTAACAATTGCAGACTATGTATAAGCTGTTATGGGGATTATAACAAAGTAATATGGTGTCCTATTTAGCATACTTAGCACTTAATCTCTGAGGCCTTTTCCTATACATGAACTTTTTGGATCTACATTAACCACTTAAAGTAGACTTACTTTTACTTAGATTTTACAAATAGGAAGTGTGAAGGTGAGAGAAATTATATGACTTTCCCAGGACCTTGTGACTAGAGAGTGGTGGTGGGCTTGGTCTCTAGGTTTTCAGAATTCACCTCTTAATTACTTTTCTCACTATGTTATGTAACTATCGTTATCAATGCAAACAGTTTTGAAGCATTACCTAGATTTTGATACTTAAATTTAAAGTTAAATAAAAACAAAATAAAGTATAACAAGTTTATCCTAATGAGCTTTTAATAAAACAATAACAATATGAAATCTATAATGCTTTAAAATTTTGTGTTAGAAATTCCATCCTTGTTCTCACGCCTCTTTCTTTAAAACTCTGCCCTTTCCATAACCCTTCAGTGTGCAGCCGTGTGTTTCACGTAAACTCAATCCTTTGGCCTTAGTTTATAGGATCAGAGACAAATGTCTAGCTTAAGCCAGGTCTATCTGTTTCTCTCCACCAGGAATTGTGACTTACAGCATAGACACTAAGTTCTAGGCACAGGATCTGTAAGATCAAGTAGATTTAGGAGCTGAGATGGCAGTTTTGGGGTGGACGTTAGGACAATGTACAAATGGCTGAGTCAGCAGAGAATTCTAATCTGTAAAAGTAAAGAACGTGAGCAGAGAAAAGCAGGAATGACAGACCATTCAACCTCTGAGAAGAGAGGGGAAAATTAAATGAAAGTAGATGCTGTGGTTACTGTTTGTCTACTTCCCAGGTCTCTTTCCACGGAAGGTTTAGCTTTACTTCCTGTTCTCAAGTTCTGCGCGAAACCCCTATATCCTTCATCCAAACCCCCCTTCAGTTGAAATGGGTTTCTGTAATAACATATTGCCTACTTAAGAAGACATTTAAATATTTTTGGCAAATGGCACTAAAATGTAATATACATTCACCTAGCAATAATAAATGAAATACCTGTTTGTGTCTCTTCAGGTTTTAAGTGACATTTTGATTGTATCTTCAATCTAATATACACAAATGTTGATATATTTTTAATAGTTATTTATAAAATGATTCATGAAGTAATTTCCTATTATTGAGGCATTACAAAGCAAATGAAGCATAGATAGCTTTGGCAAACCATAAATATTGATTGCACGTGATCGCAGGTTGGCAGGTCTCCAAACAAAGTAATCATGATCCTCTGTGTATTAATTGTCTGGGGCTGTCAAAAAAAAATAGGCAAGTTTGATGACTTTAAACAATAGTAAATTTATTATCTCATAGTTATTGAGGCTAGACGTCCAAATCTCTCTGAAGCCCCAGCAGAGGGATTGTTCCATGTCTGTCTCTTAGCTTCTGATGTTGCTGCCAAGCTGTGGTTTTCTTGTCTTGTATACACATCACTTCAGTCTGTGCCTCTGTTATAACATGGTATTCTCTCTGTCTGTCTCAGTCTGTCTCTTCTCCTCATAAAGACATCGGTCATATTAAATTAGGGTGGACCCAACCTAATTTATTTTTTTCCACAAATACAATTTGTCACCATTAAAAGTCTGAATTTTAAACAGTTTCTTGGACTGGAGGCTCACATCCATCAGTTCATTCAACTTAGCACCTGTCTCATCCCCAGTAGCTTTTCAAAACTGCTACCTTCACTATTAATTTCCGAGAGTTTTCCAAATTCAAACTTGGGCTTCTTCAGCATTTGACTTCTCTTACACAGACATTATGGAGTGAATAAATTGATTGCCAAGTCTTTTCTATGTCTTTTCCAATGCTAGAGGGAATCAATTTATTGACCACTTCTTTCAAGTCATTTGTCTGCACCTCTTGGGTCCTGATTTTCATCATCTTCTTCCAAATTTGGCAGAAGATGATGTTGCTGCTGAGCATAACAGGCCTTCTGAATCTGATTGTTGTGTGTTTTAGTGAAACCAACACAGAATAGACAAAGCAAATAATCATCAGTAGTCTCAACATCAACATGTGCTTCAATCATGGTCTGCCATCTTCTCATTGGTAAGATTCATGCCATGGAAATTAGGCAGGCAGTTTTTGCTTTGGACATCCTCAGTAATTATATTAAATTTTATTTTTTAAAAAACATTTTTATTGATTTCAGAGAGGAAGGGAGAAGGAGAGAGAGTTAGAAACATCAATGATGAGAGAGAATCATTGATTGGCTGCCTCCTGCATGCCCCCCACTAGGGCATGTGCCCTTGGCTGGTATCGAACCTGGGACCCTTCAGTCCACAGGCTGATGCTCTATCCACTGAGCCAAGCCAGCTAGGGCAATATATATATTAAATTTTCTAAATGCAACTTCATCTATTCTGTGAATCATACATCATTCCTTGTGATAAGAACTATAAGAAGAGGTGATATGGCCTAGAAAGAGATGAAAGTGGGATATGTTAGAATAAACAGAAGACACAATAATAAAGTCATGCTAGAATCAGAATAAATGAAAAAGACAATGTTGAAAACAGGAATGTATAGTACAGGCATGAGAAAATCAAGCAAAATGAATTTGGGGAAATGGTAGCTGTGGAAGGAAAAGGAGATTTTAGTAAACATAACTGAGTCCCTGAAGGAAAGATGGGAGAGTATATTAAAGGTTACAGAAGAAAGATTTCCTCAGACCGAGTCTTATATAAAGTTGATCCAGGTGCATGCAACACTGATTCATCCCTGGTTAATCTTTTTGGACTTTAAAGATTTCTTGGGGGTATTTGGGCCAAAAATCACATACCAGAAGGGAAAATCTCTATAATAGCACTTGATGTGAGAAGGCAGTGACACAAATCCTACAAAAGTTCTTGGCAATAATCACATTTAGCAATATGCACAAACACATCGGATATAGTACTCACGAGATCTTCTTTAAAACAATTTAAACTTTGTGGTTAAACAGAAATCCTTAATATTGATTCAAATTCTTATTTTTCCCACAGATTTTGTGCTTTGGGACCTTTGAAAATAAATCTATCCTACCCCTAGATGAGGTTCTTCTACTATTTTGCCTTATTTTTCTATAAAAGCTTTCAAGCTTTAATCCATGTTTAATCTTTTGTATCCTATGTCTGTTAAAGACTATATGCTGCAGAGAATGTTAGTTCTCCCAATAACAATACTAAGCAATCTATAATTTCCCATTGCTCTGTGTTATCATCATTACTATAATTTCAAATATATCAACTACATATCAATAAGAATTCTATATTCTGTTCCATTTGTTTCTTTATGTGATATTTCAAACAACACCCATTAATTGGTCTTTGCATTATGGCTTACTATCTGATATAAAGAATGTGTCTCTATTTATTTTTTAAGTCAAATTAGGTCTTTATGTACTTTTTTCATGTTTTTTACAAGGAGCAATATGTGTTCCAGCCAAAATTTTGATTTTTGACAGTATTGAATTTGTAGATATACTTGGGGCAATTGCTGTTTTTTTTCCATGTTAAATCATATCTCTATTGAACGTTATATCTCTCTATTGCTAAAATATTTATGATTTTTGTTAGAGTTTCAACATTTTCTTTACATCTTTCATTTTGAAAATTAAATTTACATAACTTGTCTTCTATATTCTTCCTATCATGAAATTGTCAGAGTAAAGTTGACTCTTGAACACTGTGAATTATTTTTAATTAATATACAGTCTGCCCTCTGTATACCTAGTTTTGAGTCCACAGATCCAACCAGTTGTGGATGTGGAGGGACAACTGTATGTCTTGTATTGCACCGTATTACATATGGGATTTGAGCACCTGTGGATTTTCCTTATCCGTGGGGGTCCTAGAACCAGTTTCCTGCTATACCACGGGTGTTGTGTAGTTAAGTTTTTGGAAAGTCAGAAGTTATATGTGGAATTTTTACTGCACAGGGCATGGTGCCTCTAACCCCCTTATTGTGTTTAACTCTATATAAATATTTGGCAGAGATAATGAATAAATTTACCAACATTTATTTCTCAAGCCAAATATATTTTTCCACTAATAATATTATGTATTAGTAAAATAATATTAATAACTGTAGAAAATCTAGAAAAATACTAAAACCCATGAAAATAAAACAAAATTTATCTATAATTCCTACAGACAAATATAAATTGTCTATTTTTACAGATTCAAACTAATAGTATAATCTTTATGCTATTCTTAAATTTGAAAATTCCAGGCACTTAAAACATAATGGCTCTAATTCCACGCTGGTCATCATTTTTCTTTCCTTCTAAAAAGTAACAGCTTAAGTTAGTGTGACATTCCATAAGAGAAATAGTACAGGAATGAAATTATGTCACATCTAGCCAAGTTGAGCCATAATTAGTTGATTTCTGCTGCTTTATAAGCATTCACATTCAATGCAGATGATTAGCTAGCTTACAAGAAAAAAAACAACAACAAAGAATGGCATGCAGTCTTGAAATGGAAAATTAAGTCAAGTCAAAACAAATAAAAATGAAAAGGTTACCATGTATCCTGTCATCTTTCCGATGTTATAAATTCGTGAGAATAAAAGCTTAAAGAGCTAGTGATAGATAAATTTTTAATTAATAGCCATGGAATTGCTATTAATTATGAATTTATTTTGACAAAAAGATCAAATAGTATGGGTTTAGAAAAAAATGCGATATTTACAATCTGTATTACACTAGAACTCTGATACTTATTTTAACATTTGAATGGAGTTTCTAGTGGTTTACCTTTATTTTTTGTTTGTTTTGAAAGATTGCCATCTATATATAACATGATTAAAAAAATGATATATAACATGAATAAGAAAACTATAGATTATAACTATTTACTTTTATGTAACTTTTCATACTGTATAATCACTCTTACAATTCCCTTGGGATTTGTTTCTCAATAGCTCACAAATAATAATAATAATAAAAATGAGTTAGAAACACTGTTTGAGGCTTAGAGGTCCTCATTCTTTTTCTTCTTTTCTATTTTTGAATCATGACTGACAGCTGCTATCAGAGATAAGCTGTCATTCACGGTGTATAAAATGTAGAATAATTTTAAGTAAACATTTAGGCATTTTGATGTTTACCAAAACAAAACAGTCATCCCTGACCAAAAATCATTGAAGACTGGAGACCTACCTTTTAAAAAGGAAACAAAAATTAAGTATTTAGAAGAAACATCTAAAGAATAAGTTTATAGACTGGACCAAAGAAAATACTTTTAAGAAATAAATTCTACAGAAAGAAAAAGCACAAGTCATAAAGGAAAACAACTAATTTGCTTACAATTAATATGATGCTTTTACATTTATTTTTATTTATGAAACGCAAGATCCTACCTGGTATAAACGAAAGGGCAAGCCACAGAAAGGAAAAGATTTTTTCCAAAGCACACAAACAATGTGGTTTTGCTGTCCAGTATTTACAAAAATTTCTATATGTCAGTTAAGGACAGAAAGAAAAATAAGTAAATAGCAGTAAATTGCTACGCAGTGACTCAGGAAGGGCATGTAAAGGAAAACCAAATGGCCAATAAACATATTTTGCTCCAACTCATCACTAATCTTACTAGATTAAAATAATAAAAAAAAAAGACATTCCAATATCGGGCACTGATTTAAAAACAGGAATTCTTATTTGCTGATGAAGAGGTCGGATAACATTGTAGTCAAGAGCCTGGGCCATGGCATCAGTCTCTAGTGTTTCAAACCTGTTACAACCTTATAGTTTTGTGCCTGGAGCAAGCTGCTTTATCTAACTGGCAAGCAACTCTCAGTGGGTCTGCTGCATATCTGCAGATCTTGTGAGGGAAGCACTTGGCTTAGAACTACCTTTTCAAGGATTCTTGTATAGTAAACAGCCTTTGAAGATACGGTGTCTTCCTCGAGCAAGGGGCAGGCATGCTTACAGAATATTAGTAAGGGTTTCCTCAGCTCGCTGTTCCTCTTGTAGAATACAGTCTCCTGCATATGCAGGTATTATCTGACCCTCCTTGGGAAGCCCTGTGGGAACTGGACTTAGGGAACCAGTGCAGTAAATGCTAATATGCTGGGTACTCCTATTACCATGAGCAATAAACTGTCTGACCCAGGAGTCTCCTGGCTTCTATGTGTGTCTGTGAATCTTTGGCAGGCTAACTTGTTAGCTTTTAAGTAAGGTGAAATCTCAGACCTTCATAGTTCTTTGCAAATGTCTCTGCCTAATTTATTTTTCTCATCTGTAATGGAGTGTGTGTGTGTGTGTGGCATTTTCTATTCATAGGACATTACTTTTTTTAATCTAAATTGAAAATGTGAAGTGTTTTGAACAGTATTGGGTATAGAGAAAGTGCTCAATCTATTTCTGTGTATAGAAAGTTCAAAACAATACAAAGCATTACTATATATTTTTATAGCTGTATGCATATGTAATAATAGGTTTTTAAAAATATGCCATAATGGACTCCAAATAAATTGGAGTCATTAATTCTGGGAAGGCAAGATGAGGTTAAAATTTTACATAGGGTGACTCGATTCTGTCTATTATGTTTTAAAAATTATCTCTAAAGCAAATTGAAAAATAAATATGTTAAGATTTTAAAAGGCTAGATGTCCTATAGATAGTTTTTCATTTGATTGCCTATATTTAAAAAATACTTTATAGCCTTAGCTGGTTTGGCTTAGTGGATATAGAGTGTCGGCCTGCAGATTGAAGGGTCCCAGGTTCAATTCTAGTCTAGGGCACATGCCCGCGTTGTGAGTTCCATCCCCAGTAGAGGGCATGCAAGAGGCAGCCAATCAATGATTCCCTCTCATCATTGATCTTTCTGTCTCTCTCCCCCTCTCCTTTCCTCTCTGAATTCAATAAAAATATTTTTTTAAAAATGATGCTGTGTGAGGTCTCAAGGTTAGGTCACAGGGACCATGCAGCTTCTACCCCATTTTCTGGAATACTCATCCTTGGAACCCTGAGCCACCATGGAGACAGTCAAACCAATCAGGATCTTGCTGTGATGAAGCCAAATGTTGGCATGTCGGGTCACCCCAGCCAGACAGGTGAGAGAAGAAGCTTATCTTATTCCTGCCCTCAGCCATTTAGTCATTCTTCCCCCCCCTCCCACCCCTGTCCCATCTGAAGCCCTGACATCGTGTAGCAGTGGCAAGCCATCCACACTATGCCCTCTTTCTATTCCTGTGAACATAATATAATGGTTTTTGTTACTCACTAAGTTTGGGGATATTTGTATGTGGCAATAGATAGAAGCAAGCTCCTCTTTAAAATATCTGGTTTGATGGGTACAATGGCGGTAAAGCTAAGGTGAGTACATGCATGATTTAAACATATTCAGCATTTGTTCAGAGAACAAGAGGAATCCTGCATACAATAATTAGCACAATGGATGAATAAGAATGAAAGAAAATAATCGAAGAAGCAGAAAACATATTCATAGTTGTATTGAACATGTTAATGTAGTTTGTCATGCAATAACTGTCGGAAACAAAGGAGGATGTTTTGAGATCAAATTTTTTTCAAACCAAGATGATCATAACTGAAATGCTGCAGCATTTAATTGGTATAGGCAAGAACACAAATAGGGCAATTTATTTCATAGACCAGGGTTGAATCAGGTTTTATTTCAGAGTTCTTGAGATTTTAGAATTCTTCAGTGCTTGAAATTATATATACAGGTGTCCCCCCAAAATGTCTACACACACTTTGATTAATTATAAAGGAAATGTTTATTAAAATACATTTCATTTTCAAAATTGAGCTATCAGTTATTAAAGTGTGCATACGTTTTTTGTTGATTGTTTTGCTTTTGATAGGTGGTTGGTAACAGGTGTTCTCTGAGTTTTCCAGTTTGAAATGTATCCTGAATCAAACTTGACCAAAGAGATTTATATATCTTATCATTTTATATTGAATGCCTTCTGAATTGCTTTCACTGAATAGCTCTATTTTCTCAGTTTTCAGCCAGCAAAGCTTTAAGATAGAGCTATTTTAGGTTTTATGTCATAGTTGCATTCCAGGTGTTGTTGAGGACACTGGATAATATGTAATGAATACCCACAAGAAAAATCTCGCCCACACTTTATTACCAGCAAAGATGCATTTCTTCTGAGAAAATGAACTCATGGTGTCACTGAGGTTACTCTTCACCGTTTGCTTTCACCACTGAGAATGCAGAACCAAATTTTGACCCCAGATAAAAATGTGTACAGGAGTGTTTGTTCCTTTATAATTTTTGTTTACTATTCTATTTCTAGTTTTACTTTGTTCTAAATGCTTTGATTTTTTTATCCTGTTATCAAACTTAATATTAGCAATGCCTCAGATTCTCTTTTGCAACGATTTTCAGAAGGAAGAGTGAAGAAAGAAAGGAAACCTAAAGGGCATTAAGCCTAGTTTTGCTTACTACTCTTTATAAAAACATGGACAAGGTACACAATGTTAAGAGAAAAATCACATAAATAATTTAAGGAATTAAGGAGAATAAATACAAAGGACAAGAGAAATCAGGGAACTATAAGAGAAAAATAATAGACAACTTGCTTTCTCCATTTAAACACACAGAAGTTTTTGCAAAGCCTTCTAATTTTTTATATGCTATGTCTCTGACCTTGGGCACTGAAATAAGAGGAAATCATGAATGATGGGTCATTGATGGCAATGAATAGAATTAGAATGTAGGTGAAGATTTTGTGCCAAGAGCAAAAGGTCTCAAGAAATGTAGAATTTTTGACCTGGCTGCTAACACTAGGTAATATATAACTGGCCAGTATGAATAAAAAATGAGGAGATTTTTCATGAGATTGAAAAGGATGAATGACATTGTGAGAAGAATTCTGATTTGTCTGCTCTTATTTCCTGACCCTTTCATGTGCTTAGTGAGACACTGGGAATTTGAAGTTGGAGTAATGAGCATTAGAAAACTCTATAATGGATGCTAGGTCCTCAGGGAGAATCAAGGTTCTTGGTAGGGAAAAGAGAGTGAGAATCTATATATATAAAAGCCTAAGTGACCGTTACGACTGGTAGAACAAATGACCAGTAGACCAGTCCTATGACGCACACTGACCACCAGGGGACAGACACTCAGTGTGCTCCCACAGCCAACCTCCCATGGTACCTCCCCCCGGCTGGCCAGCCCTGATTGGCCCTGATAGGGACTGGGCGAGACAGCCCCAATCGGCCCCGATTGCCAGCCAGACCAAGGGACCCCACCTGTGAACGAATTCATACACTGGGCCTCTAGTATTGTATAAAAAAGAAAGGAAGAAAGATTTGAGGAAATATGCTGACCATAAAAAGCCGCATATAAACATTCTGAAGGAATATTAGTGGTAGGGTAGGGATAGACAATATCACAAGAGAACATAAAAGGTCTGTTGTATAAGAGCAGAAGCAAGTTATGCAATAGAAGTGGCTAAAATTTCGACAAGTGACCAAGGAGGTGAGGTGTCCTGGATGTGGATAGAATTAAGTGGCCCATGAGGTTTGGAACAAAACTTTATGTAAACATATTTTTGGTGCTAGGACTGCTGTCAGAGAGAGGATGGTTAGCCTGTAGCTTGTCCCCTACCTGATGGCTCATGTCAGACTAACACCAGCTCTGGGAACACTGCTTTTATCAGCCTCTCTCTAGCACATTGGTGATCAGTGGCCTTGAATAGGTCTTATTGCTGGAGGAAGCTTAATAACTTGGTTAAGAAAGATATATCATTTAATTCTTGTAGGAAGAATGAGATGATTTCATTGGAATTAGTCAACACTACTTAGTGATTATTATACACAAAAAACTGGGTTGTGTTCTTAGATTGATACCTAAGGCAACAATTTTAAAAAATTGCTAAAAATCCTAAAGTTAGAATTATTTATAAGTAAGAGTCAATAGATCTGAAAGGTAGTAAAGACCTTCATAATATAATAAATAATAGCACTAATAATAAAATGCGATCACTATGTCTGTCTTTAAAAGGGCTATTTCGGTGACTCCACAGTATGTTTTTACTCCTTAGCTTTTGACAGAGTTTGAGCTGCAATAAGAGAACTATGGACTGGGTGGCTTAAAGGATGGGAATTTATTTCTCACAGTTCTGAGGCTGGAGGTCTCCAGATATCCATACATAGCGGGTGCCAGCATGGTCAGCTTCTGGTGAAAGCCCTTGTCCTGGTTTGCAGATGAAGGCCTTGCTGTATCCGCCTATGGGTGTGTGAGAGAGAGATCCATAGTGTCTCTCCTGCCTCTTCTTAAGGGGCACTGATCCCACATGGGGACTCCACCCTCATGACCTATTTACCTTCCAAAGGCCCACCTCCAGACACCAACACATTGGGGAATGAGACTTCAACATACAGATTTGGGGGTAAACATTCAGTCCAAAGCACTGAGTGCCTAATCATGTTGATGCTAAACTTTTAAGCTTCATTGCAATTGAGCTTTACTATAATGTAACCTTCATCAAAGCTTTGTTGTTTGTATTTATGATAATAATATATAACATATGTTCTATAGTATACGTATATATTTTTATAATGTAATAAAACAGAATATAAAAATAAAATGAATGTGGTGTAAATAAAATAAATAATTAAATAATATGTATATATTTATATAAAGTTAGAGGGTATCTGTGTCTAGAAATGTTTTATACTAGTATATGGATACTAGAAGCCCAGTGCACAAACTTCGTGCCTAGAGGGTATGTCCCTCAACCCGGCCTGCACCCTCTCCAATCTGGACCCCTTGGAGGATGTTCTACTGTTGGATCCCTGTGGGATCAGGCCTAAACCGGCAGTCAGACATCCCTCTCACAATCCTGGACTGCTGGCTCCTAACCGCTCGCCTTCCTGCCTGCCTGAATGTCCCTAACCGCTTCTACCTGCCAGCCTGAACGCCCCCTAACTGCTCCCCTACTGGCCTGATTGATGCCTAACTGCTCCCCTACCAGCCCAATCTCCCCCACTGCCCTCACCTGCTGGCCTGGTCACCCCCAATGGCCCTCCCATGCCTGCCTGGTCCCCTCCAACTGCCCTCCCCTGCTGGACCAATTGCCCCAACTTCCCTCTCCTATCGGCCTGGTTGCCCCCAACTTCCCCCCGCCTGCTGGCCTAGTTGCCCCCAACTGCCTCCCCTGCTGGCCTGGTTGCCCCACGCAACCTGCTGTTCAATCGTTTGGTCATCTCTCACTAACCCCCCTGCTTGCCTTGTCACCCCAAGCAGCCTGCTATTTGGTCATTACTGTTACTGTGATGGTGTCCTGGAAAATTTGCATATTCCTCTACTATTAATATAGATGCTTAGAGTATTTGTAAAGTGGCAGCATTGGCAAATGTGGTAAAAATGACATAGGATAAACCCAGCCAGTGTAGTTCAGTAGTTGAGTATCGACCCATGAACCAGGAAGATCCATGGGATGAATTCCTGGTCAAGGCCCACCCCTGGGCATGTGCAGGAGGCAGCTGATCGATGATCCTCTCTCATCATTGATGTTTCTCTCTCTCTTTCCCTCTCCCTTCCTCTCTCTAAAAATAAAATGACATAGGATAAGCCTGTAAGAATCACACAGGTAAGGATTTTTGAAGGGAGGCATACAGGGTTGATGGAGAGAACAGATGGGAGAGGTCCCAATCCCACCCACATACATAGAACACATTACGCTCCCTCTCCTCCTTGCCAAATTTGCAAACACCTGGACAACAGAATATTGGCAACTGCAGAAGAGCAAATAACAAAATAGAATTTGGTGTTAGCTACTAACTCTGAGCACATCTGTTCTAAATCAGTTTCTCAAAGATACATTTCATTAAAATCATAGCCTTGCCAGCCTTTGTCATTTAGTTGCTAACTCGCTGTCACTCTTCCACAGTCGGCTCCTTGGCAGGATTTTGACAAGATCCAGAAGGTCAGAGAAGCTCTTTGCTACTCTTTTCCATTAATGGTTTATTAACTAGGCAAAGCTAAATATATTCTTTTCAATTATGTGTCACTAGCCAAACTGGCTCTGCAGAATGATACATTTCCTTCTAAAGCCTTGTTAAACTATCAATTATTTTCTCTTCCAGTCTCAAAAGAATATGCCTGCTGATCTCCTGACTTACCTTTTGAAACATGTTTTTGGTTTTATTAACCACACTGGGCTGGACAAAAGTTGTTGTGTTTTTTTTTTTCCTGATAAAATCAATATTATTTCCAGAGTTCAATTTGTTTGAAAATCTTTTCATTTTTCCTTCTAGGTTTTTAAAAATCTTTTCTCCCAGAACCTAATTTAGAATCTCTCTCCTTTGTTAATTATACTCAGCTGAAGTCATTAAAATATCTCTCTCAGCTAACTCCCAAGTAACTGAATGGCTTTAGAGGTAAACTGCTTCTTAAGCATAACCAGTGTGTTCATGGCTCGGTTTTCTGCCTTCTGCCTGTTGTACACTATTTATGTCACGGTAGAGCCAACACAGTTTATTCCCTTGCAGACTAGTTCTAGGAGGATCTGCTCTTTTCATTGCCTCCGTCAGGGGGTCTTCCCTACTTAAAAAAGCAGGGCCACTTGCCATCAACATATACTTTCAAAAAAGAGATTTTTAAAATATTGAACCTGGGCTGTATACATTGGCCTTTATAATTATGAGTCTTTGAAGGCATATGCTGGAGTGGGTTTATGTGTACATTTCTAGGGAGAGTATAGCTTTTAATAAAATTTTCAATAAATCTACAGTCATACCAAAAGTAAATACTCTAAAGGGATGCAAGATTTTTCTGTTTCTCTATTTAAGTGATGGCATATGGTAACATGCATACAAAAAGTACAAACTTTTCAGCAACATCACCAATGAAATTCATAGCTAATTTAGATTTCCATGTGCGGCCACCAAGCTTTCATTTCTTCGTTTAGTTAAAAACGGCTAACAACTTCCAGCCTTTACTTGCACTCCAGCACATTGGTTGGGAGTTCTTGCTGATGTGTACAGCAGCTACATTCACAGGTACATGTGTTGCTTAAGATTTAGCCTGACACTACTGTTACCTGCCACAGGCAGTCATATACTATTATATATATATATATATATATATATATATATATATATATATATATAAATTTTACAATCCAAAAATTTATGGTAAAGAAATTATCATATTTAGGTGGGTGCTGGGCAGAGCTGGGCAAAAGGGTAAGAAAATGAGGTCATCTGTAATAGTATCAACAATAAAAGTTAAGTAAAAAATTATCTTATTCATGGTAGCATCACTTTTTGTTTTGTTTTTTTATTCCTGGTGTATACATTCCCTGCAGATATGATTTCTCTTTGTTTAGGTTTTTCTTTTCTTTCAAAGGATCTAATTTCATTCAAACTGTTCACAAAACAAATAAGGTCATATTTGGTTAATTTATTACTAAAAGACATGAACAGACTTGGGTCAAAGAAAAAAATTAAACAAATGCAAAAAACCTATGAAACACAAATTAACTCAGAGTGCTTGATAATGTTCCACATTTGGACAAGTCGTATTGGTCCCAATGAAGCTTCTAGGGAAGCTGCTTCAGTCTATTTAGGGAAAGCGGTGCCTCTACCACTCTGACAAATGGCATTCACATGAGAACAAACCGTCCTGCCAGATTTGAAGCATCGAACACTCTTTGCTTAGTGAATACAACTCATTTGTTACTGACAGAAATTGTTCCTAAATGTTCTAGCTTTCTTAATTGTCCACCAAAAAAACTGTAATCTTCTTGCATACTATCTTACACATTAAATTTCAGGGTAACTAATTGTTGAGATTTAATTGTGTCTCTCCTCTCCGCTTGATAAGTGGGGGGTCCAAAAAGAACATCAAGGAAAATGTATCCTTGTTTAGTAGTCAAAGGTCAATGAGAATTACCCTACTGATGGACTAAACACATGTTAAGAAAGCAGAAACTGGGTCACAAAATGTTGCCCACAAGAGAAAGAGAGAAAGGAAGGGAAATAAAGAAAAGTCAGTCTCAATAAACTTATATAGAAACTAGAGGCCCGGTGCACAAAAATTTGTGCACTGGCGGGGGGGGGGGGGTGTCCCTCAGCCCCACTTGTGCCCTCTCACAGTCTGGGACCCCTTGGGAGATAACGACCTGCTGGCTTAGGCCCACTCCCGGGTGGCAGAGGGCAGGCCCAATCCCTAAGTGCAGTCCCTGGTTGGGCTCAGAGCAGGGCTGATTAGGGAGTTGGGGCGCCTTCCCTGTCATGCAGAGAGCAGGGCAGATCAGGAGGTTGCGATGCCACCCTCAGTCATGCTCAGGGTAGGGCCAATTGGGGGGTTGGGGTGCCACCCCCGTCACACTCAAGGCAGGATCGATGGGGAGGTTGCGGCACCACCCCCTGTACGCACAGAGCAGGGCGGATCAGGGGGCTGTGGTGCCACCCCTGTCACATACAGAGCCGGCCGATCAGGGGGTTGGGGCACTGCCCCCTGTCACTCACAGAGCAGCGCCTAACAGGGGGGTTCGGACTTCGTATCCTGTCACACACAGAGCAGGGCCGATCAGGGGGTTGGGGAGCTCCCCCCGTCATGAACAGAGCCACAGGGCGATCAGGGGGTTTGGGTGCTGCCCCCTGTCATGCTGCTCCATGGGCCAGGAGGCCTGGTAGCTCCGCTGATCCCAGTGCTAGGAGGCCTCACCGCTCCGCTGATTCTGGTGCTGGAAGGCCTTGCAGCTCTGCTTGACAAAGGGGCAGTGAGGCCTCGCTGCTCCGCTGATCCCGGTGCTAGGAGGCCTCGTGGCTCTGCTGATCCCGGTGCTGGGAGGCATATTACCCTTTTACTATATAGGATAGAGGCCTGGTGCATGGGTGGGGGCCAGCTGGTTTGCCCTGAAGGGTGTCCTGGATCAGGGTGGGGGTCCCGCTTGGGTGCCTGGCCAGCCTGGGCGAGGGGATGATGGCTGTTTGCAGCTGGTCACACACCCTTCAGTGTGGGGGTCCCCACTGGGGTGCCTGGCCAGCCTTGGTGAGGGGATGATGGCTGTTTGCAGTTGGTCACACCCCATTAGGGTGGGGGTCCCCGCTGGGGTGCCTGGCCAGCCTGGGTGAGGGGATGATGGCCGTTTTCAGGCTGGCGGGTGACTGAAGCTCCCAACCTCTCCTTTTTTTCTTTTTCTTTTTTAAATTCTGGGATTTATTTACCTTCTATGGCTGTCACTGGAGCTGAGAGCCAGCTTTAGCTGTGAGACCTGGGCTGCTGAAAGCAGGTTTCTGTGCTTTGTTTACCTTCTGTATTTGAAACTTTGTTGTGACTCCAGCTCTGAGATCCCAGCCCACTGAAAGCATGTATCTGGGGTTTTGTTTAGCTTCTATATTTGTAACAATGTTTCTTAGAGAGCAGCTCAGAGCCCAGCAGTGACAGGCGGGGAACCTTGGCTTCCTCTGTCACTGGAGCAAGCAAGCCTCCTGTTGGTGTCAGTTGCCTGGCTGCCAGCCGCAATCTTTGTTGGCAGTTAATTTGCATATCACCCTGATTAGCCAATGGGAAGGGTAGAGAAGTTACGGCTAATTACCATGTTTCTCTTTTATTGGATAGGATGAAATCAAAACGTTCAACTTTATTTTTCATTACAGATATCAGTGTGTGGATTTGGGAGGCAAAGGTGTGCCATAATATATTTGTCACTTGAACTTCTAAGGCACTTAATATAGTTTATCCAAATGGAGACATTTCTGTTTAGAGTGAAACATTTTTATTTATTTAACCAGATGTTTTTATTTTAAATTTGTTTGAGATGTGATACTGTAATTTGTAATAAGATAAATAGTAGTTCCCACTTGTCCCTGGTTTTGCTTTTCATAATTTTGGTTACCCATGGTCAACTGTGGTCCAAAAATATTAAATAGAAAGTTCCAGAAAAAATGTTTTAAATTGTATGCTTTTCTTAGTAGCATCATGAAATCCTGCACAACCATGCTCTGTCCCACCTGGGATGTGAATCATCCATTTGTCCAGTGTACCCATACTGTATAATCTCCCCACCCATAGTCACTTAGCAGCCATCTTTGTTATCAGATCCAATGTTGTACTTTTGCAGTTCTTGTGTTCAAGTAACCTTTATTTTACTTAATAATAGCCCTAAAGAACAAGAGTAGAGATACTGGCAATTCAGATATGCCAAAAAGAAACCATAAAGTGGTTCCTTTAAGTGAAAAGGTAAGTACAGTATAATAAGAAATTTTGAGAGAGAGACCACATTTCCCTAACTTTTATTAGAGTATGTTTGTTATCATTGTGCTATTTTACTTTTAAAATTATATTAGAATTTAATTTTATTATTGTATTTGTTCTTTTTTATAAATAGAGTAGTTTATTATTCTGTTGTTGCACTTTGTGTTTGAAGTGTGTGCAGGGTGGGGGAGCAGTTTTGTTACCCTGTGGAATCTGACATTATCTTCAGGTAGATTGCTGGGGTCCAACCCCAGCAGGTCCAGGGGTCCCCAAAGGTGTGGACGGAGTCGGCGAAGAAGGAAGGACACGGAGACAGTGTTCAGTTGATCAGCAGCCTAGCCAGGATCTCCAGCCAAGTTCTGGTCTGGATCTCCAGCGAAGTTCTGTTTAGGATCTCCAGCCAGGTTCTGTGTCCATGTTGTCTTGCTAGGTTCTCCAGCCAGGTTCTCCAGGTTCTCCAGCCAGGTTCTGTAGCCATGTTCCCTCGCTAGGTTCTCCAGCCAGGTTCTGTCCAGGTTCTCCAGCCAGGTTCAGTCACCAGGTTCTAGTCAGGTTCTCTTGCCAATTTCTGTAGTCAGGTTCAGTCCAGGATCTTTTGCCATGTTCTCTCACTAGGTTCTGTCTCTAGGTTCTGAGGCCAGTTTCTGTCCAGGATCTTTTGCCATGTTCTCTCCAGCGAAGTTCTTCTGTCGCTAGAGAACGTTCTGTGTAGGTTCTGTGCCAATTTCTGTCTCTCTCTCTGTCTGTCTCCTAAGTTCTGTGTTCTAAGTTCTGTGCCTAGGTTCTGTCTCTCTCTCTGTCTCTCTCTCTCTGTCTCCTAAGTTCTGTGTCTTGTTGTCTTGTTACAACTGTATTTATACCAGTTGATTCAATCCTATCAATCTCTATTACAAAGGTTAGGGCGTTTCTCATCTCCATTCCAGGGGGTAAAGATTATGTAGCTTAAGCATGATTGTTTGTAGTGATTAACTACCCGCCTGGCACTTAGTTAAGGAGTTTCATCCCCTCCCTTACTTCAGGGAAAAATTCCTACCTGGGGAAACAACCTTTCTAGGAGAGGCATCCCCTCCCTGACTTCAGGGAAAAATTCCTACCTGGGGAAACAACCTTTCTCGGAGAGGTGACCTTGGTTAAAACACACAGCGCTAAGGGGAGCAAACATATTAAGAACAGTATGCCATATATGCCAGGTCCTTTGAAACAGCAAGGATGGACCGGCTCCCGGCAGTAGATGGTATCAGAATTGAGTTGAACTCTAGGACACCCAGCTGGTATCTGATAATTGCTTGGTGCTATTGTGAAATGAATGAAAAGACTGAAACAATTTAGTAAGATGGGGGAGTATAAGTTGCTCACAAGCAGTGGAACATTCTTCCTGAGGGAATTTGGGCAAGAGTGAGTGTTATAGAGTACTGGTGTCAGCAGTGTGGAGAAAGACAAGATTGGCTGGGGTTGCATATCTGACCTATTTAGAAAGATCAAGGAAAAGGAAATGAATATAGAATCAAGAGTTGGCTTGACAGATTTTCATTTAAGTCTTTCCACCAATGCCAGTATTGGATCCTCTTCAGGAATAAGAACCTCGAGCAACCTCAAACTACATTTCCCATGAGGACAACATCTGGGGGCTCGCTTCTCTGGAGACCAGTAACCAATAGGAGACACCATATTAGGGAACCTGATTTGAGATCAATTCCTGGAGAACACAAAGAAGTGTGGTGATGTGTTCCAGATTATTTTGGACTCAGAAACAAGATGGTGACAGAATAGGCAGACGTGTCCCAAGTCTTGTCCCGGAGCAAATAGAATGAGCAGCTGAAACGAATAACATCCACCCTGAATTGGCGAAGGAGACTCAGCTGGAGAAGGAGCTGTGTGAGTGACCCGCTCCCCCGTCTGAGGAGCAGCAACCACATGAGCAACCCGACTCATCTGAGGAGCAGCGGCCGCACAAGCAGTCTGCCCATGTCTGACGAGCGGCAGACCAGCACAGTCCACCCCCATCCAAGGAGCAGCAGTTGCGCACAGCCCACACCCTGCACCAGTCCGAGGAGCAGCAGCTGCGCAAGCAACCTGCCTTTGTCCAAGCAGCAGCAGCTGCACGAGCAGTCTGCCCCAATCTGAGGAGCAGCAGCTGTGTGAGCAGCCTGTCCCCATCTAAGGAGCAGCAGTTCTGCAAGTAGCCCATCCCCACTTGAGGAGCAGCAGCAGCCCACCCCAGTCCGAGGAGCAGCAGCCACACAAGCAGACTGCCCACATCCAAGGAATGGCAGCCCTGCACAGCCTGCACCGGTCCAAGGAGTGGAGCCACACACAGCCTGCACCTGTCCGACAAGCAGCAGCTGGGTGAGTGGCCCATCCCCATCCAAGGAGGAGCAGCCATGCGTGTAGCTCACTCCTGTCCAAGGAGCAGCTGCTATGCAAGTAGCCCATCTCCCATCCAAAGAGCAGCAGCTGTGCGAGCAGTCCACCCCCGTCCGAGGAGCAGCAGCCTTTCAATCAACCTGCCCCTGTCCAAGGAGCAGTAGCCTCACAAGCAGCCAGCCCCATCAAAGGAACAACAGCAGCGTGCAGCCAGCCCCCATCCAAGGAAAAGCAGCCACGTGAGCAGTCCACTCCAGTCCAAGGAGAAGCAGCTGTGTGCAGCCCACCCCCATCCAAGAAACAGCAGCCTTGTGATCAGCACACCCTCTGTCTGAGTAACAGCAGCTGTGTGAGAAGCCTACCCCCACCAGCCAGAGGAGCCACCATGGCTGCAAGCAACACCCACCAGAGGAGCTACTGCCAACTGAGGAGCAGCTGCTACTGCAACCACCCGAGGAGCAACCGCAGCCCGAGGAGCCATTGCCACCCAAGGAGCAGCCCCTTAACAACTCAACATCTAGATCTGTCAGTGAGATCAAACATGGGTAGACAAAGAACCCCCAAAGGAAAGAAAAGGAGGACTCACCAGAAAGCAGCTAAGTGAAACAGAGGCATGCAATATGTCAGAAAAAGAATTCAGCATAAGGGTCCTTCGAGTGCATAAACTGGATGGAAGAAAAAATCAACAACTTATGCAAGAATCAAGAAGAAATGGATGAAAAAAATCAACAATTTATGTAAGAATCAAGAAGAAATGAAGAAATGAAGAGTGATGTAGCTTCAATAAAAAACACCATGGAAAGTTTCAGCAGTAGACTAGGAGAAGCGGAGGACTGAATTAGCGAATTAAAAGACAGGGAAGCAAAACACACCCAAACTGAACTGCAATTGGAGAAAAAAAAAATAAAAGACAGGAGGAGAGCCTAAGGGAGCTATGGGACAACATGAAACGAAGCAACATATGAATAATAGGGGTGCCAGAACAACAGGAAGAGGAACAAGAGTTAGAAAACCTATTTGAAGAAATATTGTCTGAAAACTTCCCTGATGTGGGGAAGAAAAAAGTCACACAAGCACAGAGAGTCCCAAACAAGATGAACCCGAAAAGCTCTAACCGGTTTGGGTCAGTGGATAAAGCATCGGCCTGCGGACCCATGGGTCCCGGGTTCAATTCTGGTCAAGGGCATGTACCTTGGTTGCGGGCACTTCCCTAGTGGGGAGTGTGCAGGAGGCAGCTGATCGATGTTTCTCTCTCATAGATGTTTCTAACTCTCTATCCCTCTCCCTTCTTCTCTGTAAAAAATCAATAAAATATATTATAAAAAAAAAAAAGATGAACCCAAAAAGACCCACACCAAGACACATCATAATTACAATGGCAAATGTTCAGGACAAAGAGAGAATCTTAAAGACTGCAAGAGACAGACAGAAAGTTACGTACAAGGGATCTCTCATTAGATTATCAAATGATTTCTCAACAGAAACACATCAGGCCAGAAAAGAATGGAAGGAAATTTACAAAGTTATGCAAAGCAAGGGACTGAATTCAAGAAACTCTATCCAGCAAGTCTATAATTCAAGATTGAAGGGGAAATAAGAAGCTTCGCAGACAAAAAAAAGGCTGAGGGAGTTCATCACTACCAAACCAACAATGCAAGAAATGCTAAAGGGACTGGTATAAAAAGAAGAAATAAAAAGGTAAGAAAGAACACAGGCACAAAAAATAAAAATGGCTACAACAAGTACTTTTCAATAATAACTTTAAACGTAAATGGACTAAATGCTCTAATCAAAAGACATCAAGTGGCTGAATGGATAAAAAAAACATGACCCATATATATGCTGTCTACAAGAAACCCACCTCAGAACAAGGGACTCACACAGACTGAAAATGAAGGGATGGAAAAATATCTTTCAGGCAAATGGAAATGAAATAAAAGCTGGGGTAGCAATACTTATATCTGACAAAATAGACCTCAAAGTGAAAGCCATGAGAAGAGATAAGGAAGGCCACTTCATAATACTAAAGGGATCTATACAACAAGAGGATATAACCCTGATAAACATATATGCACACAATGCAGGAGCACCCAAATACATAAAAATCTCCTTGAAGATATCAAGGGAGAGATCAACAACAATGCAATCATAGTAGGGGACTTTAATATACCACTGACATCACTGGATAAACCCTCTAGACAAAAAATCAGCAAAGAAACAGCAATCCTAAATGACTCACAAGAGTTGGCTTGACATAAGGGGCTTGGCTGATTTGATATCCTGTTTCTACTCAAGCAGAGCATTTATAAGCAAGTGAATGCTTGGTTTGCTGAGGTGGCACCCTGGGAATTAATATTTTCATCTTGGGCCTAGAAATTATTTTCAACAGTATGTTTTAAAAAATAAAAAAGGTGCATCAGATTTAGTATCAAAATCCTAAGAGTTAATTAATAAAATAAATTTATTCAGCAATTACATTCTATATACAAGAGTACTTACATAAGACTACACTGCTTAAGTTTAATTTTGGCCATTGGGGCTTTGCTATTATTATTCTAACAAGACTTTCTAAACTTTGAGTTTTCACTGCTTTTCCTCTTAATCCATTGTCATCATCTCTTCTGGTTGCCTATGGTTTTGTAAGAGGGCTTTCATACTTCGCCCTGTGTTTCTAATCACTTCTCCGAGATTTGTCAGAATGTGGGGTAGGGGTGGAATAGCAGTGTGAAACTATCCCCGTTGATAATGGTGCTCCTTCCTAGCCACACCTGTCTTGCCTGTGGAATCATTGCAACTTCCTCAACATCCAATGTCCTACCATTGGATGATAGTACAAATACTTTATTATCCCTGCTGAACATCCATAGATGCAGACCTTCCTCTCTGAGTGCTTGCTCTTTTGTATCTTCTCTGTCTTGGAATCCATAATGAGAGCACCCCTTTTTAGCATAAGTTGTTGTGGTACCTCACCCTGACTTCTCTGCTGCTGCAGCCACTCTGTGGCTTTTGTGCTCTAGGTCTGCAAGAAGCTCTTTCTATTTCATGCTGCTGCTCTGTTAAAGAGCTCTTTCTGCAATATATCTTTGTTGTAGTTGGCTTCTGTTAGGGACACATCCTCTGCTAATTACTTAATTAATGAGTACATATGCCAGGAGGTGTAACAAGGGGTGCTGAGAATAAAATAATGGGCATGACAGACATATCACCAGCCCTAGTGAAGTTTCAGTCCTGCAGAACTGACAATATTCTGAGGAGATTTGATTTTTATCTGGAGACATCTTTGTTTATTTAGGACTAAATTTCATTCTTCTGGGGACATCATCAATTATTGGTCTTTTTCTTATGCAGAAAAAATTTAAAGTGCATTTTCTGTGCTTTCCATGACTTTGCACCAAGTAAATACTATATATTCTTTGACTGCAAAATGTCTTCAATCCAATTAGAGCACTGGTGGCATATTACCATGGTAGAGTTTAATATGTGGGGACAGCACTTTGCCTTGTATGTTCATCCGCATGACTTCTTATCCATTCAGTTCTCATGCTGCCATTCCCATGCAGGTCCGCAGTGTGGGCATGCCGATGGGGGCAATCAATTGTGAGATAATAAAGCGGTTAACCAATAATCAATATCCTTGATCAAGTATTTATTCTCACTCTTAACTTTCATCACCATTTATAGACTGCAGGTTTTACCAAATAAACATTACTAAAATCCATCACATTCCCATCCATTCTTACCTTTTTTCCAACTTCAGGCTTGGCTGGCAGCAGTCCCTAATCTATATCTTTTGTGCCTCATAATCATTGTCCACATATTTCTTAGCCACAATTTAAACACAACATAAACGTATTATTTTAAGCATAACATTCTTCAGGAAGTTTTCTCAATGCTTACAGGATTAATTCCAAGCTGCTTAAGGTGGCCTGTGTTCCTGCCTTGTTATCCTGCCTATGTCTGTCTCTATCTCTGCTGGTCAATGCCCTCCAGACAAGGGCCCCCAATCAAAGTTGGGTTTAGTGCTCCACAGCAAGGAAAAGTGTGCACTCTGGCTAACAATGGAAAGTCTCAGGAAGAGGCTGGTTAAAGAATCTGAGTGCATGTTCGATAATTTGGGGGAGGACTTAAGAAAGCAGGAGGTTTGCTCATCTTTGGGTGCTGGCAGGAAGTGGGCTAAATATAGGATTGGGCATCTTCATGATTTTTATCCATTTAGAGGGAATGGAGAAAGCTGTGATTGCTTAAGAAGTAACAGTCATTCTTTCATTCCTGCTGACTAGGAAAGGAGTATGTTTAGTTGTTTTTGTGGTTTATAATGATCTCTGGTCTCTGTTCAAGCATGATTACAGCGTGGTCTTATTTATATCTCGCTCCATTAGAGTGCCCCTCTGAGGTTGGTGTTCTGTGAATTGTTTATGATTAAGTAGGGACTGTCTATGGACTGTCTGCTGTTGCCGGGTCAGTGTCCACGATTCCCTGGCAGAGGCTTGAGGCTGCCTTTTCCTTTCTCTCAATCTCTTCACTCCCGCTATACAGTCTGACTTTTCAAATTGTGCTTCTTGCTTCTTTTTTTCATACTGTTCTCTCTACCTGCAGTTCTTACTCCAACTTTGTTTCGCTAAACTCTACTACTTTTTAAAAAATATATATTTTATTGACTTTTTAAAGAGAGGAAGGAAGAGGGATAGAGAGTTAGAAACATCTATGAGAGAGAAACATCGATCAGCTGCCTCCTACACCCCCCTTACTGGGTGTGCCCGCAACCAAGGTACATGTCCTTGACCAGAATGAAACCTGGGACCTTTCAGTCCACAGGCTAACGCTCTATCCACTGAGCCAAACCAGTTAGGGCAACTCTACTACTTTTTTAACTAGACTTTTATAAAGAACAATTTTAGATTTACAGAAAAGTTGAAAAGATCATTGAAAAGATGAATAGAGTTCCCATATACCTACCCGCTCTCCTAGTTTACTCTATTAACAATCTGCATTAGATAGTACATTTCTTATAATTAAGGAAACAATGCCGATATGTTATTAAGTTAAGTCCATAGTATATTCAGATATTTCTAGTTTTTACCCAATGTCAGTTTCCATTCCAGGAGTCCATTTAGGATACCACATTATGATTACTTGACTCCTTAAGCTCATCTTGGCTGTGACAGTTTCTCAGACTTTTTGTGTTTTTAATGACTTTGATGATTTTGAGGAGTACAGGTAAAGGATTTTGTAGAATTCTCCTCTATTGAAATGCATTTGATATATATTTTTGTCATGAGTAGACTGAGATAATGGGTATTTGGGAGGAAAATGAGAGGGTTGTAAAGTGCCAATTCCATCACATCATATCATGAGTATATACAATCAACATGATCGATCTATCGTTGTTGTCTACTGACTGAAGTAAGATTGTCAGGTCTCTCCATTGTAAAGTTTACTTTTTCCCCTTTCCGCACTATTGTCTTCGAAAGGAAGTCATTATGCACAATCCACACTTAGGGAGTGGAGATTTATGCTCCCTCTCCTTGTGGGGTGAGTATTTATATAAATTATTTGGAATTCTTAGGCAAAGGAGATTTATCACTTCTCCCTCACTTATTCACTGGTTCTATCATTTATTTATTTATGTTGGCATGGCTCATGTACATTTAATTTGTGCTTTAGATTACAAGTCCATATTCCTTTTTAAATTTTATTAATTTGTTGCTCACGTTGTTCCAGCCTTGGTCACTGGGAGCTCTTTCAGTTGACCTCCTGTGCCTCTTGACATACTCCCATCCTTTTTTTTTTTTTTTTTTTCAGTTCAGCACTTCCTCACTTTCTGGATTCCTAAGATTCTACAAGTTCTTGTATTACTTCCTGCACCAGAAAAATATATTTCTTAGAACCCACCATTTATTCTAGATTGTAATTTATTTTCATTGGAGAAGGTTATTTGGAAATAAGATCTGAGCTCTAGTTGTACTCACTCACACTGAGTATTAGACCCTCTCAGCTGACAGAGGTAGGAAACATATATGTGTATACTAACCCACATACATAAACATATATATAGGGTATCCACAAAATGTAATATACACATTTTGAGTACTTATAAAGGCAGTTTTTAAAATCCATTTCATTTTCAAAATTGAGCTATCAGCTGTTAAAATGTGTATACAGTTTTGGGGGACACCCTGTATATATGTATGCACACTTATCTATAAGTATTTCTATATGCAACTTTATATAACTATATTAAACTAAACATGAGTTCATAAGATGTTTCCAACTCCAATCCATTATTACATGGCTCATTCTAACTCCTCCACAGGGCACAGCACAGCTTTTTTTGTGTTTAGAAATGCTGGACATCACTTTAGCACCATGCCAGGGGGCCAGTTTAAACAGAGAGATCACCAACATAAAGTATAAAAATTGCAAAAAGCATAGCACCAAATAGACTGTGAAATGAACATTTGTTTTCAGTATGAGAGCTAAACCAGGAAGGCAGGGTGTCTTCTTGTTTGACCTTAGAATGTGTTGTTGGGTGACTCAAATTGTTTCCAGTCTTATGTATGTCTATAGATAACCGCAAAAGTGCCATGAGTAATGATTTTTGAGTTAAAAAAAATTCACAGTTACAAAATCTGTGAATAATAGGAAACAACTATATTAAGTATAAGAGACTCATAATTTGCATGTATGCTATTAAAGCTGATGTAAAATGCTTGAATGCATATTGGCAATAAAATATCAAAAAATACATGTTTTGCAAATAGGAAGGGCTGTTTCTAAAACATAAACTTTTCTTTCTAGAGAAGTGGAGGAAACTTGAAATAATAGTTTAAGAAGTTATCTATAAAAACTGTCAGTTACCCTTGGCTGGTGAATTGGTCAGAACACGTGCCCAAGCTGTGGGCTTGATCCCCGGTAGGGGATGTGCAGGAGTCAGTTGATCAATGTTTTGCTTTCACGTTGATGTTTCTCTCTTCCACCCCTTCTCCCTTCCTGTATCTCTAAAAACAAAAATTACAAATGATGTTTTACAAAAAGAATGTCAGTGAATAAATTATTAAATGTTTTCAATCAGTTAATTATGAGGGGCAGAACGGGTATTATAAAAAAAAATTTAAAAATTAAGGAATATATCTCCTTGGAGACAATGATCTCATGGTGAAAAATCAGCAGTGTAAAATACTATCAAATTAATGGCTGAATTGTGTCACCTGAACTCTCAGTATTGTAAGAATTCAGAAGAGGTGAGGTCAGTGAAACTAGACAAATCAGAGAGGGTTTGGAGAGAATGACTTGAGCTGGATAATAAGGGATAGGAGAATCTGAATGGATGGAGATCATGGAAAGAGAAGTCTTTTAAGGTCCAAGAGGATTAAGGCAGGGGCTTGGATGTCATGGATGTATATCTGAATTGTGAACAGAATGAGATGAGATAATTTGTTTGTGAGAAAAAAAAACTAATAAATTAGAGGAGAGAAGGGCATAACATCAAATTCTAGTGAACCTTGAAACCTTAAAGTCTGGCTGAGGAATTTCAGCTGCACTCAGTAATAATTACAATGGCTAAAATCTATGGAGTGCTCTAGGCCTAGAAAAAGGTTAAAACATCACATGCCTTGTCTCATGTTCTTTTCTTTGCAACACCCTCTGTGGGGGAATATTATTAGTTTCATATTTTAAAGGTGAGAAAACTGAAGTTTGGTGAGAAATAAGGAAAAGTGCCTAGAGAAAGACAAGGTTCATATAAAATTTAATTCTGATCACTGAATTAATATTACATTTAAAAAGTTGAACCTCTTTTGCCAAGTAATGGAAGAATGGTTTGACCAGAACACACGGGGTCTACAGTTACTTATTCCCCATATTAACAAACCACCTGCTGAGACCTCTAATAAGGCCTCAAGAATAACGTAATTTTCCAGTTTGGCTTAGGTCAAGAAAAGAACCATTTGAAATAATTGGAGAAAACAGTACTTGCAGGGCTGGAAATACTTTGCTCTAGTCCAGGGATTGCATGAAATCACCTGTAACAGAAGTAAGACCCTCTAGAGAGTCAAACTGTTGCATAGCAACGTGACTACATCCTACAGCAAAGCTCAAGAATGTCCAGAAATTAAAAATGTAGATATCACAATTCCTGATATCTAATCAAGGTTACTAGGCATACCAAGAAACATAAAAACATGAGCCATAGTGAGAAGACAGATCAATCAATTGAAACCAGCCCCAACATTTCACAACTGTTAGAATTAGCAGACAAGGGCATTAAAACTGTTTTGACTGGGAGCCTTATAAAACACAGAAATAAAGTGGAGTTAATTGACCTTAAAAGACAATTAATGAAAAAAGAGGTAATTAGTTCTTGGACTAGAGCCACAATAATAGTACACAAGATAATCAGATATATTAGAAAATCAACATTGATGTGGGAAGATCCAAAGAAATTCTTATGGGATTGCTTAGGAAGGACGAAAATATTACTGTAGAGAAAGTACTAGATTTGGAGTAATTCCAAACAAGTTTCAGTTTCTACTCTGTCATATACTACTTTTGTGTCTTGGACAAAATATTGATCACTGTGAATCTCAGTATCCTTATCAATAATATAGGGATAATAATAATGATGTCAAATTGATACAGATATGTACAAATATACCTTTATAATTATACACTTCACACATAAACACAGGCACACACATATATAGGGTGTCCCCCCAAAATGTCTGCATACTTTAACAGCTGATAACCCACTTACTTTTTATTTCTTTTCAAGTATAACTAATTTGAAATAATGTGTGAAACCAGATTAAGCTTTGAACAAAGAAAATTTATCCTATAGTGCCACACACTTTTTTTTCATGGGGATACAAAAAAGATAAAAGTTTACAGCACAGAGCCAGCAACAGTCAATGAATTGAGGGCTCACAAATACTAAACAAAATGATTCTTTATGTTTGTGATTATTTTGCTTCATATTATCAGCAGTGCCTTAGACTAGAATGGTCATCAATTTGAAAACAGATGTTGACAAATTATTCATTTCTGTATACTCTTTCAAATTTTGAAAATAAAGTGTATGTTAATAAGCACTGACTTTATAATCATTCAAAGTGTGTATGTATTTTGGGAGGACATCTGTGTGTATATTCCTATGACAGTTTGACATGTAATGTGTCAATAAACATAGCAAGTGAGTTCATAAAAGTCATAAAAGAATTGAGCATAACTTTTTCCCACTGGCATTATATTATTAAGCAACAGAACTCTTTTCAGTTTTTGTTCAGGACATGTGATGAACACAGGGGCTTTAAAAATTAAAAGGGAGTAGAGAGAATGTTCATTCAACAGCTTACAAATAAAAATAGGTTCAGGGAAGCCAACGTGGTTATCCAAGCCAGAAAAAGAACTATTGTAAACCCCAGCAGGCTGTCAGGATTATGACAATGGAAGGCTTCAGAACAGTGTTAATGAATAAGGAAAGAGAGGAAGAGATCTGCTCCTGTTAGTGGTAAGGTCGCAGTGGGGCAATCAGAATCTGAAGGGATATGATTAAAAAGAACAAAAGAGCAACTTATGGAAGGTTGGGTTATGGATTTCCTCTATCCTTTCAGTATTTGAGTTCTAAAGCATCCCAGAAAAAAGCTTGGCTCTTGGAGGTGAGTGGGGAGGAAAGACCTTATTGGGTCAAATATTGTTGCATTTATATTTCCGTGTAGGAAGAGACATTTTTACAGAGTGAATTTATAGTTGTCCAACCTCAACGGGATTTATAAAAACACACCAACAAGCATTTTTGTAGGGTACATTGGCTATTTAAATACATGACTAGAATAAATCAGTGTTTTCTTCTGAGCAGTAATTTTATTTTCTCCATAATATAAACGTAATTTTAATGAGAAACTGGAAAGCAAGATTAGCTAAGAGGCCTAAAAAATGTTGATGACATCTCAAAATGTCCCTATGAATTTGGATTTTTATCCTACATACAAATATGATTAAATAATGAAATTAAAATGTAAGCCAAGCATGTCCCAATCACAAAAATAAATAATTGTGCATGCTGCTGTACTTGGTAGAGTGCTAGCTACTTTTAAAAACGTACTATTTAAAATTGATACAACTCTGTGTGTGTGTGTGTGTGTGTGTGTGTGTGTGTTTCTCTCCATCTCTGTCTCTCTTTGTAAGGCTAAAAGAATACCAACAAGAAAGCCAAAATTAAGTGTACATGTCTGCCATTTGTTAGATTTTGTTATTGATAATATTACTAGGGAAGGTTTTCTGGGTCCTGTAGCTTAATTTTTCATGCTAATCCTGACTTGTTAAATTTAAGTAAAAGAATAGGCTTATATAAAACAAGAAAATGAAAGTTTAGCTGGATCTTGTAATCTCTCATCATGTACCTATTCTGAAGTTCTTCACAGTCTTCTATTAGGATTATTTATTTACTTACTTACTTTTACAGTAATATAATATTGTAAGCATTCTGAATCCCCAAGATGTACACTTTACAACTGAGTAGTGCCACGAGAGTTTAGGGCTATACTTGTGATTGTCTTTCTTGTTGAGAATAGGAATTACTAAATATTTATTTTTACTTTTTATTTTTTTAATCCTTACCTCCTTGGGACATGCTTAGAGAGAGGGAGAGAGGGAGGAAGGGACGGGCGGAGGGAAGGAGAGAGAGAGAGAGAGAGAGAGAGAGAGAGAGAGAGAGAGAGAGAGAGAGAGAGAGAGAGAGATACGAGAGAAACATCAATTGGTTGCCTTCCGTATCCTCAACCCAGTTATGTGCCCTGACCAGGAATCGAACCTGCAACCTTTTGGTGCACAGGATGACACTCAACCACTGAGCCACTCTGGCTAGGTGGAACTACTAAAGAGTTAATGTGCTGCTTCTCCAACTGGGATCCTCACATACTTGAGAGTCTAATAAGGTATTTTGGCAACCTGTGATTTATTCACACACACACACACACACACACACACACACACACACACACACACACATTCTCCTGAAGGATCTTTGCTGAGCTACTTTCTAAAAGTTGATGTCAAACACTGTTGACTTAGGACTCAGGTAAACATGCATCCCTTTCTTCCTCTCCTGCCTTCTGCATCTCCACTCAAGGAAGAAAACCAGTTAAGTACCACATGATGGCTAGGAATGCTGACAAAGAAACCTGTGGGGAAAAATTCAAAATGTAAAGCATCATAATATCTATGTGTTTTGTATGAAATTGGAAAGAGAGATTAAGTAGATAGTGATGACATTTCATATGGATAAAAAAGGTAAAAGTCAGTTGGACAAATAAAGCGTAATGCAGTGAGTTCAGTGAGCTCTGCCTGACTTCCCAGCCCATGCTTATTTCACTTGGTGTGTGAAAGATGTAGCACTTTTTCACTTTAGTGTCTTAAAATGGTTGACTTATAGTACTTTTTATTTATTGCATAAAACATGATAAATGAAATGGACACCTTAATTGAGAAGAGTATATTATACCTTAAAAGTTATAATTCAAATACCTCAAGTAGAAAAACATACCCTAACTTTAGAGTGTCTCCAAATATATCTAGCTCCATGGTTAATCTAAGCATTAAATGAATATAGCATATAAATGCTAATTTTCCTCAAAATATCCTAATTTGGGGAAAATCCTCAAAATTGATTGCTTCCTACTCCCTCCCAGCCCCATTTGCTCTGTTGCACACAACTGTTCTAGGTGATAATTAGGAACAGGAGAGCAATTTTAGTAAGCATCTGATGCTGTTGCTCTGACACAGATTGGCACATATTACAAGGACAATGTATTCCTGTGACTTACTAATCTGTTTCCTTCTAAGCATGTGTCTCATTGGGTAGAATTGGCTACACATGATGGACATGCAGCTACGTAATTAATTATCTTCACTGACCTTGACCACTGTGAGTAGAAGAACAAGAAGTTGTGCCATACCCAAAGACTAGCATATAAACTAAATGTAACCTCCCAATCTTTTGTAAGTAATTCAAATTAATGCCTTCATGTCCTCACTCTTTTCCTGTGGTGTGATCCATCTCAGACTTCTCTCCTGATCTTCCCCATGGTAGGGCTAGGCAGCCTATGGTTTTATCACTCAATTCTACCTATTTCATTTGCATGTGGTTTTCCTTATAATGATACTAGTGATCTGGTGCACAAAATTTGTGCATGGGGGGGGTGGTTTATCCCTCAGCCCGCTTGCATCCTCGTCAATCTGGGACCCCTCAGGGGATGTCTGACTGCTGGTTTAGGCCCTATTGCAGTCAGACATCCTTCTTGCAATACAGGACCACTGGCTCCTAATCACTCACCTGCCTGCCTGCCTGCTCGCCCCCAACTGCCCCCCTGCCAGTCTGCTAGCTCCCAATTGCTCCCCACTGCTGCCTGCTTGCCCCCAACTCTCCCCCCTCCCCCCTCACCAGCCTGCTCACCCCCAACTGCAGCTCACTGCTGGCCTGCTCACCCCCAACTGCCCCCCACCCCGTTGGTCTGCTTGCATCCAAGTGGCCCCCCTGCTGGCCTGCTTGCCTCCAACTGCCCCACCCCCCCCGCCAGCCTGATCAGCCCCAACTGCCCTCCCCTCCTGGCCTGATTGCCCCTAACCACCTCTGCCTCAGCCCCGCCACCATGGCTTTGTCCGGAAGGACATCTGGAAGGTCTTCAAGAAGGTATCCTGGTCTAATTAGCATATTACACTTTTATTAGTATAGATTATTATATAATAGGAATCCTATTGCCTTGGCAATGAGGAGTGGCAATATCATATAATCTGGAATCAAAATAATGCTTATCAAATCCCCTCTGTCTTCTGATCCCACCTTGTTATAACAATGTATAATCTGTGCAGATCCTGCATTGCTATTTTGTTGTTCTTTACGATGTCTTAGTAACTTCTACCATTTTCCTAATTTCATATATTATATCTGCTAATTAACATTGATTTTTTTCTTCTACATGAATATAAATTCCCCTTCTGATCAATATCATATTTTTATTCCATCTTTGAAGGTGCCAATTATATTAACTTTGAGTCAGAAAGTTATAGTAACATATCCCAAATGACTTTGATTTAATTCCTGTTATACACTTTCCTATGGAATCAGCTGATGTCACTTAGAAATGAGAAAGTTGTTTAGGTAAAACATTAAAGTTCACACTAATGAATCTAAATTTATATTATGTAAATTATATATATATAATAAATTTGGGCACCAGAGTGATTCAGCACTTCACCCTGGTTACAAGGACAGCAGATATTAGGATATTTATCATGTTATGTGTTTATTTGAATCATAAGCATAGTTATTGTTTCAGTGCAAGTGTTAGAAAGTATATAACTATTTTCACTCACTTTTTATTTCTTAAATTTCTGTTGTATGAGGGCCATAGAAAAATGATAGTAATTCAAAACTGAATAAAACAAAGTCCTATTCCTCAGGAAGATCATTTTATTTAGCTACTATAAAACCACTTACTTACTTGACTACTAAAATAAGTTATCTTTCTTTTTAATTCTGATAATTTAAAATTCAGTATTTATCTTAAAAATCAAGGTATATGCTTATTGTTATAGTTTATATTTTCCCGTTTATAAAACTATTGACTCAATCATATTTTCTCTAATTGATTATATTGCTGAATCAAATGGATACTTTATTTCTCTTAGCAATAAATAGAGCACTTTGACATATGGTATTTCTTTCAGATATTACCATGAAAATAGTATAGGCTTTGCTGCTAGCAGTAATGAGTTTGAATTCCAGCTCTCTCACTCACTTCCAAAGCTGAAATATCTCAACTAAACTTTCTGATCTCTGACTTCTCCTTGTTGTAAAAATAAATAAATAAAAATGAGCATAATTGCTTATATGTGGTTAGAAGAAATAAATCTCATGAGTATTTATCACATAGTAGTAGCTAGCCTCACAATTACTATTTAATTCTAACAAAATATATTTTATTATATTTTTATGAATATACAGAATAAATGGAGATCTGAAGTGATTATGGCTCTTAATTATGTATTTTTAATAGGACCTCATGTTACCTATAGAATTATACGGGGAGTGGGTGAGGGAGAGATAAGGTGCTACATACCACTTTAAAAAGGAAATATTCTTTTGCAGATTACTATGTAGGCAGGAGAATAAGTTGTATATACAAAAAAAGTTGGTGAGGATGTGAAACGATGCTTTCAGATGATGAAGTGAAATACAGTTGGTGTGCACAAAGTTAGCTGGATAGTAAGAGCTAGACAAAGTCAGAAATTAAAGAGTTGAGTGGAAACCAGGTCTCTCTCACACATTTATAGGGGTCCAATGAGGGCGAACGGCAGAGGCCAGTGCTGTGTTGGTGCTTGGTTTAATCGAGTTAACTATACAATAGAAGATTACTAAACCTTTGTTAGCCTCAGTGTCCTCAGATATGCAATGGGTACAATAATACAATAATAATTCAATACTTTGTATTAGAGCTGTTCTGAGAATATAATAAGTTAATGCATGTAAAGTTTTTAACAAGGTGTTTGGCACACAGTAAGCATCAAAAAATTGCAGTTCTAACTCCAGTGAGGAGAAGCAGTTCAGTTCAAAGTCAAAGTAAGTATATTATATATAACAGTTAAGTAGCATATTAGTTTTGGGTCTGATTGCAGTAAGTAAGCTTTGAAGGATGGAAATTTAGATTTTGCACAGTAGCCAATGATGACCTTTTTAAAGTTTTCCTAACCATGTAATAAGATCAACCAAGTATCTGTGCAATTATTAAAAACTCACTTCAGGCCCTGACTGGTGTAGCTTAGTTGGCTGAGCATTGTCTTGTGCCCCAAAAGGTCTCTAGGTCAATTCCTGGTCAAGGTACATGCCCAGGTTGTAGGTTCAGTCCCTGGTCAGGGCAAGAACAGGAGACAGCGGATCTATGTTTCTCTCTCACACCAATATTTCTCTCTCTCTCTCTCTCCCTCTCCCTTCCTCTTTCTCTAAAATCAGTAAAAACATATTTAAAACAAAGAAAAAACTATCTTTAGTAGCACAATCACAAACAGAATAGAAGGCTATAAAAAAATCTCTCTCTATATCTTAAGTTTCAGGTGAAATGGAAATCCACATATTAGAGAATATCATGAACTGATAAAATAGAGCTGGAAGAGAGAGCCAATATACCTGCTGTTCTCTGCATGAAGTATACTAGCTAATTAACTAAGCTCTAAATTTCTAAAAAAAAAAAAAATCAATATTTTTTACTAAAATATGTCACCAATATTGAAAACTGGGGGAAGGGACTAAGGTGGCAATGTTTAAAACAGACAAAAGCATAAAAGATTCCTGTCCTATTTCTACCCTTGACTATCTCAGTTACTATACAAAACCCACCTACTTTGCACATTTATAAAATGAGGAGCAAATTTAACCATGTGATATGAAAAGGGTCTATTGTAATTTTAATATTAAACAACTTTAATTTGATTAGGAAAATAATTTGAATATTCTTGTGATAATAAATGCAAATATAAACTTGCTTATATAAAAAATAAGAAAAATGCTCCCTCAAAGTATTTAACTCACCATCATGTAATTAGAACCCAAAGCTAGCCATCTGCATTTTTCTGAAATGACTTCTGATACACATTTTTACAACTTTTTGTGGGGCTAGGGTATGTGTTTGAATTTGGATGCACATGTGTGTGTTCATATATGTATATGCATGAGGGTTTTTGAGTATATGTGGGGCCCTGTGTGTGTGACAGGGGTGGGTATTGAGATGCATGTAACTGTACTGCATTTCATTTTCCTTTAGGTTTTGTTATTGTTTTCTTAACCCCTTCATTATAGGACACATGTAATTCAGAAGCATAAACTTCTAAGTTCTTTTTTTAGTGCCCCTTTTACTCAATAAAATATTTCAAATAAAAATTATGACTCATTTTTTAAATAAAATTATATATCAGGTCATATGCCATATCAGAATATTATCTCTTTTGAGAACTACATATATAAGATGTATCTTTTTTTTTTCAGTTCGGTATACTCTTTGGAAACATAGGAAAAGGATGATTTTCTCATCTTTTTTCCCCAAGTGACTACAGAATTGCAAGTCTTCTTTATTTATATTTTTAGCACCTGCTTTTGTCAGGCATACATTTTATCATTCTTCCACAGCTCTTGTTGTTTGAATGAAAGTCCTGGGATAGAAAACAAAAGCCAATGAAAAGCAAAAGACTCTGAAAATGATGTAGAGTCCTGTAACTAGCTTTAGGAAACAGATTACAACTGGTGACATTATTATTCTTTATTTCTTTTGCTTTTTACAACCCAGACCTGAATGAAGTAGCAGTTTAATTTGCTTACAGAAGTGTTGTTTGTCTCAGGGATTTGAAAAACAAACATAAATATTTACTCTCCCCCTCCCCCCCACACACACACACACTATTATGGATGCCCAGCTAAACCATCTGCTCTTGAGTCAGCAGGATTGCCTTAAGCCAAGATGGTCAGTGTGTAGATTTTCCCAGCTTTGCTCAATCAGTGAAACTGTATTAAAGTTTAAAAATTTTATTAGAAATCTACGACTCCCCACAACCAATACAGCCAAGGGTGAGTCATAACTTCAGTTGTCAGGATTTAAGTGAGGGTGACCACTCCATCACTGAACGTGAGTGCACTATTCCTTTATCAGCCACCTTGAAAGATGCTGTCAGTACAGAACAACCTTGGATCAACACAAACTGTGAATAACTACTAGAATAGAAGAAATTGGGCATTGAAAAAAAATAAAAAATAGAAAGCAAAAGTGTAACCTCTGAAAATATAATGGTGCCCGAGCCCTTTGGCTCAGTGGATAGAGCATTGACCTGCGGACTGAAGAGTCCCGGGTTTGATTCTGATCAAGGACATGTACCTCAGTTGATGGCTCCTCCCTGGCCCAGGCCCTGGTCAGGGCTCATGTAAGAGGCAACCAATCAATGTGTTTCTCTCCCATCTCTGTCTTTCCTCTCTCTTCCACTCTCCCTAAAAATCAATGGAAAAATATCCTTGGGTGAAGATTGTGTGTGTGTGTGTGTGTGTGTGTGTGTGTGTGTATGTATATATATACATATATAATGGTGACAGTAATAACTGCCTATTTGGGGGCTGTGTTATTCTTTACTACCAGTGGTGAGAATAAGGAGGAAGCTTTGATGCCCTTTGATGCCTTTGAAAGAAGGAGATGACAGAGCCTGGTCAAGCTGGAATCTGGATTTTCAGGGACAGAGAAAGAATTGTGTTATTCTGAAGAAAGGTCAGAGAAAGTGCCTTAGGCACATGTAGGACCATATAACCATATTAACAGAGAAACCCCATGTTGATGTTAAAGACATTAGTAACATCTTTTCAAGGATGTAAAGAACCCAATGACTTCTTAACTTTGGAGAAGTGATTATACCATAAGCTCAGGGTAAATTTAAAAACTATATAAAGTACCTTACTTCTCAGACCAATGTTTCAGTCTTCAAATAATATGCGTAATAAGACATCTAGGGACAGTGAATAGAAAAAAGAAAAGAAAACACTCTAAGTCAGAGTCAGAATTTTTTTTTGCCTATGAGATTAAGCAATTATAAATGGAAAAGGCCTTTTAGCTGTTCTAATATATCTTGTGTCCGACAGGAAAATTATGCCCCTGGTTATCCTTACTTCAAACTGAATCACTTACAAAATATATCATTATTGAAAAAAATAAATTATCCCTGTGACCATTAAGATTTTTCTTAAAATGAGATTTAGTCTTTAACAGAAAATTGTATTACATTTAATCCTTAGGAAGCACTTTATTTCTGTGCTTGATGTGCATTTGAATTGCCACTTTGTGGGGAAGCCATGTTTCAAGATGGTTGGGAAAAAAAATTTACCATTCTGGTCAAGTGGCTAATACTCATCTTTGTGAAAGTTTACATAGAAGTTTTCATGAAGAGAATTTTTAACACATGTAGTGTGAGTCTTTTATCAATGTAAGGGTAAAAGAACAGAAGGGAATGAAGGATTGTTTAACTTATTTGTTTTTCATTCTCCCCCCACACCCCATCATTCCCCCTATTCATCTCCGGTGCCATTCAGTGACAACCTAAATTCTCATTCCTCTGAGCGAGTCTCACCTTCTTTTGTGATTGGGCTGTGAAGAGTTAGATGTGTCCATGACATTTTGATAGGGCTTTTTTTTTTTTTTAACCTACGCAACCTCTTTGACAAAAGCATTTCAATGCTAGGAGCTTTTTGACATGTCACTTTGATGTGCAACTTTGATTTGGGGTTGTTTTTGACATGGCTTGAATGACACTATTAAGCTTTCAGCATTTAAAATTACCAGCCTCACCTTCTCATTGAACTGACCTCATCCATGAGGACGAGAGATGAGGTGGGCTCTGAGCAGAGAGCAGCTGTGAGGGCGGAGCTGAGGCAGAGTGTTAGAGATGCTGGGAAGGAGGCCTGATCCTGTGCAAACTTCATGTATCAAGAAGTGGGTACTGACCCCCTTGTCCAGAAAACAGGACCTATCGATTATTACAATAAGCACATACTCATTCTCGTAAAACTCACTTGTATCCATGATTGATTTATTTCAAATGTGCCATTATTTTTTCCTTTTGAACTTTAGGACCCATGGGTAAGTGGTATTTGAAACACAATGAGATCACTTATTATCATCTCCAAATGGCCCAGAACATGCAGTTTCTTACTGCATTTCTAACAACTGTTTCTCAGTGTACTAATTACATAAGATATTGTGAAGCATCTTTAAACTGAAAATTTGGGAGATAAAACTTATACCCCCTGAGAGATGAACATATATTACAACCTGAATATATATCTTCATTTTTTCTTCTAATAAAGGTAACATGAAACCATAGATATTTGTAAGTAAGGTATAAAATCAAAACCTTTGATAATCAAGGAACAAGAAATGAGATCTAAATCTCATGTTTTAACAACATTGCTTTCTTGCTATACTAAATTGGTTATATTAAAATGCCTATCTCAAAATGTATTCTGTTTCAAAACAGCCAAGTAAAAATGATTGAATTTCTTCATCTGTCCAGTGTTTTCTACATCAGCTTTATTCAATCTTGCATCTATGTTTTCAACGAGGCATGAGGACTGGCTGGCTGGGCTTCACACCAAGATGCCATCAAAGCATCATGGTTCAGAGAGAGATTGCAAATACTATGTGGTCAACCTCTGCACAGCAAAGGCCTGAGACATCACCTGATAAGAGCCTTGAGGACCTCTGACCTGGAGGGAGATGGTCATCTCCCTTAGTAACTGCGTCTATTGCTTTTGTCTAGCTGTGGAAGAGAGGTGAAACAGGAAGCTGGTGAAAGATTTTGTGGAAAGGAACATAGCTACATAAAATTTAATGAATTCCTTTCCCATGATATGGGCTCAAGACATTGCCTCCTCTCAGGATGCTGGGATGTGCCATGCTGTTAGTATACTACCTAGTATACTAAAGCCACAATATTCTCTTCATTTCTGGCTCCTTATTTAAGGGAATATGAAGAATCAGTGTGTGTGTGTGTGTGTTTGTGTGTTTAGGAGAGGGCCCTAAGGATAAACCAGTAAGAGTTTCCCTTTTTTCTTAAAAATAAGTTGCTGAATAAATAAATTAGTGACCATACATGATAGCTTGGGTACTCCTTGACTACAAATAGTGGAAATTGAAGTCATCATTTCTACCTTGAGGATATCTAACCTCTTTGTGCCTTTCCTTTTCCTTCTTATTTTGCTTTCCCTATAAAATCCATGGGTTAAAATTAGTGATAGATATAGAAAACCAACTTTACATGTTTGCATTCTGGTATATATTACACTGGCAATATTGTCACTGAGCATGTACAAACACACTTCCACACACAATTCATAATCACCCAGAACCATTCATGCCTCAGTCTGTGAACTTGCCTTACTATATATTTGTTGAAACACAGAACATAAAGGTAAGATGGCTAATTTGCTGACAAGATTATTTTGTTTGGAAGCAGCTGCATAGTGGCATGTAAATTATTATTTTATAAACAAACTAGAGCCCCAGCCCGGGGTTCTCAGCCCAGCCTGTGCCTTCTTGCAGTCTGGGAGCCCTCAGGGGATGTCTGACTGCCATGGAGGCAGGAGAGGCTCCTGCCACTGCAGTTGTGCTTGCCAGCGTGAGCCCAACTTCTGGCGCACTGACCACCAGCAGGCAGCTCCTGCATCCAGCATCTGTTCCCTGGTGGTCAGTGCACATTATAGCAACCAGTCGTTCCACTGTTCGGTTGATTTGAACATTAGCCTTTTATTATATAGGATGAAGAAAAGTTCTAAAGCTCTAGTATCTGATGAGATGCCTTTATAAGTGTCCTGAAACACTGATCTCATCCTCAGAATTGTGTTCAGCTCTGAGATAAAAATGATAGAGAGAAAAAAGAGATAAAGCTAATCTAGCCTGGTGAATGTTTCAGTAAAAACAGTTTCGATATAAGAAACATGATTGTGTTATTGAGTCATTACCTTTTTAATCTAGAAATCTGAATCTCTGAAGGCATTAGCATATGTATTTATACGAGACTAGAGCATCTACATACAAATACCTACTTTGTTTTCTCCCATAAGCATAAGGAAGTCAACCCAAAAGGGGGAGCATGGGAAATGCAGGGCAAGGAGAGGCACCTGCTGAGGTCAGCCACTGTTGTTGGCATATACTAACTGAGGGCTGGGCAGATGATGTTCCTCTGGGTAAACTGAGTCTTCTTCAGGTCAGGGAAGAGACAGCACTTCTTTGTTCAGCTGAAGAAGTATTAGCACAGCCAGAAAGTGGTCTTATTTAAAAACTAGAGGCCTGGTGCATGAAAGTTTGTGCACCTGGCAGGTCCCTTAGCCCAGGCTGTGCCCTCTAGCAGTCTGGGAGCCCTTGGGGGATGTCTGACTGTGGCTTAGGCCCGCTCCCCTGCAGCCACCTCTGTGGAAGTTGCGGCACCAGGGCCAGGCCTCTCCTACCGCCTCTGCGGAAAGGGGCGGGGGGGGGGGGAGGTGCCAGGACCGCCATGGCTGGCTTGGCGGTGCAGGCTCGCTGGCCCCACCCCCCGCCCACTGGTCATTCTGGCAGGTCATTCTGGAAAGTCATTCCGCCGTCTGGTCTAATTAGCATATTAGCTCTTTATTATATAGGATTACACTAAAGACGAAGCATAGTTCATTCCTCTATTTATAGATTTAACTCAGGGCTAGCAGTGGTTCTTAAACATCATAAAATATACCCAGGTGTTTCATACTCTTCTTCATTCCAATTAACAAAGAAAAATACACAAGATTTGGTCCAACACTTACATCATTATTACCCATTTTTGTATTACAATTTTAAGGCTATTAATTCATGCTACACATTTATTTTTAAAGTGTGGTGGCTATTGAAGGGGAATATTACATGTGGTTTATAGATGAGGTAATGCCACCTGAAAAGAGATTTCTGAGAATTTTCACGGCAACATCCTTTTCTCATTATGGAGAGGTCCTTTTATGTGTAGACGATTTTACAGTCGCCAAATGTTCTCTTACATGCTTTTTAATTTTCACAACCATCCTGTGAGGGAGGCAGAATGTGGCAGCTCTGGAAACAACTTGGGCAGACAGTGGCTTTCACATGCTGTGCTTGAAATAGAGATGCCGCATCGCCCCTCTCCTCCCTCCTCACCAGTAGACTAAATCCGTGCAGCTCGCAGGAATCACACCAGGTTTCTTTCCAGATGTAGTTCATGCTGGTCAGGGCTAGAGTGAGAACTGGACATGGGATGAGCCTTCCTAGCCACTCTCCACTCCCCACCATGGTGATGCTCCGAGAGGCAGAGCTGGGAGGCATTTGGAGCTGCTTGAGAATCGAGTAGCTCACAAATCAGAGCTCTGTCTGAAAACAAAGTCGAGGGGCAATGGCCTTGGGATCTGAAGCCCAGCAAAGTTTTATTATCGTTCTCAATATTGTTTTGTTCTCTCTCGCATTTCTCTCCACCATGCTCCCAGCTCAAGTCCCCAACAAAGAGGCTGTTGCTTCTCTCTCTTGATGGGGATTACAAGAGAATTGAGCTGCCCTGGAATGCGTGCCTCAACATTTTTATGTGCTATAATTCAAGCACTCACGATAAAGCCACTCAAAATAGCGGCAGATGCCACAGGTTACTCATCCCCACAATGCAATTTGAAAAGGCTTACAGTTCACTTTCTAAAATATTTATCTCACATAGATGGGGTTTACAATGACTTCTCCCTTTATGTGCTTGAAGCCTTGTTTATTAGTAGCTGTTTAAATCCTGGAAGTGATTATATATTTTCATACTTTCTAGTTGCTCATGAAGAAATTGGAATAAGACATCTGAAGTCATAGATTAAAAATTAATCTGTTTTTTTTCCTATAAATCCACTTTGTATTCTCTAAGTTTTTACTTTATTTTTCAAATGACATATTTTGTGAAACTGTTTCACATGTCATAAAATGCTAGCTTGTGTCTTAATTCCTGTTGGGTCTCTATAACCATGCTAATATCTCTGACTGGAACATAATAAAGTGGTTATTTCTACACATGATTGAAAGCTGTAAAGTGCTTAGAACCAGAAGCTGAATTCAGAAAACCCATGGTTGTCATGACAGCTATGAAATCCTTTGGTATTTCACAGAAAGTATTGATCAAAAAGACATTTACAAACTGTTCTCAAAATTCAGTGACCTTTATTGTCCCAGATCACTTGGAAGTCCCTACTAGTAAAAATATCTATCTACAAAATTACAGAAGCAAAATCATAGAAATGTGTTACTGAAAATAATAGACTTACTTCTTGTATATTAGATGTCTATGTTAATATCTGTTAATATTAAATATACTCTTTTTAAAAATATGTTTTTATTGACTTCACAGTGAGAAAGGGAGAGGGGGAGAGAGAGAAACTTCAGTGAGAGAGAACCATTGATCATCTGCCTCCTCTATGCCCCCTACTGGGGATCAAGCCTGAAACCCCTGACTGGGAATCAACAGCTCAACCACTGAGCATACCAGCCGACTTATCATGAAGTCTCTCCTCTCCAAAAACACCAATTAAGTTCTTTCCAGAGTATGTTGGGCTCAATATTATTTCAATTAGGACCAAAGGTCATTATGATAGTTGTAATATTAATTTAAACATTCTAATACCACTTAACTCTACACACCAAAATACATTGGCATTTTTAAAGAAGTAATGAAAGTGAATTTAAATACTTTGTTTGGCTAGACTTTCCATCCAAATGTATCATGTTGTGCTCACTTTGAATACTATTTATAGGAGGTAAATAATGGAAATGGATATGTGATTAATAGGATATTCTGAAATATTCATAAGGTATTCTCAGCCAGGTATTTCAGACATTCACAATATTTTAGTGAAATTTAAATTACTACTGTTAGATATTTTGAAAATGACAAATGAAATTTTAATGTAATATTTCAATTTAAAATCGAATATATTTTTGCTTATCTATATGTATACAAGCCTAAGTGACTGAATGACTGAATAACCAAATGACCAGTTGACTGGTTGCTATGATGTGCACTGACCACCAGGGGGCAGATGCTCAACAAAGGAGCTGCCCCCTGGTGGTCAGTATGCTCCCACAGCGGGAGCACCATTCAGCTGACTGATGGGTGCCAGCCACTGGGCTCAAGGCTGGCAAGTACAGCTTAAGCATATGAGCCTCTCCTGCCTCCATGGCAGTACTACCAAGTGGTGGTAGTGGCAGGCACAGCAGGGCTGGGGTGAGCGAGAGTGGCAAGACCCCCAGTCTGGGCTCTGGCTCCTCCCCAGCACACTACTACATCCCTTGGGACTGCCAGTTTCAGCCCGATCCCCAGGGATTGGGCCAAAACCAGCAGTCTGACATCCCCTGAGGGGTCCTGGATTGTGAGAGGGCACAGGCCAGGTTGAGGAACCTCACCAGTGCACGAATCTGTGCACCAGGCCTCTACTAAAAATATATTTGAAATAAGATTTTAATAAATCCAACATCTTAGACTTGCTATTAGGAAATTAAAACCATAATGATTATATTTAACTCATGTATTACCTCTGGTTTAAAGATTAGTTGATCCATCTCACTTTTAATTTTTTGAATAGTATCTTGAAAGATTGCTCTACTAGAGCATTTTTAAAAAGCTTTGTAGGAATTCTTAAAGATATAACAATAGTCAGCTTTGTTATACTTAAAATTATGATTTTTTCAGATTATATAGTTTTGTCCTACTAAGAATAAAATCATTTATTTTGCAAAATTTATTTAATTATAAAATATGTAACTTCAATTTATTGCTAAAAATACTTATTTAAGTATATACTTAAGCAGGATAAATAGAATATAAAAATTGTAGAAAGATAACTGTGTTTATGCAACGTTTTGTATAACAATGACTAGTCAGATTTATAAACAATGCAGTTTTTGACCACTTAAAAATATTTTTGGAAACAGAAATATCCAATATTTAAACAAGCATATGCTTTATCTTATAACTTCTTTTCTCTAAGGTTTTTATAGATTAACCATCTATTCTATTATTATAAGCATATTTACCAATGTTATTGTGATATACATATATACTAGCATATGATTTTATCTGGGGAGACATTATAAAGTTATAGAAAGAACCTTCCCTATTTGTTTGATTGTTTGTTTATAAAATGCATGTCAGTCACTCTTAAACTCCTTGTGGGGAAAAAAGATCATCTTTTGTTCCCGCTGAATTGACATAATGTCTTTATTATATACTAAATTTAAAAAATATTGTCAGAAGAAAAAGTCCAAAATGATTTGTAAAAAGTAGTTAAATCATCTATAACAGCAAAGAACTTAATTTTGCAAAATAAAACATACTCTTATAAATAAAAAATATATAGCCTGATACAAACCTAGGCAAATAATGTGAACAAGATATTTTTATAAGTATTAACATCCATTACCAACATAATAAGACAAAATCTCTCCTCACCTTTAATTCAATGAAAATAATAGCAAGGCGATTGTTATTTTCTTCCTTTTAGATCATAAAAGATCAACAGTTTTAATAGAACCCAGTTTAGACAAGGGTGTACAAAATAAACTTATGTGTTGATGAAGAAGTGAGTTGATATAGACTCTTTGAAAGCAATTTGGTAATACCTGTCACTTAATTGAAAATTAAGCAATATGTAGCACGATAAATTGTTGTTTATAAATTTATTGAAATACTCCTGCACTCCAGAAAATGCAAACTAATCTATCTATAGAACCAAAAAGCAGATCACTGGTTGTCTATGAAAGGGGTTGAGGGGCAGGTGGGTAACATTAAAAAAGGACAACTTGTTTCACATATTCACCATCTGGATTATGGTGATGGTTTGTAGTATGTATACATTGTCAAAACTTATCAAATTGTACAGTTATATTATATGCAACTCATTGCATTGTCAATTATGCCTCAGTTAATCCTAATATATATAAAGAGCTAGGTTCCGTCATGACCGAACAGACAACCGGTCACCATGAAGTGCATGGAGCACCTCTCTGTCCCCACCCTCCCCCGGCCCCCAAGCCGCTCACCATGAGGCGGGCTGGCAGCGGGGCGGGACTGGGGACTGTTGAGTGGCAGCGGTGGGCTACTTTGCGGGGTGGCTGTGAGCTTAGCCGAACAGTCACCTGGGCAGCAGCGAGTTTCGGGAAGCAGTCATGGGGCGGGGGGGTTTTGTGGAGCAGTCACAGGGTTGGGGGAGCCTCGCAGAATGTCCAGCAGTGAGCTTCGCGGGGTGAAAGCAAGCTTCGTGGAGTAGTCAAGAGGCAGGGGGAGCCTTGTGGAGCGATTGCGGGGTTCGTGGAGCAGTCAAGGGACGGGAGGAGCCTTGAGGAGCAGTTGAGGGGCTGCGAGCATCGCTGAGCGTTCTGGGGCGGGAGCTTCACATAGTGTCACAGGACGGCAGAGGCCATGCGACGGAGGCCAGGCTAGGCCGAGGGACCCTAACCATGCACGATTTTGTGTGCGCCGGGCCTCTAGTCTGTTAATAAAGAGAAAAATATGCACAAATGTGAAAAAAAATTGCAAAATATTTTTTCTTGCATCACCATTGGAAATGGCAACAACTTGTAAGGAATCCCATGCATGTATAGCTAAAATAAAAATAACAACAACCAGGAAATACCCATAAATGAAGTTTACTGTAAAAGTAATTTTAAAAATAATATAAAATGAACAAAACTTTTGTACAGATAAACAAAATGATGCAAATGGGTGAGAAATCTTTAGACAGGTTTTCCTTTATTTGAAATATATGTACTCCTTAATTTCCTATATAATAAAGAGGTAATATGCAAATCGACCATCACACCCTCATGCAAGATGGCCACCCCCATGTGGTCAAAAGATGGCCACCAAGAGATGGCCAGCAGGCGAGGGAAGTTGTGGGCGATCAGGCCAGCAGGGGTGGGCAGTTAGGGGTGACCGGGCTGGCAGGGGAGAGCAGTTAGGGGTGACCAGGCCTGCAGGGGAAGGCAGTGGGGGGGACCAGGCCTGCAGGGGAGGGCAGTTAGGAGTGACTGGGCCAGCAGGGGAGAGCAGTTAGGGGTGACCAGGCCAGCAAGGGAGGGCAGTTGGGGGAAACCAGGCCAGCAGGGGAGGGCAGTTGGGGGGGACTAGGCCTGCAAGGGAGGTCAGTTGGGGGGACTGGGCCAGCAGGGAAGGGCAGTTGGGGACAATTGTGCCGGCAGGGGAGCAGTTAGGCATCTATCAGGCTGGCAGGAGTGTGGTTAGGGGGTGATTAGGCTGGCAGGCAGAAACGGTTAGGGGTAATCAGGCAGGCAGGCAGACGAGTAGTTGGATTGCAAAATAAAACAATCCTCTGGATTGTGAGAGGGATGTCCAACTGCCGGGATCGTGCCTAAACTGGCAGTCGGACATCCCCGAGGGGTCCCAGATAGGAGGGGGTGCAGGACAACCACCCCCCCCCGCCCGTGCGTGAATTTTGTGCACTGGGCCTTTAGTTACTTTAATAAGTGTACCTTCTTTATTTAAAGATTAGCAAGGAAAAGCGAACATTTTAACAGATAAGTGGTGACCACTATAAACTACTGTATTCACAGAATAAAGCTTATCAAATAATATCAGCTTTATTGTAATAGAGTAACTGTAACAGTTGGACTTTGCTATTCACCAATAAGAAAGCATTTTCATTTTTGCCAAGTCTACAGCAAAGTGTTGATTCCATATCCATGGGGGGGAAATGATAGCTCAGCTGGCCTCAGTGTGGTGGTGGTTTCAATGTCAGTCCCATCAAAGCCTGTGCGGTACTATTCGCTCACTACAGAGCTAATCGCTCCAGGGCCTATATGGACCACAGAGGTTTTCTGTTAGTTGATTTCTCATAGTCTTGGTTTGCTGGCCAGGATCAGAGTCACACAGGCACAGTTCCGGGAAAGGAGCCCAGGATTTTTATAAATAACATTATGAATTTTCTTTCCTGAACCCTCTTTGCAATTTCCCCAGTACTCTCTGGTTCCCTATGGGTTTCCATATTAGGTCCTTCCATGGCTGTGCCAACATCTGGGGCCAAGACAAAATTGCAAGGAAAAAAATTTAAATCTAATTCATTCCACTCTTTGGGGACCACAGCTGCACCAATGGATAGGAAGATTCTACTCTCTGATAATTTTGGCTCCTGTGGGGTCCCCTTGCTGGCAGGACTGCTACAGCACAGGACTCTGGGAACCAGGACCGGAGAACCTCTGGCAGAGCACTGTCCACACCCCAACGCCCACTTCCAGGTGTGGGGCTACATGGCCTTAGGCTAGAGAGAGTGGAGAAAAAGGAAAGAGCTGAACGCACCATGGGTTTCTTTTTTATTTTATTGTTTAAAGTATTACAAATAGTAGTACATGGGTCTCCTTTTTTCCCCCCATTGATCTCCCCCCGGCCTCCCCTACCCCCCCTGCACATGCCCTCCCCTCTCCCCCCCAGTGTCTTGCGTCCATGGGTTATGCTTATATGCATGCATACAAGTCCTTCGGTTGATCTTTTACCCTCCTCCCCAACCCTCTCCTGCCTTCCTGCTGTAGTTTGACAGTCTGTTCGATGCTTCTTCGCCTCTGTATCTATTTTTGTTCATCAGTTTATACTGTTCCATGGGTTTCTTGATACTTCAAATTGCCATCTTCCCCAATCTACCTGCTACTATTTATATTTTAGAGGCCTCAGATGTCAAATCCATGCCTTCTGCCCAAGTTTTGTAGTTGCATTCACAAGGAAAGACATGATGGATGGTGCCTACTCTGGTCTTGAAACCCAAACAAATGCTTTTCAATTAATACATTTACTAGAAATCCTTGCTGTTAGCACCTTTTCAAGTTCATCCCTTAGCTGTTCCTTGAGTGTACAACTTAAATTAATAAAAAAAACTTTACATAAGGGTTAGCTTGTTACTTTATGTAAGAATATATACATATTAGTATTGCACATTAAGTTCGTGTCATGAGCATCAGTTTTCCCCAAGTTTTTCCGTGCTTCACCTCAGAAATGGTCCAGAACTAGTTGTCTCTCGAGTGTGCCTGCTTGCAGTTCATTAACCACAATGTGCCATCCATGTCAATGACATTGGCAAGCTTTATTCTAAGTTTAAAAATTGGTTTTGCATTTTAAAAAGCTTTAGAACAGACACTGTTGGTCTAGTTGGATAGTCTGCTATCTTACTTACATAAGTCAATTAAATGCACCTGTACTAAATGTGAAACACGGGCAAAAGGAAGTTCTAAGAGTACAGAATGAACTAGCTGGAAATCTTTAAATAGGCACATGAATGTTGGAGTATCCTTGAGTGAGGGAGATGATTTACTGATTGGCATCACATATCAGTCTGTACAGCTCAGACAGTGTCCTATTTGCTTTGGGAGCAAATTTAGACACCGTGGGCTATTGACTGGGGCCCAGGGGGGATGGTGTATGAGCACAGACTGACTTAACATAACTTCTTAAATTTAAACTCACTCCAAGGCCCAAATATTCATCTTGATATAGGCATAACTAACTAAAATAACATTGCTTATGAATAACGGGCTGAGAAGAGCTTGTCTTTTTTATTTTCTATCTATAATAATAAAAGCATAATATGCTAATTAGGTCAGACAGCAGAACGACCTTCTGGACATTTTTCCAGACAACCTTAAAACCAGGGCTGCGAGGGCTGAGGTAGCCGCCGCGGCTGCCAGGGCCGAGCCTCTTGAATGAATTTCGTGCATCGGGCCTCTGGTATAGATATAGAACTTGACCACTTCTGACCATCTTCATGACTACCTCCCTGGTCTGGGCCAAATTCTGTGTATTTATTGCCCTATCTTAGCAATAGCTTCCCAACTGATCACCCTGCTTTGTACCCTACTCTGTACAGTCCAATATCAGCAGCAACTTCTTGTAGAATGTAAGTCAGATCCTGTCAGTCCTCTGCTCAGAACCTTCTGAAGGGGATCCTTTCTTTGCCAGAGTAAAAGCTGAATCCTAGTCTCTGCGATGATCGACACTACCTTATGCCGTTTGGACCAAAAATACTCTACCCACATCTCCTGCTAATGTTTTTCCTGCCCTTCCTCCTTCAGCCACATTGTGCTCAGCATCTGTCTGAACATATTGGAATGATTCTGTCTCTGGGTCTTTGTACTGGATGTTCCCTCTGTTATAACTTTCTTGTTCCCACACCCACATGCATCATTTCCTCCTCTGCTTCAAGTGGTCACTAAGGCCTTCCCTGACCCCCTATTTCAATTGCAACTTTCCACTCCCTCTGCCCACATTGTCCCCTTTCCCTGCTTTATTTTTCTCTAGTTCTTATCAGTCTCTGTTATACTATGTGTTATTGTGTTGCTATATTATACTACATGTATATATAACAGATTTATGTATGTGTATGGTGTTTCCCTTTCCCAGATGATAGGCTGCATGACGGCACACAATAATGCCTGGTTTGCTTACTGCTGCTATATCCCCAAAGCCTATCATAATTTTTTAAAAAAGATTTATTTTATTGATTTCAGAGAGGATCGGAGAGGGAGAGAGATAGAAACATCAGTGATGAAAGAGAACCATTGATTAGCTGTCTCCTGCATGCCCTCTACTGGAGATGGAGCCCACATCCAGGCATGTGTCCTTACTGGAAATTGAACCATGACCCTCTAGTGCAGTGATGGCGAACCTTTTGAGCTCGGCGTGTCAGCATTTTGAAAAACCCTAACTTAACTCTGGTGCCGTGTCACATATAGAATTTTTTTGATATTTGCAACCATAGTAAAACAAAGACTTATATTTTTGATATTTATTTTATATATTTAAATGCCATTTAACAAAGAAAAATCAACCAAAAAAATGAGTTCGCGTGTCACCTCTGACACGCGTGTCGTAGGTTCGCCATCACTGCAGTGCATAGGTCAACACTCAACCACTGAGCAACACCATCCGGACATAAATTTTGGATAACTATTTATTGAGTTAATAGGTACATTTTAAATAGGTATTTATAGGTAGGAAGGTATTGTGCTTGCTAAACATAGAAATCAGAAAGCCCAGCACTGACTCTGACAGTTTTCCAATAGTGATAGATTTCTAGTCAAGAATACTGGTATTCAGTAAAGGTCTTCAAAGAAGAAAGTGGAGTCCTAGCTTGTCATGAGCTTCCTTTGCAATACAAGGGAGTCTGACTGTCATTATATGGAACCACTGGGGTTCATCTCTGGAACATTGCTCATACTTTGTCTTTCCAGTCTTCTGATAATTGCCCTAGTTTCTCTTAGGTGCTCTTAGCTGCTTTATTACAGTAAGTTCATAACCGATCTTCCTAGCTTTCTTATCCCCCAGTCTATGATACCCATTGCTCTTTAAGTAATCTTCGTAAAAGATGGCTCCAATTTTGTCAGTCCCCCTGCTGATTATTTTATAGCATTCATAGACTGTCATTTTTGCCTTAACTATTAGAAATTATTTCTCATTTAAATATCTTTTCTTCTGTGCAATTTTAATTATTTTACTTCCTAAACCTTCCTGGTATTTTCTGTCTTCTCAGTTTTGTTCAACATTCTTTCCATAATCCTTAGTTTGCAACCTCACCCAAGTCGTTTTAAGTCATAAATGTGTATACGAAATGGAAATCTATGTGGATGTCATTCTGTGGTGGGACCACAGCTCTAGCTGCCTTCAAGTTACATGGATTGTCTCACAGGAATGATCTCCACAATATGCTCATTCCATTCAAGCTGTGCACTGTAGATTGTTTTCTATCTTTGTAGTCCAGGGCATTTTTAAACACCTCCATCCACATTCCACGAGGAGATGGGGGGATGAGGGGTGTGATGCCCCATACTCAGAGAGGCATCTTCCCCTTCACCAGTATTGGGCATCAACAGGTAGCTGGTGCTAATCTGAACCAGCTCACGATTTCCTCCAGCCAGGATTTTAGAAAATCCCACTTTCATTACACTCAGATATGTGGTTCAAAGGTTATATACTCTCTTATTTCTCTGGCTTCGGGTTAGAGTTGTGACTCTGCCTTTACTAAATTTATTGAGGAGCTCAAAGGCTAAATAGAAAATTATAAAATAGAAATCTTATTGCAAAGATATTTTTATCATGTATTTAGCCTACAGAATGGAACAATTGACTCCACCTGGGAGACTGAGAACATGCTTTATCAGGGTTTTGCGTCCTTTCTTCTCTCCCGTCTCTCTCTGTCTTTCATCTCTGTGTGTGTCTAAATGAAAAACTGAAAACAGGGTGGATAAGCAGAGCATATGGCCTGAAAACCTTATAAATTAGCTTGCAAGAAATAACTTCAGTGATAAATCAATAACAAGGAATTTTAGGTATATGTGTAGAGGTGTGAGGTGAAATTATGAAGTTAAAATGGAGGTTGGGATTTCATTAGAAGGCATGAATGAAAATTAAATTGGTCATTGTTATGAAAATGGGAATTTGGGAACAACCTGAAAATCATTTATAGGGCAAAAATAACCTACATAACGCACATATGGTCAAATACATATGGCCAAATTATGGGCCATACTGTAAGTAGCAGAAACATTCTATAATAGCTTGGGTGGTTAACAGTAAGAATAGCAACAGTTATTTAACATGATGATTGAATTAAGAGCAAAGAGGAAGTGAGACCAAGTGTGGCATGGGGGGAAAAAATCTCTAGATCTAAGTTTCTACTGGATCTCCCTGTATGCAATAGCAATTAGAGTTCCAAGGTTGTTGCCTGGCTCACAGGGCTGTTGGCAAGATGAAATGAGATAATACTCATGAAAGCATTTTGAAAAACTCCTATATTTTCTATAGATGAAGGCATTAGTAGCAACTAAAAAGGCAGGGCACTTGCCATATTAAAAGGTATTAGAAAGAGAAAGTATTAATGCCCAAAATTAAATTTAAGACCATGTACAGTTACCCAGTTTTTAGTTTGTTAAAATGATTTCCAAGCTTGGATGAATTTGGTGTAAATCTCTAAAAGGCTAAAGGGTAGGGCTACTACTCCTTGACCCCAGGTCTCCTAAATGGTGCTCATACTGTGTGCCCAGATCAGACTCCTCTCTGTGAAGTCAGTGGGGAAAGGTTAGCATGATTGTGGATGTTCACAGTCCAGCCCTGGGAAAAGTGGTATTAAGGAATTATGTCATGTTACTCCCTTTAAATATACTATTGTTGGAATATTTCTTTTGCCATTTCTAATTTTGAACACTTTGCTCTCTTGGTTTCTTTGTTTTACTATTTATTTTATTGGGATAGTAATGTAGAATGAAATATATAAAATAAATCAAATCAAAGCAATAACAAATACATTCAATAGACACTAAAATAGAACCAACTGGCTTTGTTGTTTTTATTCTATCATTTTCATATTTTATTAATTATATTATATTATTTTTCATCATTTCTTCCTACATCCTTTGATTTTTTACTTATGCTTTTAGAAAATATCTTTGTTTGAGCATTTCCTTTCTTTTTATAAGATTTCTTTAATGTTGTAGGCACTTTTGATGATTTCTTTTGATATTTTCTTTGGTGTTTTTTGCATTGCTTTCTAGAAAATGTGCAATTTCAGGTTTTTATTTATTATTTGACACAAAACATATTTAGGATTATGTTTCTTAATTTTCAAGGAGTCAGGTGTTTGAGGTTAAATTTATTTTGTATTTCTACATTTTGGAATATGACTGTGAGCTGTGGCTTTATTTTTTAAATTTTAATAGTTATTTATGCTAAATACATAATTTCTAATTTGGTATAGTTTCATGACAAACTAAAGGTATGTTCTTTATTTAATAGATTTATTAAATAGAATTTGGTGATCTTATTTATTTAGTCCCACCAAGTCCTTATTTATTTTTAGCTGCTAGTTCTGTCAGATTTTGGAATATTTACTAAAATGTTCTTATTTTATATTTATCATATTCTATTGCACTTGTAATAGTTTTGGCTTAATATACTTACTTGTTATAGTGTTTATATTCTTCATAAATTGAGCATTTTACCATTATAGAATTTTCCTCTTTACCATATTTGAGGTTTTTTTTTTATCTAATCTTGGTTTATTTAGTTAAGTATTTTCTTTTCCTCCTCATCTACTTTATAGCTTTGCGAATATATATATATTTTCTCTCTCTTCTGCCTGCAATGTTTTGTCCATTATGAGTTTCAGCTCAGATTCTCAATCTCCCAAGCCTACAAATCAGGTCTCAACCATGACCTTCATTTATCTCTATAGTATTTTAATTCTAAAACAATGTTTTAATTTTCAAAAAGTATTTTTATGCTGTAATTGATCAATGCTATTTCTATTCTTTTTTTTTCTTTTTCAAGCTGTGGACTGTCTCTTCACACACTTATATTTATTTGGAGTGGCCTCTGATGGTTTTGTCTTTTCGCTTCCCTACCATGAGCTTTAGTGGGGTTCATGCTTAGGTGCTGACATACTTAAGTAAAGGCAGGACCAGCATCTCCCCCGGGGGGCAGCTGCCCACGGACCTGAGGCTGTCATTCCCTGGCCAGGGCCTCAGCTGCCACAGCTGTCACCCACAAACCCTCCAGATTCTGGAAGAATCTGCTGACCTTTTCAGCTCTCTGCAGCGCTCCTGAAGCCAGTTTGCCCCGAAGATAATCATGGGTATTTAGCTGCTTTTCCATTCAGGACAAGATTGCAATTTATAATCAGTTTTGCAAAGGAATTAAAATCCAAGTCAAACCCAGCTGTTGTTCTCCTCCCTAAGCCTGCACACCAGCATTGCTTACCAAGTTGGCAGCCCAGAGGAGATGCTTTATATCTAATCATTCATCCAAAAAGGCACTTTTTCTAGTTTCCCAAAGGCAAAGTATAGAAGAGTGGAGGCCTACCTTCTACCCAGATTCCTCTACACAAAATCAACCTCAACCCCTCCCCCCCTTCTAGCTGTCATCTCATTTCTTCACCCTCCCTCCCTCACTCCCTCCCTTGCACACCACCCCTCCCTCAATCTCATACTAATCCTTACTGCAGAATTTAAAATACAAGTCTCCTGGCTCATTTTTGGGTCTGGATTGGGAGAAAAGAAGTGGAAATCCTTTACTAGTCTTGCCATCCTGGATTCTTACCAATAAAAAATGTTTCACTTGAGCCCTCCACACCACCTCCTTTAGATCCCAGAGGCAGCTTAGCTCATAGATAGAAATAACTAATTATTAAATTAGGGTTGAGTGTATATGGGCAACAGAATAAACAGAAGAGATGTGCAAGATGGGGCTGGAGAAGTGAGTGGGGGCTGTTTTTGTTTTAAGCAATGCCTGTTACTTGGTTTACACAGCCATCATGATACTTAAACAGATAGGCTTTGAGACATTAAAATCCAGAGAAAGTCTGGATTGGACTCTAGGATTTCTCACCTGTGAAATGGAGGCAATGATATTTTTTACCTCATTGGAGTGTGGTATAAATTTAATGTGTTTATATGTGTAAAGTTCTTAGAACATCACTTGGCTTATAATAAGTTTTCAGTAAAATGAGCTCCCATTACTGGAGTTTGGCTGATGCAGATATCATTTCTATACTATGTGACCTTTGTATAAGTTACGTATCCTCACTGAGTTTTGGGGTTCATAAAAAACATTAAATAATAATATAGGCCCATATGCACTCAACCCTAATTTAAGAAGTAGGGTTGAGTGTGCCATTTTTCTGGAATTAGGTGCCATTAGGGTGCCATTTTCCTGGAATCCCATGGATTCTCTCTGGATTTTAAAGTCCCAAAGCCTATCTGTTTAAGTATCATTATGGCCATGTAAACCAAGTAACAGGCATTGCTTAAACCAAAACAGCCGCCACTCACTTCTCCAGCCCCATCTTGCACATCTCTTCAGTTGATTCTGCAGGGCCAGCCCCTTTGGCCTTTTTTTAGTGCCTCAAGTATTCCTGCTTTCGCAAGTTAGTCCCAACACACTTCACACATGTGCTCTTTGTTCACGTTAATTCCTACTCCTTGTGTCAACCTCAGATCAGGAGACTCTTTTCAGGCAGGCTTCCCTGACCTCAGCCAGGTAAAGCCTTATGGAGTCAGCTGCCCACATCCATGTGAGCCTCTGTGCCCTGCACTAGATTGTAAGCTCTGTGCAGGTGTGTCTGCAGCACCTGGAGTAGTACTTAAACAGTAGGAGCAATGGGGTTTGTTGTATGAATAAAACGAGCCACCAAGTCCATATTTTTCTACTATATTCTGAAACCAGCTTAAAAGAAGTAAGACTAAAAGCTTGACATATATTTTGAGTGGCTCTTTCAAGATCCCTTTAGTTACCTCATATGTAGTTCTACTTATGACACTACCAAATGTTCTTGAAAATGTCCGCCATGATTTTGCAGCTGGACGGCCTATGTTCAAATCTTGGCTCTGTCCTCCACTAGATGTACAGTGGTGAGCAAGGTACCATCTTTATGTATCTCAGATTTCTCGCCTGTGAAATGGAGGCAATGATATTTTTTACCTCATTGGAGTGTGGTATAAACTTAATGTGTTTATATGTGTAAAGTTCTTAGAACATCACTTGGCTTATAATAAGTTCTCAATAAAATGAGCTCCCATTACTGGAGTTTGGCTGATGCAGATATCATTTCTATACTGTGTGACTTTTGTATAAGTTACTGAGTTTTGGTGTTCATAAAAAACATTAAATAATAATATAGGCATCCAGGCCTATAGGCAATGGTTTTTCTTGTTGCCTTTTTCTTTCTAGGTTCCAGTTTTAAAAAGGCATGGTAGATTACATTCATTGTTTATTCTAGAAGAAAGATAAAAAAGACACTTCTTTTTCAAATAAAAGAAAAAAAATTTATGAAAAAGTTAGATTCTCCAACACATTGATGCCCACCATGATTGTCTCACTAGCTGCCAAAGGCTAGAATTTTGGTGCCGAAAGCCAGTCCACCCTTGCTGCTTGACACAGTCGCTGCAGGGAAGAAACATCTGCACAGCTTATGTTTCAAGGGACCTGGCGTATATGGCATAGCGCTATGTGTTTTAAACAGGACCACCTCCCTGAGAAAGATTGTTTCCCCAGGTGAGGATTTTTCCCTGGAGTTAGGGATTAACAGGACTAAGGAAGAGAATAAATCAGTGAAACCCCCTAGTGTTACAGAAATACCATGTACTACTTATGAAGAACTTGGACTAAGACTGTTGGCAATAAATTTGGGACTTGTTGGGCCCACATCCCCAAGGGTCTGCCCACCAGGGAAAGCACCAAAGCCTATACCCCTGGAGACCCACCGACACAGGGCAGTCCCAGGGAAGGCAAGCAGTGAGGCTGAGAGGGCATAACCTTTACTGGGTAGGATAATCTCCTTCAGTCACTTCCTTGTCGCTTATCAGTAGAGCAGCAACCTTGGAATAGCCCTTATAATGGAACACAGAGATTAACCTAGACAAGATTAAAATCAATAGAACTAGATAGAGACAGGATTTTTGGTAAAGGTCAGATAAGAAACTATGGAAATGAAACAAGGAACTGTAGAAGGTTACCAAAAACATACCATGATGTGATTATAGAGGCATGCTTATAGGATCAAATGGTATAAATACAGATGTAACAGGACAATAAAAGGAGAACCTGGCTATGCTGATCAACTGAACGCTGTCTCTGTGTCATTCCTTCTTCACCGACTCCATCCACACCTTTGAGAACCCCTGGACCTGCTGGGGCTGGACCCCAACATTTTGGGAACCTCTATCCCAAAAAGCTGTAAACACTGGCCAGAGAGAATCGAATGCAGGGATCTCTGGGTTACATTCTGCTGCATTAGCATCAATGTCACCATATCTTTTCAGAGAAATGTTGAGGATTAGATGAATTATTAAATTGTTTTCCAATTATTATTATTATTGTTATTATTATTATTATTATTATTATTATTATTGTTTGCACAGTTCTCAGGAATGCTTTTTATTCCTCTTCTTTTCACTTAATGAATTTCTTTTGAATTCACCTTATGTAGCTATGTTTTTAGAAAGTTATATCTGTGTAATTCTGCTTAAATTGCTATCTTTTCTATATCATATAAATTCTTCTCAATTTTATCCTCTATGTATTTAACCTCACCAATTAGACAAAACTTCATGAAACTACTATGCACACTTTTGCCACTGGTGTCTATTAAGCACAGGTTTTAGAAACAAGATTTTTAGAAACAGGCAAAGAAAATGAAAGCATTTGCAATGTTTTCTGTGCACATTTGCACTGTGAAATCACTTGTAACAGACTCACACACTAATTAGCAGATCTTTATTTTGTTCCGTTTCTGGCCAAGTCAATGTGACAGGATATGGGAAGCCATACCAATTAACAGGCCGCAGCAAGCTCCCCATTTGACAAACATTTAATAAGCAATAAAACGGGAACTTGGAAGTTCTGAAACTCACTAATGAAAAGAGAGAGAGAGAGGAGCTCTGTTGCTTATCTGGAATAAAGAAGAAACTCAATTAAGCTAACAAGATGCAAGCTGTAAGTTTTTTTATTCCAGAGTTGAGCTGAATTTTTAGTTTAGCAAGCAATTTCGAGAGGGCATCTCGTCCTTCCGTTCCATCTCTGTTTACATTAAAGCCTGCTTTCTTTCTGAGATGTAGTCCTTAATGGGATGGCTATGGAGGAATAGGAGATGTCTGTTTAAAATGCTAATGAAGATATGATAGTTCAAGACCTAGTCTCAAATTTTTATAAATTTCTTATGATCATCTTTGAACAATTTCAAGGGCTAATTATGTCAGTGTTTCTCCTTGCCTTCTTCCTAGTAGATCTGTGTGTACCTGATTCTTATGCTGTTCCAGGCAGCTCACTAAACCTGAATAACATGAAATCACGCCATCTGTATATTCTCTCCAGGCGTTTCCTTATGAACAAGCCCTTCCCATGTTGCTTTCTCTTCAATGTAAAGGTTTCATGTTTCTGAAAGTCAATAACATTTTTAAATGTCATCAAGACCTATATGACTTGAATATGAATATCTGTATTTGTAAGAAATTTTAACTTACATTTTATCTACATCTAATTTTATTTATAACTGGTATACATTTAAAAATTATAGAAAATGTGAACTGACAAGACAAATAAAGCAGAACTTCATTATTCACATTAAAATTTACTCTCTATCAAATGGAGGCACATAGCATTTTTATTGCACTATTTTAGTCCATCTTAGATATAGTTCAATTTATTTTAAAACAAAATTTTTCATCAATATTGACACCTTGTAACTTAATTCAAATATAATCTTAATATTTATAATTGACTGAAACAAGATTAAAAGCAGTAAGTAAAGATTAAGAAGAATCGCCGAAACCGGTTTGGCTCAGTGGATAGAGCATTGGCCTGCGGACTGAAAGGTCCCAGGTTTGATTCCGGTCAAGGGCATGTACCTGGGTTGTGGGCACATCCCCAGGAGAAGATGTGCAGGGGCAGCTGATCGATGTTTCTTTCTCATCGATGTTTCTAACTCTCTATCTCTCTCCCTTCCTCTCTGTAAAAAATCAATAAAATATTAAAAAAAAATCACTAGCTTAAAAAAAAAAAGATTAAGAAGAATCAGTGTGTGACTTTTAAACTGATACAAAATTTCAAACATTTGTTATGTACTATCCAACTTCATGTGATGTGGTTAAAAAAATAAATTTATCAAACAGACTCTAAGTTAGGTTTCTTAGTAAGCATTAGATGCAGAGGGTAGCAAACAGATATTGCCACTGCACTCTCAGTGCTAAGAAAAGCATTTAAGAAAATAATTCAGAGGAGCATGTGCGAGCCCAGAGATTTGGCCCAAAGTACGTAATGAGGTTTTGTTTTTCTATTGAATTGGTTTGTAGTTATCTGTTCTTTGAAAGCTTCTTATGTTTTATAAAGTACATATTGTGTAAAGGTTCTGTAACATTCAAAGAAAGATCATAATGTAGCCGAAACCGGTTTGGCTCAGTGGATAGAGCGTCGGCCTGCCGACTGAAAGGTCCCAGGTTCGATTCCGGTCAAGGGCATGTACCTGGGTTGCGGGCATATCCCCAGTGGGAGATGTGCAGGAGGCAGCTGATCGATGTTTCTCTCTCATCGATGTTTCTAACTCTCTATCTCTCTCCCTTTCTCTCTGTAAAAAATCAATAAAATATATTTTTTTTTTTAAAAAAGAAAGATCATAATGTAATTAGCAACATTATTATCAAGAACAGCAAAACTATGAATGCCTACTGTATACAGGACAAAAATTAACAGTTGACATATTTTAACCTTTAGACAGTGTCTTCAGACACCTTTTACATGGCACAGAGTGTTCTTGCAGTCTTCTTATGGAAATCCCTGTACGCTTTTTATTGATTTTCCAGGTGCGAAACTGATCTCAAATTCATTAATGTTAATATGAGAGCAACTAGCTGGCTGAAAATCAAAGCAGTATTACATTTTGAAGGCAGGAAATTCCCTTAACAGTGAATTGGGAATATTCCCAGAGTGAAAGACTCCTAATTAAACATTATTCTTTGGTAGAGAATGTCTTCATTTACTTCAATAAATTTATGGTAATCACTAAAACTGCAAGAGATTGTCTACTCAGGACAGTTTTAGGAATTTGCAAGTGGGAAGTTTAGAAATGTGAATGTATCTTTCTGTACTAAAAAACAACTGTATCTTGTGGTACATAAACTAAGATTTTTTTCACTTACATTTCTTTTATTGTTTTCTACTTCTGATTCTGTTATATACTGACCTCTAATAGGTTTAGTCATATGTTTACTAATGTTAGATATAAAGTAAGTTCCCTGTACATAGGGAGGCATTAATGTCAGGAAGGAAAAACATAAAGAAAACAAAAAAAGAGAGAAAGAAAGGAGTCCTAAGACCTCATTTTTCTATGATGCAGTGTCAGGTAAAGTGACAACAAAGGCATGATAACCACACATCTAAAGGGTTATGTTGTGGTGGTAAGCTTGCTATCTACTGTGGCCAAAATCACTAATACTGTCTGAGGCAGCATGGAGAAAGCCCCCTAGCTATATTGAGAGGGTTTTCTTATCAGAGTGTTCACCATAAAACAAATTTGGGTATTTCGTAGCTATTTTAATAATGATGCTGCTGCAAAGTTCTCCATAGACACTATTTATCTCTGAAATAGGTTTTGTATGGTCATTTATAGTTATACTGCATCAATGACTGAGAATGAACTTCTGTCTACTATTATATATCTGGTTTAGGAGAAAACTGTATTCACCAGTACAGAGAACCATATCTGGGCATTCTGGAGTTTTCCATTTTCATTAGTACCTTCTTTATTGCAGGAGATCATCAAAACACATGCTCTGATTCAGGTCTACTTTGGATAATTCACTTTTCAGTTCTTCCTTTTTTTTTTTTTTTTTTTTTTAATCCTTACCCCAGGATATTTTTTCATTGATTTTTAGAGAGTGGAAAGGAGGGGGAGAGGTATATAGAAAGAAACATTGATGTGAGAGAGACACACTGAATGGTTGCCTCCTGCATGCTCCCCAACCAGGGCCAGAGAACAAGCCTACCACTGAGGTATGTGCCCTAGACCAGAATAGAACCTGGAACCCTCCAGTCTCTAAGCCAGTGGTTCTCAACCTTCCTAAGGCCGCGACCCCTTTAATACAGTTCCTTATGTTGTGGTGACCCCCAATTTCATTGTTACAAATTGAACATAATTAAAGCATATTGATTAATAACAAAACAATATGTAATTATATATGTGTCTTCTGATGTCTTAGGTGACTCCTGTGAAAGGGTCGTTCGACCCCCAAAGGGGTCGCAACCCACAGGTTGAGAACTGCTGCCTAAACCGATGCTCTATCCACTGAGCAAAACCTGCTAGGGCTTTGCTTTTCATTTCAACTGAGATGAAAGGAAATTTAAATTTTCACTACTAGGGACACTTCATGTTATACAAAAGGTTACCAAGAACATTATATTGTCCTTGTTAACATGCAGTATTACATTTAAGTATTAAATAATACCCCTTAAAAGGCAAATGTGAGAAATAACTTCAAATCTTTGAGTAACAAATGAAAACAAAGAGTTAGGGAAATGCTTTTGAACAATGAATACTTACTATTAACTATGTTAGGTCATCTGAATTGAACTCCCAAATATTTCTCAAAGTTATTAATGACAAAGGAAGAATAATTGCAAAGATAAAGGATTTTAAATAAAATTTCTGAAAACATGCCATTTAATTCTTCACTTCAACTTTATAAGGGAACAGTCACTTATTTTAAACTCACTTATTTTAACTCAAGGTGGTTACATATCTGGCATTTGAAATTTAAATTATGAATAATCATAGCTACTACAAATTTGTAGGCAAGTTTTACTGAGCATGGGTGAGATATCCAGCACACACACACACACACACACACACACACACAATGAATAGTTTTAGAAGAGGCATTTTAAAGATTAAATAACATCATCAAAGCATTGCATAACAGGGGCAGAAAGGAAGGCAGAAAGTTAAGTTTGTGTTCTAAAAAGGTTGTGCTGAGCTTGTGAGACCTTTGAGCAAAATAAGCAAACATTTTCTAATTGTGGTTAATTTGAAGAGTTAAAATTTAAACAAAGCTAAAAGTGAAGACACATATCTCTGCCAAGTTCCATTAAAAGACTTTAGGGCAGTGTTTGAGTTTAAATTCTAGGGTGATTATTTTCACAGAGTGCATATGCACAATAGCAGTAGAGGACATTGTATTATATTTTACCCAGGTCTTTCAAAACTCTGTCCCATAGACAAACACCTTGTTCCTCCAGGTCTTGGTCAATTGACAAAATTCATGCCTAAGATACTGTCCCACAGAGTTGCTGTGAGGATTGAAGAACTTGTAAATCATTTTTTAAAATTGAAAATCCTTTATAACTGTAAGCTATAGTTATTTTTATATGTATATTATTTTATGCTTGCATTATTCTTTGCTAGTTTATAGAAGACTCTTATTCTGTGTTTGACTAAATGCAATTTTTAAAAAATTGAACTCATGAGCCAGCTTTCTGTCTAGTAGCTAGAATTCCAAAACTAATCCGATAATTTTTATTTTTGTATTGTTTTAACAGAGAGAGAGAAAGAGAGAGGGAAAGAAGCATCTATGTGAGGGAGAAACATCAATCTGCTGCCTCCCGTACCCATCTTGATGGGGGATTGAACGCACAACCTGGGTGTGTTGTGATTAGGAATCTTTTTGGTGTATGGGACCATGCTCCAACTAACTGAGCCTAGCCAGAGCATTTTAAAAGTGCTCTTGAGGTATATCTTCTCTTACACATGTAAATTTGATGTATAAGCTAATATTAATTGTAAACTGTAAAAATATTGTATTTATTCTTTAAAGGCCTCAAAAATTAACTGGAGAACCTTCCTATTAATTAAATCTCCACTAAATATGGAAGAAAATCCAATTTATAAGCCTTATTTTGAAAAGCATAACAGTGTTTTTAAATAAAATGCATTTTCTCATTAAATAAAATCGTGTGATATTTATGGCATGCTGTGAGTAATTATTGTATTTCCTGTGAAATAACCACCAAACAAACCTTATGCAGATATGTTAGCTGGCTATATCTGCTGTAACAAAGTACCACAAACTGAATGGCTTTTACACAACAGAAATTTGTTGTCTCACAATTCCTGAGACTCCACCAAGCTCCAGGTGTCTGCAGGGCTGGTTCCTTTTGAGTCTGTGAGGAAGGATCTGTTTCATGCCTCTCCTCTAGCTTCTGGTGGTTTACTGACAATCTCTGCTGTTCCTTGGCTGGTACAAGCTTTGCCCTGATCTCTGCCTTCACGTGCTTGGCGGCCCTTTTCATGAGGCCCCTAGGCATGTTCGATCAAAGCCCACCCTAGTGGCAGTGTCCTTTGATTGCCCCTGTGAGGACTCTATCTTCAAATAAGGTCATATTCTGAGGTGCTGGGAGTTAAGACTTCAACATATGAATTGGTGGGGAAACAACCCATAATAGCAGATCACCAATTTAAGGAGAACTATGATCCGATGAAATATAACTAACAATAAAAATCATACAAAAGAAATTGTCAAGATTTGCTTTATAAAGTGAAAAAAATAATGGGTTGGCAAGCACAGAAAGTCTAGAAATGCTATCTGTTTGTCCTTTTTATTTCTTAGAATAATTATCTTTTTATTTATTCAAGAAATATTTTTCAGCATTTGCTTTGTATGATGAGCTGTTTGGGGTATTCATCATTATCAGTGGCAAGTACAAAAATGTTTTTATCCTCATGGACCTAAGGATGTGGCGCAAAATGTTTGTTGTTCTGATTTTGGAACTTTGAAGTTTAGCATGAAATTGAAAAATAGGTACTAATTTTAATGGTCTTAAGCTATTGATTCAGGATACCAATTACCCATGTATTTTACAACTATAACACAGGGCTTTAGTATACATGCTGGTCAAGAGAATTTTATTTTTTAGGATATTAAATAATGAAGTCTATACTTTAACAATTTAGTTTTAGGTTCAGCTATTCTTTATCTTTTATTTGTATGTCAAATTTTTTTTTCCCTTTACAAGTTAAGATTGGGAAAAATAACGACTATCCTATTATATCTGAAGCCATTGCATGATAATGTTTTATTGAAACTTACTCTCTGAACAGACTCTCAGGCATTTGCTCTTAAACCTGAAAAACAAATATGGAATGTGTTTTTAATTCCCTGGTGAAGTTTTTATAATATTTCCATTCCTGCCTTTATGGAGACTTCAGAGATGTATTTCACCTCTCAGGCAATGATGGAACTCTTAATATTTCCTTCTATTGCTAGAGCTGGGGCGAGATGAGGTGAAGTAAGTTGGCTGCCTGGGGAAATAGCATCATAAAACATGGAGACTCAGCTCATGTTCTAGTCCGTGGTATTTTGAAAGCCTCTATTATCATAGCACCTCATAGTTGTACTTAGCACACTATTGAAATTCATAGACACAAAGGCAAGAATGTAGGAAATAGTCAACGGGGGAATAAGGTTGCTTTTCATTTTATAGCTCAGCCTTACGCATACTTAAATATCGCCTTTCTTTTTTCATTTCTTAATCTTCATACAAATGTTTTGAATGACAGAACAATTAGAAGGAAACCAGATTGCAGTATCTATATCTGTCACTATAACTACACCCTGGCAGACATAAATTCCCTCTGATTTTTCTGCAGTGTATTATCTGAGAAGTAAGCTAAATCTTAACCCAATTTTTTTTTCCATGTAGCAGTGCATTGGAACAAATTCCTTCATCCTATCTGAAGGTTGCATTTTTTTCCTACTGTATGGTAGATTTTTAATGGATAAAATTCTACTTAGTTTGTTACAAAAAGCTTATATATTTGAAAGAACACATACAACGTGAGATGGGTGACACAGGCAACTGTGCAGCACAGTGGGCTGTGTGAAATGGCTTAGGAATATCCAGTTAATTTCAGAGAAAATGAAGACCAGTGTCCAGGACTAGGAAAATACCAATGCTCTCTCTGGATCACTAGTCTCAGTCCAATTTCCAAAGGCCGTTGTTCCATTGGCTGTTGTAGCTTCCATGATGCCAAAGTATATTTTCCTCAGCTTTTATATCTAATATTCTGACAGCCCTGCAAATTGAGTTAAATAAAATATTTTGGTACAAATGATTCTTAATCCACTGGCACCAAAATTAAGGTGAGCATTTTTATATGAACTATATTAGAACATGTGAACTCAGAAATATTTGGCTTCAGGAACTAACACAGATGACCTTTTTTGTGTGCCTTAATTAGCTGATTTAAATTTGTCCTAGGTTTTAAGGAAAACTCCATCTTCCTCATTTTCCACTTGTCATCATGACATAAATTAAGGCTGGTTTGTTTTAGTTGTTGAGAGAATAAAGGTGAGTACATTTAGACATAGCAGAAGCAATGGGTCTGAAAACTGCTCATCAGACATCAGTGTACATAATGAACATTTTTGACCCTGCCAGTTGCATGCCCATGACTAAAGAGCTTTTCTCAGTTATCCAATTAAGAAGATAACAACTGTTCATAATTATAGATATATCTGATGCATCATCAGCCCCTTTCTTCTTTAGTTGAAAATATGTGTCATCTTGATGTCTCTCTGCTGCTTTGAATTGAATGAGCGCTTCTGTGTTAGCCTTAATCAATATTTCCTACCCCTTCCCAGGAAATGGCAAATAGAATTTCCAGGCACTTTATCTTGCTGCAGAGGTCTCAACTATCAGCTGCAGCAGGAACATTAGTGCTCAGAAAATTGGTGCAGATGGCCACAGCACTGATTCTACCACTTCATTACTTCATTCAGCAGAGCTCTGCAATCTGGGGCTGGAACACAGATGTCAGACCAGGGGCTTGGTTGGTATTTGCTTGTGTTGCTCTCCATAACCATTCTCTCTCTCTCTCTTTCTCTCTCTCTCTCTCTCTTTCTCTCTCTCTCTCTCTCTCTCTCTCTCTCTCTCTCTCTCTCTTTCTCTTTCTCTCTCTCTCTCTCTCTCTCTCTCTCTCGTCTCTCTCTCTCCCTGTTTTTCATGGATCATTTCATGAATTTACTACCAAGAATTTACATGCTTAGAGACAAAGATATGGCTCATATATTCAGCAATGGTTTTTAAATATGCATTGATTTCTATATTACTTAGTTGTTTTTTCCCCATAATATTCTAGATACAATAAAAATAAAACTAGAACTTACAAATTGAAAAACACTGTTGAGGAGTAAAGAATACAAGTTATAAAAGAAACAGTCCCTAATTATAAGGGAGAGATCCAGTAATTTGGAGATTAGGAGGTACACATTTTGAAAGAAGTGAAATATTTCAACAGATTACTTCCCCTTTAGGGAATTCCTGCCTAATCTAGATGCAACTATTGATCAAATTATTTTTAAGCAAGATAAAGTTACAAAAAACATTTTGTAAGGGAATAGAGGGGCGTATAATGCTAATATCCAAGTAATGCTTTCCACAATATGGGGAAAAATAACTTTCAAATGAGTGTCAAAAAAGTCATTTTTCCCCTCTCAGCATTTTATTCAAGAAAAAAAATCTCCCCTGGGCGCTGTGACATGTTTGAATATAATAAAGCTAAGTGGGGGAAAGGTTTTTTTTCATAGAAACAACTGACAAAGAGGTATTAGCCACAACCAAAGCATCAAAAGTAAGCTCTAAAGATGTGGAAATGTGGGCTGGGGGTTAATCACCCAAAGGCTTTCTTAATTCTGCTAAGCTTTTTGAATACTTTCCATGTAGATCAGTGGTTCTCAACCTGTGGGTCGCGACCCCTTTGGGGTCAACTGACCCTTTCACAGGGGTCACCTAAGACCATTGGAAAACACATATATAATTACATATTG